>NC_138982.1:48798207-49515707 GCF_964341445.2 Mesoplodon mirus
TAGACAGTTAACTAAAAAATAAAATTTAGTTTACATTGTTATTGATTTTTTTTAAAAATCAATTATTGTCTTTTTAAAAAGACAAGCATCCCCCAAATACCTTTCTATTCGATGAACACTTTTGTGTCTAAAAAATATATTACTGAAGAAGCATAACTCATTCCCAGGGAATATTCCTTCTGTGTGTTTCAGCTGGTATCTCTTGAAATATCATCCTTATAAAACTCGTACTGTGAAACAATGGCTAATATAAATGTCTTTCAGGTTATCAGCTGGTAGAGGAAAACGTCCCTTGAATCCAGTCATTTTGTTTGCCAGAAGCAATTTGATAGTATTTTTCATCTCTTCCTTAATAACAGTCTGTTATAACATCTATATGTAGTTACCAAATAGAATCTCTTGGCTTAGTAGTCAAGCTATAAATACAGATAGGGCACTACTATGATATCAGAAAGAATGTCAGCGAGAGCAGGTTGCCCAGTAGCAAATTACAAAGTTTTGGCTCCCAAGAATGAGATGCGTTGTTTGCTCTTGCACACTGCAGCTGCCTCCCCAATCCACCCCCCTTTTTTGGTGGTTTATTACACACAAGCTACTAATGAATGGGAGCCGCTGTTTTACAGTACACCACACTTACAGGACTTATCTCTCGGCCTACCACAGATTTGACTGATCAACAGCAGGGCACCGCCATCATAATTCTTCCTAGAAACAGGAGTATAAAAAGGGGTTTGTTGGAGGTTGGCTGGGTCTGCAGAGAATCCTGCCCGCAGGGCCTGCCGATGCCATCACTAGCTGTTATGGTCTTTGGCCTAATAAGGTACAGAAACAAAGATTGTTCACTTATTCAAGAAGACTAAAGCACCAGAATGATGGAAAGTAGAGGCAGTAGGGCACACATCCAAGTGGGATTAAGGCCACAAGTGCAACTTTATAGGGCTGTCTGGGTGGCAGAATAAGGATCTGCAGCTGAAAATCCAGTTCAAACATAATTTATTATATGTCATTCATAGTTAGAGGTGGCTGTCATTAGGAGTTAAATTGTTGCATTGTACCCTACTGATTTTGATAAGTATTTTTGTAAGCTTCTTACACATTATCGCAATTCAGAAACAGAGGCAGAAGGTAAATAACAGACTGATAAACTGACATCGTGCTGTCTAAGAAATATATCTGGAAAAGGCCATGGTGTTTCACTTTTTTCCCATTCTCTACTATAAGTCACACTATGTCCTTCACATTTCTAAATTTTGGCATTGCTCCCATAGTAGTAAAAGATCACAACTGGCATCTCTGAGGCTTTCTCAAACTTTCAGATAAACATCAACAAAATGAATTCACCTCTTTCCCAAGAAAATAAACACACTAACCCTGTTTTATATAGGAAAAAAATTC
Organism: Mesoplodon mirus; assembly: GCF_964341445.2. Lineage (NCBI taxonomy): Eukaryota > Metazoa > Chordata > Mammalia > Artiodactyla > Ziphiidae > Mesoplodon > Mesoplodon mirus. The sequence continues at coordinate 48,799,603 of NC_138982.1, forward strand.
AACTAGGAGAAGTCATTCCCCCAATCCTAAAGACATTGAATGACCTAGCTGAGAATAAAATTCTAAAGTTAAATACTGCTGGAATTAGAAATGTGGGTTATAAGAAGGGTACTTCCACAATGAGCCCTGTACACTTTGAAGTCATTGTACAATAGTCTCTTGTGTGAGAGAGGACTATACTTGGCTAAGGCTTCATTGTATTATAAATGGACTATATGTTCTAAGATCACAATAATTTAAAGTCAATTTAATTGGCTTTTATATGTACTTGTAGTTAATGAAGGTTTGATTATCTTAATATTATTTAATAGAGTGTGATAGGTTACAGAGTTTGGGTATGGGGGGGTATAGGTATCAGTCATAATAATGCCAGATCAGCGTTAATCAAGGGTGTACCATCTGGGAAGACTAGAATTAAGTGTGGCAGTTTTTCAAATACTGGGTTGGCCAAAACATTTGTTCGGGTTTTCCATAAGATCTTACAGAAAAACCCGAACGAACTTTTTGGCCAACCCAATAATATTCTTCCAAATCGTCAAATAGCAAGTCATCCTCTCTACTCTCCCTCCCACCACCATATTTTATTTATCCTGATTTCAAACCATTTAAGCCTTTAAGATTAGTGCCATAAATTTAATATTACCTTTAGTACTTAGGACATGACCAGGTTTACTATTTTATTCAGTCTTTTAGCATATTCCCTTATATCTCCTGCTCATGCCCACTTTGTCAGCACAGTAACTTGTAGTTGCCTGGTGCTTATTTCAGAAAGCAGAAATGTCTTATTGTGACATAAGGACCACTATGTTTGTGAAGCTTTTCTAAATCAAATGGGAAATTTTGAGGTAGGACAGTGTGAAACTGTGTTAAACTGGTTCTCCTCTCAACTCTGTTACTTATTAGCTATTTGACCTTAGGCAGTTTGCTAAACTTCTCTGAGCCTCATTTTGATCGTTTATAAAATGGGGATACCTTATATGCCTGCCCCGTCTGCATCCCTTGTTTTATACTTAAGGACAAGATATTAGTAGTGGCTTGCTGTGTGCCAAGCACTGCTCTAAGCTGTTCACATATAAACTCAATCCTTACAATAAGCCAATGTGATTGCACTGTTGTCATCCTCACTTTTTTTTTTTTTTTTGCAGTACGCGGGCCTCTCACTGTTGTGGCCTCTCCCGTTGCAGAGCACAGGCTCCGGACGCGCAGGCTCAGCAGCCATGGCTCACGGGCCCAGCTGCTCCGCGGCATGTGGGATCTTCCTGGACCGGGGCACGAACCCGTGTCCCCTGCATCAACAGGCGGACTCTCAACCACTGCGCCACCAGGGAAGCTCTCATCCTCACTTTTATAGATGAGAAAACTCAGATGAGATGACACATGTGGTGAGTAGTAGAGCTGGGACCCAACCCTTGACTGTCTAGATCCAGAGTCTATGTTCTTCACTATTACCTATCTGTCTGCCTTTCTATCTATCAATCTATCAGCTCCCTATCATCTATCTGCCTATTTTTCCATCCATCCACTCATCAATCCATCCACCCGTCCATCCATCCATCATCCATCCGTCTTTCTATCTGAGATCTGGAAGATACACAATTTTGGAGAAGTGACAAAGGGCACTTTCACTTTTTATTCTACACATCACTTTCACTTCTATAAACTTTTGTATTGTTTACTATGCTATAGTCAAGTTTAGAAGTAGAGTACTGGGACATATGATATAGAGATGCAGTAATTATAAAAGAAAAGCTTTACAAACAAGTGGTCCTTAAGTGGGTATTAAAAGCAATGTCAATAATTTACTTTGGGTGGGGCCTTAAACATGAATATTGCTTGTAACTTTGAGGGCAGGGTGTATGACACCTTTTCCTCTTAATTGCAACACCTTTTTCTTTCAACAGCACCTACATAGCACTTTGTCTCCTCAAAACTCAAAAGTTTTGTTTACTGACTGAAAGGAGCTTATATGTGAAAGGCTTCTGTTAGAGCAGGGCTATAATTTGAGGCTATGTAGCAGGGCAAAGTTAAATTGAAATTAAATATATGATTCTGGACAATTAACCAGTGCTTTATCCAACTTGATTAACCAGCCACAGATATTGTTTCTTTTACCCTCACAAACTCTCATATCCATCCACAGTATTTGCCTCATATTTTATTCTAATTTGGTGTTTACATTTTCCCTGTAAAATATTTCTTTTTTAGATTGGATTTCTAATTAGGAAGATTGACACTTATAACAAACAATCCATTCCTGGATTCTTGTGCATTACATCACCAAAAACATTTGTATTAGTTTACTAATTTGATTATTACAGGATGAGTATGATGTTGCTAGAATGTATTTAGTGTGTCTTTATTCCCCGCTTCTTTGCATTTAATATCTTTTTATCAAAGATTTTGAGGTTGTTCATACAATTGGCTGATACTTCCTGATTGCAAGATATCTCTGTAGACTTTTAAACATATTTAAATGCATTTCTAAATTTTCATTCACTTGCATAAGCATGAATGTAGAACTTCTGAATGGCAGAATTTAAAAAATGATTTTTTTTCCTCTCTTAAGCTGAAGATTCATTCACTTAAAAACAATACATTTTAAGATGCAGTGTTTATTTGTAACTCTATAATGGAACTCTGAGAGCAAGTGGCACATAAGAAGTGACCCATGAAATATCTTTGAAAAAGAATGATTGATTTTCCATACAAGTCCTCAATTTAATAATTGAAATGTTATTTCACAAATATGAGAAATAGACATCCAGATGAGGATACTGAGGAACACAGAGACACCCAGATCCAGGAATAAGCTAGTATGAGAAGTGCTAGATTTCTCACACTTAATCCTCATCACTAAATTTTAACTCTCTTTAAATGTTTTTATTACTAGTAAAATGTTTTCATGGCACTTATGATGACAGTATTTACTGAATGAATAAAGTATAGAATGGCCCATTAAAACAGATAATGTTCAGCCTCATTTTGTGTTGCTCTAGAAACTTTATTTTAAATCCATTAAATAATTTTCTATGGCACACTGTACAATCTTGCTTCTCTACCTTTCCCCTCTACCTAGAATATGGTCTCATATCTGTCTATCACAGTCCTACCCAGTCTTCAGGGCCCATGTTCTCCATCAAGTTTATCCAGGCTACTCCATATTTTCATAGCTGCTTGTTCATACTTTTACCATAACTTATTCTGAAGAGACACTTGTATACATGCCAATTTCTCTTTCCTGGATAGCTGGGCCCAAATCCTGAGCTTTTAAAATATTTTTAAATTCTAATCTTTACGTCCACAAAATTCCATGATGGCAAGGATTTAGTCTCTTCATCTTTGAATAACTTGAAGGAATACCATATACCTACTATAGAGGTAGTCAGTTATGCTTATTCAGTGGATAGTAGGCACTCAACATAAACAGGTTTCTCTAGTTAAGTTCCATAATCAGGAATTGTATCTATTAGCAGTCAATTATATGAGATATATTCACAATATTGAGAGATAGAGAAAAATCTGATATTATAGTTTGCAAATAATTGACTGAATTTTCACTATACATTGTGATCTTCTACTACATAGATATATATATAATATTCCTTTCAGAAGAATACAGAACATTTTTGTGCCTGGTTGACTTGGTTAAAAACCTCATTAGGAAAAATGTTTGTACCATTTAAAAGAAAATCCTATTTTGCCCAAATTATATTAATTTGCCCAGATTGATAACAGCTTCAGGAGGTGGGGGGCAGAGAGAGAGAGAGGAGGAAAGAAAGAAAACATATCTTTGATACCACAGTGTATTGGGCAGGAGTAATTTAAAAGAAAAATGAGGAATTTCTGATCTTTATTTATGCTTTCCAATGTTAGTGTGGTGTTTTTATGTACTTACAAGCAAATGTTATGTAGCAATTGACAAAACTTCTTTTTGGATTCCTAAAATAATTCTCCTCTTCCTCTTTCTTCATCTTCCTCTTTTGCAACATGAGAAGTTTACATGAAAACTAACCAATAGCTTAGGTGACTTAGAAATTCTATAAAGACAGCAAGAGGGACATCGCCCGAATCTATAACATTAGAAGTTGATCCCGGGACTTCCCTGGCAGTCCAATGGTTAAGATTTCGCATTCCAGTGCAGGGGGTGCGGGTTTGATCCCTGGTTGGGAGCTAAGATCCCACATGCCTCACAACAAAAGACCAAAAAACATAAAACAGAAGCAATATTGGAACAAATTCAATAGACTTTAAAAATGGTCCACATCGGGCTTCCCTGGTGGCGCAGTGGTTGAGAGTCCGCCTGCCGATGCAGGGGACACGGGTTCGTGCCCTGGTCCGGGAAGATCCCACATGTCGCGGAGCGGCTAGGCCCGTGAGCTACGGCCACTGAGCCTGCGCGTCCGGAGCCTGTGCTCCACAAGGGGAGAGGCCACAACAGTGAGAGGCCCGCGTACCGCAAAAAAAATCTTAAAAAAAAAAAAAAGTTGATCCCTAGGAGTTGGTTTTGGTTGTCAGAGAACTCTTGATATTGTGGTTATGTTCTCTGACTTGTACATTAAACTGTAGTGAGGGTTGTGATGTGCCAAATACCCACCTGGCATAATACACTGCGTTATATAAGCCCCTTAACCCAAGCTGCCCTACATTAAGAAAAACTACCTAGAAACTGATGAGTAACACAAGAAGGAGGGAAGGCGGAAAAGAGGGAAGGAGGGAGGGAAGAGAAGACAAGAAGAAAGAAGGAAGGGAAGAAGTGGGGAAGGAAGGGAGGAAGAAAGGGAAAAAAACTGTTTTGGACAGTGGTAGCTGTTAGACAGACATGAACAAAATGAATGAGATTGGTAATATAGAAGACAAAAATTTCAAAGGACATCTAAGCAAACATATCAATGTTAATATGAGAGTTTTTATTTTTGCATTTCTTAATTTGCAAATTGTAGAGAAGACACTAGAAGTTTGGGGGCTTGAGCATATATTTCCAAATCAAAATAAACAATTCTCAGTCTAATGTCATATTTTAATTGAAAAACCTTGGCACAAAAAAGGGTACAATATATGTATGTCATTATTGATACACAATATGCAACATTCAACCAGAACTGTTGCTTTTCCTTTTCTGGACACTATTTCATTTTTTTCTAATCCTAAAAAATTTGACAGGATTTGTCTGGCTGCTAGCAAAATTCAGGGGCAAAGGCCTTGATTTAAGTATATATAAAATGACTAAGTTAGGTATATACAATTTAAGAAATAAAAAAAAATGTCCATATTAACATCCACACACCTACATTACATAATTAAGACAATATAATTAAAACCTAATTAGAATCACATGGTGTAATCCTTTTGTATTTCTTGATTCCTGTATGTTTAGATAGGTTACATCAATATCAGGTTAACTACACGTTTTATTTATCATTCCTAGGGTAGTTTGTAAACTTTTCTTAAACATGGAAAGTAAAAATCCAAGAGAAACAAAAAGTAGCCCTTCACAACTTTGTTTATCCAGACTTGCTAAGATATCACAAGATACCAGTCTATCAACACTAGAAGGCAGAGCTGGGGAGTGAGGGAATTAGAGAGGTTGATAAAAGGGTACAAACTTTCAGCTGTAAGATGAAAAAGTTCTGAAAATTTTATGTATAACATGGTGACTATAGTTGATAAGACTATTGAATAATTGAAGTCTGTTAAGAGAGTAGAACTTAAACGTTTTCCTCAAAAAAAAAAAAAAAAAGATAAATAGGTGATGCATGTGTTAACTAGATGGGAGGAATCCTTTCACAATGTGTGCTTGTATCAAATCATCATGATGTACATTTTAAATATCTTACAGTTTTATTTGTCACTTATAACTCAATAGAGCTAAAAAACAAAAACAAAAACCACTAGAAGGGAAACCTCACCTACAATATTATTCATGGTTTTCATGTACATTTAAAAAATTTCAGGTAGTTATTTAAATTATATAGGGCTGCCCCTGCTTGACTTTTAGAGATTAACTCTGAAAGACCATTGATAGATAGATAGACAGATAGACACACACAAACAAAGGAAAACAATAATTAGCAAAATTCACTTCTAAACGAATAGAATTTTTTAAATAGTGTCTTTTAACTTTTTTGTGAAATACAAAAACTTTGCTCTTTAATACAAAATCTTGATTTTCAGGGATATAGAACATATAAAAAAATTAAAAAACCTATTGCTATAGTTTAATCACTTGAAACAGAAGCTATAAAATCTGAGTTAGTATCCCAGTTCTTTTATCTATCAGCTGGATCACAGTGTGCCAATGACTCAGCTTCTTCCTTGGTAAAATGGGATTAATGATATTTATTTCATAACATTATTCTAAGGATCAAACAAAATTATGAACTGGGAAGTGCTTTGTAAGCTATAGGGCATTAAACAAATTTAAGATGTTTTGAAGTAATAATTTTATCTAGTTGAGAAATTATGATTTATGCAACATATCATTCCTAATAGTGAGTTTGATGTCTAAGCATGGGTACCCCTTCGAAAACATACATTTAACCAATAGGAAGTAGAGTGTCTTTCTGGTTACCTCTCAGACAGATTAACAACCTGTAAGAAAAGGATCTACAGTTAGAGCCATGCTGTATTAGGTGGACAATGTAATCACTAGGACAATTCTTAATACAAAGAAAGTGGAAACATGAGTCTGAAGAGGGGAAATATAAAAGGTATTCTTCATCAAGAGTAAAACTTTGAAATCCATCTATTTAAGATTAATCACTATTCTTTTAGCTAAGCTGTTGTCATCTCTAACTTTCCCTGAGTAGAAAATAATCTGCACTTCCAACTAAGTTATTCATGGTCCAATTTGTTCTCAGAATACTATAATAGGCTTTGTGAAGATAAGTTTTATAATAGGGATTTAACATAGTGAGAAGCCAAGACACAGAGGCCTTCAAACACAAAGAGTATATATGTGTATAAACTGCTCTGTCCCCTCCCCCTCTTCTTCCACTCTCCCTTGTCCCCTCTCCCCGAAAAGACATTCACCCCTACTTAAAATCTAATTTTTACAAAGGATTCGGATGAAATGCCATCTCAACAACTTCATAGTACAATCAGTTTAGCTACTGCAGGTTTGCTTTAGAGCCATTTCAGCAGAGCTGGGAAATGGGGGAAACTTTGAGCAAAGTACCACTGGAAGGAATACTGTGAAGGATTTTAAGAAAGAGAAACATTCAAAATCTTCCCTATTCTCAGTTCCGTCTTGCTTGATGACCATATTTACATACTGAGTTCACAGGCTAGAACTCTCAAAGAGAACTCTACTTTCCTGGAGAAAATAAAACTTTCAGGGTGGCATCTTGGGGAAAAAAAAAGAAGAAGAAGAAGGAAAAAGAATCACTGATGATTTACACACATGATTTTCCAAGCTTCTGATATCTTAAACTATTGAAAACACTTAAAGTTAATTCAGAGACACTATTAATTTATTGTTTTCTCCTCTTTAGCTCTATAAGATCTGTCTTTCCCTACTGATAATTTTTATCTCATTTATATCCAAATGAATGTATTGGCTATTTGTTTTACAAAGTAGCAAGGCACTTAAAGTGAAGTGCAAGTTTATCTTCATTCCGGTGGTGGCTGTTTCTTTTTAAGGATCCGTATTTTCACATTTTAAACAGTTCAAGACACAAGCACATGAAATGTAATATTTAAAATACTTGAAAAAAATAAAATACTTGAAATTCTTTATCTATTAATGTATTTTAACAACTAGCTTCCCTTTTCCCTACGTGTAACATTCCTGCTGTACCTATTTTGTTGCAAGTTAGGCTATCTTATTTGCATATTTGTAACAAAGTATATAAAAGGATGAAGATGTGTGATTCCTTGAGTATTTATACTCAAAACTCTACTTTGATTTAAAAAATCTTACAAATCACATAGGAATAATATAAGAAATATACATTTTAAACTTTTCTTAAGCAAAGACAAAAATTTTAATTGTTTTTTCAATGTGCTTTTAATGATTTCTAGCACTCACACCTCCTTACTTGCTTTCCAAACTGTTTATACTGTCCCCAATAACACTCAGTGGAAAGCTGTCACTCCTGGCTAAATCCTTACTTAGGGTGGATGCTATGCCTCCATGAGACAGGGTCAGGGGGTCAAAATCGATTTTGGAGGCCACCTGGAGAGTCCAGGCCATGAACTGACTCAAAAAATTTATATCAGAGCCGGAATAGTCCACCTCCCAGGGTCAGATCTGGTCTGACACTCCAACTGCAGGCTGGGGCATGCTAGACCGAGCTCAGAGAGAGGCCAGAGTTGTTGACCCTGCTAGCTGACCTCTTCAAACTTCAGGAGAATTTTTTTGGCAGTTACCACGGTGACTGGGTACTCTAAAAGCTTATCCTTCTTACTGAAAGGAGGAAAAAAAAAATTAGGAAAAAAATATGTTAAAACCTACCTTGCAGAAATGCCTATCACAGTTAAAGTTAAGAAAAAAAAAAAAAAGGAAAAAACTGAAGGAGCTCTAAATTGTCTATGACTTTAATCTCCTCTGCTGTCCTAAAGAAATTGGAATTTGTAAGGTCTTTCAAAAACCAAATTCACATTTGGAACAGATACTGCTTTTTTTTTGTAAACCAATATCTGACAACAATTTGAATAATGTATTAAAATACTTTTTAAACAACCTAATTTACTTGGAAATTCTGATATCTCTCTGCTCTTCTTTGAGAATAATCAGCTTTGAAATAAGATCCACCATAAATGCTAATTTAGTAGGGGAAAAATACTGTAACTAAGTAATCATTTTTGTGTCAAAAACATACTCGATACTATTTTTCCTGAGAGAAAAGTGTCCATTTTTGCTTGACTGGAAATAATAAAATTAGGAGAAAAACAAGGGGTCATTATTATATAGTTTAAAAAAATTTTTACCAACTGACTTAATAAAATAATGTTTACATTAAAAACAATGTCGTGAAATACTCTAATATAACAAAAGAGTACTAGGAGGAAAAAAATCAAGGTGCAGTTTCTTTTAGAGCAATTTAAAGTGAAAAAAAAGCCATAGAATATTCTTCTATGTTAATACCAAATGCTATCTTCTCCTAAAGTTCCACAACAATGGGAAGACTCATGAATTAAAATTTAATTCCCCATGGGGTAAACCTATGCACATTATAAAACTCTACTAGTTGATTTTTGGTGACAGATTGTAATGCAAAATACTTTTAAATGGCTCCTATATGTGACTTGAAATTAGATGAGAATCATAATAATTTAGAAGTATGATATTATTTAATTGTAATAATGCTTGCTTTAAAAAAAATGCCTGTGTACTGTATAATGACTTTTTGTAAAGTGAAATAATTGACTCTTAGTGTTGCTACTGCTCTGGCCCTCCTTTAATTTTCTCATCTGCCTCTTACATGACCCAGGTCCTGGAAGTCTTGAAAGGACTTTCTCCAGCAATTCTGCGTGTGTGGGTGTGTCTGTGTGTGAACATAAGCACACACAAATGACTAAGCATTGGTGAGGGGAGGGTGGGTTTGCATTTTAAAAAGCGGTGGGTACGTAACAAAACAACGTCTTTGGTCTAAATATCATTTCTCATCTTGACTCTAAGCCAAGAAAGAAAAAATGATGAATTACAGAAATGTTGTAACTGACACTCCAAAAATGAATACTGAAATTTCAGAGGAATGTTTTAACCTAATCTTGAATGTTCATTTTGCTGTGACCTATTTTCATTGCTTTGTAATCACCACTAAATTCTTAGAACAGAATGGACATAAAACCAAGTATCTGTTAATTAATCTTAATTTCAAAAAAAAAATCCAAAATTTAATTCAGAATATAATTTCCTTTCTTGTCTTGTGTTAAAACATCCAGTGAAAGGAAAGACTGGAGATGTATTTTGAGATGATTTTGCCATGTGATCCAATTTGTGATCCACTTTGCTAAAACACAGGTCTTTCAATTAGATAGTGTGGTTCTTGCCATTGTAAAGAGGGCAATGAGGTTGGTGAGTCACTATAACTGTGGTGCCAGCTCATTCTCTATGATGAACTCAGATTGTCCTTCCCAGACGGGAGCTCTTGGCAAGCTTCCTTAAAGACCCGGAGGCTGGCAAAGCATGAAGAACTATCAAACAGGAAATGAGGTCCTCCTCAGGTTTTGAAAAGAGATGATAGAAGTCTTAGAGTGAGGCAAGCCAGACCAGAATCTCCTAAATCACAAACCTTATCTTGAGTGAAACATTATTTCTAAGTTGGATCTGAAAAGGAAAAGAAGTTGAAGCATAAGACACTGGTTCATTTGTATGTAAGAAAAGAGTGCCAAGTCTCTTAGTTTGGTTCCCTCAAGTCAAAGTTAGGATCTCTCCCAGGAAAAGACCAAAAGTCATTTGTCAGTTTTCTGCATAAATTTCTACTAAAAGGACAATGAAATAGATATTTAGAAGATCCATAGACCTGGGTCTTCTCTTATGTTGAAAATTCACCCATTTGTTATAGAACTACAGAATTCAGGGACTGGGAGGGATTTAAGAGATTATCTGGTCCTATCTCTTTCCTTTACGTATGCAAAATATGAAGACAGGAACATAAAGTTCCTTCCTTACACATTATTAGTTACATGCCTCAACTGGAACTTAGATCTTACTCAGCACTTCTAGCCTAGTGGGTTCTCCACTATAATCTGTGGCCTCCTCACTGGCAGAAAGGATATTAAAAGCCCATACCAGTAGACCTATTCAGAGCCTTGAAGACAGAGTTATTCTGGAACTATGGTATAAAATGATTGTAAAACTCATTCAAGTTACACTTCCAGGAAACAACTTTAGGTACCACACAAGTAGAAATTCCACAAAATCAGGTAGTGAAACAATATGATAATATGTGCTTAAGGAAGCTTCAAAATTCTCAGGAACTTTGGTAACAAGGGTATGTTGTTAATATTATTTCTCCAGCTAATTGTTTTTATTGATTTGTTATGGCTAACAGGCACTGATTGATTTTCTTTTAATTGGTACAGAGTCTCCACTCTGCCAGGTTTATAATTAAATACTGAGAAGCAGGGCTTTTGGTGTTAGTCTAAGCTTCCAGTGGTATGAAAGTCTATCCAAATAACCATGAGCTATGTAAGACTTGATGGCTGCCAGTCCAGAAAGGGCTCAACCTGGTCTTTCTTTAATATTTCTCTTATTTAGTTCAGTTTTAACTTGTTTCTATTAGGATCAGTGGATTCTAAAAATGAAGTAAAAAGAGGCCTGTAGAAAAATAGGAATTCATCGCTGATACCCCAAACTGCCACTTGTCAACTGCATTCAACTATACAATTTACTTTCTATATCATGTATTTTCATTGCAATCCCCAAACTCCCCTTCTAACTTGGTATGGCATTTGGGAGAAGATCATGATTTAATTCTGAGAATCTGGCTCAGGGCCCCAGAGGGAAAAAGAGTAAGGGGTAAGAATTTAAGGGGAGGAGAAAAAGTACGAGGTATGCTGAGGGGTTTTTATAGGGAAGGAGGCTGGTAAATTAGGAAGGCAGTTATGTATGATTAAGAGGTGAAGGCAATAGGAGTCAGGTAGTCCTTAACTCCCATCTAGAATTTCAAAGAAATGTTATATCCTTTCCATAGGTTCCAATGAGTGTTACTTAAGGGAGGCATTTTGGGTACTAATTACATGTTAATGTTTTGGAGCAGGGAGTGAAAACTCTGAGGTTGGGTCAGAAGAATGTTTGCTTGGCTACTCGAGGCTCCTTATGAAGTTTGGCTACCTACCCCACATTATGTGTGTACATCTATCATTTTGTTTCTCAAAACAATTTAGTCTTCTCCCCTTTTCCCAGAAGCAGACTTCACCCAAAGGAGAAAGAGCTGTTAAGGGAAACTCCTTAGCAGAAGAGAACTTTCAGATTTAAAAACTTTTTTTTTTTTTTCCCCCTTGGAATCAAGGAGGAGAGGCCGGTGAAGAAATTAAGTGAGGAATTGTGAGATTAGAGAGTGAGAACTTCCCACTTGGTTCTGAGCTCCACCCCCAGGACCAACCAGGCTGTGCTCCAGGGACAATGTGCATGAGGGAAAAGCTGGCTGCCTTCCCCAGCTTCTTGACCTGCCTTAAGACTTTGCCACACCTCTTCCCTCAGTCCAGGTGGGCACAGCACTCTGTTTTAGACACTATCCACTGCACTGCTCCAGAAGGGCACAGCCTAGGGCAACTTGGCCAGTGCCTGCCTTCTGCTGAGACATGACCACTTGAAAAGGGGCCCACTCTTTTGGCATCCTTCATAGGCTCCTTAGGAAATTGTTCAAGACAGAAATTTTGAAATTGAATTTTAATGATTGAGAAAAGAGGGGCGAGGCACAGCAGCTGCTCCATCGCAGCTGCCCCAGCTGCTCCATCCTCAGGAAAGGCCGCCTCTTGGCCACCGCACCCACCAGTCCCAGAAGAAGGGAAGAAGAGGGACACAAAGGTGAAGGGTTCAAGTTTAGAGTGAGGGCCTTGGCTCTGGGTGTTTGAGAGACATCCACACCCACAAATGCAAAGGAAAAGGCAAGCAAAACAAACAAAAATACCATAACTTAGTCCCAGGTTGCCGAAATGACTTGTGGGCCCAAGAACACACATTTGGGGGTGGGGGGTGGGAGATGGAGATGAGGGACCCTTTTGTGAAGGACCTCGGGAGAAGGGGAGAGTTTTGTAGGACATGAAACCAGTTTTCTCTCCTGGATACCCATGGCTTGTGTGCTGGAGTGACTGCAGTCGGATTAACGTTCCTTCTCCTCCTTCTGCCTGCCTGGGCCACGTGGAAATGAGAAGCAGAACACAGGACAGTGCTCGCCCACCACCAGTTTCCTCATCCGAAAACTCAAGTGCCTGAGAGTGAAACGCCACCAAAAGTTATTGCTAGCGACAAATTCGGGCTGACAAATTGTCGATAATCGCGCCTTCAACGTTCAGGACGGCTTGCAGGCAATAAAGAAGCAAGACGTACGAACGGGTGGGCAAGGCGCGGGCCGCAGTCGGGTCCGCGGTTCCCAGGTTGCGCCCCGCCCCCGCCCGGCACCACACCGCCCCCGAACCAGGGACCCCGCTCAGTGCAGGCCCGCTGGGCTCCCACCCGCCTGCTCCAGCTCTGGCTCTCTTTCTTCCCGTGACTCATACAGACTGCAGGAGGAGCTTCTCTCTTCCCTCTCCTCCAATTAACCCGCTGGGTGCGCGTGTCTACGGTCTCAAGCGCCCTTGATTTAAAGTCAACGTTACCCGAGTTTTCTTTTGTTTGAAATCCTGGGCCCGCAAGACTTTGGCGTGTGTCGAACGTCTAGTTACTTCTGCAAGCCTGTCTGTATCCTGCGACAGAGAAAATCATTAGGAATTAAGGCTCAAGAGAAATAATAATGATATTTTCACCTGTGGATGCATTGGAAGAATGTGTGCATATTACATCATTTTAGAATTTAAGATAAATCTGAAAAAGATCTTTCAGAGTGTTTGCATGTTAGTGCCTCTATCAACAACTCCCCCCGTCCCCGGTCCCCCCACACACCGGATTCACAGAGTGCCCTTTGATTTGTTTTTTACGTTTTGGATTCACTATGTGTTTTAAATTTAGGAGCAACTTGAAACACATACACTGATCTAAATATGAATTCTCTATGTAAGATATGATTTCTTGCATGGTTTGTTTACAAACCAGTCGCCTAATCATATGGCTTCAGATTCAATTATCAGTCACAGACCTCCTTGGAGGTTGATTTAGCTATAGAAGTTTGAGTTCAGTTAAATTCTCTCTCCCACTTTCTCCAACTTGAATTTTGATTTCTGCATTTAAATACAACACAGCATTTGAATTAAGGGTCTTTTTGTTAAACTGGAAGCTTTTTTCATTTCCCTGAACTCTATAAATGAACTGCATTGTCACATAATCAATAGGAAAAACTCAGCTGTCACAGATCCTAAGCAACCCCTTGCCACAGAAATAACACGATCTGGCATTTCTGAGTTTGAAAAATGTGCTGTTTGGATGACACGAGACCAGAACTACCCAGACGGCTTAAATGTCAGTGGTCTCTATGATCGGCTAAGGATGGACCTGCAGAGATATTTCAGATAGGCTTCTCTCCTTGTTGGAGACCAGGTGCTCCTTTTTTCTTCTATAATCAAGTAGTATAAGAGTATTGGGATCTGGGATTCAAAGCTATTTCTAACCTCATCTAAGTCTGTCTGTTCTCATAGAGCTTATGACAATTTCAAATTAGGCATTTCCCTCCCTGAACCAATGAGCAATTCAGATTTGGATTTTGGAGTTGAAATCTGAAACTAAATGTTCAACAACTTCAACACCCATCCTTTGAAGTCCTACATCATTACCATCAATGTGATCAGGATTTCTGCAGTATATAAATCCTTCAGCTCAAAAGTAACTGAATGGCATCTGATCATAAGTAGCAGGAACCCATAATCTCCAGCAAGCTCTTTCTCTGCCTCAGTGTCACTGTCTCTAGTTGCATTTTGGCCTTCTCTCTACAATCTGCCACGTACATGCTGCCATATCATGTGAGAGCATGAAGAAGATGTAATCCTTCCTTATCTGTATTTTCTCCCCTTTTATCTTCGATGTAGTACTTTTAACTCACTGACTTCTTTGAACACTGGCATTAAAAAAAAAAAAAAGTAGTACTGGGTGGACCTACTGTGGAATCTACCCCACTTGATAGATTAGATTATGTGATTAAAAGGTTAATTTATCTCACAAGAACCTTGCCAAGAAGCCTCATGACCTTGGCATACTATGAATCCTTTACGCACCAAAAGTGAAAGGTAATCTCATTCATAGATTTGCTCTGCCAGTGAACTGACGTATTAAATAGTACAGTTACCCTTAGCCTACTTGGACCCACCTATACAAAGAAAAGTGCTACAGGGGATCAGACAGTAGCAAGCTAGGTGAGACAAATTCTGTTTATAATTTCAAAGCATGAAGGCGTAAAACTTGTCCTTTCTAAAACTAAAGCTATTGGAGCCTGCATTTCCCACATCTACCACGGCTAAGATCTTTGGGATGAACTAAGAAATGCCACCTCTAATTAGTTCATTTGTCATCAGAGAACCACTGCATCAAGCCAGGTATTTTACTCCTATTCAACTCTAGAAGAAAATGGGACAACGTGGGCTATTATAAAAAGCTCAGCATTCAGTGCCAACATTTCAAATTGGCCTCATTTTACAAGTTCTCAGAAACCCCCAAGTCATTCAGACTTTGTCTTGGCAACCTTGCACTAGCCCCAAACGGGACTGTTAACACAGTAGAGTTTATCCATTATCATAGTTCACAGGCTTCTCCATAGCTGCAGGTTGACATTTGGAACCTGTGTCATGCAGAAGGGGTGAAAACCCATCCAGGAACCAAGTCACTTATTTCCAAAGTAACTGTCCTGGGTGGGTGGGGCCAGGGGTGGAGCAGGGGAGGGGGAGGGGAAGAACTAGGCACACAATGACCAGGCTGGGATTGACTGAGCTCTGATGTCCATTAAGGACATCCAGATAACTGATGAAAAGAGTTCTCTTCTTGGATACTTTTTCAGTGTGTGAATTTACCTTGTTTACAATTATCAGAAATGACTGATCCTATCCCAGCCCTATACACTGGAGAGTATTATTATTGTTCTTATTACTTAGAAATGTGGTGCACTAAACCATCTTGTCCCTGATTCTTAAGACATAAACCAAATGAAGTCAATACCACAAACTTGAGGATTTGCCTGAATTCTTAATCACATAGTGCAGAGATATGATACTCTGGGTACAAGAGACGTACTAGACAACCCCAGTGTACACATGGCTCTAAACTGTTAAGTTGTTCATTTCTCTCTATGCTTTCGTACACCCCCCAACTCCATCCCCCCCAACACACAGAGAAAATATTTCTTTCCCTTACTGTCTGCAATCTAAACTTAAGAGCACACAAACCATGAGCTGGAAGAACTGTTTGTTCGCAGTGCTATTTATGTAATACTTCTCTTTTTTCTACCCAGGCATCCACCCCAAGGGACTGAGCAATGCATGGTGCTACTCAACTAGGTCTGAGAGAAAAGGGGGGTATAGCAAGAGCATCTTCACCACTGCAGTGTTCTAGCTGCACCTGTTTTTTCACCCAGGTCCCCAAACTCACTCTCAGCTTAATTTTACGCACATACTATCTGGGTCTCCATTTATCTGTTAAAATGGTCCAGGGTGTTTGCCAGGAGTATTGTGCCACCATTGCTGGCACATTTGTCTCTTCTGTCTAATGTCTGTCATTACACAAAGCGTTCTAAAAAGCTGATTTCCAACTCTGAAAATATACTCTTACTACAGAAGTCATTACATTAGCATAACAAGCCCAAAGTTCCAAGGTGGTAATTTGGTTATAGATCTCAAATCCTTCCTGTTCAATCATATTGATGTTGAGGTATGACGTTGCCCTGCTGCCACTAGGATCTGAGTCAGTGGATCCCCTGCTGGAGGGAAGTTCTTCTGGCATGAACTGTTTGTCCTTGGGAATTCAAAGTGAGGTAACTGTTTCAAGTTTCACCTGCCCAAATTGGGACATTTCTTAAAGATGCCGCCATCTCTTTTTTTCTTTCTCTTTCTGTACCCTTCTTTCCTTGACCACCAAGAAAATATGTCTTAAATGATATTCTTCCACAGGTGTCTCATTGGACATGGACAAACATCGGTACTGCTCTCATAGGCAACACGAGCACTTTTTGGTCCTTTTGTTGGGGGTGGGGTTTGGGAAATCCAACCTCAGTCTGCCCTGCCAACTGTGGCAGTGCAGATTAGCTGAGACTCTGCTGAGGCCCGGATGGTGATGGTGGTAGCAAGGGTCAGTAAGGTTGAGATGTATTCAGATGTTAATTTACACCTGAAAAGACTGAATGCAGTTACCCACACGGGGGGTGACTGGAGTTTCTCAGGAACACTGGCCTTGAGTGATTCCTTGGGAAATGTGAAAGTTGAAATGGAGGGGGAAAGCTGTCTGAAAGTTATGGGAGCAGGAAGAAGGGCGGGGAGTAGGGACAGCCTTGATGAACCAAAGGAAATGTATTTAGCCGCCAGTTATAAATCTATGTTCAACTTTTCCTTTTTAGCATAGTTTTAAGGTACAACGGCCAGGTGGTAACTTCCTCTTTACTAAATACTTGGAGATTGTCTATCAAATCCAGAAATACTGACGTGGAGGTAAGGATGAGGGATTAGCCTCATTTTATCTGCCATCGGGATGGGTGTCCTTGTTTTGCTCTATGTTTAACAACTGCTACCTACCTTGCTTAGTGGAATTCCAAAGTACCTCATGAGTAACTAAGAAAGAAAAACCTTCTACATTCCAATACTGCCTTTAACCTCAAACATGGTAAAGGGTTCATTCAGACCCCAGGACCACACTGAGGCATTAATTAGGCTGATGAAATCCATCGAAATGTATGAATTCAGCATAATCAAGTTTCTACCGCAGACTATCGTTAAGGAATACGTGAGCAGCTGGGAGAATAGAAAGTACTGTTAGAGTTAAGTCATGCATGTAATTGAGTATATTTAACATAACCATTTTAATGATCAGTGATTAAAAGTGCATCTTACTTAAATGGTATATCCTCTGCAGTTTGTTCATATCAACTCGATAATATTCTCAAAAGGAAAAAATACGGATACACATTTCTAAATAAGATCTTTTTTGAGTTTGGGGAGAAAAAGCAGGAGAGTGAACTGGAAAAAAAAGCGGCTTTTGCATGCAAACAGCCACACTGGTGTGATATAAATTAATCGCTGTTTTAGGTACCTTCTGTGCTCAGATCAAAGTATTAGGAATATATTACAGGTGATTTTTTTCATCCCTCAAGAAGAATGTATTTTATTAAAGACGCTTTCTCTGTCTGATAAGATTTTTTTTAAGAGACAGGGACAGGGGTCTGCTCAAATCCTGATGATTTTAAGAGCTTCTCCTAGGAACCTGGGAAGTTCACCTTTCCAATTCCACTTCCAGCCTGTGGGGTTGGCTGATCTTAGTGGAACTCACCTCTGTGAAGATAGTATTGTGAAGGAGAGAGAGTACATCACAAGGAGAGAGATGTGCCTGGATATGGTTGTCTAGGGCCACAAACAGTAGAAGCCCTCAAAGGGAAATGAGCTGTTCAAATCAGCTAGCGGCCTGAGCCTAAACTCCACACACGCAGAGGCAGACCGCTCTGCTCTATTCACTCAGACCTGGCCGGATAAATGACGTCATTGTGGAGCCACTCACAAGCCAGCCCAACTCTTTTTGTTGTAGTTTCTCAGCTTTTGTGCTCAAAACACGCAAATCACTGATTACCTAGGAAAGAAGAGTTAGATCTAGATCTATAGCTAGAGGTATGTACATCCCACAACATGTACACATCTATGCAGGCACTATAAAAGTAAGGGTTTAAGAGAAGGGATGCAGTTGGCCTAGCTCTCAAAAGTTGCCTCACGGGGCTTTTTATTCTCCCTTCACCCCTGTCTCCACACCCATAAAGATATCAGTCTATTCTCCCACTCAAAACAGGGTTAGAAGAGTGGCACGTCTTGGATGTCTGGGAGTTGCACCACGACTTTTTACAAACCTAAATCGGGAGAAAGGAAGGCACAGGCACATAAAACTATATCGGGTCATATGATCTGCCTGCTGCAAACAAAACAAAAATATTTTAAGGGGAAATTTATTTGAAGCCTTCCTTTCACCCAGTAGCGTGTCTTCCTTGGCTTGGAGGGACAGCTTTTGAGAAATCAGGTCTCTCAAGGGGCTCTCCTGCACCCAATGTATAGTCTATAAATATAGTGGAAGAGTCATGCCAGGGGTAGTCAGTGCAAGAGAATCTGGAGTCTTGAAAGCATCTTTTTCTTCTGGCTATGGTGGCACTTAAATGATAATGCGGGCAATGGAGCTAGGAGATTTATATCTTTTGGAAAGTAGGGCAAGCCAGATGGTAATAGCGTCATTAACACACAAACTTGGGATGTGCAAGTGAAGCTTGAAATTGGGAAAGAGATCAGGAGAACAAAGGGGGCTGCTGTTGAAAGGCTACCCCTCTTCTGCCGGCCAAAGCTAAGAGCCTCGTGGTACTGGGGTCTGCTCCTGCCCAGAGCTGGATAATAAACGACAGCTTTCCCCCTCCCCTGTTGTGACTTAGAAAGCACCGAGGAAACTTTTGCAATAGGCAAATGTGGCACTTATTTATGTGTAACCCTTTGTAGTCTGAAGTGGCAGGAATGGGCCTTTAATTCAACTGCACTCCCACCCTCCACCCCCTACCCTAGTTGGATAAGCTCTTGCAATTGTTGACATGTATTTTATGAAATCAAAGTGCCGCTTGTTGCACATTTCAGACAAAAGTTCATTTTCCTCCTCTTATGTAAACACTCTAAGTAAATATTAAAGGTTGAATAGCACTACCTTTTTCATTTTGGTGATGGGGGTTGATGCGAAGGTGTTGGCGAGGGTTAAACTAGAGAGTTTTACTTTGGAAAGTCTTAATGTTTAAGTTAAACTCCCACTTGCCCAAACAGATACAATTCAGAGAGAATACAGAAGGAGTTAAGACAAGATTAACAATGGCATTAATAATAATAATGCAGGTTTATAATAAACATCCACACAAACATCTATAAACAGGCAGGGCAGTTTGGAACTAAAGAAGACAAAATTAATGACTGTTTTCATATATATATGTATATGTACGTCTGTATATGTAAGACAGCAAAGGTAACGGTCATTAAGTACTGAATAGCTTGAGTGATGCTTGTTAGCGACTCAAAGTTGACAATGTCTAAACCAAAATCGAAAGTTTTTCTTTTTTTATTCTTAAAAAAAAAAAAATACTGGCGCTCTTTAAAAGCCCGAAGGACTTACCCTCAAGGCATTATTCAGAGTAAAACTGAGACTGGCCGTTCGTCACAGGCAATTGTAAAGGGTTTCAAAGGGCCGATCAAACGATCGCCAGAGTAATCTACATTCAAGTCCGGATGGTGGTGTTACGGCACACACCTGCGGGGTGTTTGCTGTCCGTGCCCCTTGCCGAGCTACAAATCATCATTAAAGCGAGCTGCTTAAGCTTCTTCCCAGCTTCTAGACAAGAGTTACTTGGGACAGTTCACTTTGATATTGCTACAGCTCGCAATTGACAACCACGCTATTTTGGAGTTCAAGACTGAGCCCACACCCTAGTTCGCGCGCGGCAAAGTAAGGAGGGTGGTGTGATGGGGGTCAGGGGGGAGTGAGTCCATTGTAAAAGTCTGTTTCTCCAATTCTCTGAGCACACTCACCACAAAAATGTATAGGAAACCAGGTTAGAAGCACCTGAAACCCGCCTTGAGTTTTCTACTGAGAGTCTTCCAAAACTTCAGTCTTTGCCACGACTTTTAACCCACTCAGAGTACAGACAAACTTCACAACCTCAGTTTCTCTCCTTCCCTCTCTTATATACGCACACTCGGGCCAGCACACTCTCTCGAGTGCAAGATAGCATTACTTTTCTCGATCAGGACCGGGGATCTACTTTGAAACTTTCACTTTTGATTCATTCGTTTGGGATTATATCCCCCCCCCCTTCTATGCGACCCTGCCCTTACTGCCCTCACCTTGAGAGAGAGAGAAAAAAATCTGGAGTTGGGTAAAAAGGAAGGGACGTGGGGGTCGGACAGTTGGAGCACGGGAAAAGGCAGGAAGGTCAGTTTCTGTCTGCTGCCTGCCTGGGTGTCTGCGAGCCCTCGGCAAACCGTGTGCGCCCCATTTGGGGTGGGGGGAACAATCGGCGGCCGGTGAGGCCAAGATCAAGCAACACTCGCAGCGAATGTATCAATAGACCAATTTTCTGCTCCCACCGCGAGCTTTTTCATTTCAGTCCAGAGAGGAGGCGTCTGCGCTGCGCAAGACTCAACAACACGGTAGCGTCGGGAAAAAGAGGGCGCTAGATGCCGGAGGCGCAAATATGGAAATTAACTCATTAGGAAGGGGTGTGGTTACTACGAAGCCCCCTCCTCCATCCCTTCCTTTCTCCCTTGCTGCCACCGTCCCAGCTTGCTAAATATGAGATTACAAACAAACAAATAAAGCAGAAGCTGATTACGCAGCCCCAGATCAAACACGCTCCAGATAATTCGCTTCACTCAGCGCTGCGGCCGGACCTGCGGCGCAGCGCGGGCCCCTAACCCCTGCCCGTGGCTTCCGCGCCCGCTCCATGCCAGCCAGGCTTCCGCGGCTCTGAAAGCCAGGGCCCGCGGCCGCGTTTCGAAGGCACAGCACGTGGCCCTGGCGCCCGGTTTGGTATAAGTTTTAGAAGAATAGACAAATGCTTCCACCAATATGGTAACCCTCCGAGGGCTTCTGCTGATTCCAGAGGTCCTAGCCTAAGGCTGCTTGGAGGGGAGGGTGGTGGTGTTCTCTTTGGGAAAAAAAAAAAAAGACCCCAAACTAGAAAGTAGCGTCCCAGAGTGCCTGGCCGGGGGGCTTTTCCTGTGGCTTGGCACCCCGAGCGGGGAGGGGGGAGTGGGCGTTGAGAAAGGCTGGGGCCAGGCTTGGGTCGATTTGAGCGTTAAAGACTCGGGTTGAGATATTATTAACCAGAGACCAGGTACCCAAGAGTGAGGGCGAGGGGGTAGGAAAACCTAGGCTGACTAATTCTGTGTCGAAATAAAATGTTTGGATGTCGGGGGGTGGGGGTGAGGGGGGATAAGAAAGAAACAAAGCGCAAAACCTCTCACATACCCCTCCCCAGCCGCCCTGCCCTACCGTCCTTAAAGCGGGCCTCTGTGGAGGGCTGCTTTTATGGTTTTTCTTCCTGCATGGCCCGCCTCCCCGGCCCTGCTCCTTGCCCGGCGCTCCCCCAGCTGCGGGCCCCTTGGAGGAAGGCCGCCCAGTCCCCTCGTCTCCCGCTGCCTGCAGGCCACCGAGCCTCAAAGCGCGCATTGTCCAGCGGGGGCGGGGAGGCCAGCGGGCCCCTAGAGAAGAATAACACTGCGCCCAAGTCCTGTTAGGGAAAGTTTCCTAATGCACTCCTTGTGGTAAAATACACTTTTAACAGGGCGGGGGGTGGGGGTGGGGGGATGGGGGGATAACTTGAAAATCCATGGCCTTCTCTCAATTTCCCAACTCTTCTCCTTGTCACTTTTTTGGTTCTCAGAAAGGGGGAGAGTGGACCGGAAAGAAATTGGAAGGGGGCCAAAAATGTGAACATGACTCTAGAACCGTCGATGTGATGGTTTTAAAATGCGGATGGGAAGAGAAGGGGGGGGTGTCTCCACCCAGGTCTAGGCCGAGGACAGCTGCACAGTCGGTGCGCGGGGGATGAGGGGAGAGGGGCCCCGAGGGCGCGTGTGCAGGCGAAGCATTTCGCACCTCCTGTTTATCTTAGAAGCGAGGCGGGCGGGCGCGGGGCTGGGGCCTGGGGCGGGGGGCGCGAATTGTTCTGCCTCCCGACAGGCAGTAGAAGTTGAATAAAATGGAGAGGCGGGCACACGCAAAAACAAAACCTGCTGTAGACTCGGAGTATCTCTCCTTGTTCCGAATTCCAAATGGTGAGGGTTCCCCATTTGCAAAGAACTCCGAAGTCTTAAGACCCCAGAGACAGCCGTCCTTCTGCTACGGCAAGAGCCGCGACGGAGAGCCATTAGAATTGAAGCTTTGGGGGCAAATGTGACTAATCTTTCTTTCGGGCAGCGGGGACCCATTCCTTCCAAGCGTTGCCATCTGCATTTGAGGGGTCTCTGGGTTTCGTCCGCTCTTGCAAGCAATTAGCAAAATAATGGCTCGTGCCCCTGGCAAAACTCTGCCTGAAAAAGTATATTCCAAGACACTGCGTTGGTGAATCCGTTTTTTGAAATCAAATCAAAACAAAATAAGACTTTTAAAGAGCCCCAGGCCGGTGCTCTCGGTGTCCAACAACCAAAGTGACCGAAGGGGCGCATTAGTCGCTGTGGCTCTTTAGGAGTTGCGCTAATTTGGTATGTGGACTCAATGTCCTGATGCTAAATCGGCAATATAAAGGGCTGAAGAGCAAGCCCGATAAGAGCTCTAATTGCTACTGGAAGATTTAGGTGGTTGCTAGGATCTGAGGACCACCACCACAAAAAAACCTCCAATAGAGTGTTTGGGCTGTATGCATTGGGGGTTGGGGGTAGAGTTTCTACGGCGAATAGGGCCCACATCTGCTGGAACTTCCATATCTAAGCTGTTCATTTACGGGAGCCAACTTATGAAATCTCCACAATTAGATCTTCATTGTTCTTCCTCCACAACACTGTCTAGAAAGAAAAGGTCTTCTCTGTCGGGGCCAATCCAACGAAGCGTTTGACGTTATTAAATAATAAAGCGATTGTGATTTACATTGTTGTTCAGAAAAAAAGGCCAATTATCCACTGTTATGTTACCATAAAGATCATATTAACTCGAATTAGTAATCAAACAATATGCGAGCGTTTAAAAAAGTACAGCCGAACTGGGTGACAGCTACCGCGACGTCTTCACTTTCACCAGCGAACCCACCCGCGCCGGCAGCCGGAGCAAGAGAGGCAGTCGCCGCAGACCCGAAAGGAGGGAGAGAGCAGCAAAGTGGTGATTAACGGTCTCCAGTGTTAATTATTCTCAATTAATCCCAAACAGTACAAACGTTCCCTGGTTCTCTGGAAGTTCCCTGGTTTGGGATGCTCTGAGAATTCCGCCTTTCTGGGAGGGGTTTGTAAGAAATGCGGAAGAGGCAATCTCAGTGAGCGAAGGGTAGGGGTGTAGGTGTGCGTATGGATGTTGCGTGTGGTGTGTGCGCGGGAGGTTTGCTGCCTTTCCCCGGAGCCGGGAGCGCACCCCGAGGCGGGGGCCTGGGGAGGGCATGGCCCGCAGCATCCTTACACGCCTAGTGAATCTTGCGTCTTCTCTACTCAAATCACTCTCTCTCTCGCTCTCTGTTATTAGGTTTATAACTCTTTGCCCACTTAAATTTGTGCAGCCAACCAAGGAAATCTAAATAGGTTTGAGTCGCCCCTTGGGTGCAGAATGGAGGCTTTAATAAGAAAGATTAATTGTGGGTGTGTACCTGCCGGAAGACGCGGCAGCTATCAAACAGTGGAGGGCGGCGTGTCGAGGGGAGGGAGACGCCTCTCGTCCGAGGCCCAGACTTTAGTAGGCGCCGTAGGCATACTCATCGCAGCCTACGGGCAACTGGTTGCAGTCACAAGCAAAGGGCGCCACAGAGATGGTAAGACCCGTCTCTTCCTGTGTTATGTGAGGTTTTAAAGAACTTGGCCCCTATTCGCCCTGCACACCAGATCCTCCGGCCCTGCGCTCTGCCCCGCCGGACTCCCGACTCCTTGCCTCCACGCCCGAGGCGGGAGTTGGGTAAAGCTGTGGCTTCTGCCCTGGGAGGTCTGCCTATTCCCTCCCCCCACCCACTGAACAACAATGTTCAGGCGAATGATGAAGGTTTTGCTCCGAGGGCTCGAAAGTTGATATTTTTGTTGCCGCGGTGAAAAATGTATATGGTTACATGGTTTTTAAATAAG
Organism: Mesoplodon mirus; assembly: GCF_964341445.2. Classification (NCBI taxonomy): domain Eukaryota; kingdom Metazoa; phylum Chordata; class Mammalia; order Artiodactyla; family Ziphiidae; genus Mesoplodon; species Mesoplodon mirus. The sequence goes on from NC_138982.1 coordinate 48,824,155, forward strand.
CGAACAGGGAGCAATTTTCCTCGGCGCGATGCTTCAGCAAGTCCGAGGACAGAGGGAAATCAGCCAGTGGCAGGGCCGTAGGGATCTCTCCCCGCGCGGCGGCGGCGGTGGGGGAATCTTCCTGGCCTGCAAGGTCCTTTCCTCCTTCTTTCCTCCCTCTTTCTACTAAACGCTCGGATCCCAGATTAAGAAGTGTCAGAAGGGGGTGGGGCGGAGAAGAGTAGGAACCAGGTGGGGAATGGGGGCAGGAAGGGATTGACAAGAATAGTTTCTCAAGTAGCGTTCCCTCCTTCAATAATTCCATTTAAAACTTGAGGCCCCGAGGCCCGAGTTTAAACAGATGTACAGTAAAACCTCCCCAAGGTCCGGCCCTTCAGTGGTGGGGCAGCCAAAGAGTGGTCGCATCTTTGCCGAGAGTTTTCGAACAGTTGCTGCCTTTCCTACCCTCCCCCCCTTCTCTATCTCCCAGTAAAACCAATTCAAAAGGGGACAGACTCCACTCCACAAGATTAATGTTCGTTCATTTGCAGGATTAATCCTCTCACGAAGCACAATAAAATACTAGGGTTCTTTTAAATTTAAATAAATACACGAAATCCGTGCCTTCCCTCCTTTCCTGTTTAGTCTCTCTCCAGCCATCAGAAAACAGTGCCTTGGAACCTAGTAAATCTCAGAAGAACTTTTAACTCAGAGTTTTCAGATCATCTGGGGGCTGTTGTGGGCATTGATATTGGGAGAGAGTGGAGAGACCAGCTTAACTTTAAATATCTATGGCTATACATTTTGATTTGGAACTCGCGATTAAAAATCTATTTGTTCCTCCCAGGGCTCAGCAGATTTCAATGTTGGACATGGAGCCACAAAATGTTCATTAAAGGAACCTAACCAAGGCTACTGTATGGCCACTTTGTGAACTCAGAACTATGGATGGGGGAAAAGTATGAAAGTGTGAGTTGATGTCACGCTGGCTGTCAGTGTGTGGTCTATTGTGGAGAATGGTGCTTTTTGACTGAACAGAGGGAGCCCCCCTCCCCCCTTCCCCAGCTCTACTGCACCTGCACTGGATGAGGGAGTCCCTGCCATTCAGCCCATCGCAGATTGTTCAAACAGAAGACATCTCTGACAGCACTCAATTCATTACATTTCTTCCTGCTTTTCAAACCAACACACACACACAAAATGAGTATTGCCAGCCAGTGACAGCCAAAAAAATCTTAAAATACTTTATATGCAGCTAATTTGGAAGCTCACACAACTAACTATGAAATATTTTGTATCCTTAACTTGTAAGGCTTCTCGAAAAAAAGATTACCTGATGTTTCCTATTGAAAACATACCTCCATAGTTTACATGGGCAGAGTAAGTTTTGCAGAAAGACACTGCAGCATGGTGCATGGAGAAGTTTTAATGGGAATGAAAGCAGAAACTTGCAAAAGAGAAAAGCCCCTGATTTATCTTATCAGAAGGGCGGCTCGAAATGCATTCATTATTTATGCTGGTGAACCAGCTTGCTAATAGAAGTGAGGTACCCAAGAGCCAGGGGCGGGCAGTGAGCAAAGCAAGAAAGGGTAGTACGGGAGGCATCAGGCTGAAGTGTGAGCTAAACATTTAAATCAATTTTCTAACAACGATGTCTTCCCCCCATATGCTTAGGTTTATTTTGCCATCTTAGACTCCAAGACGTTTTTGCACCATTTTACAAAGCCGATGAGAGAGTGTTTAGAAAGCTGATGAGAGCGTGTTAGCCTAGTTTAACGGAAGTTGGAGTAAACAAACTCTCACAAGGAAAGCTTAATTTTAAGATATTTTCCTTGGAGGTGGGAGTAAGGGGGAAACAAAGAAAGGGAAGAGGACTTTGAGCAGAAGGAAAACACAAGTTTGCCATTTAGTATTTCAGGCTGATTAAATTGTAATGTTATGCAATAACCCAGATTTGAGCTACGTGTGTTAGTCAAATCGACCTGGATGTGAGTTGATACTAAACTGACTGCATGTGAAATATTGGCTAATTCTCAGTAAATCATTAGTCTGAACCAATATCAGAACATAAGGCATAGTTTCCAGAACCCCTTCCATTGCAAGAGCAGTCAATGAATTAAATCGGTTCGTAAACAAAACTTGAGAAATGCAGAGGTGCTTTCACTCAACAAATAATTCTATCCATTTTACATGGAGTGCACGGACCAAATGTCTTTCTTATCTACAGTTTAAATCACTGTTCCAAGGCATTCTCTCAGCAATTTTTTCTTGATTCTAAAAAGATTATTAAAAGCTACACAAATTATTAGGAGTGGAGAAGGAATGAGAAAATGGAAGTGGCATAGCCATGGCAAGCCAGAAGCAATTGTCCTAAGCATGGCTCCATATTAGAACCGGAAAACTTTGGGGAGTCCAATTCTCCATCCACCACTGAAACTTATGCAGGGCTAAATAAAATAAAGATACGGTGTACTTGGTAAAGGCTTTTAGTGTAATTTGTTGATCGTCTCAAAACAAAACAAATGTAAACCCAAATCAACTCATTCAGACCTCACAACAAACTCTACTTAGCAAATCAAATAACTATATAGTTGTTTACCTATATATGTAAATATATAAATATAAATATGTATTTATATTTATATAAATATATCGAGTGCCAAGGTGACACAGTGATGAGTGTTGTGTGCATGACCATGTAAGTAGTGAAGACTCTGGCTATTTGTGTGTTTGGTTATGCTGAGGGGTGACAGCCTCTGTAGCCTCAAAAGCTGGAGCTGGGTTCTGGGGATGGAGACCAGTTCCCCTGGCCTCTCCCTGCAAGTGTTCGCATTGCCCTTTCTGGAACACTCAAACGAATCATTTCATCCCCGAGGCCCTGCAGACCCTGACGTCATGAGGTGGAGATGGGGGCGCAGTCCCGCTCTGGCCTGGCCGCCAGCGATAAGAACCCTTGGGAAGAATTCACCGCTCCTTTTAATACAGTAATTATTTTTCTGCCTTCCGGGGGTGGGGGGCGCGGCTCCTGCCCGGAATGTCGGTATCCCTCCCTTCAGGAAGAAGCCCAGGAGTGGCAAGTTTGCAGGATAACTTCCTAGGAGAACCCTAAGCCAGGAAGGGCACTGGAAAAGGAAGAAGGGTGGTCTGAACAAGGCTAATTTCACCGCCCAAGACCAGAAAGGAGAGGAAGAACCCGAATTTCTGTATTGATCTCTGGAGTCTAAAAGGAGAAGCTTTTGCCTTCCCTAGCTCCTAATTCCAATGGACAGTAAGAAAAGTAATAGCTATCAATTAATCCTATTTAGCGTCAGTGGCTTTGTACTCATCTTCTGCCAAGTAACTATATATTACCTTTATTTTATAAATGGGGAAGTGAAGGATCTGCATCCTCCCATCCTTACCTACTCTGATCCTAGAGGGGCGCAGTATTCCGGGGAGCCCACGTAGCTCCTGTGACTTCCCACAGCCATGCCAATGCGCAGCCTCTGGCATTGGGAAGGGCTAAGAGCGAGATAACTCATGCTGAGCCTCGGCACCAAACAGGGACAAATAACCCCTTTAAAATAAGGGTCTGAGATTAAAGGCAAGAGGAAGGCAGAACGTGAGTCAGTCAAACTCTGATTTGGGAAGCTTGGGGCCTAGAACCATCTTTGGCGTCACGAGGTCAACGTGGAGAGGGATGGGGTACAGGAGATAGAGGACTCCGGAGGGGTGAGGGACTTTGCAAACTTGCCCAACGCGGCACGGTCCAGGACCGAGAAAGGAAATCGGGCCGTTTGGGTAGGGTTCGGGCGGAGAGAACTCGAGCCCTCCGCAGCACCTTCCCAGGCAGCCCCGTGGGGGCCGTGGCCAGGGCCGCGGTGACGTCAGGTCCCCCGCCGGGCGCTTGGCCGCCTCAGCTTCCATCTGCCCGCGCATCCGCTCCGGGCGCTGGGCGCGGCGCGCTCCCTAGGGCTAGCGGGTGGGAGGCCCGCGCGCTCACAGTCCTGCGCCGCGCCCCGCACCCAAGCCCAGGTAGGGAGGCAAAAGATAGCCGAAGGCGCCTAAATCTTTACTAATAGCGCACATTTCATTCTGTACATGCAGGCAGACGAGGGTAATGAAACGAGCGACTCCTTGGACCTTTTAAATCACCTGACACTTCTTTGCAAAGTAGAGCAAGCATCTCAAGTCCAAAATCCCAGAAGTAGCAAATATCTTTGAGTCCTGAAATGAGAGGACCTTCCATTTGCTTTTGAAGAGAAACTGAGTGCACCGCTCACTGAATCAGAAATATTACCATTGCACCAAAATGTAAAAATAAAATCCACCTAGACCCGCATACATAAAGAGAGCTCTCTGCCAGTGAAAATCGTGGCCTTGTCTTAGTAACCCACCCACCCAAAGAGAATTCTTCTCTTAGTTAAAACAAGAAAGTCGAGTCCATAATTTCCTAAAGTCCAAGTAAACCAAACATAAAGAAATTGAAAACAAAAATTGTAAAACCAGAGAGCATCGTCAGAAGAGAAACAGGTTACAAAGTCTCCCTGGGTGATATCAGAGGTCATATTTCAAGGAAAGTTTTTAATAGAAAATAACTATGAAAGATACTAAACCAATTCTCTGGTTTGGGCTATTTCCTTATATTTGGAAAGCTCTTTCCACAGTTGTTCACTCTAGAACTCCGGAAGCTGTTTCCCTTTGGACTTTAATCCATATTTTCATAGTAAAGGTCAAGAGTTTCTCCCTCTTCTCCTGTCTTTAAGGGATCCACCTCATAGACGAGGTCCCTAAGGAAATCCATCCAGCCATCTTCCAACTTTGGTCAAAAAAGAAAGCAACGAAAAGAAATCAATCAACCACCACCCCCAATCTCACTTGTAGCTGTCCTGAAAAGCAGCCTTTGCTCTGAGAGCAAGGAAAGGCAGCATATAAAAAAGTGAGATGCAAATTATTTTAAGGCAATAATGGTGGGGTCGGGGGGAGGAAATGCTGGAGAATGTAAACTCAAGCCTCTGCTAAAGCTCATGGCAAAGGAAATTCTTTCCACAAAACAAAATATAAGAACCTGTTTTGCAAAATTCTCCAAAGCAAGAAATAAAATGGGGGAGGATATTAAAAATATTTTAATTACAACAAATAAATAAATAAGCAGTGCCAACTATCAGGCGATCAAACCACAGTCAAACTTCAATCTCAGAGCAGTTAGCTATAAACTGTTAGCAGCTGAAAAGTAAACCTTGTGCACACAAAGGCACTGTTTAATTTTCTTCTTGTAAGGATTCTAAAAGAAGACCCCATCACTATACAGTTAAGCGGTATTTCTTGTGCCCCTGAGGCGCTGATCAGTTCTTTATAATGTGAGAAAAGTGGCAGCTCAAAACCCCGTCAATGGAGCTCCCACAACAAAAGTTCTGAAAAGCTGAATGAATTGGGTTTGTAATTACTGCATCCTACCCCCCCACCCTTTGCAGCTTATCTCTTATTCATTCACCTTATATTATTGTCAAAGAATCTTACTCTCAAAATCATTCCCTTCCCATTTTACCTGGGGTCACAGAGGAACTTATGACATGGCAGAAATGGAACACTCACCCCCACTACACCTGGAAATGTTCAGACCAATAGGTAGGGAGGGGAGGAGGGATTATCTGGTACCCCAATTTACTCTGAGACTACTAGAACTCAGAGTACTCAACCTATGAAGTCTTCCATTTTAAAACCCGAAATTTATTGGCAAACAGGAATGTGTACCCTTTCTAAACTCAGAGCCTGCCTGAGTTTCCGAAATCCTGTGACATCTCCACTTAGAAAAGGCAAAGGTTATAAATAAATCTCCTCCCCTCTCTCTCCACATTGCAAGGCCCTAAAAGACTATGCCAGACATGATGTAGAAATTAAGACAACTTATTATGCTCTTGTTTTTTTCTTTTAAACCAAAAATGGTAAATAAAATAGAAAAAGAGACTATAATCCCCCTCCCCCGATACACACGCGCGCGCGCGCGCACACACACACACACACACACACACACACTCCCAGTCCAGAAAAATGTTTTATGAAAAAGTCAGCTATAGAATGCTAGGGCTCTGTGTGTATTTCAATCCAAGGCATTGCTGATGGAGAAGATTCTCCTGAGATTTCCTACTGTAAGATTGTGTCGGTTCTAGAAATAAGTACAGCTATTACAACCAAATCTACGAGCAGACTAAATAATTAATTGAAGCGTTGCTCTTTGACCCTTGAAAAGTCCAGTAGGGACACGTTTATAGTAATAATACCTCCGAATGAGCCCTTGTCAAATATTCATTTAGTGGTTAATGTGAGCCATTTCCCCCTGGGACCGTCTGTAATACCGGCTTCCCAGCATTGGCAAGAAACCTTGCTAATCTACTACAGCTCAGCAAAATATTTTAACACCCTTTATTTAAAGTATGGGGGGGGGTGCAGGGAGAGAAAAAAAAATTGCAGAGGGAACAAACTATAATCTCATCCTTCTGCACATTTCTATTCTGTGTATACGGTTAACAAAACATTAAATTCACCCCTTTGACTGCAAATTGAATGGTTTTAGTGAGCAGGATAATATCCCGAGGAAGAAACTGAACACTCAACAACTAACTTTAGCACTGGGAGATAATCATCTCTGGGCAAGCTTAAGGGTTTACCCCCTTCTTGGAAATCATGTTATAATTAAAATATCATATGTTCAATATTGATCTAGCCATGAAACTACACATCCTGGGGGAACCATTTAACCCAATCAAATGAGTGATGAAATACGTATCATTTTCCTCAAATGCAGTTTATCAAAAGAATTTATATCGGCAAACAAAATATTCTGGCTTTCATTTGGTTAGGAGATATGGAGGTCTAGGAGGGGGAATGGGAGTTCTCTCATTTTATGCAGACAGTAACAGTCATTCAAAACTAGTTCTACTTCCCACAGTATTGCTCTCCTCCCTCTTGCAAAATATTTGAACCTGAACAGTTTCCCCAAAAGTTAAAAAAAATTTTTTTTTTTTAGCCTGATCCTGTGGGCTTTTTAAACTGGTAGGTTAGTGCAGTGCAATTACTCTAAACCCCAGTACATATTTCTAATATATCTCTATTTTTCAAATATATACACACCATATAGTTGATTGGTTCGAATTCCAGGAATATTCTCCCCACCCCCCAGCAAGATCATTTGGATCTTTATTCAAAGTTTCTTTTATTCGTATGTGTGAGCAAGAACTGGCGAATGTGCTCATTACCACGTGAATAATCCGTATATGCATTACAATGGCTGGCCAGGCCGGGGGAAATTCTTTTAGAGTCTCTGCATTAATTAGGGGGGGAAATGCCTCACTTAGAATTGGGAACTGGCATAATAATTGTCCTTTCCCAGTACAATATTACCCTTAAAATGAGGATTAAAAAAAGGAATAAATAAAACCCAACACACACCTAAAATAAAGCAATCCATACGAAATAAAAATACATAAAATATGAGAATATCCTCAGCTGAGTCTAGAACTAACATTAACACCACCAAGAGAAAGAAATACTTCCTTGGAAAACGAGAAGATGCGAACCAACGGGATGAACTAATTTAGGGGCTGCAGCCGATACTTTACTCAAGGGTGAAAGGCGCAGCTGGATTCCAACTTCTCCAAAGTAGTAGCAAGTTCACACAACAAGCCCTTGAAATTGTAGGAAGGAAACCCACGCTCCTAATGCTGGACCCTAGGCTCCTGGTCCCCTTCGGTGGGGGAAGATAAGCGAGGTAAGTAGTGAGTAAAAGAAAAGTTCCAGAGTCGGTCTTTCAGATTCTCTGACTGCGCCAAAGTGCGCGGGTCGGTTGTGAGGCAGAAACATCGCTAATTCAAAGACCATGGCGATTTCTCAACTTTTGCGCTCCCACTGAGGACAACTATAGTCTTTCTTTACCTTTCCTAGGGCAAAAGAAAACAACAAATCCAATCCTGTTTCTCCACCCCTTTCCCCCTCCCCCTACTTCTCTACTACTGTAGTAAAACATGGTCAACAGATCAAAAGCACAATCATCTCCAAATGTGATTAGACCGGACAAAGTAAAATATCTACCTCAGAGTTGATTGTTTTCTTCTTTAATATGGCTGTTGCCTGGCTTCTCTTTTGCTTGTTATCAGCTGCAGAGATTATCCGATTTGGGGCTACAGGCTTGGACCCGCGCTGCCAATTTAAGAAACAGAATTCGTGGAGAAAGAGAGAGGAAAAAAGAAAATAAATAATAATAATAATAATAAATAGCTGTGATAAGTCGGGGAGTTTTGCAAGATGCTCTTTGCTTTCCCTCGCCCCTAAACAGGAAAATGTAGAAAAGAAAGTTTATGAAGTTAGGGAACAAAGAAAGCAAACCACTTGTTTCTTAGACAATAGCAGGGCCAGAGTAATCCAAACACCCACCCAGCAGATGAGTACTTTGCTTGTCTAGTTTGCAATTATTCCTATACAAGAAGCATCATTTTCCCCTATAACCACGTTTCCAAAGGGCCATTGTGCTGTGCAGAAATCGAAAACAAAACCAGCCAACCTGGTTCTGATTTGGCTCAATACCCCATCTGCTAAGCTACATGAAATTTTTCAGAATTGACTCCTTTCTGGCAACAAGTGGCATAAATCAGTTTAAGTCCCCATCATGCTTATTCATGCTGCTTAGAAAACGAGGGGGTGGATTTACAATATAGGCCCCTAGTTTCTATTTTGGAAATGACATAAGCATTTCCATTTTTTCAAGAGTACTTGGTCAATTAATCATCCAGCCATTTATTTGTTGCACTTAACATTAGCACATGCTACTGGACTAGAATATCAAGGTTTTAGGTACTTTGCTTTCTTGACTGAGCACAGTATATTCCCCGAGGAGTTGGGTATAATCACAGTGTTGTCCAAATAAATGAAAGACTCAAGCATAATTTCAGTGTCCATATTTCAAAAATTTATTTATCTCAAACTGTGCATAATGGAGTAAAAACTTAAGTTGAAAATGTACCTGTTATAAGGATGGTATTAGTTCAAATATATACATGGATTCTCGGCAGACTGATTCAATAATACAGAGCCGAATCTTTAAAATACAACTACGGAAAATAAAAGGGGGAAAACCTTAAAATATCACAGTAAATTTACAGAAATATTACAAACCATAAGAAAATATTTCAAACACAGTAATTTCATGTTGTTTTTTTATCTGAACAAAATGGAAAGTTGGGAAACAAAAAAAAAGCTATTATAAATTACCAACGATGTCAACCTGCATGGCCATTTTTGCTTTTAACAGTAAGTTAAAAAAATTTAGTACAATCTAAAACTTTTGCCCCTTTAAAGACCACGGAGATGGTTTTGCCAGTACTTATTCTAATTTTTTTCCTTTTGTACAATTTTTAAACAATTAAAATGTCCAAATCTGATTAATTTTCTTCTTTCCACGTTTGCAACTGTCCTAAATTTCAGCTGAAGAATCAAACTTCAGCAAGAAGCCTCTCCTTGAAAAATATTGGCAAATTCTCAGCTTATAAACAATGGACATTTTGATTGCCATGTTTATCTCGATAAATACTGTACAAAAGTTGCTTGCAAATATTAAAACATTTTTTTTCGTCGCTTGGAGACTAGCTCTAAATATTATTGGTAAAGACTTTTGCAAACTTTCTGCAAAGCTCCTACCGTATCACTAGAACTTTTAAAAAGTTTTGCGTAGTTTTCTTTCCTCCAGATCTATACAAGGTCCATTCCCTCGCCCTCCCCACCCCCACCCCAGGTTTTCTCTGTACAAAAATAGTCCCCCCAAAAGAAGTCCAGGATCTCTCATAAAAGTTTTCTTGCCGGCATTGCAGTTTTTGCGTGAGTGCGGATGAGACTGGCGTTCTCTTTTGCAGCTGTCATTTGCTGTGGGTGATGACTTTTTTTTCTTTTCTTTTTTTTTTTTTTTGAGCGTACCGGGTTTTTCTCCTTGGTGTTTCTTGCTCTCCTTCCATTTCCCTCTTTTTCTTTGAAAATTTCTAACCCGCCCCCTCCAGTTCACTGTCCGGACCTCACATGTGCGAGAGGGGCAGTGTGCCGTTAATGGCCGTGCCGGGCACCGGGCCGCTCTGGTAGTGCTGCGACATGTGAAGTCTGCTGGGGGCGGCGGGCTCCGGCACCTCGGCGCCGGGGAGGTACATGCTGATCATGTCCCGGAGGTCCCCGGCCTGGCAGGGCGCCCTGGAGTGGGAAGAAGAGGTAACCACGGGGGGGCTGGAGCTGGCCTCGGACTTGACCACCGAGCCCATGGAGCCAAGAGCCATGCCAGGGGTGCCCTGCTGCGAATAGGACATGCTGTAGGTCGGCGAGCCGTTCATGTAGGTCTGCGAGCTGGTCATGGAGTTGTACTGCAGGGCGCTCACGTCGTAGCGGTGCATGGGCTGCATCTGAGCGGCGCCGTGCGCGTTGAGGCCCGGGTGCTGCGGGTAGCCCAGCTGGTCCTGCATCATGCTGTAGCTGCCGTTGCTCCAGCCGTTCATGTGCGCGTAGCTGTCCATGCGCTGGTTCACGCCCGCGCCGAGGCCGGCGCCCACCCCGACCCCGCTCGCCATGCTGTTACCGCCCGGGGCGAGCAGCCCTCCCGGCAGCGTGTACTTATCCTTCTTCATGAGCGTCTTGGTTTTCCGCCGGGGCCGGTATTTATAATCCGGGTGTTCCTTCATGTGCAGCGCTCGCAGCCGCTTGGCCTCGTCGATGAACGGCCGCTTCTCCGTCTCCGACAAAAGTTTCCACTCGGCACCCAGGCGCTTGCTGATCTCCGAGTTGTGCATCTTGGGGTTCTCTTGGGCCATCTTGCGCCGCTGCCCGCGGGACCACACCATGAAGGCGTTCATGGGCCGCTTGACGCGGTCCGGGCTGTTCTTCTGGTTGCCGCCCGCCGCCGCCGCGGTGGAGTTGCCGCCGCCGCCGCCGCCGCCGCCGCCGCCACCGCCCCCCGAAGTTTGCTGCGGGCCCGGCGGCTTCAGCTCCGTCTCCATCATGTTGTACATGCGGGCGCTGTGCGCGGGCCCGGCCCGCCGGCGGCCGCCGACCCTCGGCCCGGCCGGGACTTTGGGGGGCCCGCGGGCGGGGGGGAGAGGAGGAGGGGAGGCGGGCGGGGGTGTCGGGAGCTCAGGGCTCCGCGAGGAAAATCAGACGAAGAATAATTTGGGGGAAGAAAGGAGAGAGGCAAACTGGAATCAGGATCAAAAAAGCGCTTCCCTCCTCTTCTGGCCGGTCCAGCCGCTGCCGATGATTGTTATTATTATTTTTTGGAAAGGCTTAAGCCTGGGGCTCAAACTTCTCTCCCTTTCTTTCTCTCTCCTCTTCTTTCTCTCAGTCCTAGTCTTAAAGAGGCAGCAAACTACTTTCCCCCTTTTGCAAACACTCTCTTCTCTGCCTTGACAACTCCTGATACTTTTTTGAACAAGTTAATAGACAACCATCCATGTGACGGGGGCTGTCAGGGAATAAATGGGTTTCCAGCGACCAATCAGCGCGCGGCGGCTCCTCCACTCGAGCCCAGCCTCGCCGCCGGGTTTTGCATGAAAGGGGGCGGGGCCTGCCGCGCCGCCGGCCTCGCGGGGGAGGCGGGGGGAGGCGCGGGGAGGAGGGAGGGGGAGGCGGCTCCCACAGCCAGCCTGCCAGCCACTGAGAAACCTTTGTATCCTCTCTCGCAGCAACAGGTCACACCACACGCCTTTTCGAAGGAAGTGGGTAAACAGCACTAAGACTACGATTTCTTCTTCTTTAAACTTAATCTTGATTTACTCTTTGGTGCGGGCTGCTGAAATGAGGAGGGGGCGCGAGAAGCTGAGGTGGGGTGGGGGAGGGCAGAGAGGGTGGCTCAGGGCGACTGTCCTCCTAGTATATCAGGAAACCGGCCGTGCTGGAGTTGGTGTGTCATTGTTCTCCCGCTCCTCCGCACACAGCCCCCAAATCCAGCCGCTCTAGCTCTTCTCCCTAACCTGGCTCTTCCGCTCGCCCCTCTCCCTCCACGGGAGCAGACCCTCGCTCACCCCCTTCTCACACTGTCCCGACAAGAAGTTAGGAGACGGAAAGCTCTGTCCTCAGAACCCTCCTTGCTTCCACGTAATTCGCTCTGTTTTAAAAATAAACTCTGCTTGGATCTGTGCGGCCTCTAGAGCTGAGGCCGGGCCGGGCCTGGGTAAGCAGCTGAATCCACGCTCTTCCCTGCCCAGCTCAGCCCTCTGGGCCGGAAACCACAGCTTGGCTCTCACCCCAGCCACATCTCCCACCCATCGTTCTCCACTCAGTCGGGTGCAGAGGGGACGCTCGTCTTCTCTCCCATTTTCCTGAGCTTCCCCCCAAGGAGGGCTCTCAGTGGTGTGGGGTTCCAAGGGGGGCTGGGGGAAGAAAAAGATACACAGAAGGGCGCTCAGAAGTGCTGTCTATGGGGGAGGGTAATCTCAGCTTTCTGGCATCCTAGGGCACTGCTTGGAGGTGGCTTTTGAGCCGCACTCACAAACTCCCTCCCACGCAGAGTTCCCAAGACTCAAGCAGAACCAGCCCTGGCATTTCCCCCACCTACTTCTACCGCGGTGGCCCATCGCCCCGACAGCCTGGGGCTGGAGCTAACCCCGGAGGGGGCTCCGGGCCTGGGAGGCGGGGGTGGTGCTCTCCAGGCACAGGTGCAGGCCGGGCCGGCTGGAGGAAGGCGACCAGGATTGGGGAAGGGGGGAGCCCGGCAAGGCCCGGGCTGGAGGAGGATGGGATGGGGGGCGGGAGTAGGGGCTCAGGAATCCTGCCCTCCTAGGACCCAAGAGGGTAATTTTAGCCGCTCTCCCATTGTCCCGACGTAAAGATTTCAATAGGTAGGCGCTCAATGCGCAGAGCAATGGCAGCACGTCCGTTACAAATAGGTAGTTTTGTTTCTCTTGTTGTCGCTACACGGAGTCAAACAAAGCCCCGTCTAAGTTTCCTTCCACTCTCTTGTTGGGATCTTTGTGGCTAAAATGCACTTGACTACAAAGCGGGGGGGGGGGGCGGGGAGAGGAGAGAAAAAAAAAAAAACAAAACCTCGATGCCATTTCTTTTTTTATAAAGGGCTTAAACCATCAGGGTTACTTATTTTCTTTCTTCTGTAACACTCACTCCGCCTCCCTCCTCCCCGATCTACCCTTACTCACCCTAATAAAATGTACTGAATAGTATCTGTCGGCCACGTTCCATTTATTATTTTTACAAAACTGTGCATTGTTTTGTTCCTTACTAATCTTCTTCCGATAACCTCCAACTTCTCCAATCCCTACCTTCCCAGGCTTTTCTGTTCTTGTCAAACTCAAGATAAGTATGCTCACTGGAAACCCAGAAAAGTTGTGAAAAAGTTGCAGACTTTTCTTAATAAATTATTATTTCCAATCAACCTCTCCTGCCCCTGCAGTTTCTCTTTTTTGCTCTTAAATTATGTTTTGTTTTAGTTACTGTGAATCCGGGAAGGATGAAACTAGCCTTCTGAAAACTCATAAATATATAGTACTCTTCAAAATAAAGCAGTGTCTTCTGTTTATTCGAGGTGTAATATTAAGCAATATTAAGCTAAACAAGGACCTGGAGATTAGGAAAGAGAAAAGGTTAGAAGGTCTGGAGAAGAGAAGGCGGCCACCGGCTTTTCAGCGCGTCTGGTTTCAGGGATGTGGCTGGTGCGCCCCCTACTGGTGAATTCGCTTTTCCCAAGACTCTTGCTTTCACCTTTAAAAGAAGGTGTTTGGAAATAATTAAAGAAAAATAAAATGAGGGGGATGGGAGTGAGAGCAAAGTAATTACACGTAATCTAAACAAAAGAAAAGTTAATATATCGTATAAGCTATGGGACCAAATCACAAGAGTCAGATTTAATTTTCTTAACTTAGAAATGTACATATAACCTCGAGATAAGTGGGAGGTTAAACCATGGGAGAAAATCGGTACAAATTATGAGATTCAACATATGAACGAATTATGATTGTCCAGACGCCATGAAGGGCAGGCCAAGCATTCACTTTATGATTGTGTACGCATTGGTCTATGCTTAATAGCATTATTCGGAAAACTAAAAAAAAGCTTATGGATAATTAAGTTTGAAGAAAAATAAAGCACAAGGGGTTGATGTGGATAATGGTGGTGTATATGTATTAAAATAAATATTAATAATGGATGGTTATAGAAGCAAATGTTATTAATCTTCTCTCTCTCTCAAAGGTAATAGTAAGAGGCACAAATTTTTCCTTGCTATGATATATAAAAGCTTTTATACATTCTCAGATGCATGTGTTTGTGCCTGAACTCTATAATAATGCATTTAAGAGGTTAAAGGGGCTGGCTAGGTCTTTTGTTAATTGCTTTTATCATATAAATAAGCTATGGAAATACATTACAATTGTGTTATCATTGGTTGCATTTATTTACAGCTTTATTTTAATTAAGCCTGCTGTACTTATCAAGGCAATAAACTACTGTGGCTGGCGTTTATGCATAATAATGTGCTATGAAAATAAGATTAAAGAAGATGGTGATAGCAGAAACAATTTTCTCATTAGATTTTTTAGAACATATGCATTAAAAAAATCAGATCACTGGCCAATCTGTTTCAATCCAGCACCATCACTGGGCCCTAAATATAATAATAACTATAGCAATCATAATAGATGACGGAAGCAGCTCTGTTTTAGGTTTATAACAGACGGCTACAGTACTAATAACAATACACCGTTGACTACTGGGGCATCAAAATAAGACTTGGAATAGGGTGCTTCATCCTCTGAGAATTTAAAATGTTGTCTTTGGTACAATTTATGAAAATTGAAAGTGCTTAATCTTAAGACAGTGTAACATTTCCCTTCCTTGGGCAGCAGAAAGCTACACATTTTCAGAGTAAGATTAGAAATTAAAAACAAAAATCCTTAACTCCCAGGATATTCTGATTTGATTTTGTTTTATTATAGGCCCCAGCTCCAAATCCTTAACTGATTAAGTGTAACTCAGTTTTATTTAAAAAATCTTTTGCATTGATATTTCCCTCCTAAACTCCTCTCATCTCTCCTCAAGTGTTATAGCTGAAGCCAACTAACAATTTTGTGGAGACAGGGGACTGTAGACTTATTTTTTCTCCTTAGTGGCAAATAGAGGTTTAACTTGCAGTAATTAGGTGAGAACTAGCCAAGCATCTTACTATTATGATGCTTGTTAAAAAACGCTTCTTTTCTGCATCTGCATTTGAGTGTGTTCCCCTCCTCTCTTAATCTTCTTATGGAAATGAAGGCAAACGGCAGGGAACCTGCAGAGTCTTGGAGAATGTCCTTGTTAACTGGAATTTCTCAGCATTGCTAATTAGCAGAGTTTGACGACCACCAGTATTGGGGGGAAAGCTCTGTTTAACCACTCACAAACCATTCCGAGGAAGAGCAGACTAATTTTATTTTGTAATTAAAATCTGAAAAGGGCCCTATTTGACAGTTAGGGCTATGAGAGTTTTATCTCCCTGTGAAATAATTACTGCCTTGATAACTCAATTTTCTGAAAAATGTCAACTGTGGGCTCCAAAAGTTTTAATTTCATTACGTAAGGGAAAAAAAGAGAGAAAAATAGAAGAAAATATACAGAGAGGATTTCTAATTCTGGAACTTGTTAAATATATTAGGAGTTAGATTTGGCCAAATGAAGGGGTTTTTTTCTCCTTTTTTAAAATCATGTTTCCTTCAGATCCTAACCTTCCAACCAGCTCCAGGGAAAGTGACCATAGTAGTGATCATACTGGAATGAAAGAAATCATACTAGTAGTGTATGAGGCAAATAAAACTAAAAAGAGAAGTACGGCAACCCAAGGAAAGTTCCTGATTTTAAAAGCCAAAAATAAAGGAGGATTTCAATGTTTAGGACAATGTTGGTACAATCTGGTAAGATGAGGTTTTATTGACATTTATCCCCAAACACAAGAAAAAAGAAAACTGGGAATTATAAAGTAAGGAAATCGGGTATAAGCCAATTTTTAAAGTGCTTCCTTCTCCCTTCTAAACTGCAAAAAACCTCAATCACTCCAAACTGGATTATGCCATAAGACTTTCAAAATGATCAACACTTGATTCTCCAAGATTTATGAAACAAACATAGATAAATGAAGGTAAAGAAAGGTATTAGAGGATTTCTTTTCCTTAAAAGAGCATCATATATTCCCCCCTCCCCCAAATCAATAAAAAATAAGCTGGAAAAAGTTAGAATATTGAAAGTAAGAGAAAAAATTAGAATAGAATTGTACTGTTATCAAACTTCATTTGCTTTAGACTGTGAAGGATCCCTCACAGGAAATCCTAGAGGGGATACTTCAATTTTTATAAAGCAATTTTCAAAATCATAGAAACTCTTTCATCTACATTTCCTCCATTTTCTTCCTATGGCCAAACTTGTCAGATTTTGGAAGCATGAAGGACTATTGACAGGAACAGAAATAATAAATGTTTCTAGCTAATACAAAGAACTAGCATATACTTCTATCCCTTTTTATTTATTAAGGCATAGATATGCATATGGATGCATGGTAGATTGACAATTTAAAATTGCTTAATCATATTTTTTTCTTCTTGTCTCTCCCTTCAGCACCTTGCCTTTAATTTCCAGAAGTGGTATTACACATAACAAATGAACAAGGGGATAACAAATGCTATTTCAGTCCAGACCCAATTTCACCAAATAATTTCACTCAAGAGCTGTAAGGACTCTTGAAACCTAAGGAATGCAGGGCTGCTCTGCATTCAGCTCCTTTTTATACTCATTCTCTTTCATGTAATTCCCACTGATGAAATAAATACATTTTTAAAAGAACTCAATAGTTAGAAAACTAAATATATTTCCCCTTTCAAATTACAGCAACAGAAGTTATACACAATCACTTGTGTATGTCCTCAGGGTTATATATGATAATAATCACATTGCTTACAGTATTATATATGTACATCCTTCATATACTCCAGCTTAAATATTTTCTGGAAAAGAGGGTTCACACTTCACAATTTCATTTCCATTTCTGAATTATCAAGCAATTATAACATAAGATTCTGTCTCTGCACTGCAGCTATTGTCCAGGGAAAAATTCAGTGTGGCCATTAAATAATCTAATTATTTAAACAGAAATTCTCTTTTTAAAAAGACAAAATGAAAATTTAAAGAGCTGCCTCCAGTGGTTTTCATTTGCACTGAAAAAAATGAACCTATGATTTTGATATTAAGATTTAGGAGAAGCAAATGAAAAACAAAAATAAAAACCCAGCAAAAAGATTACCAGGAACTGCAAATGGGCCAAAAAACCCATGGGCCTTTTCACACCTCTAAATCATTGCTTGGGAGTCTAAATACAAATCTCCCTGATCCACCACACTATCTTGTGCAATTAATCATACCAAAGTAACAGGGTTTCCTTAGAATCCTAATTTTCCAGTGACCAGGGTTGTTACCCTCATTTTAGGAAAAAGACGATTGTTTCAAATTCTCCCACTGTGATTATTTCATTTAGTTATGACCACAACTTTTGTGTGAAAAACAAACGTAAGCCCTCCTTAAGGTTTCTCTAGGCCATATTAAATGACACATAAATGACACCCCAGTGCGTGCCGGGCTTCACACACACTGTACTGGCAATCTACCAAGCAGAGAGAAACATCTTTCCCTTAGCCTGGTCCCTTCCAAGCTAGAGCAATGGGATTTAATTTTCTTCCTTCTGGAGATCTCATGGTGCATACTGCTCCTGTGTTACCTGCAAAATCTCCTTTCCTGAACTACAGTCAGGCATAATACAAAGTCACAAAAAGTGACAGCTCAACAACCTCAGAAGGCAGAGGTGCTTGGCACCCCAAAAAGCAAGTTGGGGGAAGAAAGCTCTGCTTGACGTGTGTGTGAGGGATAGGAGTACTGCCAAAGGAAAAGGAAGAAAGCCTTTCACCTGTTTCCATGAAAAGACATTGAAAGCAAGCCATAAAAAAAAAAACACCCCACAATCACCATCAGCTCTAAACAAAACTGTTACCCACTTTTTCTCCAAGATGTGCAGCATCATCTAGCCCTGGAAAGTGCTCTAAATGAAAGTATACACCCATCCTGGGCGGACTGGCATCAAGGCCTCCCATCGACATCTGGAGCCCTCGCCCAAAAGCTCTTCTGCTCTCAAAAGAAATGTCTGAGAAGTCTGCCTTCCCAGGGGTCCACTTCTGCTCAAGCCCTACTGCCTGCCCCCCCCCCCCCGCCCCACCTTCCAGCCCTGGCTCAGATGGAGTTGGGCTTCCAAACCCATCCCAATGGAATTCTCAGATTGTTAGCCCGATAATCTTTAAAGGCTCCTTCGGAGCTGGGGCTCTGACTTTTATCTCCCCTCCCACCCTTCTTCCCTTTTTGTAGGCTCTCCCCACTCCTTTTCCCTCTCACCCCACCCCCCCTTAATTTGAAGATCATTGACACGATAGGCTGTAATGAGTCCTTCAGAAACTGTTATGATCTACGGTGACAATCTCTGCACCTAATTCACAGATTATTGACAAGCACTGTGGGCTCAATGGTGTCAAGTTGTACTTGTTTCAACACCCTTCAGCAACCCACATAGCAGCTGGGCCCTGGATTAGGACCCACAGTCTGGCAGTGCTTATCTGCCTGCTGAGTGGTGGAGAGATGAGTATCTGTCTATACCCCAGCTCCTTCCCAAGCCGGGCTGTGCTTTCTCCCTGGCGCCTTGTCTGTCTCAGGGTTGGATCAAGTGAACTAAAGGATCTTCAAAGTTTAAAGACAAAGTAAAAGAGCAAACAATGATAAATGAGGGTTCATCCTTATAATCTTGGTTTTAATAATCAATCATTTTCTCCATCCCCAAATAGCTACCAAACTCCAAGCCCCATATACTCGCTTTCAGAATGAGGTTTGGGTTCACCAGGAAAGGTGTGAGGGATGGAGGGGAGAGGGAGCTGAGGACTTAGCACTCAGTGGGCCCAAAGCTAGGCTGGCCCATCCTCCCGGATCGCCCTTAGAATAGGGCAAGATTGACCACTTACAAAGCAGGGCGCCCAGCCAACAGGCTCGGGTTCTGGCCTGGACACTGGGACAAGAGACCAAAAATGCCCGCCCCGCCCCTAAATGGCGCTTTGCTGCTGCGGAGAAAACGCAGCGGGTTGCCAGCGTTGCGGCTCTGCCTGCTGCTAAGGAGTCAGTCACTAGCTGCCCCCTCCCCAGGCCCCAAAGATGGAAGGGCTGCTTTCCTGCTTGCCGCCGTGGGGCGTGAGATTCCAGTAGGGGCTGAGGCCGCGTGAAACCACAGAAATGACACTGTGCTGGGAGAGGTGGGTGGTATTCCCAGGCCTAGGCCACCCACTTGTTTAGTTCTTTTTCCTAAACTAGGGGTTGCGCTTTCTCCCTGGGTCCTGGGAATTTGGAGGCGCACTGCCTGCCCTCCCTCAGCCAGGTGCGGTTCCTCCCCTAGCCTTCTCCCTATACGTTGGGACTACCGTGGGGCAGAAGGGGTGTGTGTGAAACCTCAGCCCCTGCTTTTGCAAATTCTACATCACTTCCGAACAGCAAGCATATACCCTCTTTAGCTGGGCACCTCCAAGATTCTGCTGGCTTTGGCCTCCCCACGCCGCGGGCAGCCTGGGGCCTCGGCTGTCAGAGCACTGTTTGTCACCTTAACGGGGTTGGCACCAAAGTTGGCCCGGACTTAATGTTTCTGTACTGGGGACTAGTCTTTTGGTGAAGCAAAGGGTGAGGGGGCCTCTCTAGCAGGGAATCCTGCTTACCCGTCATTTCCATAGAATTCCGGGTAAAAATTGATTTAAAGCCTTGATTCTCTCCCTGCCACTATATCCGAACTCATTATTGAGAAACATAAGCCGAGATTCGATTCTGGCATCAGAGGGAGAAAGCGTCTCTCATCTCACCGAGCAGCAATTTCCCTGAAAACACAATCTCAGATCTGCTGACTGTGGGAGGTGGGAAGAATGAACGTAAGACCAACGTTCAAAACAACTTGAGTAGCCACAGTATTAAATATTTTAAGAAGTAATTCTGTTATGAAAATTAGGCTAGTTTCCTTCAATAGGCAAACTTAAAAAAAAAAAAGCAAACAAGCAAGCCATAAACTTCTTGAGGTTTTTATCTAAAAGTTAAAATTGTACATACAATCCTCAAGATCCAAATCATCAAACACCTTGTTGAGACCATTTGTGTTCATTTTTTAGCACACACATTGTTTCAGTTTGATCTTAAACACCTAAATAAACCCATATTTTCCCACTGTTTTAAGTTCAGAGGATGTGTCATTTAATCTTTCTGAAAGAATTCAAAGTGTACTTTTGCCCTCACTCTCAGACCAAAGAAAAAGTCAAAGCTCTTTCTCATGTAGACAGGTAGTTTTTGAAAGTGTAAAAAATACTCCACTTCCCCTAGGATAATTTGGATTCCTGGTCAATGAAAATACTGAACTTAAAAAGAAAATACTCTTTATCACTGGCACACCTTTCCTGGAATCCTACAGTTCAGGAAAAGAGAGAGAGAGAGAGGTGTCAGGCACCTGTTTCTTAAAGAACATCTGGAATTTAACTGCTAGGTGGGAAAGGAAAAGTTTGATCAAGATTGATTTTGGGGAAATGAAACATTCCAAGAAGAGACTGACCTTTTAATTACACTCTGAAAATAAAAATTTAAAGGAGCAAGTTATTTCGTTTACTCATAGACTCCGTTACTATACTTGAAAGGGCCTCTGAGGGCATTCAAGATGCTGCTGACAATGTCAAAACAGCATGCAGCAGCATCTTTCGTTTTATTTTTTGAAATGTGGACAAAACGGGAGAAGTAACTTTTGCTTGGTTCTCCACTATTACAGAGGAAAATTCTCACTTTCTCTCTCTCTTTTAAAATCATGCTTCTCTACCTGTTTTAGTACCGCTAAATCTTTAAAAAGAGTCCCAAATCCAAACGGGGGTAGAAAGTGGCTGCCAGGATGTGAGGAGGGGGAAGAGATTCGTCTTTATTTTATATTGAATTAAAATTGCGTTATCTCCTTTTAACATTTTATTGAATTAAACTTATATTATCTTTCAAGGATATAAGAACTTATTTCCCCTTCCCATCTGCTTTTTGGAGGGTAATAAAAAGTTTTCTCTAACCCCAGAGCAAGGTTCTAGTGATTTCCAGGACTGGCGCTGCGCAGCTCCTACTGTGTCCAACAGGGGGCGCCGGCCACGAAGCTGCGCAGCGGCTCAGCCACGCTTCACATCTGAGCCGGGTTCTAGCCCCTGAAGGCGAGAGCCGCTCGCGGGGTCGAGTACAGAGCTTTAGTCTTCGTGGATAAAAAGAGATTAAAGGCTAAATTCTTTTTTGGGGTGTGTGTACGGGGGGCGGTGGTTATCAATTTTAACCAACTACGAAAATGTAGAGCTTTTTATCCTTTGATGTTCTCATAAAGAAACTCCTATCGGTGGGGGAATTACACGGTTTCTGAGCCAACACTGCAGCTACAGTGTGGGGGAAATTATTTAATTAAAAATATATTTTTCCATCTGTTCACATGATCTTTTTAGAAGTACTTAAAAAGCTGACACTGATCCCTTTGGCCTGTTCACCCTGCCCCAAGTTTCAAATACTTTAGCTATTTCGAAGGCCCTTCTATTAATTTGAAGGGGGAAAAAAGAGACCCAAATATTTAAATGCCCCCAAACAGTTACTCCTCTGCCTCCTTTCTTTCTTTCTTTCTTTCTTTAAATAGGGACTTTTATGTGATTGACACATTTCACATTGCCTATTCTGCAAAGCCAGGTATAAATGGCAAGAAGCGACTCTTAAAATTTTTTTTGATGTTGGACTACATAACGCCCAAGTATAAGATGAAATCTAAATAAAATTGTAATCCACCCACCCCCACGCTAACTTAAAAAAAAAAGAAGAAAAAAAACCTTCACCTGTATTTAAATAGCGTGTCTTTAATTACAGCAGTTGGGGATGCATGAGGCTGAAATGAAATTAGCAGTCATTACCAGTCCTTTAACTCTGTGGTGCTTTTGATCAGCACTAAATTAGCTTTCCAGTCCTAACAAAGACTCTACAGCAAGCAGTGGGCTGTAAATAAGACAGCGCGACCTGCCCTCAACACCTTTTCTCTTGTCAATCATAGCTCCATCATTCAGCCCAAGATTAACCTTTATCTACCAAATTTTTTTTAAAAAGGAACGAAAGAAAGAAGAAAAAGAAAAAGGAGGCGGGAAGGAAAGCCCCCTTACCACCACATGTCGAAATAACAGAGGTTCCTAAGAGCCCTCTTTAAATTGTATTATAATGAGCCCGTGTCAGAATCTGCAATTTCCAAATCATCCCTCCCCACCCCACCCCGCTACAGCTCTCGAGTATATTAGAGGAGTCAGAATGCTGTTCAGGTAGGAAAGGAATCCCTTTCCCCGAATTACTAGTTGGGCATGAGCCACCCTCCGTAAGTCAATTTGCCATTAGCCTCTCCTATTACTCTAACAAAATTTCGGGAGAGAAGGAATGTTTGAGGAGAAGATATTGATAATTTTAAGGCATGTACATAAGTTTCCGGGATGAAAACAATCAAGTTACTCCACTAATAGTCTCTAGTTTCTAAGTCTGCGGAGAAAAAAACCACCAACAGCAGCAACAAAAACCCAGCTGCTTTTCCCAGTACTGAATTGAGAAAGTAAAACATTGGTTCAAATTGCCATTAGAGGGCGCCAGAGAGCAAGCCCCTCTCCCTCGCACAACTTCCCACAGAAGCCCTCCTAGCTTCCAGCTTCGCCATGCTCTGTAATTCCTTCTCTCAGGTAATATTTCTTGCTTATCCTGCCCTCTTGCTTCTCTAGCCCCCTCAATGTCAATCTCTCATAAAGAACAAGGTGTCGCCATGTCCCTTTCCTTTTCTTTTCACATCCTTCCCCCCAGACACCACCAAAATAGTAAGATGCCAGATGAAACGGTAGCAACCCCTTAATGATATATACGTTTTGACTCAAATCACTCTTTCCACTCTATGTAATCTTGGTGTGGAGAAGGTTCTTTGTAGGGATGAAATGTTGGATTTTAATATTTTTTAAATGGAAGCCTGAAAATTTCATTTCTGCATTTCTCTCTGGAGGCTCACGGATTTCTTTATTTTCATAGAAAAGGAAACACACACTATTGCATGGCAGCTGATTCTGCTCAGTGCTAAAACTGCTCAGAAGAGAATAAAATAATGTCATTTCATTTCTGCATTTGTCAAAGAATTCAAAATTAGTATTTAATCCCAAAAGTTAACGCTTTCAGACTTAAATCTGTCTGTGTTAAATGACTGCCACACAGGGTGTATTTCCACATCTCTTAAAGGTCAAAAGAAAAAAAAATAGAATGAGAGGAGAAGAAAGTGAGTTGTGGGGGTGGGCGGAGAGGAGTGAGCTAGCAGTGAATGTCAAAGTTGGGTTGCAAGCTACTTACATGTCCATGTCAGATCAGGGTGTTGTCTTGTAGCAGTTTGATTGGCAGGTAAAAAAGCGAAAGAACGTGAGGGCTCCCTGAGCCTCTTGTCAGCCCAAGCTTGATCACTTCTCACCGGACAGAGCGAGTTGAAGGAGCTTGCAATTCCCCTCTCATCCTCCATCCAAAGCACCGTGAATCCATTTCGGCTTTTCTTCCCCCCAGTCTCTCCATCAGCCTCCTGCCTTCAACCGCTTCGCCTTACACCAGCCTCCAAGACCTAGCCTAGCTTTGCCACTGCAATCCCCTGCAACAAGAAAAATCGTTTATGGCTTAAAACCCCAAATGGCTGATTTTTTAAAAGAGAGAGAGAGGGAGAGGGAGAGAGAGAGGAGAGAGAGGGTGAGGGGGAGAGAGAGGGGGAGCGAGAAGAATGCACCCAGAGAACAACAAAAAAGTCAGTTATCCTAACACTGCTCTATCCCCCCACCGTACAGAAGAAGAATAAAAAAAAAAGCTTTATGTTTTTTCAGTGGGTATTCAAAGATAATTTGATGCCATTGTTTCTGCTACAGATGGTTCTTTTAAATACAATAACACGGCTCTTTGTGCAGGCTACCCACAATAAAAATCGAAAGCGTTCCCCTGAATAACCATTTTGTTCTCTCTTGTATGGGGCCAACAAAAGATGCCGTGAGGTAATGGGTTCTGTTTATTGAAGCCATAGAATAGGGGTTTGATAAAGATTTTTTTAAAGCAGAAGACCTTGCAAGGTCAGGCTGATCTCTTCATATTTTTTTATTAAAATATTTGTCCAATAGATTATTCCTTGGTGCAGCTGCAGGTTTCCTCCTCGATTCTTAATCAGCCCAAACATCTGTCTCTTTGAGGAGGCTTTAAAAAGTCTGCAATTGTATCAATGGTGCAGGAACCTTATCAAATACTGAGTTTTTAGGCTCAGTGCAGGCAAAGGCAATGGAGTTTCAGTTCTATTTGGTCCTGATGGGGTGAGGTGGAGGGCTGGGGGGAGAGGAAACACACCAGCTCCAGAGAGAGTGACTGGAGAAAACCAGGTTTCCTCCCCACCGCTCCCCACTCCCTGTTGGCCATGCATAACTGCACAAGCCAGACACACAGATCACTGAGGACTTGAGATGTGTCTGCTGATCTCTGCAAGCTTCACCCGTGCATGCATGTTGGACAGGGGTTAGGCATGTTTTCTTACCACGCTCCCCTTCTCTAGTTAGGTCTCCAATCCCAGAAAACCTAGGGTGGGATGCCATGGGGAGGAGTGGAACAAGCTAAAGGTTAGACTTTAGCACCCAAAGGGTCCTACTCTTGGCTCTCTTCCATTCACTGTTAGTTAGCTTTGACTCATTGATTGCTATTCTGCCAGGGGACTGGTGGCCACAGGTTTCCTGCTACAGTGTCCCATACCCTCAGGCTTCTTCTTATAGTCACCCAGCTTCCCCCTCAGCTCCACAGAGAACATCTGCTTCCCCTCGCAGGGGAAGCCCTGCCACCTAGACCCAGCCGAGGTCTGTATCAACTTGGAGCCCTGAACACTTAGGCAATGAGGGTGCTGCAGGGGAAGTGCAGGGGAAGATGGCTAGGTTTCTCTACCTTTCTATAGGAATTAATGCCAGGACTCTCTGCGTCTCCAATAGCCCAGAGTAACTGTAATCCACTTTCATGACTTCTGCTCTGTGTATCATCACTTGTGGCAAGACAATAGTCTGGGGAAATGGCTTTAATCTTAAAAACAAGTTTTCGTTGGGTTCTCTATCTCTGCCCCCTGCCCCATTTATTCCTCCCTTTCTTCCCACAAACCATTCAAAATAAAAGAAAGATAAACCCTCAAATGAATCTCTTGACAGAACTGATGTTAGCTTCTACCTTCCCTTTCAGAAACAATAATATTATTGGTTTACAACTGGTCTAAAGTAATCTAATAAGGAATTCTTGAAGACTATTACTTAGACACCAATTAAAGCCTTTCCTACAAAACTTGAAAAACAAACACAAACAATAAAACAGAATATTAAACAATATTTCACATGGTTGTTTCTCAATAATTCATTTTATATCTCAGGATGAACACCTTAATATTAGTTCAAAAGGAATGAAAGGACAATATTAAAAAGTTATACACATCCCAACACTCTCTGGATCAAGAAAACTGTGCCTATATAAGTGTGTGTTGGTGGAGGGAGGGAGTGGAGAGTGTAAATCAAGAGCAAACTTTAATAGAATAGGCTGAGGAGTGTGTTGCTTTCCTCACTGTTGGAAAGGTGGGAGGGGACGCATTATGCAAAATGGAAAGTCAACAGTAGAAATACCTACTCCAACTAAAGGTGGAGTGGGAGACAATACATGTAAAATGTTTAATCCAGTGTTTCATAACTTTGCACTACAAAAGTAATCCACTGAAATAACGGAATAATCTCTTCCTGCTTCCCTCGTCATACGTTTTTTCTGAATATCAAAACTTATAAAGGATGCCCCAACCTGATGAAAGCTATTTTCCTTTTCTTATAACTGAAAGAAGAATCTGAACTGCTTGTCCTCTTTCCAGCAAGGGAGGAGCTTGGGGCTGAATCTAAGTCTGTAAGATAGGAAGGCATCAGTGAGTACCCTAAGGTGTCTAAAAGTGAGTAAACCTTACACATCTTATCAACTGAATCTATTCAATCCCAGTCACAAGGAAGTTTAAAATCTCTCAGGTGGCCTCACTCTCTGGTTAAGGATAGGAAGACAGTTTTGTAGGTAAGCCTCCAAAAGTTGTCTCAAAAGCTGTAATGCAATGACATTCTGACATGGGGGAAAACTTCAGCCTATAACCAAAAAATGTGGAATGTGTCACGGTGAAGGGCAAAAGTGACAAACTGCCTTGATAGGTGAGGGAATCAAGAACCAGTTGCCTGCAACTGGAAAATTGCTTAAAACAACAACAACAGCAACCTTTCTGTATCCACAAACTAATCTAACTGGTCAGCTCCTCTCTCAGAGCAAACACACACCACCAAAACGATTCTAAGTTATAGAAACGGCTTTCTGACAGGGTTGGGGAATCCGTGTGCACTGATTTATGGGCGTTTATAGGTGGCTCTGAAATGGAAACTTCACTATTCAAAAGGGCTTTGGGGGCAGAGTTGAGCTCTCCAGTTCTACAAGCAACAAGCCGTACTGGGGAGATGGGGTGAGGAGGGGATACTCGCCCCCCCTGCCCCCCTACTGGGATGCATTCAGCAAGAACAACTCGAATTGAGGAAGGGAAGGAGAGAGGGAAGGAAAGAAGAAAAGGAAGGAAGGAAGGCAGAAAGGGAGGAAGGGAGGGAAGAAGGGAGGAAAGGAAAGGAAAGGAAAGGAAAGGAGGGGAGCGGAGGGGAGGGGAAGGGAAGGGAAGGGAAGGGAAGGGAGGGGAAAGTAAAGGAAAGGAAAGGAGAGTAGAGAGGGGATAAAAGAAGAGGATTTAATGGCAGAGGGGATTAGCAAGAGGGGTACCCGGGACCTGGTTTTAAACTGGCGAGTGCTGCTTATAAGGAAACACTGTACGCACGATCAGGGTCTGGATGTTCCAGGAAACCAGTGACCGTACAAATCATGAGTTTCACAGAGATGGCACAGTGCCATGGTTTAGCCATCAGCTACCGTGAAAACTGTAGCTTCCCTCTCGCAGGCAATCCGTCATTCACTACTGGCCGCTCTACCTCTCCACACGGAAAAAAGTCCGACTCGGGACAGCCTCGGCGCCGGCTGGGCCCCGGGGACCCTCTGGGAACAAGGGCTCGCGGGCGGTCGGCCGAGTGCCGGCCAGCGGGGCTCGGATAGGAGCCGCCCGCGCCAGGTCGGAGGGCGACTGCTTCCCCAGCCTGCGGAGGGTACCGGCCGCAAGTGCCTCCAAATACACCACGGGACTCTGAACGTGTTGCTCCCGTCAACTCGCCCAACACGATTCAATTATTCACTTAGACAAAACCAACACCAAACAAGCCCGCCACTTGATGAGCTCTTAAAATGACAGGCAGGGGAGCGCGGCCAGGGCGACCCTCCGCCGGACACAACCCGGGGAGGGCCGTGGTTTAAATGCAAGGTCTTTAGATTCTAAAACCTAACCCGGGAGCGCGAGCGAGTGTGTGAAGAGAAAACCTCAGTTTTCAGAGCCACTAGAACAAACTTCTCGCTGAGCCTTGGCCCTCTCGCCTCCCGCAGCCTTTCCTCGGTCAGCTGGGGCTGAGGGTGAACAAGTCTCTTGGGGTCGGGCCGGCCTTCTAGGCTGGCGGGGCCCTGCGGAACCGGTCCGCCTGACCCGACTGCGCTCGCGTGGGAAAAGCGGAGGCTCGGCCGGCCCGGCTGCGCTTCCCCAGCCCCCGAGCCGCGGCATCCCGGCCTGCCCGCCGGCCCTCGCGCGCCGCCGCATTTCCCGCGCTCTCGGCCCGCACGTCCTGGCGCGGCCCGCACGTCTGGGCGCGGCCGGCGCGGCTCCGTGCGGCCCCGCCTCCGGCTCCGGTTCCGGCTCCGGCTGCGAGAGGGAGGGCGGAGGCCCTCGGCGAAGGGACGGGCGGCGCTGACCGAGTGAGTGGAAGCCTGGGTCCCGGGCGCCTGCAGGCCCGCTTTCCCGGCCGGCTTTTCCCACGCTGGGCGCCCCGAGGGGCGGGCGGGCGCGTGTCCCTGACTCTAGGCTCAAGCGTGTTGGGACCCGCTTGTTTCAGCGAGCGCACGGTGTGGCGGGTTCGGTTCGTTCCCCAGTGCGCCGCGTGTGGAGACCGAGCCCGGGAGAGCCCTGGGAGCGTGGGGAGCCGGGCGTCCTCCCCGAGGGCTGGGCGGTGGGCAACTCGACGACTCGAGGGGTTCAGGGAAGGAAGGTGGGAGAGGAGGGCGGGCGCTCCCAGGGGAGGCGGCTCGCGGCTCCTCGGCCACGACCTGGGAAGCCCAGGTGTCGAAGGGGGGCCGCAGGCTGAAAGGCGGCCTGTTTCCTCAGTGGTCACAGACGCAGAGTGGTCTCCCTCTCCACTCGTGTTCCAACTTGTGGAACTCTCTGAGGTTCCCCCAGTCTTTGTTTTACGCTAAGAACGGACTAAGAAGGGTGTGTTTTTATAAATAAGGGGAAAGCTGGAGGTAGGAGTAAGGCCTGTGGGTAGCGTTCCTTAAACTTTTCTTGATATATACAAAATGAAATTATACCTGCAATCATATGTTTGTGTTTATGTGTTGAGTATTCATTTAAAAATGTTGAACATTTAAAATATGCCACACATTTTGTGACTTTAAAAAAATTTTCTCACTTTATCAATATTGTAGAGTTACAGTAAATGGAAATGTCTCTGGTCTTTCAACCTCTAAGGGTAGTGGAGCGAGGGGAAAGGACGGTGGGATATCTGTCTTGTGTCCATTTGGCACAGTCTTACTAGTACCATGCTCCCAAGATAAATTAACTTGCATTTTAGTTAAAATATTATCATCATCTGCTGGACCTCAAGAATAACGTAAACTGAGGATATTTTCCAAGTGTACACCTATGCAGTATTGTAACTATTAGTACACAGTTGGATTTGATGAGTTTACATTTGAACCAGAATTTGTATAGTGCAGCTCCAGGAACACATTTGCAGACCCAGTGCAAAAACTGTATGTACATAAATGTTTGGAAAGGTATCCCAAAGTGTGATTATTCTTTGTCTCTCTATTTCAGAGGCCCAAGAATGGGCAGTTGGTATGGATGGCTTACTGATACATTCTTCTTCTTTTTTTAAATGTGTATATATATAATATATATATATTTTATATATTTTAAATGGAGTATAGTTGATTTACAATGTCGTGTTAGTTTCTGGTGTACAGCAAAGTGATTCAGTTATGCATATATATGTATTCTTTTTCATATTCTTTTCCATTATAGTTTATTATAAAATATTGAATATAGTTCTCTGTGCTCTACAGTGGGTCGTTGTTGTTATTCTATTTTATATATAGTAGTGTGTATCTGCTAATCCCAAACTCCTAATTTATCCCCTGCCCCATCCCCTTTGGTAACCATAAGTTTGTTTTCTATGTCTGTGAGTCTGTTTCTGTTTTGTAAGTAAGTTCATTTGCTGATACAGTCTTAAAGAGAGTAAAAACTGTAGTGAATTTTGGGAGAAAAGGAGCATCCCATTTATGGTTTTGCCTGTGGAAAGAAGTTAATGATCCAAGGAAACTGATTCTAGGGAGAATTTCTATTTACATCTTCCCTTCCAATCCCTTCTCCTAACATTCTCCCTTCACCCTCGAAGAAAGAGCAACATTCTGTTTGCGTGAGGGTAATAAGAGCAAAGGAACTAACCTTTAATGGCCATCTATTATGTACCAGATACTTTCTCTTATTTAATTCTCATAATAATCTTATAAAATTGGAATTTTTATCCCCCCCCCTTTTTTTTAAACAGAGTAAGGGAAGATCCAGCTGATTTAAATATCTGTGGCTGGGAAACAGTAGATCTGGGTTTGAAATCTAGCTCTATGATTCTAAAACCCATCATGTTCTTTAAAATCTGCTAAACTGAGTCCAGATAGACTCAAGCAAGCACCACTGGTTACTGACTATTGCAGGTTCAGGAGGAAACTGTGAACAGTGTGTGGTCTTGTCTTTTTCTTCTCTCCTTTTTCTGGAAGGCAGCTTCCTAATTGTGGCTCTCCTTAGGATCTTTTGGCTATGAAGAGATTGATTTGAAGCAGGGATATAAAATTCTATGTGTTTTTCCTGTGCCATACCAAAGTTGAACCTAGAGTTTAAACTCAGTTTTCTGCATTTAGGTCTCAATTGGCATCAGGTTTAAGGCTACCCATAGGCTGGCTTGGTCAAGGTAATGATTTCATGAGGACAGACTCAGATAGGTCAAACTAAGTATCACTCTTAAAACTCCAGCCTCAGAAACCAAAAGGGTGGGAGGGAAATATAGTAATAACAGAACACATGACTGCTAATTAACCTTATTAACAACTTCAAACCAGTGAACATTTATATTTTTATTTTCTCAGAAAGGCAATTAATTTTTTTGCCTTCTATTAACTACCTTTCCCCCCCAGATAATCACCTATAGCAAAACCACCCTTTAAAAGGTCAGTAGAAATTATTTTAAGATATTAAAATATAAAAAAGTATTGTTATTTTAATAGGCACTGTGGATAGTTTAATTTGTGTCTTGTATTAAATTAAACATATGGTGAACAGGGTATAATAGATTTTCTATAATTTAGCTGCCAATGTGGCAACAGCAGCCAGTTACTCTCACCAGCAGACTTGTCAGTGGTTTGTTTACTAGCTTATTTGAATTAAAATAAAGCTTCGCTTCTGCTGACTGCACATCATTATCTATGAGACCATAATCCTGCTAGCAAATCCTATATCTTCCAGAACTGGCTCTTTTGTTTGGGATTACTGAGAGCTTAGCCTATAACAAAGAGGAATAAGGCATCCCTCTCATCCTCATAATTAAGTGTGGGGACTAATTTAGAAACAAACCCAGAAAGATGTACTATTTGGAGTTATATTTCTATACAGAATGGAAGAGAAACAGGATAGGCCAAACACCTGATTGTTAACAGAATGTTTAAACTATTAAGCAAGTGTACTACAGGAATCCAGCTTGTTAAAATTAAGAGCAACAGCAAATAAGGCATTGATGGCCTTTGCACGGGGCAGTAATTCTGTATGAAGGATCTGAAGGTATGTTTGGGAAGAGGAAGTATTAGGGTGTCAGGCAGGAGAAGATGTGCTGTATGCTTTGTGAATGACATTTATTTTGTTCTTTCATTATCCTAACAGACTGCACAATTAATAGTTATTGTTATGAGCAGAGTTATTAAAATACTGAAATAAAAATAACAAAACAGTTTGTTATTCACTGGAAAAAATATAACTGTCTTTGGAAATTGTTAACATTTTACTAACAAGGTACATAAAATTTAGCGAAAAGAAAAGAATGGGTGATTTCCTGGCTCTTTCCATACACCAGCTCAAAACAGACCTTCATGAATTCTGGTAGCCCAATAAAATCTATGTTTAAGGAAAGAATTTTCACAACTAGGATGTACATAAAAGCAGCTTTTACAATCCACCATCCATATATAAACTGATGCCTGTTTGTTAAAGAAGAGGGAAAACACAAGGGTTGATTTGTCAATGTCCTTAACATTAATTGTCACAGATGGGAATTCTGAGGACCTATGTGAAACAAAATCAGACTCTGGTGAATTATAAAGCAGGTCCTTAGACTTTAAAAACATTTAGGCAAAGTGACAGTTCAGAACATCTGTTAGCCTTCTGTCTGAGTATAAACTAGATGTCATGGAGTGCACAGCTGTAGGCATTTTAGGCTTTTTTGCCAACATCTGTCACAGCAGTACAATAATATAGGTAATTATCAACACCTTATATAAACTATTTGCTATTTTAATTTTTAGAAAGAGTAAAATTAGTGTTACAATCCTTGGCAAAATAATTGAGATGAATATAGTCATTTTGCTCTAAAAGATGAATAAGTGATCTGATCATTCTTTGAAAAACACACATTTTAAATATTTTCTGCAGCCAATATTGGTGTTGTGCCATTTCGAAAAGCAAAATTCTAAGTGATTTTTTTGAAAAGATAAAAGTACAAGTTAAATAAGAGGGAGGGCAGAAGAGGCCAGTAATTTGCTTTTCAGAGCAACCAAAGGTGTGATATGTTTTGTGATAAAAAGAGTTTAATACCACACAATTGTGGCATTAATTGATTCCATATTCATAAAGATTAATAATTCATTTTATAATGTCAGTTAGCAAAATCTGTATTGATGAATTATAAAAAATTGTCTCCCTCCCCTCTCCTTGCTTTTCTCAGTCCTAGAATTTTGCAGAGAAATGGCATATAAAACTATAATTCACATCTTGCCATCTTAGTAACTAAAGTTAATTTGAAAGGGTTGGCGCATCATACAAATCCAGGGACACTTCATTGTTTTAATGCCACCTGGATATGGATCATCTACAGTGCTCATCCTAAGGTACTGGGAATTATTGTCTCACATCTGATTCCCTTGACCTGTACAATAGTTGTGTTTCAGTCTAAACTTGAAGCAGCAAGACTATATTCCAAAGCACCTGTTCTGGGGAAGATGCCAGTCAATAATGTCTTATTGAAAGATCAGGTCCAGCTAGAGAAAATAAAGGAATTGAGCTGCAGTTGGATTTCATCATCTAAACATGCAATGTAATCTTAACCAATTCATTACACACTCCTTTTGTTTCCACTACAAAGGGGATGTTGCCTTTATCAGAGGTTGTAATTCCAGTATGTTCAAGCAAAGACAAGGGAGAAATTGAAAAAGTTCTATCAATTCTACCCACAGCCAGGAAGAACTGTAGGGTCAGAAGGTCATTATCACTGTTCCATGTACAGTTCAGACTAGACCACAGATAGCTCAAGTTTCCACACTGCAATAGAAAGGTATAATAAAGGAGACTCACAGAAAATACTGAATAGGAATAGGAGTAGGAAATCATATTCTTGAACTCATTTGATTTAACACATGAAGAATCAAATGAAGTGAATCTCTATTTGGAAAATAGTCATGGATGCTTAAAATTATGCTTGCTTGTGAAGGAGGGAAATTTTATTCATGAAAGGCCAGCATGGCAAAAAAATGAGTCACAGATGTCAACGTTCATAATCTAAAGGTCTGGAAAGGGTCAAATGAGAAAGAGAAGGAGGAAGTAAATATAGATATAAAAGGCAGACAACTTGGCCTGAAAGGAAGGATTAAAAATGAAAGAAAATGACTACAGGAAAAGAAAAATGTGATACATACTGATGAAGAATAAGGCTTATGGGGATTCAGGGAAGAGTAAATGAAGATATTGATTACCAAATGGGGTATTAGGGACCAAATGAAAATTTAGGGCCTTGTGAGTGTCAGTACTTCCTAAAGAGAGTTATCAGCTGTAAGAAATTAGTCTTGCAGAGAGAAACATTTAAAAATAATTGCTTAGTAGTATTGTTTTGAAGTCTGCTAAAGTGAGTTCATTTGATACTTCTTAGTGCCATATTTCTTTACCACTGAGGAGAAGTCAATGTATTTTGATGTCTAAGAGAGGGGTGAAAAAAGAGAAATTCACCCATTTCCCAAACAGCTTGGAAAATACTTTATTTCTAATGATGAATTCTAGTCCTTAAGGACATTACTTTTTTCCCATCAGGTTTTAAACATTTGGGACAGAATAATAGAACAAGGGTATCTGCAATATCAGATATCAGAGTGAGCTTCAAAATGATTGGATTAAAACCATCTTCACTACAGTGGTGGTTTATAAGGAAATACACACTATCTCAGAGTTTATATTGTGAATATGAAGGTATATTTGTGTTTAAATATCCCTCCTTGATTACTTGGTTCTCCTTGATTGATAAGAATAATACTTTGTTAGGGTCCATTTTATATGTTGAAAATTATTTGCTGGAAGTCAGAGCTAGCTCTAATCAACCCTCTGAAATAGGCATAGTTTGCTGTCAGCGTGCTCTCATCTTCTCCCTCTTTTGTGCTACCGCTTCTCCCCGCTTGTGCCCACTGCCCTCATCTTCCTTCATTAAGTATCCTAATCCAGGCTGATCTTTCCTAGATAGTGTCCCAGGCTTGCTCCATCCTTCGGTTTTCAAAATCTGAAACAAATGGCTAATAAATAGATTCAACCTAATGTAGTAATGACTGGTAATAACATTGTGTTCTTTCTTTAAAGTTACTAGCTTTATGCCAGAAGCTCTTTGAAGGGGGAGGTGGGCACAGATCTTAGTCATTTTTGTATCCTCTGTATCACTCAACAAAGTGCCTCCCCCATAATAAATATACATTAACTCCTAAATGAATATTTGTTGTTTTATGTTTTTCTTCCAAAATCTGTATATAACTGAGAGTAATCTTTTTTTTGTTTTTAAATTTTATGTATTTATTTTTTAGGTTCCAACAGTTAGAGAGATATAGCAGTCAAGCAGAATTAGAGTCTTTAAAAGTGATATTAATTTTTTTCCTTACTGATATTTATTACAAACACATTAAAGGGAAAATTTTAAAGGAAAATGTCCTTTATAATACAACAAACCTAACAACATAACTTAAATTTTCTATATTCCTTTCTGATCTTTAGTCCACAGATAATTAAAAATTACATTTGTAGTACACATATTTTTGGATTTTTATGTTTGTTTAATTTTTGTGTGTTTTGAAATTGAATTTGTCATAAAGGGACAAAGACACTAAATATTAAATCTCTAATGATGAAATTTTAGACCTTCACAAAAAAATGGAATATATTTTTGGATTGGGGAGACTTTTTCGGAGCTCGCTAAGGGCAGTATATCTGAAAGTAGCTAGTCTTTTATAGTCTAAATCATAGGATCTTCCATTTTAGATGGAGAAACTGGAAACATAGGATTTTAGGGACATAAAGTAGGCCTTAGAGAAAGAGAAGGTTCAAAATGAGATTTAATAGTAGGTACCAGCTTCCATTTTGAATATTGATAACTGAAGGTATTTACCTGTCCTTCCCGGAGCCTATCTAGAAAAAAGCCTCAGATCTGAGTTTTTCTATCCTTATTCCAAATACATACCTTATAACAGAGTTTAGTCAAAAGGGTTTGGATGTGTAGACCATATTCACCGTGTTAAGAGAAATCAAATTAACATTTTTTATTATTAATTTGATCAGTCACTATCACTTTTGTATCACTCCAGAGCCCTTTACAGAAAGAAACACTGGAATGTTTTGTTAATCAAGGGATCATATTGAACGCTTTCAAGTGTTATATAATTAGTATTTTTTACCACTGTTAAGTCAAAAAGATTTGGAAGAACTGCCACATGTGGAGTTTAGCCTTGAATGTCCGTTATCAGCAAGTGGAATGATTAGAAGAATATGATAAACTAGTATATTAGAAATATGCACTGTAATGCAGTCCATTTCTCTCATTTCCACCTACCCTGTTATGATCTTACTATCTGCTGTGGTACTTATATATTCAGTGCAAGTAGTGATCCCCTTTCTCTCTCTCACACACAAATGTGTGTGTGTGTGTGTGTGTGTGTGCGCGCGCGCGTGTGCGGGCTGCCCCTTGACACCCAAATTGCAGGAGAATGATTCATTGTGCTATGCAGTTTAATCCACCATTTCTTATTTAGGTAGGATGGCATGTAGAGTATTTTTCCTTCCTAATATAAAACTAAAATCTTACAAGGCCACTGCCAACATGTAATATTGTCAGTCTAAACATAGGAGGTTGCTTCCTTCTTAAAGAAGGTTAGAGTTCATAAGATCATAGAGCAGAGCCCCCTGGAATTCTCTCCCTTATAACTCAGCTTGCCTTGAAGGGGCCAGAAATCAGGCCACAGCCCAGACAGAGAAAATTGTGCTACATGGAAAATGCAGAGCTGATTCCAATCTCACACCTGCAGAATCTGCTGTCAGCTGTTCAATTCTAAGTTCTGTGGCTTTTCTCCATTCCTGCCTGTTTGGCTTGCTAATTTATTAACTCCTTGTTATCTGCAGCAAAGACCGCATAGGCACATATTTATGGGATCAAGAAAAACATAAAAATGAAAGAGTGATTGAGCAGCCTGACTGAATATTGTGTTTACTTCACTAAACCATTGCTGAGAGTTGTCTCAACAGCTGCACACGGTCCAGGGTGGCATCTCAAAATTCAGCCTTGACTCCCTAGCCTAGCTTCCATTCATTCCACCTCCAGCAGCCATCTAGCCACTCAGTACACCATCCTCATTTTATGTTGCAGGCAAAAAGCCAACCAACGTATGGTCACATTTAAAAGCCTTTTAAGTAGTGAGCACCTCCCTCCTTTCCCAATTGTTCCCTGCTTTTTCACATTCCTAGTTAATAGGTTTTTAAAGCAGTTTCCCCAACTCTTTTCCTGCCACATACTGTCTTGCCTGGCATCTGTGCAGCAAAAGGCTGTTCTTCAAGAGGCTTTTAAATCCATTGTACCTCTTTGTGCCTTTCAACTGCTAACTCTTCAGGTATGGGCTGTGTTTCTTGCTTAGCATATTTTGCATGTTCCAAGCCATTCACAGCAACTACAGCAAAAGTGAGGATAAAAATATAAATAATAAATACAATCATTTAAAGTGATGTTTAGGGCCATGTGTGCAGTTCTCTATTTGCTTAAGGTATCTCATAGATATCCAGCAAGAGGAACATTTTCAAGAAGTGTACAATTTTGAGTTGAAATATAAATAGAAGATGTCTTTTCTTCCTTCCCTCTTCCTCCCTCCCTCCCCTCCTCCTCCCCTCCCTTCTTTCCTTCCTTCCTTCCTCCCTCATTTTTTTGAGAATTAAAGTTCCCTAGTAAGTCTTGAGGCTTTAGTTTGTTGAAACACCAATATACCATAAATTAGGCTGTTTGGAAATACCCCCTTGTTTTTACCAGTAGGAGGAGGATAAGAAAAGGATGCAAATGATGAGCATTAAAAAACTCGAATATTGAGAGCTGGAAAGGATCTAAAGGTCTGTATTTACATTTTTCCGTTAACAAGTGTTTATTCTCTGTTATGTGCCAGTAATTGTGCTTGGGCAGTAGATATAAAGATGAATAGGAAATCGTTTTTGTCCTAGAAGAAGCTCACAGTCTAGAGAGGAAAAAGCCAAGTAAGGAAGCAATTACTTAAATATGTATTTTGAGAAATAATGCTTTGTGGCTTTGCTTGAAATTAAAATGATTTATTTAGTTCAGAGATAAGAAATCTCAGGCAGGTAAGTATCCTGTTAAAATATGAAGTAAACAGGCATTTTCCCTCCTGACTACAGAAAATAATTATGACTAGTGCTCAACTTTTTTTTTTTAAATACTAAAAGTACAATCTTTTTTTTTTTTAAATTTTTATTGGAGTCTAGTTGATGTACAATGTTGTGTTAGTTTCAGGTATACAGCAAAGTGAATCAGTTATACATATACATATATCCACTCTTTTTTAGATTCTTTTCCCATATAGGCCATTATAGAGTAGAGTGCTATACAGTAGGTCCTTATTAGTTTAGCCCTCACTTTTAAATACTTACAATCGTATGTTCTTTTCAGGCCCTATATGCTTTTTCGTCAATTTTGAGACCAGTGATCTCATCATTTTGCCTAAATGAACTGAAGTTTTCTAAGTAATATAGCCATTATAAATTATTCAAATACTTAAGTGTTATAATATACTCTTTTTTCCTGGTTTTGTCTGGTGGGTGATGTTTTATAGTAATTTATAGAAAACTAGATTAGCAAAGGCTCTCAACAATAAAACTGTAACGATAATTTTTTTTCTTTTTCTGTGTTGCTGCTATGCCTGGCACAAACTTTACATTTAGATTATTTTCCCATCATTTGTTTATAATTCTTTAAAGAAGGGTTCATGTCTTTATCCTACTTGATATCCCTAGTGCCTACCATACTGATTGGCACATAGGATGGGTTTAGGAAGGAAGGAGTGAAGGCAGGAAAATGTTCAATCTTTTCTTCACACTGAAGTAATACACAGATTATTTAGCCACCTGTGTCACTCCATCTCTGAAGCCATAAGTTGTTCTTTTATTTATATACTGTATAACACTTCATAGCGTAGCTTTTTTTTTTTTTTTGCGGTACGTGGGCCTCTCACTGTTGTGGCCTCTCCCGCTGCGGAGCACAGGCTCCGGACGCGCAGGCTCAGCCATGGCTCACGGGCCCAGCCGCTCCGCGGCACGTGGGATCCTCCCGGACCGGGGCACGAACCCGTGTCCCCTGCACTGGCAGGCGGACTCTCAACCACTGCGCCACCAGGGAAGCCCCATAGCGTAGCTTTTAAGATGAGCTGGTCGCTCAATACAGTCAACTTCTGATAGCCAGAAATACCATATTTATTTTTTGTTTGCACTGGTTATCTACAAAAATACAATTAAGGTAATTCCATTCAAGTAGGTTTGGATAGTAGTGTCACTAAAGAGGAAGTAACCACACAGAGTCTTTCAGTTAAAGGGCCAGGGTTCTTATTCTCCTTTTTCTTTAAAGAAAGACTGGCTTGTACCAAAGTCATACTTATTTTAGGTTAGAAATCATACAACAGTTATGGTTCATGTTGTGATCAGTCATGCCTTATGTTGGACTTTGTCTCCTGTATGTAGTTTATATAATTTATAGTCTTTTAAAAATTTAAAATAAAACAACTGTTACAGAATATAGGTGTGCATGCATTTAAAAAAACTATTTAAAAAACACAAAAAGCAAATGGTTTCTAAATCTTCATTAAAGGAAAGAAAACCTGTTTTTTTTTCTTTCTGATGATTTGTTTTCATTTATTGATTAATTCAAGAATTAATTATTATTTATTGACTACCAGTACTGTAAAGGGGTTACATAGGTGCTGTGAGGGAAACAAAAATGATTAAGAAATAGTTCCAACCCTCAGGGAACTTTTAATCTGGTGAACAAGATGACAGTACACATGTAATGTAAAGAAGAATATGATTAATGTCTCAAGGGAGGCACATTAGGAAGTAGAATTTGAGCTGGACCTTAAAGGATTTAAAACAGCAGAGATGTGAGGAAGACTTTATAAGCAGAGAAAACAGCATATGCTAAAGCTCTGTGATAGGAGTATGGTGGAAGTACTGGAATGAAGGCTTGTGTAGGTTTAAGGTCATATAGTACGGACATTTGGATATAAACCATGAAGTAGAGACTAAAATTCAGGGAATACTGGGCAGTTATTTTTTAATTTAGAAAATAGAAATGTTGTGTTTTTTAGGAAGATTAGGTTGTCAATCTGTTGGAAGGCTAGGTATGAGGGGAGGAAAAACTAGAGGTGGGGAGCTGAGTTGGGAGGGTGTTGTGAGATTCCAGGATAAGAGTCTCATATTCGATTTTGGCTGTTGTGACCAAAAGGAGGAAATGAATATTGGATGAATATTGTGATTATAGGAACTGCTAAAATTTGTCAAAGTAGAAGGGATGGATAGCAATAAAAGAGAATCAAGTATGACACTAAATTTTGGGCTGGGATGACAAGGAGAATGATGGTATTAGTAGTAGAAAGAGGAGAGTCAAGTGGAGGAACTAGGTTAGTGGAAAAGATGTGAATTTGGTTTGGATCCTGTTGTATCTGAATAGTTGTTAGTTTGTTCAGGGTGAAGATAGCTATTGGAGAGTGATGAAAGTGGAGGAACTTGGGAGAGAGGTCAGAACTAGCGACAGATACCTTGGAATCATTTGCATTGTAATTATAGTTGAATCTCCGTGGGGAACACAGTCTCAAAAAGAGAGAGAAGGTTGTGAGAGAAGAGAACTATGGACAAAACCTGAACACTTAAATGGAAGAAGATAAGCCCGTAAAGGGAGACAGAGGTAGAGCTGTCAAAAAGATTAAAGGAGTATCAGAATTGTGCAGGGTTATAGGGTCCAAGAAAGGAAAAAGTTTAAAAAAATGAGGTGGCGTCAGTAGCAACCAGAAATGTTCACTTTTTAAAAGAAGTTCTCATTTTATAAACATTGTGTTTTATCTGCATTTTTTGGTGTTACATTTGTCACAAATATGTTCTGTGTTTGGAAGAATATACACCAAACTGTTAGTAATTGTTAATCTGGAGGAGTTGGAGGTGGATTTTCTCTGTCACCTGCATATCAGTCAGGATCTCAGGAGGAAACAGATGGCACTTTCAAATTAAGATAATCAAAAATGGTTAATAATATCCTAACAAATTAGGATAATCAAAAATGGTTAATAAAGAGACTACGTACAAACAAGTGGATGAGGTGTTGGGAAACCACAAAGATTAGTGTAGTATCCCGGGGTTGTTAACACCTTAAGGCCCAAAAGGATGAAGAGAAGGAGCAATTTCTGGAAATAAGAGACAAAGAGTGGTGGAGGGAAAACCACCTTGGAAGGAGCTGTGACTTTGGTCAAGAAGGAAACAAGCCTGAAGGGACCTCCAGGAAGGAGACGAGGAGAATAAATACTCTTGTCCCTCCCTTGGATTTCCTGTTTCAGTTTGGCCTAATCCAGTCAGGGAGCTAGATGTCTAGGCAACATGCCTATACAGGGCAGCCTCCTGAGGCAGAGCAGGGTGGGAAAGCGTCTGGATGGGCAAGTGGAAGATATTTGTCACAAAGTGTGTTGTATGAATTTAAAAACATTACTGTGTATTACTTCTCTGGTTTTTTAAAGGTGTGTGTTATAATCTTCTGCATAACTTATGCATTCACATAATACAAAATTTATAAAGCACATCAGTGTATAAATAATGATTAAAGAAAAAGAATCTATAACCTCTCCACCAAAAAAGGCCCCTAGCTTAGATGGTTTTCCAGTGGGATTTTACAAAACTTTCAAGGGACAAATAATATTTATTTTATATAAATTGCTCCAGAAAATGGAAAAAAAAAATAGAACAGGAAAGGAGCTGCCCAGTTGGCCAGCTCATTTTGTATGAAGCTTTATAATCTTGATTATCAAATCAAGATAAGGATGATGAAGATATAAGACAGATAAGGAAGATACAAGACAAGAAAAGCATAAACCTATTTCATTATGGATGTGAGTGCAATAATTCTAAATAAAATATTAGCTAACCAAATCCAACAGTGTATTTTAAAAATTACTTTTTTTTTTTTGGCTGTGCCACACGGCTTGCGGGACCTTAGTTCCCGACCAGGGATTGAACTTGGGTCCTGCTAGTGGAAACACTGGACTGCCAGGGAATTCCCTAAAAAGTACATATTGATCGAGTAGTATTTATCCCAAGAATGAAAGGATAGTTCAATGTCAGAAAAAATGTATCAGTATTTTTCACTTTAGTATTAGCTCAAAGAAGAAATATCATATGATGATTTCATGAGACACAGAAAAAACATCTTCTGTATGATAAGAGTTGCAGAATAAAGTATTAATACTTATTTATGAAAAATTTACAGAATATCAGGAGTATCAAAGGACTTCCCAGACAATTTACAAAAAAGTTACTGGAATAAATTAGAAGCATTTCCATTGAAATGAAGAACAAGAAAAAGATGTTTACAATTTTCACTACCATTTAAACAATATTAGAGGTCCCACCTATCTTTTAAGGCAGGATAAAGGCATGTTAGGATTGGAAGAAATAAAACTCATTATTTGAAGGTGATAT
The DNA here is from genome assembly GCF_964341445.2 of Mesoplodon mirus. Taxonomy (NCBI): domain Eukaryota; kingdom Metazoa; phylum Chordata; class Mammalia; order Artiodactyla; family Ziphiidae; genus Mesoplodon; species Mesoplodon mirus. The sequence continues at coordinate 48,865,727 of NC_138982.1, forward strand.
TATCTATATAGAAAATCCAATTGAATGAACATACTATGAGTACTAACAAAAGTTTAACAAGATTAATAGAAGTTGTATACTTGTATATTTGTATATCAACTCAAAAAAGCACTCCTTTTAGGCAAACTATACTTATAATAAAAATAAGGTATTAAGAAACATAAATTCTCCTTTTTTTGTTTCCTTTAGTAGAAAAATAGAAAGGGACATAAATAAGATTTGAATAAATGGGGAGAGATACTGTGTGCACGGGGGGTATGATTTAACCTAATAAAGTTATCAATTCTCTCCAAGTACACATGCAAAGTAAATGAAATTCCAATCAAAATTCTAACTGGATTTTTGAGAAACACAACAAATTCTAAAATTTATATGGATGGCTGATGGCCCCAAAATTTCTAAATATGTGCATAGGAAAAGATGAGCCAAAAAGATAGTAGTCACCCTCAATCGTCAGATAAGACATGCTATAAATGGTGATGGTGATGATGATGCTGTTGTTCCAGCAATATGTAAATAAACCAAAACAAAACAGAATTGAGAGCTTAAAAATAGATCTAGGTATATATAAAGACATATGATAATGTTTGTATCACAAAGTAATTGAAAAAAGGCAAATAATTTAGTAGATGATGTGAGGATCATTATATGGAGAAAAATATAGACTGCTAACTTACGTAAAAGTTGGCTCCAGATAGACTAAGGACCTAATAATATGAGAGATAAAGATAATGATATAGGACTTCCCTGGCGGCACAGTGGTTAAGAATCCGCCTGCCAGTGCAGGGGACACGGGTTCGATCCCTGGTCTGGGAAGACCCCACATGCTGTGGAGCACCTAAGCTCGTGGACCACAACTACTGAGCCTGCGCTCTAGAGCCCATAAGCCACAACTACTGAGCACGCGTGCCACAACTACTGAAGCCCGCATGCCTAGAACCCATGCTCCGCAATGAGAGAAGCCACCACAATGATAAGCCCGTGCACCACAACAAAGAATAGCCCCAGCTTGCTGCAACTAGAGGAAGCCCACGCGCAGCAACGAAGACCTAACGCAGCCCCAAATTTTAAAAAATATATAATAGGGCTTCCCTGGTGGCGCAGTGGTTGAGAGTCTGCCTGCTGGTGCAGGGGACACGGGTTCATGCCCCGGTCCGGGAAGATCCCACATGCCGTGGAGCGGCTAGGCCTGTGAGCCATGGCCGCTGAGCCTGCGTGTCCGGAGCCTGTGCACTGCAACGGGAGAGGCCACAACAGTGAGAGGCCTGCGTACCGCAAAAAAAATAAATAAATAAATAAAATAAAATAAAATAAAAAAAGATAAAGATATAAAGATAGTAAAGGATAATAGAAGAAAATGTGAAATAAAATCTTTGTGACCAAAGGGGAGGAAATTTAATTTTAATTTTATTTATTTATTTATTTTTATTGAAGTATAGTTGATTTACAGTGTTTGTTAGTTTCAGGTGTACAGCACAGTGATTCAGTTATATATATATACACACATACATACATATACACATATATATGTATATATATATTCTTTTTCAGGTTCTTTTTCCTTATAAGTTATTACAAAATATTGAGTAGAGTTCCCTGTGCTATACAGTAGGTCCTTGTTGGTTATCTATTTTATATATAATAGTGTGTATATGTTAATTCCCACCTCCTAGTTTATCCCTCTCCCACCCCAGAAAAAGCTTTTTAAACAAAATCTCAAAAGCACCAACTATAAGTCAAAAAAGAGTGGCTGGATTTGGCTACACCACAGGTTAAAGATTTTGTTCAATGTAGTGTACCATAGATGAAGTTAACAAACAGATGTTAGATTGGGAAAGGATATTTGCCATGTTTAAAACCAGCAAGGGATAATATCCCCAAAATGCAAGAACCCCTTAAATCAACATGAAAAATATGGAGACCCCAAGAGAAAAATTCATAAGAGGTTAAACAGGTAATTCAGAGAAGATGTCTGAATAAATAGCAAATATATGAAGAGTTGCTAAAGTTCATTATAAAGAAGTGAAATGCAAATTAAAGCAACAATAAAATATCATTTTATAAGTATTTGCATGGCAGCAGTTAGAAAGGTGGATAATACCAAGTATTGGAGAGGATATGGAATAGTGGAGATTTTTGCACTGCTGACGGGGATATAAATTGTACAGTCATATGCATAGCAATCCTACTCATGGATCTGTTTTTCCAGAGAACTAGGAAAAGTTTTAGTGAGGACATGTTCATGGATGTTATAATATCACTAATGGAGGTAGAGAGTTAGGTGCATCCGATAAGTAATTTTAATCAATAAGTAAAATATAGTGGATGCATACTGTGAAGTACTATGCAGCAGTAAGAAGCAGTGAACCCATTGATCATGGAAAAATCTTAAAAACAGAATCGTGAAAGAAAAAATAGGAAACATAATGAGAGCTATAGTACAAATGCTATTTATTTAAATAGAACACACATAATTCTTTACAAAACAACTATACCTATTTTGTAATGCTATACACATTTAAATATACATTCTAATCTCTTTAAAATGGGTTAATACTCAGAGGAGGGAAATGAGTGTGAAACTTGAAGAAAGAGTGAAGTAAAGAGCAAAGTGAAGAAAAAGTAAAGCAAAGGAAAGGGATCATACATGGACCAATGATGACAACATGCAGACAAATTAAGGCCACAATTAGATCAAACTGCTGTCTGTGCATCTGAAGTTCAAAATCTAACAACAAACCAAACACTTAGGTGGTTTTCAGTCATTTGCTACAGTGGCTGTCTTTGTCATACATTATTTTATAATAAAAAAAAGAAACATTTTTCTTGTACTGTGCATTTCTGAGGTGTCTTCTCTACTCCTATTCTTTCCTGAGAGAGACTCATAGTATTCCAGGCAGAAGTAAAATTACAGTTATGTGCCTAGCAAACATCAGGGTATTCGCATGAAGGGTATTCGCATGACTTCCTTGACTGATCTGAGGTTTCAGTGATTTGAGAGACAAACTCTTTTTCAGCAGCTTTCAAACATTTTGGTCTTGGAATCCCTTTATATTCTTAAATTATTGAGGATCCCAAAGAGCCCTTGTTATTTACCATATTAGAAATAAAAATGTTAAATATTTAATAATTTAAAAATAACGATCATAAAACCATAAAATGTTAACATAACATTTTTTAAGTGAAAAATAATTATATTTTGCAACACAAACATTTAGTGAGAAGAGTGGCATCATCATGTGTACAAATCTCTTTAATGTCTGACTTAATAGAAGACAGCTGGATTCTCATATTTGTTCTGCATTCATCTCTTGTAAAATGTTGTTTTGATTGAAGTATATCTAGAAAATCCAGCTTCATAGACATGTAGTTAGAAAAGTGAGAGGTATTTTAACAGCTTTTTCAGTTAATCGTGGATATTTGTCTTTGATATTGCACCAAAGCTCGACAAGTGATAGTTTCTTGAAGGTGATTTTCAGTGTGAAATCTGAAACTATTATCAATGAACTTTTTGTAGTTTGTTATATTAAAATTTATTGGCATGTCTTGTACTTGATGAATCTTTTATCCATGCATGATTTTGTAATTTCATGCACTGGTCAGTTGGAAAGTGTTGGTTTACTGAGTTATGCATGTCATATACAATATTAAAAAAAATCACATTGTTAATTATAACAGTGATCTCATCAGAAAAGTACTTAAGTATTGGGAAGCTGCGACGTTCACAGCAGCGGATACAGGTTTTCCAAAATTGTAGTTTTCATTGAAAGTTATCATTGGCAACTCTCATTTTTTCCCCTTGAGGTTATAGACTCGCTTTACTTTTGAGAAAATACCAAACACCCAAGTCTGAATAAACCATAGTTTGTCTGCAGTTTTTTCTTTCAGATAAAAATGGTGTTCCATGAAAAAAGGCGCTAGTAGTTCAGCTTGCAACTCAGGTGCAACTCATAGTATCATGAGATATCCACGGTCCTTCGTTCAGAATGCAGCAGGAGTGCTGTATGCATACTTCCCATTTTATAACACAGAATCTTAAAAAGGGCTTGTACTGAAGGGTTGAGATTTAATAAAATTAATAATTTCTACTGACTCATCGAGCACATTCTTAAATGAATCTAGGCTTCCTCCCTGCGCGGTGGTGAATGACAGTGACAGAGCGGTTTTGTGCCACTACCTTTTTTTTTTTTTTAATGTATCATTGTGATGTGGATTATTTTATTTTATTTATTAAACTATAGTTGATTTACAATATTGTGTTAGTTTCAGGTGTACAGTTTCAGATTCTTTTCCATTTTAGGTCAGTACAACATATTGAATACAGTTCTGTGTGCTATGCAGTAAATCCTTGTTTATATGTAGTGCTGTGTATCTATTAATCTCATACTCCTAATTTATCCCTCCCCCTCCTCTTTCCCCTTTGATAATAAGTTTATTTTCTATGTCTGTCTGTTTTTGTTTTGTAAGTAAGTTGATTTGTATTATTTTTTTAGATTCCACATATAGGTGATACCATATGGTATTTGTCTTTCTCTTTCTGGCTTACCTCACTTAGTATGATAATCTCTAGGTCCATCCATGTTGCTGCAAATGGCAATATTTCATTCTTTTTTATGGCTGAGTAATAGTCCACTGTACATATATACCACATCTTTTTTTTTTAATTTAAAATTTTTGCTTTGTTTAGAATGAAATTAAATGACAAAACAAACACCATGGCAAATTGACAAAAAGAATGTGGAAGAAAAGAAAAAGCTTTACACTACCAAATGTAAAATAGATAGATAGTGGGAAGCAGCCACATAGCACAGGGAGATCAGCTCAGTGCTTTGTGACCACCTAGAGGGGTGAGATAGGGAGGGTGGGAGGGAGGGAGACGCAAGAGGGAAGAGATATGGGGTATATGTATATGTATAACTGATTCACTTTGTTATAAAGCAGAAACTAACACACCATTGTAAAGCAATTATACTCCAATAAAGATGTTAAAAAAAAAAGAAAAAGCTTTATATTTCTGAACTGCTAACAGCACTTTTTTCTAGCTTTTGAGCAAAAGCTCCACATTTCAGTTAGCAATGAGCCCCACAAATTATGTAGCTAGCACTGGTAAACAGCTATTCAAAAAATTAAGATAAACAAAATCAAAGTAAGAGAAAAAATCATACGGATTCCCAAAGATGATCACTGTTCACTTCCTTATATAATATATATCCTCTTGGGATTTCTTCTTACATATGTAGTTTCTCTTCTTCTGTTTGTCACACTCCTTCTTTTAATAGAATTATATATTGCAAAAATAATATTATCCTCCCCACCTAAAGCGTTCTCCCAATATCTGAATGATTTGCTTCCTTACCTCTTTCAGGTGTTCATCCAAGTATCTCCTTCAGAAAGGCCTTGCCTGACCACCCTATTTCTCCAGCCCCTGCCACCACCAACAGCCATGGCATTTATTCACCTTTAATAATCATCTGACATACCACCTAACTTTGCTAACTTTTAGTTTATTGTTTGTCACTCTGTTTTAGTCTGTCCAAGCTGCTATAACAGAATACCATGAACTAGGAGGCTTGTAAACAACAGAAATTTATTTCTAACAGTTCTGGAGGTTGGGAAGTTCAAAATCAAGGAGCTGGCAGATTTGAACCACATCTTCTTTATCCATTCATCTGTTGATGGACATTTAGCTTGCTTCCATATCTTGACTATTGTGAATAGTGCTGCTATGAACGTTGGCTTGCATGTATCTCTTTGAATTAGAGTTTTTAGTCTTTTCTGGATATATGCCCAGGAGTGGGATTGCTGGATCATATGGCAACTCTGTTTTTCATTTTTTAAGGAACCTCCAGACTGTTTTCTGTAGTGGCTGCACCAATTTACATTCCCACCAACAGTGTAAAAGGGAGGGTTCCCTTTTCTCCACACCCTCTCCAGCATTTATTATTTGTAGACTTTTAAATGATGGCCATTCTGACTGGTGTGAGGTGATAACTCATTGTAGCTTTGATTTGCATTTCTCTAATAATCGGCATTGTGGAGCATCTTTTCATGTGCCTGTTGACCATCTGTTTGTCTTCTTTGGAGAAATGTCTATTTAGGTCTTCTGCCCATTTTTTGATTGGGTTGTTTGTTTTCGTGATACTGAGTTGCATAAGCTGTTTATTTTGGAAATTAATCCCTTGTTGGTCACATCATTTGCAAATGTTTTCTCCTAGTCCATAGGTTGTCCATGTATCTATCTATCACCATATATTTTATTTTGAAAAAATTTTGACTATATTACCCATTAATTTAACAGATTAAAAAAATGCTTTATACTACCTGGCAAGTACTATATTTCTCTTTATGGTTACAAAGATAGAAAATGGGAAGAAGAAGAATACATCTGTTTTCTGATGAGGTGAAATTGAAATGATGTACCTAATGGTGTCTTATTTTCAGTAGTCATATTGAATACATATTGAATGTATTAATACATATTGAATGAATGAGTGAAACAAATGGACAGTGACATTGCATTACTATTACGTAGTTATGATAATGGTACACATGAGATAAAACTCACTTTTAGCTCCACTGTCTTTCTTCCTTGGGACAGTATCTTCTTTCCTATTCTTCTTTTCTTCCTCCCTCTTGTCATTTTCATTTCATGAGCTTCCACTTATTCTCCACTTCCCAGAGCTTAATAAAAATATGTTTGAAGGAAGACCTATTCCATGTGAATGGGCAGATATCTGTATGAGAGCTGGTGGTTCTGAATTATGCCTTTTTTTAAAAAAAAAACAGTAAAACATTGTCTATATTATACCAAATAAACTGACTAAAAATTGAAAAATTTATTTCAATCTTTGTGTACATGTAGACAGAAGCTGGATTGCTGAGTTCTGGGACAAGTCACAGAGCTTGAGATTTTATAATTGATCCACTGATTCCTGAATTTGCATACTGTTCTTATGCTGGTCAATCACTTGGTCAGATAGAAAATATCCCATAAGAACTGAGAGTCCAGTAAATGAAAATATATTTACTGGAATGTAATATATATTTAATGTATGTGAATAATAACAGAATAAGAAGCTTCTTACTGTTTCCTCAGTTAAATTCATAAATTACCATACATAATACAAATTATTATTGTAAACTCCTTGTACCTATACTGTAACTGCCATAAGTTTTCTCTTACTATTTTTTTTTTCTTTTCCTATGGGCAACAGAAGTTCAGCATACATTTACATGGTGTCAAATTTCTGACATATAATTGGAAAACAGAACAAAGATGCAATTCAGTTTGATGAAGCTTTTTACAGTTTTACATGTCTTTATGGGCATATACATATGTTGATACAAAGTAATACATTTACCACTTTTTAAAATGCTTTCATTAATGAAAAATGCATGTTTATAATTGACGTAATTGTAGCATTCATTTTTTTAATTGGGGTATAGTTGTTTTACAGTGTTGTGTTGTTTCTACTGTACAGTGAAGTGAATCAGCCATATGTATACATATATCCCCTCTTTTTTGGATTTCCTTCCCATTTAGGTCGTCACAGAGTACTAAGTAGAGTTCCCTGTGCTATACAGCAGGTTATAGCATTCATTTTTGATATAGCACCTTCATCATTAAATTATTCCTTATTTTTCCAAGTAATAATTATTATCTTACAGACTCAACTTTAATAACTAAATTAAGGTCAACATTCTCTTGAATTTATTCTACATGATGAGATCAAACTATATCATTTTTATTTCAAATTAAGTTTTATTTTTGAAAAAGTCGGATGTAAATCTTTATGTTTAGAAGAAAAATCAGAAATCATTCAAATGGGGGCGGAATCAATTTTTAAATCTTTTTTGGTGTTGCACAGAAATTTCTGGGAATGTCATCATTTCAAACTTGGAGGCATCACTGTTCTATTTCCCCATACGGTTGGAATGAATTCCCTTGCAGCGACTGCCTCCCATTCACACATGGGAGGAGCCAGAATACAGCTACGGAGTAGTCCATCAAAGGTGTTTTTCATTATTAATAGAAAAGTTATATTGTCTGCCTGCCTGAGAATGTTTATGGAAATGTGTGATTTCTATCTCCAGAATTCATTTTTGGGAGTGCATGCAAATCAAACTATTGAATAGGTAACAGATATTTTGCTCCCCTACAGACACAACTTGTAGTCTTATATACAACTATAGCAGATCTTCAAAGTTCTCCAACACAGTTGGAAAACTCCAAGATGGTTTATCCTGAGAAGTGTTGGAAGCTCTTAGAAACTGCTTTTAAAAAATAGGATAGATTCTCTCATTTCTAAAATGGCTTTATTAAAACCTCACCTAGAAGCAGAGGTGGGATGGTTTTTATTTTTGTCTTAAGAACTTATAATTATTTTTGTCAGCAAAGCCTAATAATAATTAATTTAATCTAAAATTTAAAATAAAGGCAGCCAAATTTTCACAAATATTTTCAAATGCAGTTCCTAAAATAATTGATATGTCTATACTTGGCATTATCTATACCAGTGGTTCCTAAGTAGTGATTCATGATTAAATTTTCACCTATCTGTGGTGAAATAGGAATATTAGGACAATATAGTGAGTTTTTCATCATTAAATTTATCCAGTTTAAATTAGGACTATCCTTTATACTGAGAATATGTTTTCCTACTTTTAAATGTTAAAATGTTCATTCATTTATTACATAACAGTGGTGATAGATAATTGTTTTTAACATCTTTTGGTGGCAGTTTTTTGTAGATCTCTAGTTTTTAGAAGTTTTATGGTAGTGAAATCCAGAAGTGTAGGAACTCTATTTCATACAATATTAAAACATCTACATAAAGAGTGAAAGTTTAGTGCCAAAAAACATTTAATTTACTAAATGTTTAACTTTCTATCAGGACATTGAGACATATGCTTTAAATTAACAGTTAAATATAGTCTGCTATATATACACAAAACTTAACGAATAATTCTATTCAAATGGTCAACATATAATATGAGGTGAATTAGAAAGGGAGTTTAAAAAGGGTGAAAAGTGACCTTGGCCTGGGATGGATGGGCTAAGGAAGAAGCTAACTGAAAGGTCACACTTGCCATGACTCTGAAATTATTTTATGGGCTTGGCTTAAAGAAATGGGATTTTATGTTTAGTCAGCTAAATTTAGGATTAAAGAGAGGAGAGTTATCACTTTTGCAACTTCGATGAATTAGGAATGGTATGAGCAGCTGGTGATTAATGAAGGCTCAAAGGTAATTCAACCTGGAGTACAAAATCTTTGCCTGTTTTATTTGCTGCTCTGGTCCTAGTGCCTAGTAGGTGTTCCATAAATATATGGTGAACGAAGAACATGAAAGAAGAAAGAGAAGGTAGCTGATGGGAAAGTAGCGGTAGAGGACCGTGTAGAACACCAAGAAGATGAATTTTAGGAATAGCTAATAAATTTAGAGTTTTTTGAAGGCCTCTTTTAACCTAGACAACATAGTCTTATTTATTGTCAGTTGCTCTGCTAACTACAGTATGGATGGTGAAATGATTTTGTATTGATTATCAGCTACTACTACTAGAATTTACATGATAACTAGAAGGTAACAGAATTATGGTTTAAGACGGTCCTAAATCCATTAGTAATTCTAAAATTTTAGTGAACTTTTTCTTAATGCAAAGAATTTCACTTCTAGTTACATATCTATGGACCTAAAATCATTATCAACTCCTTAAAATCACCAAGTAATAGAGTTGGAAAGTGATTCCAAAGATTATCTATATCATCTTTCCTGAAAAACTAATTTTCAAAGATCTTATTGATATTCTGTACCATATTGAATCAGGCCTACTTTATTTTTGAAAAAAATTTAATTATATAAGTTTCAGGTGTACAGTGTTATAATTCAGCATCTGTATACACTACAGAGAGATCACCAGCACAAGTCTAGTTACCATCCATCACCATGAAGTTAACTCCTTTCAGCGAGTTCACCCACCCCCCTACTCTTCCCCTCTGTTAATGACTAATCTGATCTCTATCTCAGTGAGTTTGTTTTTGTTTTATTTTGTTTGTTCAAATTTTTTTTTTTTTTTTGGCCGCACTACATGGCATGTGGGATCTTGGCTCCCTGACCAGGGATCGAACCCATGTTCCCTGCAGTGGAAGCACAGAGCCCTAACCAGTGGACCACCAGGGAATTCCCTGTTCATTTGTTTTGTTTTTCTAGATTCCACATATGAATGAAATCACACAGTATTTGTCTTTCTCCATCTGATTTATTTCACTTAGCATAATACCTTCAAGGTCTATCCATGTTGTCACTAATAATAGGATTTCATTCTTTTTTATGGCTGCGTAGTATTCCATTGTGTATTTATGTACACATCTTTATCCATTCCATCATCGATGGAGCCTTAGGTAGTTTCTATATCTTGGCTATTGTAAATAATGCTGCAGTAAACATAGGGATGCCTGTATCTTTTTGAATTAATGTTTTTGTGTTCTTTGGATAAGTACTCAGAAGTGAAATAACTGAGTCATGTGGTAGTTCTATTCTTAATTTTTTGAAGAATCTCCATACTGCTTTCCATAGTGGCTGCACCAACTTCCAGTCCCACCAACACTGTATGGAGGTTCCCTTTTCTTCACATTCTCTTCAATATTTATTATTTCTTGCCTTTTTGATAATAGCCATTCTGATAGGTGTGAGGTGATATCTCATTGTGGTTTTGACTTTCACTTCTCTAATAATTAGTGATGTTGAGCATCTTTTTATGTGCCTGTTGGCCATCTGTATGTCTTCTTTGGAAAGACTGTCTATTCACATCCTCTGCCCATTAAAAAATTTTGTTGTTGAGTTTTTATATATTTTGAATATTAGCCCTTTATCTGATATATCATTTGCAAATTCTTCTCCCATTCAGTAGGTTGACTGTTCGTTTTGATGATGGTTTCCTTTGCTGTGCAGAAGCTTTTTAGTTTGATGTAGTCCCATTTGTTTATTTTTGCTTTTGTTGCACTTGTTTTTGGACTCAGGTCCACAAAAGCAAGGCTAAGACCCATGTCAGTGAAATTACTACCTATTTTTTTCCTAGGAATTTTATGGTTTCACAGCTTACGTTTAAGTCTTTAATCTATTTTGAGTTAATTTTTGTGTATGGTGTAAGATAGTGGTCGAGTTTAATTCTTTTGCTTGTGGCTGTCCAGTTTCCCAATACCATTTATTGAAGAGATTATTCTTTCTCCATTGTATGTTCTTTGCTCCTTTGTCATAAATTAATTGTCCATATATGTGTGGGTTTATTTCTGGGCTCTCAGTTCTGTTCCATTGATATGTGTGTTTGTTTTTGTGCCAGTGCCATAACTGTTTTGATTACTATAACTTTGTAGTATAGTTTGAAATGAGGGAGCGTGATACCTCTGGCTTTGTTCTTCTTTCTCAAGATTGTTTTGGCTATTTGGGAACTTCTGTGGTTCCACAGAAATTTTAGAATTATTTGTTCTAGTTCTGTGAAATATGCCATTGGAATTTTGATAGAGATTTCATTGATTCTATAGTTTGCTTTGGGTAGTATGGACATTTTAATATTAATTATTCCAATCCATGAACATGGAATATCTTTCCATTTCTTTGTGTTTTCTTCAATTTCTTTCAGTAGTATGTCATAGGTTTAAATGTACATATCTTTCACCTCCTTGGTTAAATTTATTCCTGGTATTTTATTCTTTTTGATGCAATTGTAAGTGAGATTGTTTTCTTAATTTCTCTTTCTGATAGCTCATTATTAGTGTATAGAAATGCAACAGATTTCTGTATATTAATTTTGTGTTCTGCAACTTTACTGAATTCATTTATTAGTTCTAACAGTTTTTTGGTGGAGTCTTTATGGTTCTCTATATACAGTATCATGTCATCTGCAAATAATGACAGTTCTGATTTGGATGACTTTTATTTCTTTTTTTCTTTCCTAGTTGCTCTGGCTAGAACTTCCTATACTATGTTCAATAAAAGTGGTGAGAGTGGGCATACTTGTCTTGTTCCTGATCTTGGGAAAAAGCTTTCAGCTTTTCACCGTTGAGTATGGTGTTAGCTGTGTGTTTGTCATATATGGCCTTTGTTATGTTGAGGCATGTTCTCTTTATACCCACTCTGTTGAGAGTTTTAATCGTAAATGGCTGTTGATTTTTGTCAGAAGCTTTTTCTGCATCTATTGAGATGATCATATGATTTTTATCTTCCATTTTGTTAATACGATATATCATGTTTATTGATTTATGGATGTTGAGCCATCTTTGCATGCCTGGAATAAATCCCACTTGATCACAGTGTATGATCCTTTTAATGTATTGTTGAATTCAGTTTGCTAATATGTGTGTGTTTTTAAAATTAATTAATTAATTTATTTATGGCTGAATTGGGTCTTTGTTGATGTGCGCGGGTTCTCATTGCGGTGGCTTCTGTTGTTGCGGAGCACAGGCTCTAGGCGCGTGGGCTTTAGTAGCTGCAGCTCGAAGGCTCTAGGACACAGGCTCAGTAGTTGTGGCACACAGGCTTAGTTGCTCTGTGGCATGTGGGATCTTCCCAGACCAGGGCTTGAACCCGTGTCTCCTGCATTGGCAGGTGGATTCTTAACCACCGTGCCACCAGAGAAGCCCACTAATGTGTGTTGTTGAGAATTTTTGCCATCTGTGTTCATCAAGGATATTGGGCATCAGGCCTACTTTTAAGTTGCTTATACTTATTAAAAACAAACTGCTATTATATATATGCATATGTTAATCCCAATCTCCAAATTTATCCCCCCCCCACCTTTTTGTCTTTGGTAACCATAAGTTTGTTTTCTACATCTGTGACTCTATTTCTGTTTTATAAATAAGTTCATTTGTACCATTTTTTTAGATTCCACATATAAGTGATATTGTATGATATTTGTTTTTCTCTGTCTAACTTACTTAGTATGATAATCTCTAGGTCTACTACTATATATGAAATAGATAACCAACAAGGACCGACTGTATGGCACAGGGAGCTCTACTCAATATTCTGTAATAACCTATATGGGAAAAGAATCTAAAAAAGAATGTATATATGTACATGTATAACTGATTCATTTTGCTGTACACCTGAAACTAAAACATTATAAATCAATTATATTACAGTAAGAAAAAGCAAAAACAAAACAAAACAAAAACCAAACTGCTTATAATTGATTCTTATAAGCTATTTTGCCAAACAGTCAAAATTTGGTAAGGAATAAGTATGAATGAGATTCATAAAAATTTATTTTTTTGTCAAATTAGCTTTTTGAAATATGATTAAATATAACATTTAGGTTTCATTTCTCTTCACTTTACAGGACTTAATTTCCCCATAAACCAAAAGAAATACCACTTTATAGGCTATTGTCATAAGAGAATTGCATCTTGATGATTTAATTTACAAATATACAAAAGCCCGTAGAGTTCTAATAAATAAAAAATTTTGGAGTCCAATATATATATGTGATAAGTAGACAACAGAGGACTGTTTCTGTGGGATATTAGAATTTTCAACAGTAAATTTGCTCTCACCACTTCATCTCATGTTAGCATATTTACGTTCCTTTCCCCAATTCCCCCGCCCTGTCTCAACACATGAGGTACAACACTCACTGATTATTTCTACTGTGTGTTAGACATCTGAAACTGTGTGGTCGTGCAAAACTATGAGGCAGATTGGAATTCTTTATAGCATAAAGTTAGTGACATGTAGTTGCTTCAAATCATATCCACTATCCTGGTAACCGAAAGAAATGCAGTGAAATAATAAAGGTTGTTTCCTTGTTTATGAATAATTAAAGGTTCCCCCAAAACATTTCTAATTATTATTAGAAAATAATTTCTCTCGTTCAGCAGAAGAATTTGGGTTTGCAAAGTGTATATTGTTTTCCTGAAGGCCTATTGCTTGTGAAACATGTACACATACCTGCATAAGATGTCGTTAAATTGTTAAAAAGAATCATGGAAGCAAAGACAAAAATTTACTTAATCAGATTAGCAGTGATGAGACCAGTTTAGCTATGCAACATGTTCTTGATGTTCTATTTTTTTTTTTTTTAACAAATTGTATTTATTTATTTATTTATCTTTGGCTGCGTTGTGTCTTTGTTGCTGTGTGTGGGCTTTCTCTAGTTGTGGCGAGCAGGGGCTACTCTTTGTTGCGGTGCTCCGGCTTCTCATTGAGGTGGCTTCTCTTGTTGCGGAGCATGGGCTCTAGGCACGCAGGCTCAGTAGTTGTGGCTCACGGGCTCTAGAGCACAGGCTCAGTAGTTGTGGCGCACGGGCTTAGTTGCTCCGTGGCATGTGGGATCCTCCTGGACCAGGGCTCGAACCTGTGTCCCCTGCATTGGCAGGCGGATTCTTAACCACTCTGCTACCAGGGAAGTCCTTGATGTTCTATTTGTGATTATAGTGTTCGTCCATCTTTGTAGGCCAGGTATTCCCCAGGAAGGGGCCTCACCAGTATCTCCTTCCTGTGATTTACTCAGGCTTGAATGGAATGTACCTCAACTTAGCCATTCATGTTTTCTGTTTATTTTCTCATTTGGGGACTACTCTCCATCCCTGCCTTTGGTTGTCTCAGGTGGAGAGCATCTTAGTTCTAAAGTATAATTAATGTCTGTCATGTGCAAAGGAGGCACTCGAGGATGAAGTTACTCTCACCTCATTCTCCCCATTCTCCTCTCACTGCTGTTGCTTTTTGAAAACCATCCTCTATGTCACCTTTCACCAAAGTATGCTTTACTAGTCTGGAGAGATTTATGATTGTATATCTCAACTCAAATAAAAGGAGCAAGTATGCAAGTGAAGCCTAACAGGGACTGTCCAATCATTTTCTCACAAGTTTTAAGCAACGTGTTTCTAGACTCTAAAAATAGAGTGCATATCACAAAACAGCTTATATCCAGTAAACTATCATTTAATCCAACCATAAATTATGGAACCTTGTTAAAAGCACTCCTCCTGTATTCTCTTTCTGGGCCAAGGAGGGTGTGCATGTACAGGAAGAAGATGGGGACATGAGGAAGAGGGGAGTCTTTTCCTACTCTCTTCTTACACACTGAGCCTCCTGAACAGGAGTTACTCATGAGTGTGGAGAGAAGTAGTAATCTATGAGGATTTTTTTAATGTAAAGTTAAATTGTATCCAGCTGCTCCAGCTGTTTTCATTTCATATTTGAATGTTTACTATTTTACTGAAAGAGTAAAGCAGCTATTGAGTGTTGCATGTATCATTCTAAAAAAGGAACTTTTTCTGTCCTTAATAGCTAGAGTACCAGAACTGTCCAGGAGGTCAGAGACCAAGACTATCTATTCAACACTGAATTTCCAGAATCCAATCTGGTACTTGATACCTTGTAGGTGCTCAGTATATATTTAAGAGAATGAAGAATGATCATTGCTCTCCTACTTGATAAAATAAATAATGATGCCTACACTGCAAGTTTGTAACATTGTGAAAAGCAAAAGATTAAGTTGCCTTTCATTGTGTTTGTGTAGGTATATGTATTATAAGCAATATAATTAAAGCCTTTCAATTGTTGATTTGCTTATTTTATTTTTTTACTAAATTTTAAGATCTTGGAATCTGAGAAAATTTATAAGAGGAATATTTACAGCAGTTTTTCTGTTGCAGGGCAGTTTGAAAGATGCATGAATTATAAAGTTTTATTTTTTGAGGCCTTGTCCATATCAATTGTTTTGATCTAATTGACCAGACTGTTTCCTAAACAGTTAACCCTTGAACAGTGTGGGGTTAGGGATGCCAACCCCCTCGCACAGTCAAAAATCCAGGTGTAACTTACAGTGGTCCCTTCCGTACATGGTTCTTCCACATCTGTGGTTCCTTGGTATCTGTGGTTCCAAATTTGAGGATTCAACCAACTGCAGATTGTGTAGTACTATACTGTTTACTATTGAAAAAAATCTGCCTGTAAGTTGACCCACGCAGTTCAAACCCATGTTGTTCAAGGGTCAACTGTAGTTCAAAATTCAAAACAGAAAGGTTTCCTCCCATCCTTGACCCCTAGCCACTTAATCCCCCTCCTCACAGTTGATGTTAGTTTCTTGCATAGTTTTCCAGGAAGAATTTATGTCTTTAAAATTCAACAGCTAATTTAA
Source organism: Mesoplodon mirus (assembly GCF_964341445.2). Lineage (NCBI taxonomy): Eukaryota > Metazoa > Chordata > Mammalia > Artiodactyla > Ziphiidae > Mesoplodon > Mesoplodon mirus. The sequence goes on from NC_138982.1 coordinate 48,881,868, forward strand.
ATCTACCTCTTTATGGAACTTTCTGTATCAATTCATATAGAGTTTATTCATTCTTTTTTGTGGCTTCATGTTCTGTTGCATGAATCTACTACAGTTTAAACAATTCCTTATTAATGAACATTTAAGTTATTGCCAATATTTTAGTGTTATAGACAATGATGACATGAGTAACTTTGTAAAAAATGTCATTCTATACACAGGTTTTTCCTTAGAATAAATTCCTAGATGTAGAATTGTTATATTAAAATATATGCATTTATAGTTTTGATAAATATTTTCCAAATTGCCTAAAGGATAGGTTTCAGTGATTTTTTTCTTAACAGTTTGCCTGACTCAAACTATTCTATAGGCTGATTTTTTATATTCTGTAGTCACACCATAGAAAGTTGAATGCTACAGTCCTTAGGTGGAATAAGCAACCATGTTGATGGTGCAATTTAAGGAGCATTGAGTGTCCCACAGTCAAAAATATCTGAAAGTCAGCAGCCTGTCATAATGTTATCTGGGGCAATCCTTTCTATATGATAATCATACCCAACGCTTTATTTTTTTTTTTGGTTATAGTAATTAGTTACTAGTATTCATACCTTGATAAACTATAAAATGTCTCTCCAAAACTTTTGTTTTTCTTGTGTATATTTCCACCTTATCTACTGAAAGAGTGAAATGACAGCCCATGGCCTTTTTACTATAATAACCTGTGGAACATCCAAGTTACACAGAATATTGATATCACTGTGAGGGGTGGGAGGGGGAGCAAGGGAGGAAAGGAGGGAAAGAGAAAGAGAAACTTAATTCTTCACAGGTTTTTTTTGGTTAAAATGCCATGGAAAGTTCTAGATTTTGAGGGAGATGTCATTGTAAATCTGCCCAGTCATTGTTTGTGACTTGTTCCTGCTGACGGAGTTACTTTTGTCTGGGCAGATGAATGTCATTCTGAAAAAAAGAGTATTGTTCCCTGTGGACACACGCTGACCCCCCGCCCTAAAACACTGAACATTAAACAGCAGAGCAGAACGCAGGCCCCACTAAAGAGTTGACAGTTAACTTAAAATTGATAATTTCTGTTTAGACTAAATAGTATGGTTGTAAATTGTGGTCATCTAGGAAGGATTTTTTTTCCCCTAAGGTTTACAGTATTTGTTAGCTCTTTTTCTTTGAAGAAGGTTGGTAATACCTCAGGAAAGTCATACACCACCTCAGAGGGTATGGGTGGAATGGGAATGAGGGGTGCAAGGAGAGTAAGATAAGAGTAGGTGAAGCAGCAAGGGATTTCTATATAAAAATGTTAGGAACAGTTTTAAATTAGTCTTGGGTTGCAAATGAGAAATTAAGCATCATGGAAAACTCAAGAATATGAGCAAATATACAAGGCTTTGGATAGAATGAGATTATGAATTGAAGACTGCTTTTCACTGCTAATTTCTATCACTAAATTCTAGTAACTCAGTGAAAAAACATTTTTTCCCTTTCTTCTTGATAGTCTGTGTATGTTTGTTGTCAAATATGAAAAAAAAAAACTGTGATTGACGAAGAAAGCTTTTGAGATCTGTGGTTTTGGTTTAGGTAAAGCTGCTCTACAAGCAGTTTCTTGTTGGGTCAACAAGCCTTGTGTGTTTTGGCATGGAACCAACAGTGCTAATGCCTAATCCATTCAGAATAACCCTTTCAGGGATGTTGAGATATCCAGGCGATAAATTGACAGCAATAGAGGAGGATGAAATGTTAGGAGAACTAAATCAACCATTAAGAAAAGTTGCAAAAACTGGATTCGCTGGTTTGTAGACTTGCAATTTTCTATCTAGATGGTTATTGGAATTTCTGTTATAACTTTCAGAGAATCGCTTTCTCTTGGGATAGTAATACACACTTATATCAACAAGGCAGCATGGTATAATGGAAAGTGTGGAACTTGGAAACCAGGCAGATCTGAGACTGAGTCCCATCTCTGCCACTTTTTAGCTGTATAAATTTAGACACATTACTTCACATCTCCATACCTATTTCCTCACCTGTGATATGGAGGACAATAGTTTTAACTTGTAGTCTTTATAGGGACTAAATAGGGTAATTTACGTTAACCATCTTCCACAATGACTGAACTGTCAATATAATAAGACTCCTTAAGAGTAGTCCTCCCTCAGCTGTCTTCTTTCTGACTCCAGAGATATAGGCAATTGAAGTTTTAATAAGTATGTATGTATATGTGTTCCAGAAAGGATTTAAGGTAGTTATAATTTGGTGATTGGACCCAATGGTTTCCTAATAAAATTTGAGAATGAGGAAGTTAATTTTCCTTTTTCATGAGAGACATTCTAAGGCTAATAACATTTACTTTTTCTTTCTTCCATTCTGTGCATTATATTTGATGATCTTTGGGATAAGTGGTCTAACAACATATTGGCAAATTGCACAACAGTGTACTAAGTGTCAATAATGGTAAATTTTATGTGTGTTGTATCACAGTAAAAAAGAGGAAAGAAAACTATAGAAATAGATATTGTTCTTCCTTAAAAAATATTCACAAAGCCAGTGGTTCTGGATAAATAGCATTTATTCATCCACTGCTTTATAGTTAAAGCACACAGCTGAAACAAATTTTTTAAAAATGGCTGAAGAGTTTGGATTGTGAAGAATTTCTTTAAAAACTCATTTATTACAAAGGTGTTTATCACAGAATTATTTATAATAATGAAAAGATTGAAAGCAATCTAAATGGCTTATATTAGAAAAATGAGTAGCAACAGTAATAATTAAAAGTTATTGAACACTTACTATGGCATAAAAAATCAAATATCCAGGCAGGGTCATGTAAGCAAGAATAAGAATATGAGTAGCGATCCTCACAGACTAGCAGACCAGAAAATGGTTGGGGCAGGATAAAGGGTGATATCTCAGGTGCAATAATATACTTTAAAGTATTTTACATGGATTAACTCATTTAATCCTAATAATAAAACTATGAAGTAGGTAGTACTATTATTCACATTTTACAGATGAGGCCCAGTGATGTTAGTAAATTGCCCAAATTCACACTGCTGGGAAGTGGCCGAACAGGATTCCTACTTAGGCATGTGAGTTTGTGCCCAAATTTGAGGTATTGATATAATGTAATATTTTGCAACCTTAAAATGCTGCATAAGACATTTTTTGATGACACAAAAATGATTATGATATAACAAAGCAAAAAAAATGTAGGGTAAAAGTTGAATGTGCAATAAATTCTCAACTTTGGAAAAAATCTATGGAAGAAAGACTGAAAGAAAATGTTTATGATGGTTGTCTCTGGAAGAGTAGAACTATGATTATTTATTTTCTCTTGTATATATGCTTTGATACATTATTTCTTCAGTTAATTTACATTCACTTTATATTAAAAAAATAATTACAGTAGTATCTCATTTACTTAGCATTTGTATGAATCTCTAAATTATTCCACATAGAACTTCCCTGGTGGCACAGTGGTTGATAGTCCACCTGCCAGTGCAGGGGACACGGGTTCAATCCCTGGTCCGGGAGGATCGCACATGCTGTGGAGCAACTAAGCCCGTGCACCACAACTATTGAGCTCTAGAGCCCGCGAGCCACAACTACTGAGCCCGTGTGCCACAACTACTGAAGCCCGTGCGCCTAGAGCCCGTGCTCTGCAACAAGAGAAGCCACCACAATGAGAAGCCCGTGCACCGCTATGAAGAGTAGCCCCCGCTCACCACAACTAGAGAAAGCCCGTGCGCAGCAATGAAGACCCAACGCAGCCAAAAATAAATAAATAAATATATAAATAAAATATTTAAAAAATTAAAAAAATAAATTATTCTACATAAATGAAATATTGTTTTAGTTTTGGAAAGGCCCATCATAAGGTGATTTAATTCAGTTTTCCAGCCAACGCTTAAATCCATTCAACAAAACCCATAGCAAGAGGCATTTAAGTTATATTTGAATACTATTTTGTTGATGGAAAATCCACTACTTCTCAAGGCAGTGCAATCCATTTATAAACATTTTTTACTCTGAGAACTTCCAAAGACTAATCTTTTATGAAAATAACCTTTTCTTTTTATATTTTATAAATTTTATGCGTGCTGGTCAAATGGTCTGTCACTGGATATTTGGCCCCAACTCTGGAAAGAGAACCTTGTTATCCATGGTATTCTATTACTGCCCCTGACATAACCCTTTATCCTGCCCCCAACCACTTTCTGGTCTGCTAGTCTGTGAGGATTGCTACTCATATTCTTATTCTCACTTACATGACCCTGCCTGGATATTTGATTTTTATGCCTATAAAAATTAAAGCTATATGCTTATAAAAATTAAAGCTTAAAGTGTCTCAAATATCAAATATTTGATATTTGATTTTTAAGCCATGACACTTGATGCTCTAAATTGTCTCTGTTAGCACCCCATAGGGGGAGACCCAATAGTGATAATCTTGTAACGTTTCTTGCCATTCAGGATGACATTCTTTTTAAATAGAACATACAGAACATGAGTAATAACTTCCATTGATTGAGCAGCTCCCATACGACAGGCACAGTGCTAGACTTTTTAAAAACATGATCCACTTCATCATCATTATCATCCTTAGGTATGTATTCTTCCTGTTTTGCAGATGATGCTAATGCTTATAATGCTTAGAGGGATTAAATAATTAACCCAAGGTCACGAAGCTAGTGAATGGCAGAGTTAGGACTATATCCTAGGTCTTCCTGACTCTGTTGTCAGTGTTCTTTCAATGTCACTATACTGCTTCTCTACTTAAATTACAACTTTCTTCTTGACTCAGGATCGTAATGATGATCATCAGTTATTTTACTGTGCTGTAGAACAGTGACATCTTTAGAGGCTATAGTTTTATAGGCCACAGAGACTATGCTTTGGGATTCTTCCGTCTATCCTCTAATAATGAGGCTATCAGGTTCTCTGCTGCTTATGCGTGTGCCAGGCCCATTATATTTTCTTATATGCAACTTTTATTCCTATAGAGCATGGCTGGCATAGTTAAATGAATGTGTTAATGGATTACATTTCATGGAAGATTGAGTAAACTCTGAGGGAAGTTTTGAGGGGCTTCTCTTTTTTCTCTTCTTAGGCATATGAATGTTAACAGGTGTGCTTTGCCACTCAGAAACTCAATTCTAGGCTGTAGTCCATATAGCTGAGCTTGCTGAATAAGTCAGATGAGGTATGTTTTTAAGTACTTTACCAAAGTCCTATCAAGCTGTAACACAGTGGGCAGATTTTATAAATATATTTATCAAACATTGTCTGTTAAATGCAGAAAAATAATGTTTGTCCATATCTCCTTACCCACCACTACCTCTGTTCCAAATCTTATTTTTATCCTTTCTTGCCTTTAGGTAGGGTGGCTATACATCTGTTTTCCAGGACTATCCTGGGTTAATAATTTTTATAATTATACATAATTAATAATTATTAATAGCACCACTTTAATTGTTAAAAGAGTTAGAAGTGATAAGGTATATGATCACCCTACCTTCATGGCAGTGCTGATTGTGTTGGACTCCCTCTGTGTGGGTCTGTTCATTGGAACGCCAGACACTTTGAGCTTTAAGATCTTGGTATTCAAGAGTAATTGTCAAGACTTTTTTCTTGCCCTCTTGTTTCTTAGAATCTGTTGGGCTGTGAGATACTTCTTTTTTTTCTTTAGAGAAATAAGAGCATACAGCATCTACTATTTTATGGGTCTTTAATATTTAGAAACTATTGTCAGGTTTCCCTTACAGATTATGAAGATCTCTTTAAGGACTATGAGATAGGTACTAGACAACCATTATTTGGAACCACTTTTGACTGCCTTCTCACATGGCACCCTGATTTAGTCATTTACTTAACAACACAGGGCTAGAGCAAGGCCTAGTTCTTAAGGGAAGTGAATAAAAAATTCAGTAGCTGAGAGAGAGAGAGAGAGAGAGAGAAAGGGAAGAGGAAGAAGGAGAGGAAGGCGGAAAAGGAGGAGCAGAAGGAAGAGGAGGAGGTTAAGGAAGAAGAGGAGGAAGAAGAGAGGAGAGGACAGGAGAGGAGGATTCGCTCCAAGTTCTGCAGCCTAATGGCTTCCGGCATTACCAGATACAAGACAAGCTTAGGTTCAAACTGGTCTAGATGGAGTGAGTGGAATGGAGACCATGTGTACATGATACCAGTTATCCTAATGAAAACTCACTTATGAAGGGAGTAAATCCATACATTGGGTCCCACTTGGGTCCCACTTAGCACATCTTCCAATTGAGAAAGTAGAACTACATTGTCTTGCTACAGTGCCTTCAAGTTTTCCTCCTGATACCCATTTTAACTTGATTTCACTAAAAAACAAAGGAATAAAATAATAAGAGAGAAAAGAAAAGTGGCAGGGGTGTTTGATAAGATCATGGTTTGGTTGAAGGTTCATGTTTGATGGTGATTTTGTCTCAAGAACTACACCCCTGGAAGTGACAAGTGCAGATTTCATTGTATTGGTCTGGCAGGCTCAGCCCATTGCACTAGGGATCCCCTAGATAAGTACATTGTCTGGGAAAAAAGTATGACTAACCTTACAGGATGCTTTTTGAAAAATGGAGACAGTAGGTTTAAAGTAGCTTGCTTTGTTCATCCTTTTTGTCAAAAAAAAATTAATATTAGCTTGCTCAAAAATATTTATTCCAATGTGCTTTAAAACAGTACCTGAACTTCTAGGTAATTAGACAATAGAGAGAAATCATTTTTATCTCTCCACTGGTATATCAGTTTTTGATCATTGGAAAAGGACAGCTGAATTTTCGTATTCTAACTTACACAGCATCTATTTATGGGAATGTGTTCTTTAGGCAAAGCCATAGGGAGTCTCAAAACACTTCATTTTAAATAATTACCTTTGCTAGAATAATAATCTTTACTGCTCTAAAACACTATTTTATCTTAGAATTATTTAGTTTAATTACTTTAAAAAGTGCAGTATGTGTTCCTTGCTGAAAAATCAGGAAATATAGTTAAGTAAAAAGAAAGTAGAAAAGACCCATCCATCTAGAGACCACCATTTTAATGTTTCTCTCTCCCTATTAGATTTTTACATTTATTTATATAAATGTGACTGGTTCACATTTATATTCTTTTTTTTTTTTTTTTTTGCGGTACGAGGGCCTCTCACTGCTGTGGCCTCTCCCGTTGCGGAGCACAGGCTCTGGACGCGCAGGCTCAGCGGCCATGGCTCACGGGCCTATCTGCTCCACAGCACGTGGGATATTCCCGGACCGGGGCACGAACCCGTGTCCCTGCATTGGCAGGTGGACTCTCAACCACTGCGCCACCAGGGAAGCCCCACATTTATATTCTTATTATTCTATTCACATTATATATTATTCTTCAACTTCCCTTTTTCATATTAGTATTTCACTAACATCTTTCTGTGTCAGTACCTACAGATCTTCTAAAAGTTCCAGATTTGGAGTGAGACAGTTATATGTTTTTGGGCCACTTAACCTAAGTCTTAGCCCTATCATGTTTAAAATGAGAATTCTAATTATAGCTACATCAAAGCATTGTTGAAAGGATTGAATGAGATATTGCATTTAACTCAGAGTTTTGCCAGTGGAACTCAGCAGAGGTTAATTTTAATACTATCCATCTTAACAGCTGTATAGTATTCCATTATATAGAAGCACCATGATCTATTGAACCATTTACTTACTGATGGACATTTAGTGTCCCCCCTTTTATGTGCAATTATAAACACAAAATGCCACACTGAACATCCTTTTACACACATAATTGACAACGTATACAATTATTTCCTTGGCATAAACTCTTGTAAATGGAATTGCTGGGGTACAGGGTATCTGCATTTTAAATGTACATGTTAATGGATTTCTCCCTAAGAGATGCTGTAGCCATCTGAACTCCCCCAACCATTTTTCTTTCAGTTTTTCTTAGTGTTATTTGCTATATAGAAGTTTGTTGCTGTTATTTTGTCATAAAGTTAAAGCTGTCAGAAATTTCCTTTATAGTTTCTGGCTTTTACTTAACCTTAGCAAGGTTAAAGAAGTATTTTCATATAATTCCTTTTAGTAATTTTATAGCTTAAAAAAGTGACAGGTAAGAAACATAAGAAATATATTTTTGCTTTGCCTATTTTCTCCCCTTTGGGGTTTGGAGAGTGATTTAGACTACAGAAAACTACAATGTAAGAGTGAACATCATCATAACTGGAGACCCAGGGGATACAGATTTCTAGAACACACACTATTTAATTATGGAAGCTTTATGGTGTACTGTGCTATCTGGTAGAAAAAGACCTTTCTCAAATTTCTTAACATTTTTTAGACTATTATCACACATTTATTCTTCCAAGAAAACTTTAGAATTACTCTCTAAGGTTAAAAATGGTATTAGGGTTCTTATTTTGTTTATATTAAATTTATACATTTACTTGGAAAGAATCTGTATATCATTTTGAGTCTTCTCAATCAGAAAAATGGTATATCTTTCCATTAAAAAAAATCTGCTCTTGTGTTCTTTAGTAGAGTTTTAGAGTTGTCTTTATACATATCGTTCTCTTTTCCTAATATTATTTTGTTCCCATTTAAAAAAAGGTTTGATTGAAATATAACTATAATAAATGTTCCCAGAGTGAAATGGTTTTACACACACACACAGTTGTTGTGCTAAGTAGGGCTAGCAGAAGGCATTAGAACTTTATCTCATAGTCATTGGAAAAAAGCTGTTTCTAGATTCTTTCATCATTGGAGTAGAGTTCAAAATTCTGTGTCCCATGGGAAAATAGATACTGTTTAATATCTTGGCTATCTTTAACATTCATTTATGTGAAAATATTGGTTTCAAGTCACTTGTAAATAATAGACCTTCTCTTAATGATCTTTCTTTAATCAGAGGAGATTTGGAATAGGATTATTAATGTGTAATTAGCCATATTAAAGATATTCCCATGAGACCAACTGATGAATGTCTCAATATTTCATTGTATCACATATTTTATAGAAAAGCAACAAATGCTACTTGTGGGTTATGGCATTATCAATGTGACTTCATTTCTTATTTATAAAATTTAATATTTTCTAAAATATTTCAAAAATGTTTCAAAATACCACCAGAATATAAATCCCCTTTATCCCACATTTCATCCTTCTTCCCAAGGCATTTCTGGATGGAATGAGTCCCTAATACCACCAAATCTCAAGATGGTTCCCTGTATTCTTGATGTTGCTATTGTTTCTTATCATCATGAGTAAAATTATAAAGTCCATATTCTTTCTGGAGACCTACTGTGGAACTAAGGTCACCCTAGATTCAACAAATCCTTATTCGAAGAGTATGTAGAGACTAAGTTATAGTTCTGTCCAGAGCCCAGGACCTGGATATCCAGAGTTGATTGGAATAACCTCGTAGTATTTTTCTGACTAGGGACTGAATTGCTTCTCTCTCAACTAGGGTTGTTTGGAGCCTCATAGGTAGTGTCTGGCTAGGAGAGGCTGCCCTTGGGATAACCATGGACTCCCTGAACCTTATGGTGGCTTCAGATACCTTATTTGAATGGGATCAGAATTCACAGCAGCCTAGATATCACTGCAAACTGAGGCCAAACTAAAGCAAGTTGGAAATCCAAGAGAATAGTCAATAGAAAGGTCATTGTTTAGAACTCCTAGCAACTCTCAAAGGTTCGATTGGCTCCCGTTTGCTGGTTCATGGGCCCTCCTGGGAAATCTTTAAGAATTAACATGGTTTTAAAGAGGTGGTGAAGTTGAGATAAAAATGTCAATAAGAGAAGCCAAAGAAAGTGAGGCGCATTAGGAATTAAATTTGATTTTTTTTTTTTTTGTCTCTCACCATGAATTTAAAATTGGGAGTTACTATTTAGTGAATTTCAAGAATAATCCAGGTATTAGGGATTTGAAGGAGATACAGTTTCTTTTGCTTATTATGGAGTTCAATTCAAGTTCTGTTAAATCTATAAAAATCAATGTAAAGTATATGTATTATGTGACAGTTCCATCTAAAGTATCTTGTATAGAATATAGGGCAAATACAATGGAGCGGCCAAGCACATGTAATTTACCCCACAAATCTAAAGCATTTCCACATTGATTTTTTTTGCAGTTTTTTAGCCCCCAGTCACTGAATAGAGAAAAAATAGCTTACTTTCATAGTGTGGTGATACTTACGGCTACAAAACATTCATCTTAGTGCCCTCTAATTTAGGACTATCTTTTTGTTACCTTTCTTGATGGGCTTTTTTAGGTCATTTAAAAAATACTTGTCTTCTCTAAAATGTTATGACAAGAAAATAAAATGGTTTTTAAAATGTTCTGATTTGTTGATTAAGTTTGCCCCTAAAATTACATTATACTAGTGTTGTTTTTAATGCTTTAACTATTTCCAAATGCAATTATCTTGAAATAACTATGAATAGAAAATTGTATATAACTGAAAAGACAGGCTTTCATAATGTATTAAAGTACCTAATTTAGTAACTAAGGATGAAAAGGACACACAAAAACCATTTATAAGACTGTAATTATAAGTTAAGTCACTATTAAAATGACATGCATATATATTTCCAGTTTAAAATAATTAAAGCTTTTTTTCCCCCAAATGCTTTCCCTCACAAGAGGAGACAGTTGTGAACTTACGAGCTCATATATACACAAAAATGTTCCATGGGTTTACCTACCATACATAACAAAAAAGGATCTATCTGTATTGTTTAGAGCAGTATAAACAAGTGATATTTGATTCCCTGCACCTCACCACCTTCACCAAATGCACATTTGCTTACATTTTAACCAGGGTAGCCAACTGTGAAATACAGTCAGATTACTATTTGAAAATCCGAATAATAATAGTAGAGCGACAATACTTAAACATAACCAAGCCTTAGGGATGTTGTATGTCTCTAGCTGTAGCTGCCCCCTCCCATTTTATTTACTCATAAGTATCATTAATACCAAAGATATATAACCTTTGGTGCCAATATGTCACTTTCTGTCTTCAAGTCTTTAGTAGTTGTATGCTTATCTATTTCAGTCAAATGTATTTCTTATCAAAAAAAGAGTGAGAGACCTGACAATACAGTGTTATCGAATTTTTTCAGCTGAGACCCACATGTCATTCAGCATTCAGACATGCTTGCGCTTGATTGATGGATGGGTTTGTGACAAATAAAAACTAAGATCAACAGCTTTGCACCTTTTCCCCCATCAGAGACCAGAGTAAAGCATAACTCTATAACAATAGTGGGATTAGGGATGCATTAGCTCTCCATCGACCAAAACCATCCATTCCCATCAATACTTTGCACGTAATAACCTGAAGCTATGATAAGGAAACAAAAGAAGGAGAAAAGGGACAGGAGAAAACAAATCAATAAAAGAAGGGAATGTCTGAAAGATGCACTGTCCAAATGAAGATTTTTTTCCTTCATTGCTGGGCTAATGTCCCTGAATGTGGAAACAATACCTCACCCAGAGTTTTGATGGGGGAGCAGATTGGCACTTTGTTTAAACACAGGTTTGGCATCTGTGGATTGATATTTAGACTAGGTTTTTTTTTCAGGGCAAAAGAAGCATTATAGTATTTACTGTTAACCTGTGTCCCTAAAATTGCTCTTAAAGAAACGGGTTGTTTTCACCTGAATGATTGAGACCCTGTGGGGCCAGTTCAGGGATAATTGGAACATGCTCCTGTGTGGACACAGTTTTAATGTCCAGATGCTTAGCAGAGTCACAAACATTCCCTTAAATATGGGTTAGTATGAAGAATCTTAATTAACCAATTTATCAAGATTCACACAAAGCATTTTTTTTCTCTTACCAGACACAGACTAATGCTCCTTTTATAAAAACTAATACCTGTCCTAGAAGAGCCTTACTTTTCTAGGTAGTTTTTTTTTTTGTAAAATCTTTCCACATAAAAATGTATCTTCATTCTCAATTCATAGAATATTTTGATGATAATTTCATCATTTTCCCCATAAACAATGGACCGTTAAGCTTATTTATTCAGTTTTTTTGTTCCTTTTCTTTAGAGAGCTTTTGATTTTTGTATTACCTATCATATTTGTCCTAATTTACAATTTATTCTAATTGGCCATTGAGTGGGCCAGTATGGCTTTCTCCTGGTGAGGATGAACATTAGTGATATTTGTTCAGAAGAAGAGGTGTGAAAGGAGGAAAAGCCCAAGTTCTAATTGTGGAGCCACTGATCTTGGGAAAGGCACTTCATCATTTTGCTTCAGTTTTCACACTTAGAATAAGAAGAGAATTATATTGTCTAATTCATCATTATCATCATCGACACCATCATTATTAATATTATCATTATTCTACATTGACGTGCTGTAGTGCTTCATTTTTTTAAAGTTTGCAAAGTGTTGAGAAGAAAAAGCCATTTAGTTCCATTCTCTTTTTCTAGTTCTGTGGGAAGTTGGATGTCCGTTCCCTTTATTTTAGGAAAAGTAGAAGGAAAAGAGAGAAACCGCCCCATATCCAAACAAATGTGTACAAAATTCTTAGGATAGTTGGAGTTCCTTCTAAACTATAGACCAGGGAATCCAAGAGATTAAAAGAATTTCCAGAATAAAAAAAAAAATTAGGGATGTTCTACTATCTTATTTGTAGAATAAATTCTAGTTTTATTCCTTGAGCTCAAATCTTATTTCAGGCAGTAAAAGTCAATTATGTGTGGTTATGAAATCCACTGTATGTGTAAAGGCAGATTTTGGCTTGTATTATTGAAGGTTATGGGTATAGTAGTCAGGAAATGCAGTGGTGTTTCTGTAATTATAAAGAGAACAACTGCATTTTAATTATGATTTTAGAAGTTTTCTTTGGGCCTAAAATAGTTAAAATTATTAAAGCCACATATATCTGACATTACAGGTCATATAGCATTTTTTATATATATCATGACAGCTGACACTTTCTCTGAAAATTTCTGTCTGAACTGAAAACCTTTTAGGTAACAAACCTGATTAAAGGCATATGGTCCACTTTTTTGGACCCCAAATTTGACCTATTTTATAATTGGTAAAATCCAGTGGGTATTTTCTTTCAGATCCTAATACAAGGCCAATCTTGGGGCACTCCAAGTAAGTGATTTTGTGATGAATGAGCCCCCAACATCCAATTCTGATACCTGTGACTGGGTTTGTTTCATCCTCAATAAGACCACTCACTACTTGCACATCTGTTCCCTTAAAATGTAAATCAGATGCTGGCCTCTAACTCTAGCCATCTTTATAACCATATAGAGGAAGAGTGCCAGGGTTTTCCAGTGTCTTAATATAAAAGGACATTAATAAGCCTAGTCTATGTTTTAATATAAGTGGGAGCATGACCTCTGTTACTGTTATAAAATATATAGTATGTGGCTGATTGATATCTTTTCTTTACTACATAGTCAACTTTCAAGCTTTCTGTGAAAGATTTTTTAAGCACTCTTACATCTATGACACTCTCCAGAACTCTCTAATTGGGTTCCATTTAAGGTCCCGTAAGTGAAGATGCAAGGTTCATATATATATGCGTGTATGTGAACCCAAGCAGGACAAAGCAGTCCCCCCTACTTGGCAGGTATATATGTAAATCTTGGATGAAATTTGAATATTTGTTACTATATTATCTATTTCCTTTGTATACATCTTCCAGGTCAGAGTAAATTCCTGGAGACAATGTTTGTGTCTTGTCCAGGATTCATTGTACACAACCAAATATAGTGCATGTAGGCATTCTAGAAATATTAATTATATGGAAAGGAATATACAAATGTATTCATGAGGATAAATATACACACATTTCTAATGGGATTAAAAATCACAAATAATTATAATGTTTTTGGACAATTCATACTAAAAAGCAAAGCATGCAGCATAATGTTAAATGGAAAGGTCTATTTCTCTGTCATTGTGGAACTAAGTAACAGCCCAAAGACAAAGTATATGATGATAGGGCTTCCCTGGTGGCGCAGTGGTTGAGAGTCCGCCTGCCGATGCAGGGGACACGGGTTCATGCCCCGGTCCCGGAGGATCCCACATGCCGCGGAGCGGCTGGTCCTGTGAGCCATGGCCGCTGAGCCTCCGCGTCCGGAGCCTGTGCTCCGCAACGGGAGAGGCCACAGCAGTGAGAGGCCCGTGTACCGCAAAAAAAAAAAAAAAAAAAAAAAGTATATGATGATAACTAGAGTCATCATTATAAAATTTATACCAGTTTGCTTAATTGAAACTATGTATACTAACTCAGGTTATATCTGAATATAAGCATAACATATTAAAGCCTAATGTAAAACACTGTGACTAGAATATAAAGTAGATATTCTCACAAGTTGAAAAGTTTTTTCTTCTCTTCTGTGCCAAGTGCCACATCTCTTCCTGGTTTCTTTCATATTCAGAAAGGATCAGAGATACTCTAAAACTAGGCTTGTCTAACTAGTGCTTGCCTGCCTGCCACCTGTTTTCCTAAGTAAAACTTCACTGTAACATAGCCATGCCCATTTTTTAATGGATTTTCTATGACTGATTTTGTATTACAAGAGCTGAGTTGAGTAGCTAGGACAGATACTATATGTTATAGGTCGAAATGTGTTCTCCCCTCCCCACCAAACCCATATGTTGAAGTCCTAACCCCCAGTATTTCAGAACGTGACCTTATTTGGGGAAATAGGGTCATTGCATATGTAATCATTTAAATTAGGATGGAGTCACACTGGAGGAGAATGGGCCCCAATCCAATATGACTGGTATCCTTATAAAAAGGGGAAATTTGGACAGAAACATGTACACAGGAAGAACACCATGTGAAGATGACAGTGTAGATAAGGGTAATGCAGCCAAGGAATGCCAAGGATTGCCAGCAAACCACCAAAAGCCAGGGATAAGACATGAGACAGAGTCTTGCAGCCCTCTGAAGGAACCAACCCTGCGGATACCTTGATCTTAACTTCTAGCCTCCAGAATTGTGAGACAATACTTTTCTGTTGTTTAAGCCACCCAGTTTGTGGTACTTTGTTACAGCTGCCCTAGCAAACTAATATACTGTATAACTCACAAAGCCTATAATATTTACTAATGGCTATTTACAGAAAAAGTTTGCCCACTCCTCCTGTAAGGCTCTGGCTTAATCTCGGTGGAATTAGAAGTAAGAATTAGTCATAGGTGACTTGATGGTGGGATATGGATCACTCTTCCTGAGGGCTTTTTGCTGGCTTCAGAAAAGATTAGAAATGATGCTTGTTGATTTTGCTTGTAGACATGTTTTAAAACACACACACACACACACACACACACACAGGTTCAAGTCTCTGACTATCCTAACCTTCTATGAGGAAGTATCTATAGAAGATAGTGAAGAAATTGACTCAATGATTAAAAATTAATTTAACCTGAATCTGTGAGGTCAAAAAGGGTCATTTGAATGGATTTAGACTTTTCAGATCTGAATGCTGTTCAACTTAGCTGTTTGCTAAGGCCCAACTTTGGACTTAGCAAAACACTGCCTGGTAGTTTGAAGCTCCTAAACAATCAAAAACCTTTTTATGAGAAGTGTCAGTGATTTGTCAGTGGAACACAAACATGTGGTTTACATTTCCTTTGAAATGTGCATGAGATTAGAATTAAAGCACTGGTTGCTCGGGCGAAGGTCACCGTTTGGCAAGAAGATGCTTGGTTTTGCTGATCCCATCCCTATTTGGAAAGCAGATGGAGACATTCTGCCTACCTCAAAAAACATCTCAGTCCTTTAGTTTGTAATTAATGAACAGAAAGGAGAAGCCAATTTTGGATCCTAAGGGGAAAAATCATCAAATGCTTAAGGATTAAAAATATTTTATGTAATTCAAGATAGAATATCTATGCCTTTTTCCTCAGAATCAATACTTATTTTCAAACATGTTATTGACCCATGATCAAAATGACAAAAGAAACTAAGTTAAAGGAAGATCCCTGGAGAGTTTTCTTGTCCTAGATAAAGAGCCTTTGTGGCAATTAGAATAGGTGTCCTCTAGACTCTGGTTCCTCAAAGTGAGGTCTGCAGACCAGCAGCATCAGCATCACCTAGAAGCCTGTTAGAAACACAGAATCTCAACCTGCACCTTGGACCTAACAGATCGGTCCTCACTTTAACAAGATCTCCAGGTGATTCATAAGCACATTAAAATTTGAGAAGCAATGGTCTTTGTTTCTGAACTGTTGAAACATAGACCAGTGAGACAAATTTTAACCACTTCTCCATTCCCACTGCATGATATAAAAGTGTTTACAGCTTGGATTTTCTCTCCCCCAGGCCCTTTCCCTCATCCTTGAGGTCCTTGTTAGAGAATTGGGCTCTTACCACGTGTTAGTCACTTTTCTAATTGCTTTACATATATTAAATTATTTAATCCTTGAAACAAACTTATGAAGTAGCACTATTAACCTCCAAATTTGACAGATGAGGAAACTGAGGCACACAGGAATAACTTGCCCAAAGTTAGACAGCTTGTACATGATGAAGCCTGGGTTCAAACAAAACCACTAATCACTACACTGAATTGCATCTCAGTACAATGTAGACTGTGAAAACCCTGTTCTAAGTAGTATCCATGAAAAGTAATAGTAAGGAAGACACCATTTCACAGAAATGACAAAGGAGTCCTAAAATATATTGCACGTAAGAGAGGCATCTTGGGTCATGAACTTTTTTTTTTTTGAACTTAAAAAGTATAGTTATTTTTAATATTTTTGTATTACCATCTGTATTTTTTCCCTTTATTATTTTTTAAATTGAAGTATAGTTGATTTACAATGTTGTGTTAATTTCTGCTGTACAGCAAAGTGATTCAGTTATACATACATATACATTCTTTTTTTAATATTCTTTTCCATTATGGTTTATCATAGGATACTGAATATGGTTCTCTCTGCTATACAATAGGACCTTGTTGTTCATCCATTCTATATATAAAAGCTCACATCTGCTAACCCCAACCTCCTACTCCATCCCTTCCCTAACCCCCTCCCCCTTGGCAACTACCAGTCTGTTCTCTATGTCTGTAATTCTGTTTCTGTTTCATAGATAGGTTCATTTGTGTCATATTTTAGATTTCACATGTAAGTGATATCACATAGTATTTATCTGTCTCTTTCTGACTTCACTTAGTATGATAATCTCTAGTTGCACCCTTGTTGCTGCAAACTGCGTTATTTCATTCTGTTTTATGGCCGAGTAGTAGTCCACTGTATATATGTACCACATCTTCTTTATCCATTCATCTGTCGATGGACATTTAGGTTGTTTCCATGTCTTGGCTATTGTGAATAGTGCTGCTATGAACATAGGGGTACATGTACCTTTCTGAATTATAGTTTTGTCTCGATATATGCACAGGAGTGGGATTGCTGGATCATATGGTAATTCTATTTTTAGTTTTCTGAGGAACCTCCATACTGTTTTCCACAGTGGCTGCACCAACTTACATTCCCACCAACAGTGTAGGAGAGCTCCCTTTTTGCCACACCCTCTCTGATATTTATTATTTGTGGACTTTTAAATGATGGCCATTCTGACCGGCGTGAGGTGGTACCTCATTATAGTTTTGATTTGCATTTCTCTGATCGTTAGTGATGTTGAGCATCTTATGAACTATTATACTTCAGTAGAATAGAATCAGCCCAAATCAGTAGGTTGAATCCTAACGTGTTAAAAATAGAGGCAGAGACTGTAACTTACAGAGTTCATGCTGCTCACAATTCCAAGTAAATTTATTTTGACAGATTGGAAAAACCTGGTCTTATATTCATTTCAGTTATACTGCTGCAGATGTAATTCTGTCTTCATATTGTTCCTGTAAAATGCCAAGTCCCAAATCCTTTGGTTTGTCTAAATATATTTGGATACCCTGAGGGTACTTTATGGCATGGTACTCAGGGTTCATTTTGTGAGACTGTTCTATGGAACTAGTTCCCACCCTATTCTAGGCTTACATGGCTACAGAGGACTCAGAAGTTCTTCTGGGTCATTTTCTGGTGAAATCAAGGAGCTGTGGCCTTTGTTTAATCAGTTTTCTCCATCCAAGTCCTTGCTCTATTCAATAAAATCATTCTACCTTCTCTGTGCCCCCCAAAAGAAACGATACACATACATGTTAATGGAAACCCATCCACAAACTCATTGCCTCCCTCAGTGAAATTAATTTCAAATATTAGCAAGCAGATAGGGGTATATTTGTATGTGTTTGGGAGGGTTCGCCCATTGTACTCTAAGCTGTTCTGGTCATGTGAGAAGTAGGGGTAGAGGGGATTGCTTGAGGAGGTTAACGGATCTACTTCCTGCTCTCCTGAGGAGGATAAGCTTCCTGTCTATTCTCTGAGATCTGCTGGTCCTCAGCACAATTCAGCATCACTGGGAGATGTAAAGTGGTGGTGTAGTACAAAGAGCACTGCATTAGGATTTTGAAGACCCAATCCCAGCTATGTCACTTACTGGCTATGTAAATTTGGGTGAGTTATTTTGACCATACTGGAAACAGGGGTTAATGTTTCTTACCTAAGGATTTTTGTGAGAATTAAATGAGGTCTCTTGTGTGAAAGCCCCAGCATGATGCCTGCTACACTGTAAGTACTCAGTATGTGTTCATTTTTTCCCCTTTCTTGCAGCTGCCATCTTGGGACTTGAGGTCCATTCAAGCATAAGTTGACACAACTGGTGAGTTCTCCCCTCTGTCCTCCACTCCTTTAATTCATCCCCGCAGTCTCCCCCTCCAAGATTCGTGGAGAACATAGAGCCCATTTTCAGTGTACTCCTCTGGCTTTGGTTTCTCCTTACCCCAGTTCCTGTAGTATGACCCTTATAACTGACATCAGTCCTGTGGCCAAGAGTCTCAGCTGCCTTGAGTCCTGCACTCCTAGCAAGCTGGGCAGGAGCTAGATGATCAGTAGAGAGCTAAACCAGTGAGGACCAAAGAACTTGGGTGCTAATGGCTTGGGTTCTATGCATATATGTGTTTTAGGGAGAAACTACTGATTATTAGTAATAAAACATAAAAATTTTATGGAGTACTTATCATATGCCACATGCTGTAGACTCCTTTCCTCATTCATCCTAATAGCAGCTTTGCAAGATAGGTATTATTACCACCACTTTGCAAATGAGAAAACTGAGGCTCTGAGAAGTTAAGTAACTTGCTTAAAGTAATACAGTTAGTAAGTGCTGTGGCAGAGAAAATGCTCTGTATTCACCACACTATTTTTTCTAACTGGGCAAGTAGGAAGTTGGTATTTACCAGCCTCCCTTGTAATTCGGTTCGAGTCGTGTGACTGTGTTTTAGCTAATGGAATTGGATGGAAGTGACATAAGTCATTTCCAGGACTGGTTCCCTCCACGTTCTACTTTCCCTACAAAGATGACTGTGGAAAGCATGCATTAGATAGCAGAGCTACAGGATAAAGGAAGGCCACCCAGCCCTTATCAGACCTATGACATGAGCAAGAACGAATCTTATCAAAGATTTTGGGGTTAATTGAGTGACAGACTGGGTTTTGGAGCCAAGTTGTTGGGACACCAAAATTCTAACACACTGTGCTGTAGTCTCTTGATATTGACACTAATGACAGACATCAGAGAGTAAACAAAATTTGAACAGAGAGAAAGAGAAAAGCTAAAAATGTGCTTTGGTTATGAAAAAATAATACTGATTACAATTATTCAAGTGAATTACCACATAATTACCACTCAAAAGATAATGACTAACTATTGGTAAGCTTTATTTCATTTCAGAGTTTATTCTCTATATTTAAAGGTGTGATCAATAAGTTAAAAGCCATGCCCAATCTCAGTGCTTAGAGAGACTTGCTTGATGGCCATAGTTGTTCTAGGCACAACAGTCATGTTCATAACTATAAAAAATTAGAATAATATAGGTTACAAGTGAACAAATGTTAGAAGGAGGACATCCATTTTAAAATTCTTAATCATAACGGGTACAGGTTGACCTATAGTATACTGAATTTTAAGCCATAACAAGATATTATACGGACACCCCAGAGGCTGTTGGAAGCAACCTCAGACTTATTTGATTTTTTTTCCAATCATGTGTTTGCTGATAGGTAGACTAGTTTTATCAGTTGGGTCACATGATTACGAATAGCCTCAAAGGCACTGTTTGTGTGTGATATGTTTTATATAACATATAAACATATATTTATATATAAGCCTCTAATAGAATTATAATAGTTACCTTCTTGAAAAGTAAATTGATTAGAATATTCCCTTTTAGTATCAGAAAAGTCAGACCTTTTTAAGGAACTTAAACACAAGAAGGGTGTATTTTCAATAATAGCAAACTTACAAAGGATTCTCTATAGACAGCTCTCATTTCATTTTCACAACAACCCTAGGAGGAAATGGAGGCCACAGAGAGGTTAAGTAACTTGTCCAATGTTACACAGCCTGTAAACTGAAGAGCCAAGATTTGAACTCAGCCAGTTTAGCTCAGAATCTATACTCTTTAACCATTCTGTGAATGCTGCTGCCTCTCTACAACACTGCTGTAGTGCTAACCACAGGCCAGGGGCTGGTGAAGCATGCTCACTCTTTATTCCTCTTTTTGTCTGCAGATAACTTAATCTGACAAATCAGTGTGGACTTTCACAAACCTTTATTTTGATCATGTTTCAGATTTATATACCCTTAGGGTCAATATCTTGCTGCCAGAGAAATTAGAGGAAATTTGATGAACAATTCAGTAGGCAGACTATTCCAACACTAGGATTTTGCAAAGAAACTAACTTCCAGTTTTGGCAAACAAAAATTATGACTAAAGGACAGGAAAATGCCAGAGATTATGAAAAATCATACTGTACAACATTAATGGGTATTATTTATTGAAAGTCTTCCGTGGGCCAGGTTCTAGGTTTTATATCATTATTTATATCTCAGAACAACTCTATGAAGTATATATTACTTAATTGTATCTCAAATGTCATAGATTGTAAATTCCACAATTTATGTACTAGTAAGAAAGAAAAAAGCTTTACTATTTAAACCAAGACAAATCATCAGTTCTAAGATGTATTCTGATATCAGAGATGTTAAAATGTGAAAGAATATGCATCTTAACTCTGATGAAATATGATATAAATCCCCATATTACAGATGAGGAAACAGACTTCATGAGGTTAAGTTGCCGAAGATCACACATGATTAGCCAGGGGTAGACCCAGGGCTCACATTCATGTGGGTCTAAATTGAAGCCCATGCTCTTAACCATTTGATGGCATGTGTCTCACTTTGTGTTTATGCCTCGGGAAGTGAAATTAAATATCTCTTTGTTATTAAGTTGATCATCAGTATGCTGCAGACTGGTAACTTAAATCTCAAGGTGACTTTTCGAGATCTGATCACTCATTAAGGCCAAATAGGCCAAGAAATAGAAACCAATCTCTACTTCATTTACAGCTATGTAGACAGTGTCAACATTACAACTTTCAAGTGATAATTTCTGTCTCTTGTCCTGGAATCATCATTTTAGCTTATAATGAAGAAGAACATTTTTTTAATACAAAATCAGATCTTTCTTTCCGAAGACATTGCTTGGTCTGCTGTTCAGTTCACAAAGTACAATTTTTCTACTTTTAATAACTCAAGATGTTTCATAACTATGTCATGGTTTGAGCTTTGAGAACAAGTAAACAAGACCACACGAAGCTTAAAGAAGCACAGAGCAATTTCATAAAAATATTTTTAACAATAAAGACCCACAAGACAGAAAAACAGAAAATGCATACATACTTGACTGAGAATCCCAGTTTTTTTTTTCCATTCTTTTTTTTTCCAGGAGGCGACAGCAGCTTTAAGCATTGCCTTCCTCCTATATAGGACAATACAGGTACAGTATATAACTTCAGTTCCTGTTCTAAAAGCACTATGAGCCATTGTTTTATGATTGTCTCTTGAGGCTGAGGGAAAATGTTATTTGTAGTCTGAAAGAATAGGTTTTAATATAGGCATTTAATTTTCTTTCCATATACTCCCTGATTAAAACAAGGTTTGCCCCATATTCTTTTTTTTTTTAAGTCCCCTTTACCCACATTAACAAAACAACATACTGACTATGGCCGTGACTTTGGCTTTGACTGCCTTAAGTTTAGATAGAACTTGGTTCTATCTCTCATGCTGTGTCCAGGCATTGAGTGAAATTTGGTTACATTGACAAAATTTAACTTTTAGTTATAAAAAAATTATTTGTCCCCCATCTTAAACTGAATGTTGATACAGTTTATTGATATATTTAGTTGTTTTTGAAAAATATTTTTTGTTTATTTATTTATTTAGGCTGCACTGGGTCTTAGTTGCGGCACATGGGATCTTTTAGTTGTGGCATGTGGACTCTTAGTTGCGGCATGCATGCGGGATCTAGTTCCCTGACCAGGAATTAAACACGGGCCCCCTGCGCTGGGAGCACAGAGTCCTACCCACTGGACCACCAGGGAAGTCCCTATTTAGTTGTTTTTAAAATTAATTGATATGAACATAAAAAGAATGAACTGCTCCTTAGCAATTACTGAAATAAGCAAAACATTTAAATCCACAAGGGCCCTGAACAGTCAAACAAACAAATAAAGAAAAAAAAATATACACACACACACACACACACACACACACATATATAAAAATATAAATTCAGTTTACAAAAGTGGAGATTTGGAGCACTGAAAGTTATTGCTGTCACTCATGATAGTATTATTATTGTTTCTAGGCTATGGAAATAATATGCTCTTTATTTAAAAAAATCCCCAAAATATAGACAAATACAAGGAAGAAAGTGAAAACATCCCAAATCCAACTTCTGAGATTGTTATAGTTTGGAGAGATTAGGAAATTGCAAGAGAGTGGCAGTTTGGATTCAAACCCAGGTTTAACTATAAACCATATGATTTTTTTTTTTAAAACCATACTGTGTTACCTTTCCATTATCACTTTAAACTATACTCACTGTGAGCTAGATCAACAAATGTACTTTGATTTGAAGAGGGCTGAATATGGAATATTCTGATAAGACTTAACACTGATATAAACATAGCCAGAAAAGAAAATGTTAAAATGTTCACATAAATTGGAAGCCTGGGCTTGGGTTCTGTTGTTCATACGCTAGAATACATGTCTGAGTTCTGTTGGGATTACACGGTCAGTTCTAATCTATTCAGTTTCACTCACATGAGCTCTTACTATGTGCTGGATACTGTGTGAGGTATTTTATATGTACAACATTTCTTCCCAGTAACTCTGCAAGTTAGGTATCATTGGCCCCTACTTTAAAGATGAGAAAACTGGAGCTGAGACAGGTTAGGAGACTTGTTCTGGTAAATGGTAGAGCTGAGATATGTACCCAGGTCTGTGTGCCCCAAAGTTATGGTCTCACTACCATGATATCTGAACAATACCCGATCCCTGTCCTCAAGGAATTTAGAGTCTAATAGGATATGGGATCATTGTAGAAATAACTAAAACATAAGAAAGAATACAAAAGAAACCATCCATAGATATAAACAGTGTTATGAGAATCCAAATCCAGAGAGACATATCTAGATATGTGTGGCAGTTAGGAATGAGAGGAGATAGAGAGCAGGAAAACACTCCCATTAAGAACCTGGATGGGAAAAGGGACTTAATGGAAGAATGAAATAGATATGATGAAGACTGGGTGGAACAAAGCTGAATCAAGAAGAAGAAATAGGAAATCTAATGTGTTGGTTACATATAATGTGTGAGTAGGAAGTAAGGAGAGATCAAGTTAGAAAGGTGACTTTGGCTCTACCATTGAAGGTTTGAGGCTCAAAGGGAGGAGTTTGTACATGATTCACCAGGCAGTGAGGCTCACTGGAAAGTTTCTGAGTGGAGGGAGACCTTAGGAAGATTGATCAGGCAGTAGTGTGGAGAGGAAGAAGGCCAGTTCGTTGCAAGTCAATTCCCTTGGCTTTCAGTAAGATACATATTACTATCCTCATTTTAAGGATGAAGAAACTGAGGCTCATAGGGGCTAAGTAGCTTGCCCAAAGTCACAGTAAACAGAAGAGCTGGGACTTGAGTCAAGTCCCCCCAACTCCAGAGCCTCACTCTGTCCACTAGGCCTAACTACTGCAAGTGAGGTCCGTGGACTGCAGCTTCAGCCCCCAGGCCACCTGAGAGCTCATTAGAAATGCAGACCTACTGAATCAAAATATGCATTTTCACATGATATATGCACATCAAACTACTGGGCCACATTTCTTTTCCTTACAATGACCTATATAATTACTGGAAAAATCATTTAGTTGGCTGCAAATCCAATTGTTAGGTAGTTTCCTCACATAAGAGTTAAGAACTACATAAGAAAAGGGGGCCTTCTGGATTTTGTTCTTTCTGGCAAACAAGCCAGGAATTTAAAAATCGAAATTGTAACTAGCTGTGTGGCCTTGGGCAAGTCGCTTAACTTCTTTGAATTTTAGTTTCGTCACCTGCATAATATTTAGCCTGAAAAAATCAAATAAATTGATATCTGTGAAAAGAGCTCATACACTGGAAAATCATTATAAACATATGAAGTGCTGTTATTAGGAGACATAGCTATGAGGTAGCTTATTTCAAAAAAGCAGAAAGAAAGAAAAAAGGAGGGAGGGAGGGGGAAGAGAGAGAAAGGGGAGGAGAGAGGAAAAAGAAAGGAAGGAAGGAAGGAAAGGTGAAAAGAAAGAAAGGCAGGGACAATATTAAAAAAAAAAAAGAAGCAAAACCAGTCACTGCAGCAGGGGTTTGAAGAACTGATGGGTAAAAGGTAAAGGAGTCTGGGAAATCTAATTTCTGTTCCACACAGGTGTTGATGAATATACCGAGACTTCACTGCACATGGAATTGGGAAGAGTGGTAACAAGGGCCTGTGTGGTCTTGGCCCAAAGTCACAAACTGGAGGCCAGTAAAGTCATAAATAAATTAGTCATGTAGTAATTAAAGGAATGAGAAACAGTTCATTTGAGGAAAAATTAGTATAGATTTTTAATCTTGAGCAGAGAAACCTACATTCTGAATTAATAATGCAACATTTGTTACCCATTTACTGTAGTTACCACATAAAATTAAGACACATTAACTGATTTCAAGCAAGAGACTCTTTAGTTAGCCCAGACTGTGAGGGAGGTTAGACAGTGAACACATTAAAAGGAGATTATTCCTAATGCTTTTGACATATACTTCTTGAGGGCCTACTATTTCCCAGACATTGTGCTAAGTGCTGGGGCTACAAAGTGCATAACATATAGTTACTTCCTCAATTAAGTAATAATTCAGAAGAGAAAAAGATACAAGTTATTATAATGCAGGGTAAAAAGTGAAAAGGTCCATAAAATGGTTATAAATAAGAGGGTATGAAAATTTGGAGGCCAAGAAAGTATTAAATTCCGATGTAGAAAGTATTAAGAAAGGCTTCCTGAATAAGGCACACTACATATTTTTAACTTTTATTCTTTGGTCTTCCAAGAATCAAGGACCTGAACTAATCATCTGCTGAGATTCTTTCTTATTTTCTAATGCTGTGATTGTTATTATCATGCTATAAAACAATTGATTAAATTTTAATACATCTGGAACTGAGGAAAAACTAAGGCAGCAGTAACCCTGACATTATTTTGGCATAACTTGACTGTGGAAACCCATATCTATACAATATTTAAAAAGTTTAAAAAAAAAGAAAAAGAAAAAACATAACTAAAACTAGTTTTAATTCAGCCAAACAGCCAGTCAATTTATTGAGACATTAATGTCAATTCATTCTGTTGATTTGTTGGTCCCATGCTGACACAAACCTATAAAGAGAATATAGATGTATAAAAAACTAATCAGTCAACAACCCCCTTTCCTCCCAACCCCAGTTAAATTAAAATATTTCTGAGGCAAGGAAGGGGAAGTAATGGTTATAGTATGTACTGTGCAGGTAGTTTGTATGGATGAAGCAGTTACAATTTTTTATATTGGTCACCAGGAAAAATCTGGGAAAACCTGCCTTTCTACATGTTGTAAAGTTTTGGCATATTCAATAAAAATCAAGTGGAACATACTTAAAGGGTTCTAGTTTATAAAATCTGCTAATCAAGTATCCCAATTCAGGAATTAAAAGCTTAGAAAGAAGAAAATACTGAAAACCAGAGAATAATTCTTTTTTCTGTTTTTGTAATTGCTCTAAGGCTAAGTAATGCTCTTTGAGATAATTTTAGAAGAATTTAGTAATATTAGACATATTAAAGATATCTGGATGGGGGAAAACCCTTTAGAATTTATCAACAGAATGGAATAGAATGTTAGTCAACAATTTTTTTAATGTAGTTTCACATATCTGATAGATGAGCTGAATTTTTTTTTGGAGGAGTGTTAATAAATGCATAAGCTCTGGGCTTGCTGAACTTCTGAAGGACATGTGCCTGTAATTGGCCTTTCTCATTTCTGTCTTGTTAACAAGTATATAAATAAGAGAAGCCTTCAGTAATTGGCTCAGAGTTACTAATGAATTAATTAACTTCAGTCTATTTTACCTAACCTTTAATAATAAGAGTCTTTTTATTTTTTTGGTTCAGCAATAGGTCTGACAGACTGAAAAAACAGACATGCAGCAAAGCTCTTGAAAATTAATGAGAAACGAGGAAAGAATCAATGTACATTCTGCTTGCAGAGAACTGACACAAAAAAGACACAATAAACCATGAACAAACACAGTCAGTTTAAAAAATAGGTTAGAAAAAGTGGGCAAATTCAATTATAGAAGTAATTAGAAGATATAGGGCAAGGCTGCCTTTTGGGACTGTGCCAGAAAACATGAATTAATATGAGTGAATAGAAAGAACCCATGTAATAATTAAGAAGCAATCACCTATGGCAATGAGTACCTGAAAACAGTCTGCAAACTATTAATTCAGTGATCAAAAATATTTTTAGATGATTAATATGGCAAATTTATTTAAAAGACTAATTTCTGGAAAGATATCAAGACAATAGCACACTATTTGTTCCTCTGGCATTTATATAGCTAATTAAATTTTATAATTTGCAACAACAGTCATTATTATCTGAAAACAGTAAAAGCAATATTTTGCCTCCTTTTCATAAAACAGTGGTTCTAAAATCAATAAGTTAAATCCAGCTCCTGCTGTCCTCCTATAAGTGCCTAAGCTTTGATTGTTACATTCTTTCAATGTGCATTTTTCTTATAAGTCTCTGTTTCAGTAACATTAAGCATTTGAATTAATGTACATATCCTCAAAGGTTTTATATGTTCCCATACCTGGGCAGGGATTCCACACCCTGTTTAATTTCAACAGTATCGAATAAAAGCAGTTTAATGAACTATTTGTGCATCAAAGACTTTCTTACTTGGTCAACAGAGGTCTGTTACTTCAGTACACACCATTCCTCCCCCTAGAATACAAAGGCATAGACACGTTATAGTGAAGAGTGCTTTACAACACACAGAAGGCTAATGGCTTCTGAAATAGGTGATTATCAGAGCCCTGTAGAGCAAGATGAGGGTCTGGCTGGTAATAAATAACCTCGCAATATGAATTATCCTATTTCCACAGCTTTAAAAAAAAAAAAAGTACATTTCATTTGTTGACCAGAAAAATCTGGAAAATGCTGTCTTTTTGGAAATAACAGGGAGCTACTAAAACAAGTCAGTGTGTCTGTGGGGAGTTATTGAGCACCTACTAAGGGCCTAAGGCACGAAAGTCAATCCTGAAATGCTAACTTTGTAACAAATAGTTGTGTGTGTATGTGTGATTTCCTTTTGGAAGCCAATAAACAAAACCTTTGTATGCCATGCTTTAGAGATGCTAGATTTTTAATTACTAAATTTGCTCATGGATTAGTGCCGTTTGTGAGGTTAAGGTATAAATTCATTACCTACAAAACAAGATCAAGCTTGAAACTCATTGAGAGTCACTATTGCAGAGGGCATGGAGGGAAAGAGTGTAGGTATTTGAGAAGAATAAAAATGAGAGATTTTAACAAGATACCAAATTAAGCAGATATTAGATCTGTCCAGTTCTTTCATTATCTGTATTTCTCTCATTTTCTTAAAACAAGCCAGGTGCTTTTGAAAAGAACATATAAGAGAAGATAGCCTCTAGCAGAGGTCTCTCATTCTCTGAGTTTGCTTCATGTTGTTAAGTATCAAAACTTAGGTATGACAACAGCAAACAAACATCTCCTCTGCCAGCCAGATGACGCTGATGACAGAGAGCTCCCCAGGAGGCAGGCAGTTGGGAACTAGTGAAGTGAGTACAACTTAGAGGCGTGGGGCTGAGAGGGGCTGCCAGCTGAACAGGACCCACTCACCATGGAATGTTAATGTGTCAATGAAGGGGAAAAGCATGAATGAACCACAAAGAAACTGAAAATAACTCAGCTGGTTGGAAATGGAATTTGGGCTCTTTGCCAAAGTAAGGTGTTTGAGGGCACACACCCTAACACCTAGGGAAAAAAAGGCTGCCCCTGAATTTGAAAAGACAAAATATTTTGAAGAAAGAAGACAAATGGCTTTTTTCATCAGAAATAAACTTCCTTTTTTTCCTTTTATTCTTCCCTTCCATGCAACAAACATTTTCTGAGTTCCTACTTTTTTCCAGGTTCTGGGTTAGGAATGAAGAAGGAAGAGAGGGAGAATGGAATAAATATAAAAGTAAATGAGGAGCCTGGTTCAAGACGGCAGAGTAGAAGGATGTGTGCTCACTCCCTCTTGTGAGAGCACCGGAATCTCACCTAACTGCTGAACAATCATCAACAGGAAGACAATGGAACTCACCAAAAAAGATACCCCACATCCAAAGACAAAGGAGAAGCCACAATGAGATGGTAGGAGGGGCGCAATACAATAAAATCAAATCCCATAACTGCTGGGTGGGTGACTCACAAACTGGAGAACACTTATACCACAGAAGTCCACCCACTGGAGTGAAGGTTCTGAACTCCATGTCAGGCTTCCCAACCTGGGGGTCCGGCAATGGGAGGAGGAATTCCTAGAGATTCAGACTTTGAAGATAAGCAGGATTTGATTTTAGGACTTGGACAGGATTGGGGGAAACAGAGACTCCACTCTTGGAGGGCACACACAAAGTAGTGTGCACATCAGGACCCAGGGGAAGGAGCAGTGACCCCATAGCAGACTGAACCAGACCTACCTGCTAGTGTTGGAGGGTCTCCTGCAGAGGTGGGGGGTGGCTGTGGCTCACTGTGGGGACAAGGACACTAGTAACAGCAGTTCTGGGAAGTACTCCTTGGTGTGAGCCCTCCCAGAGTCCGGCATTAGCCCCACCAAAGTGCCTGGGTAGGCTCCAGTGTTGGGTTGCCAGCAGGCCAAACAACCAACAGGGAGGGAACCCAGCCCCACCCATCAGCAGACAAGTGGATTAAGGTTTTACTGAGCTCTGCCCACCAGAGCTCTACCCACTACCAGTCCCTCCCATCAGGAAGCTTGCACAAGCCTCTTAGATAGCCTCATCCACCAGAGGGCAGACAGCAGAAGCAAGAAGAACTACAGTTCTGCAGCCTGTGGAATGAAAACCACATTCACAGAAAGACAGACAAAATGAAAAGGGAGAGGACTATGTACCAGATGAAGGAACAAGATAAAACCCCAGAAAAACAATTAAATGAAGTGGAGATAGGCAACCTTCTAGAAAAAGTACTCAGAATAATGATAATGAACATGATCCAGGACCTTGGAAAAAGAATGGAGGCAAAGACCGAGAAGATTCAAGAAATGTTTAACAAAGACCTAGAAGAATTAAAGAACAAACAAACAGAGATGAACAATCCAATAACTGAAATGAAAACTACACTAGAAGGAATCAATAAGCACAATAACTGAGGCAGAAGAACGGATAAGTGACCTGGAAGACAGAATGGTGGAATTCACTGCTGTGGAACAGAATAAAGAAAAAAGAATGAAAAGAAATGAAGACAGCCTAAGAGACCTCTGGGACAACATTAAACGCAACAACATTCGCATTATAGGGGTCCCAGAAGGAGAAGAGAGAAAGGACCCTAGAAAATATTTGAAGAGATTTCTATCAAACATTTAGAGAAGAGCTAACACCCATCCTTCTCAAACTCTTCCAAAGAATTGCAGAGGAAGGAACACTCCCAAACTCATTCTACAAGGCCACCATCACCCTGATACCAAAACCAGACAAAGATACTACAAAAAAAGAAAATTACAGACCAATATCACTGATGAATATAGATGCAAAAATCCTCAACAAAATATTAGCAAACAGAATTCAACAACACATTAAAGGGTCATACACCATGATCAAGTGGGATTTATCCCAGGGATGCAAAGATTCTTCAATATATGCAAATCAATCAATGTGATAAACTGTATTAACAAATTGAAGAATAAAAACCTTATGATCATCTCAATAGATGCAGAAAAAGCTTTTGACAAAATTCAACACCGATTTATGATAAAAACTTTCCAGAAAGTGGGCATAGAGGGAACCTACCTCAACATAATAAAAGCCATATACGACAAACCCACAGCAAACATCATACTCAATGGTGAAAAACTGAAAGCATTTCCTCTAAGATCAGGAATAAGACAAGGATGTTCACTCTCGCCACTATTATTCAACATAGTTTTGGAAGTCCTAGCCACGTCAGACAGAGAAGAAATAGAAATAAAAGGAATACAAATTGGAAAAGAAGTAAAGCTTTCACTCTTTGCAGATGACATGATACTATACATAGAAAATCCTAACGATGCCACCAGAAAACTGCTAGAGCTAATCAATGAATTTGGTAAAGTGGCAGGATACAAAATTAATGTACAGAAATCTCTTGCATTCTTATACATTAACAACAAAAGATCAGAAAGAGAAATTAAGGAAACAGTCCCATTCACAACTGCAACAGAAAGAATAAAATACCTAGGAATAAACCTACCTAAGGAGGTAAAAGACCTGCACTCAGAAAACTATAAGACACTGATGAAAGAAATTAAAGATGACACAAACAGACGGAGAGATATATCATGTTCTTGGATTGGAAGAATCAATATTGTGAAAATGACTATACTACCCAAAGCAATCTACAGATTCAAGGCAATCCCTATCAAATTACCAACAGCATTTTTTACAGAACTAGAACAAAAAAATCTTAAAATTTGTATGGAGACACAAAAGACCCCGAATAGCCAAAGCAGTTTGAGAGAAGAAAACAGAGGTGGAGGAATCAGAATCCCAGAATTCAGACTATACTACAGAGGTACAGTAATCAAGACAATATGGTACTGACACAGAAACAGAAATACAGACCAATGGTACGGGACAGAAAGCCCAGAGATAAACCCACACATCTATGGTCAACTAATCTATGACAAAGGAGGCAAGGATATACAGTGGAGGAAAGGCAGTCTCTTCAATAAGTTGTGCTGGGAAAACTGGACAGCTACATGTAAAAGAATGAAATTGGAACACTCTCTAACACCATACACAAAAATAAACTCAAAATGGATTAAAGACCTAAATGTAAGACAGGACACTATTAAACTCTTAGAGGAAAACATAGGAAGAACACTTTTTGACATAAATCATAGCAAGATCCTTTTTGACCCACCTCCTAGAGTAATGGAAATAGAAACAAAAATAAACAAATGGGACCTAATGAAACTTAAAAGCTTTTGCACAGCAAAGGAAACTACAAACAAGACTAAAAGACAACCCTCAGAATGGGAGAAAATATTCATAAATGAAGCAACTGACAAAGGATTAATCTCCAAAATATATAAACAGCTCATGCAGCTCAATATTAAAAAAACAAACAACCAAATCAAAAAATAGAAGACCTAAATAGACCTCTCTCTAAAGAAGACACACAGATGGCCAAGAAGCACATGAAAAGCTGCTCAACATCACTAATTATTAGAGAAATGCAAATCAAAACTGCAATGAGGTATCACCTCACACCGCTCAGAATGGGCATCATCAGAACATCTACAAACAACAAATACTGGAGACGGTGTGGAGAAAAGGGACCCCTCTTGCACTGTTGGTGGAAATGTAAATTGGTGCAGCCACTATGGAGAACAGTATGGAGGTTCCTTAAAAAACTAAAAATAGAGTTACCATATGACCCAGCAATCCCACTACTAGGCATATACCCAGAGAAAACCATAATTCAAAAAGACACATGCACCCCAATGTTCATTGCAGCACTATTTACAATAGCCAGGTCATGGAAGCAACTTACATGTCCATCGACAGATGAATGGATAAAGAAGATGTGGTACGTATATACAATGGAATATTACTCAGCCATAAAAAAGAACGAAATTGGGTCATTTGTAGGGACGTGGATGGACCTAGAGACTGTCATACAGAGTGAAGTAAGTCAGAAAGAGAAAAACAAATATCATACATTAACGCATATATGTGGAACCTAGCAAAATGGTACAGATGAACTGGTTTGCAAGGCAGAACTAGAGACACAGATGTAGAGAACAAAGGTATGGACACCAAGGGGGGAAAGTGGTGGGGGGGTGGTGATGGGATGAATTGGGAGATTGGGATGGACATATATACAGTAATATGTATAAAATTGATAACTAAGAACCTGTTGTATAAAAAATAAGATAAAATTAAAAAAAAAACGAAACAGGAAATGAGACCCAACCCCTCTTTGAAAGCTCCTATCCTAGAGAAAGGACAGATATAGGGAGCTATAATAAAAGATAGTGAAATAAGTGCAAAAGAGAGGAAGAGGTAAGTTGTAGTGATAGTGGGGAGGAAGGGGGCAATTAGCTGGGGAGCTATAGCAGATCAAAAAAGGTTTTCATTAGAAGAGGTGGCAATTATGCCGATCTTGAAGAATAACAGGCAGAGAAGGAAGAAGGAGAATTTTAGCTGGAGGGAACTTTCTTTTATCCTGCTATCATCTCTAACTTCCTCTTTTCCAAATCAAGGTTATTTCAGAAAGAGCAAGTAGACAAGACAAGCGTGAGGCATATATATGAGGGTGGTGATTGTGTGTGCTGGGGTTGGGGAGGATGGGTGTGAGAAGAAAGATTGGGTTGTATGGGGATTTCTTTAGAGTTTATAATACGTTCTCTTCATATATCAAATTTTATCTCCTCCAGGTTAGTATGTTTTTAAAAATTTTTTAATTTTGGCTGCGCCGTGTGACGTGCATACCCTAATTCTCCGACCAGGCATCGAACCCGTGCCCCCTGCCTTGGGAGCACAGAGTGTTAACCACTGGACCACCGGGGAAGTCCCAGTATTTTTTTTAAACACACTCTTTCACTATTTGAATGATGTTTTGATTCTGTTTTATTGGAAAATAGGACTTTACAATAGCTTTTCTTTTTTATGTTTGTTGGCTTAGTCATTTTTGCCAATGATAAATCCCTTATTCTAATTTATGGCTTGATGATTCCTGTGGATTATGCTATATTTATTATACCTGCATCCAATTCCTTTATTAATGTATCCTTTCCTTTTCTCATTAAATAAATATTTAAGTACTTACTACTTGATAAATATCTTGCTAGGCATAGTTTATTCTTTCCTTGCTTCTAGCTTAGAATATGAAACATGGAAGTTATTTAAAATGCACTGTCTAAAAGATCAGACTTATGCATATGATTGAACCTTATTCAGCACTGAACATCAAAACTAATCGTGTTCTTGACTGATATATTGGTCAGTGGGACCATGTATACTGGTCTATTTAGTTCTTAAGATGTTTTCAAAGGAAGACTATAGAGCAAAAGCCTAGTTAAGGCAATTCGGCAGGCTTACCTATAAATGGAGAAGAATTTCAGGCTGGCGTGGGTCAAAAGTTTCCTATGTACAAAACCAGACTTGCTTACTAGACATGTAAAATCTAAGTGTCCATGTCTCTTTAGAGGCTAAGAAAAAAGAAGTATCATGCATGAACATTAATTCATTCAGTGGATTTTTAAAGTAGTACTCTGCTAGGAACTAGGGATACAAAAATGATTAAAACATGAGCCTTGCCCTTAAGGAACTTCCTCCCACAAGAAGCACATGAGTCAGATAAGTAAATCAATTATTATAATATAACTGTGATGAAGTATTAAAGTGCAGCATTCTATGAAAGCACAAAAAAGGGATATCTAAATTAGATTGGGACAGTGGGGTAAGAGGATAAAATGCCAGAAGTGAGTTTTTAGGAACAAGAAATTAATTAGCTGAAGAAGGGGGCTAAGGAAAGGTGACGTATAAAATAGCATGATGAGCTTGGGAATGCCTTTTTGCAAACTTACAAAGAATTGGCTCCATATTCAAAGAAGGGTGGGTGGGATGGTAAAGTATCCCTTATACAGATCAGACTCTCTCTGAGGTTTTCAGGGCCTTGACTCATTTCTTTTTTCCCAACTCCTTTTCTTTTGCCCAAGGTTTTTGGACAGAGCCATATAGAAAGTCTATTCTGTGGCCATTTCAGTATTTGAAAGCTGCTGGCCTAGAGTGTACTGATGGGGTATGTCAAATGTTCATGCTAATGACCTAGGTGAGAGCCCAGAAAAGCAGTAATGGATGGGATCACAGAATACTTGTGTGTGCCTCAGCAAGTTGTTGACATCTATGGAAATTTCTTTCTCTGTACCAGTGTTTCCTTTTGTCTGAATTCAGAGCCTTGAATAGGCTAGCTTGTTGCAAAGACCTCAAAAAGTTTTCTGCATGAACAAGATCAAGAAAAGAAGTCAAGATAATTCTCAGGATTAGCTCTAGTGTATCACATGGTAAAGGTGTTTATTAGAAATGTCCACTCCTTTTATGAATTCTCTGCCTACCTAATTCCTACTCATCTTTCGGGAATCAGCTTAAATGACTTTTTTCTGAGAAGCTTTGCCTCACCTTTTGTATTAGGTCATGTCTCTCTGTTATATGCTTTCTTAGTACTCTGCAGTTTTCCTTTGTAGCACTTACTGTGACTCCAATTAAATACTGAATTATGTAATTAATGTTTTCACACCAGACTCTTTAAGTAGAATATTAGCTTCATGAGGGCAGAAACTGGGTTTTATGCTGCTGTATCTGCAATGCCTTGCAGCATTCTTGGTTCATAGTAGTTGCTCAATACGTATTTTTGGAAAATGATTCAGTTACTCATTGTCCCAATTCCACTGCATCTAAAATGCAACAAATTGAAATGCAGCAGAGCTGCTAAGTAAAACCAGATCTGTAGATCCTAGAGCTAACTGGAACTCCCAGAAATCTCTCAAAACTGACACTGGCTTCTAGGAGAGTTCAAATGATGGCACTGGGTTATCTCCTCTTATTGCTCCACCTGGCCTCTCCCCATGGTGTTTTGGCTCAAAACTCATCCAGCATCTTTCCATTCGTCTGTGTCAGCAACTTGTTATTGCAACTTGTTTTCCTCAGGCCCAGAGCTTCCTTCATTATTGAGAGCCAAATATTCTGGTCAGTGTGCCAAGCATTTGGGATAAAAACATGGAAAGGCATGGACCTGACCTCAGGAGAGCAGTAGGCCGCTACAGAGTGGCAAGATCAGAGTAGGCTTCATTAGTCTCCAGGGAACCACTGCCTGTAATTATATCATAAGGCCGTTGCCCTTTTAGCATTAAAGGATTTGATCACTGTTAAAATGCATGTCACCTTGGAAATCATAACTACTTTTAGCTATTATCAAGCACTTTTACCTTCATATGATAGAAGAGCAGGCTTTGGCCTAGAGGTGTGGAGGGACAGGGAAAAGGCCTTTAGGAGTGTGAGAGGAAGAGGGACAGGAGTGCCAGTAAGTTGGGAAAGGTGTAAAAATGAAATAGCTAGAGCAACCGTGCCTAGCACATAATAGACACAATTTACTCAAGGCAATGCTTGGGTAAATAAAAGATAAACTGCTTTCTTCAAATTGGTTGAGGCCAGGTTTTACCTTAGGCTGTTTCTTTAGGTAGCTAGCAATTTCTGGTTGGGAAAAAGTTTACAAAGTAGGAAACAGATGGCTCCAGCTGTTTGGGGTTGATGCCAAATCCCAATTAAGCTCACACTCTAGGACTTCACAAGGAGAACGTACAAAATGTATTTTTTTTTTCCTTTTCTACCACCATGAATTCAAGAGGATGTCCATTTACCAGGGGGAAAAGACTGGGGTGCAGAGAGGTAAATTGGGAGATTGGGATTGACATATACACACTGCTATATATCAAATAGATAACTAATAAGGACCTACAGTTTAGCACAGGGAACTTTACTCAGTACTCTGTAATGACCTATATGGGAAAAGTATCTAAAGAAGAGTGGATGTATGTATACGTATAACTCATTCACTTTGCTGTACACCTGGAACTAACAACATTGTAAATCAACTATACTCCAATAAAAATTTTAAAAAATTCAGTATCAAAAAAAGAAATATTACAAGAAGGTGTCATACCCTGTTTTCAAAGGTTCCACGTAAGCTTGAGTTTAGATGCATATGCTGGGCTCTCTTAGCTATTCCAAACATTTTTTTAATCAAAGAAACTCCAACAGACTTAAATTGGTCATGAGAACTAGTGATGATGTTTCAAAAAAGGACAAATATACCATACTGGTGTCTGAATACTAAGATTCTTTTCTATGTCTGTGAGTATAATGCTTGCTTACACATAGTAGCAAAGAACACAATTAGCATACTAATTTGATTCCCTACCTAAAGAATGAAAGATTCCTTTGACACAGACAGCTGTCCATGAATGGCTGGGGTGACCCTTGGTCAGTTTTCCATCTGTCTTAGAGTAAGAAGTCCAGACTTAGACGCATATTAGCTGTATGACCTTAGGCGCATATTAGCTGTATGACCTTGAGCAGCCTTCTTATGTTGCTTTTTCTCAGTGTCTTCCCCTATAAAATGGAGGCACATCTAATACCTGCTTGATGGGGTGGTGGTAAGGATTAAGTTAGCACCTTCCTTGCAGTAGACATTCCATATATTTTTTTTCCACTCTGGTCTGAATCTGTCTATTCTGAGGAAGTCTGTAGTAGGTGTAGGACTCTCTACTTCTACCTACCTCTAAAGAGAGAAGTAGAGAAAGGTTTTACTGAATCAATTTTAAGAGAATTCTGCAGTCATGTGGAAGTCACCACTTCCTTTTTGCCCTGGCTCCCAGGAATATAAGGCTCTGAGGATGGATGCACAGGGAGACAGGGAATGATTGCTGTTGGGGAATGTCTAAGGCCTATCTCCAGTGCCATTGGCAGCTCTTAGAATATCGGGTTGACAAATCTAAATAACACCAATTATAATTGCATGACCATAGTTTCTCAGATCTCCCTGTACTGACCTCTCTCTCCCGCCCTTCCCCCTTCCTTAGACCCGTGGGTCTTAAGCTTGTTTACACATTGTAATCACCTATGGAGCTTTAAAAAATGCAGATGCCTTGGTCCCATTCTCAGATATTCTGATTTTACTTGTCTGGGGTATAGTTTCAGTATTGGCCCTGTTAAAAGCTCTCCAGAAAATCATTGCATTTTCAAACGCTGAACATTTCAAAATTAATTTTGTTTTCAATGTAAAGTCCAAGTTAACACATGCCAATAATACAGTTAATAAAAAGAAATTGAGTCACAGTGCATAAAATTAATTTTATACTGTTAATAATGTTTTGGTATCTTAAGCTTATCTAAAACCAAGTTTAATGTAAACACCCTCTGACCTGCCCTGTGCCATAAATTTGAGGCTGTTGAGCCAACTTCGTGTGAAAGGTACCAGGCTGGACTGAGTAGAGCAGTCGAATGTGGTCCTGTCATTTGCTGAAAGATTCTTAAGAGCCAGTGTTAGTTCAGAGTGCTCTCTTGCATCTCAGGTTAGCTCCAGGGATCTAAGGATCTCTTCTTTATTAGCTCTGCCCGTTTGGCTGCTAGTTGTGCTAAATGGATATTTTTCAACCCCAGTGTCATGAGACTCTGGTGTGTCATGAGCTATGTTACAAGAAATGTGAAATAATAAGTTCTGGGGTTTAAGAATTAATTCCAGCAAACTTAAGGTTATCCTTGTAACAGCATTGTTTTCACTCACTTGCATGCCAATACCCTGTCTTGAATGGGAGAACATGGTGGAGTTACAGTTACTATGGGGGACTGTCATTTGACATGAGTGTGTCCCTGTGGAACAAAGGTTGGGGTTTTGCAAAATCCAGCCTCCCAAGTCAAAGGAGTTCCTCACTGGGCCTCATTTGCAGCAGTGCATATTAATGGGGGTGGCGGGGAGAGCTGGACAAAGGGGCCTCTCTGTGTTCTGGTGCCCAGTCTCTTTTTTGGGGACAGAGAGGACCTTGATTTCTTACATTGGAGAAGGAAGCTTGTGTACAAGTTCACACCTTAAGGCATCTCTGAACTGAAAATGGAAAAAAATCTTCAGTAATTCTGCCAGTCTTTTCTCATCACAAAAATCAGCATATAAACATGTCAAATGTAAACACAATATTTTTAGGAAAAATAAGAAGAAAAGTATTATATACTTTGGGGGTTCTCCTGATAGAGTAATTGTGATCTGACCAGGAATTTTAATGTTTTCTGCTGAAGGTGAAGGAATGGGGTGCTTCATTTAACATTTTCATTTGCTAGCTGAACTTGCTAGTTGCATAAAAAGAGAAATTGCCAGTTAGGTAATTTAGATCAACACTTTGGTTTTTTTTTCCTTTTCAAGGTTCCTGAGCAGAAGGGAAGATGAGGCTTGGAGAAGAAAGAAGGGCTAGGGAGAAATATGGTAAGCACTCAATAAGTGGCTGTGGGTAGTTGTCATGGTGGTGATGATAGTGTTAATATATCTCTCCTGAGAAAGTTTTTCAAATCAGATGGAATGCACTTCTTTGGCTTTTATGAGTACTGAACTATTTTAAATATTATTTATTACTTTTGTGCTTAGAGTAGTTTTTTTTCTAGTAAGGAATTTGAATGCATGATAAAGGAAGAGGGATTTATGAAGAGCTTAGTATACCCAAATTGAAATCACCTGGATCTTGTTTTTAATTTTCCTTACTTACAACAAATGACTTAATTATACTTTGGTGTCTTAATTTGCATTTCAACTTCTCAACTTAATAGTGAGTAATATACGTGGAGTCCCTTGAGTTAAATGGACATCCCTTGAGTTAAATAGACAAAGTGTCAAATAAATTTAAGGTTTTATTTTGCAGTACAGTCGATTAAATTGGGCAAGTAACTTAAAATATATGTTGAATATTAGATTTCTCATGGTCGTATGGCAAATTAAGTGAAGGGCTTTCAAAAAGTGTGATGGATTCCTATTACTATCTTATTACTACTAAACTATTAGCCACAAAAAGTTTCAGAAAATTCATGGATATAGCTCAAGGAAGAGTTGCTTACAGAGAGAAAATCAGGAATGTTTTGGGGGTACTTCCCTAATCTTTCCAATCAGACATTGCCCTGACTTCCCACAATACATCCGACTGGGCTCCTTCCTGAGACAAGTCTGCAAGGCCTGGTCTGACATATGTCATTTTTTGCACTACTCACGTTGAATCATGATATTTTCCTTTCCTTCCAGCTCTTGCTCTTTATTTTACACCACTCTTTATTTCACCTTGTTTTTTATTTTACACTGACCCTAGGCAATTGGTGGCAGTATATGAAATCTCAGTTACTTTATTCTGGTGCTGTGGTTTTAGATCCATCACTGTTTACTGAGCTTTTATTGTCACTAGAGACAGCTTTGCATTTTAATAAAGTTTCCAGTCCTCTAGGGCTCTCTCCCCTGAAACAACTCCAGCTCCCCAGGGCTGCTGAAGAGTTGAGCAGAGAGAGTAGAAGCTTTTGTGGACAGTGATGCTGATGGTAGATAACTCCAGCTGTCATTACAAGATCATCCAGATAAGGGGGGGACAATCAAGTAGGGCTTACAGTCCACTTGAGTCTTTCTGATTGTAAAACCAGCCATTTTTCAATTTAAATAATTTAAGGATTCCAGCTTCTCTATACTCTGAGGCTCATTTAGCCTCTTATTAGCTAACTGTTTTTCCAGTTCAAGAGGTGGAAGGGAAGAGTGCAGATTTTTTGTTATTGTTAATTCACAGCAGTGGGTAGTGGTGTGTAAATAAAAAATAAGCCAAACAAATGTGATGAGAAGAGAGACTAGAAATCCATACAAGTAATGATAATTGATTTTAAAAAGTTAATTAAAAGGAATAAAAAGGAACAAGTACTGCAGTGGCCTAGCATATTATCAACAGGCAAATGACAGAGAGGAGAATGAATTAGAAAATTGATTCCCAGCTAACTAGAACAAGAAACCAGATTAACACAGCTCTTAATTTTAACTTGAAAATCTCAGATTCTTTTCTGAGTCCTTACCTCATAGTATTCTGACAATGATCTTATCTCACATTATTCCCATCAAAGGAAAGGCTGGGAGGAGTAGGAAGGAAAGAACAAAACGAAGTTGTAGTTTCCCAGAGAATTCAGCTCAGAACCAATTATAGAATCACCTGTGACACATCAATGACAGCAAATATAGCTAAGAAACCACAGTTTGCATAAGGTCTTCCTTTTTGCTCCCTTAGTTGTAAGCCTTTTGTTTTTCCTTTTAAATTTTGCAACCTTTTCTTCTTCCTAAATCTCTGTGACCAAAGGCCAGTAACCTACAGTATTTATTTTCAAGTAGTATATACAGGAGCTACCCTTCAAGTCATTGACTTCCACATGAGAAAATAGGACATGAGGGAACTGTCCAATAAGAAGGCAAGGCTCTTTCTGAACCTTTCAAGAGCATCTTTTGGTAGAACTATGTCTAACATTTTTGTGTAGGTATTCTAGGGATGGGACAGTTCTAGAGAATCATGTACTGGCTATGCCCATAGGTTTGTCTTTTCCTTTGCTTAGGAGACATCTTCTGCTCAGATGAAGACACAGATTCCCCAGCATAGAGGTCAGAGTCTGAGTGAGAAGCTTGGTTAGTTAATTAGAGAAAGTATTTCCTGACAGAGGTAGGACCCGTAGTTACCACCAAGAGCTGAATCTGATTGAGGGATACTCTTTGAAGTATTAGAAAGACAATGATGACATGCAGACTGTTGAACAAACAAGGTCTTCAGCTTACACTTGAAAAAGAATTGTCTTATGTAGAAGGTAACATCTCCTTATATAGCTAGGGAGTTAAAATAGGAAGAAAGAGCAGGAAACACTGTGTTGTATTTTCTTTGTTTCCTCCCACCCTCCCTCTCTCCCTCCCTTCCTTTCTGCCTTCCTTCTTTCCTTCCTCTGCTTTCTTTTCTTCCCTTCCTTTTCTTCCCATCTCCCTCTTTCTAAACAATGAAAGCCCATCTTTGGATTATTAGAGAATTACCATAGATCTAATTGATGAATAAGTAGACCTCAGGAAAATATGGCATATTTCTATTCAAAGAACAGATTGTAAACTTCTGGATTGATGTTCTGCTTTTTTTTTTTTCCTTTCCCTCTTCTCTCATTTTAGAATTAGGGAACACAAAACAAAACATAGCCAGATAAGCTATGAGTGCCAGAGATAGCTAAAATTGCTCGTGCTTCCTGTATTTCTGTTTTCTTTTCTTCAGACACTAGACCACTTGCTGTGATTTCTTTCCTGGACTGTAAGCTCTGTAAGATCAGGGGCTCTGATTGATTTACTCATTACTGTACTCCTAGCATTTAGCACTGTGCCTAAATATTTGTTGAAGTGATTGACTTAATGGGATGTCCATTAATATCCTGTCAACAAAATGAGGATAAAGGATTGGTAAATACAAAACCAATTAACAAAAATAGCATAAACATTACCTTACAGGTCTTTTTCTTTAATCTGCAGAAGTTCTATTAGAGAATTTCCCAAAATGTATTGAACAAAACATTG
This sequence comes from Mesoplodon mirus, assembly GCF_964341445.2. Classification (NCBI taxonomy): domain Eukaryota; kingdom Metazoa; phylum Chordata; class Mammalia; order Artiodactyla; family Ziphiidae; genus Mesoplodon; species Mesoplodon mirus. Next base: position 48,923,720 of record NC_138982.1, read on the forward strand.
GCTCTGAAGAATAAGAATGGATTTTTTAAAAATGCAGAATAGGTGAGGAAAGTCTGTGGAAAAATTGTTTAGAATACTCTATATTATACAAAATTCAAAGAGATCTTTACAGTGTGATTTCTCAGAGTTTTTCAGGTACAGATTGTCACTGTAAATTTTCTAGAGAGGGACGTAACATGCTACATTTCCAAAGATTATTTGACCATGTTACTCTTTTACTTGGCACATCTTATAGTAGTACTATTGCATAAGACGCACTTTGAGAAAAGTAGCACCTTAATTCAGCTTTACTTTCTTTAATTCTCTTTCTTTTGAATTTAAGTTCTGATTAATTTCTTCCACTGTGCAAAATACCTCCAAGTAAAAATGTGAATATAGTTAACAGAAGTGAACTTTACAATTAAAAATAGTTAAGATGGTAAATTTTATGTTCTGTTTTTTTTTTACCACAATTAAAAGTTTAAAAATACTCCTAAAATATTACTTTACTAAATAATAAATGAATCAATATTTTACCTAAGGGCTACAACAATGCACCAAAAATTTAATGGTATTGCCAAACAAAGGGCTTGATTTTTGGCTACAACATGTTATTGTATCCTCAGTAAGTATCTTGGTTTTGAACATTGAGCTATGGATCTCTTAGTCTGTGTTTTTAGTAATACTGCTTAGGATGACTATACAAAAAGACCTATGAATGTGTAGGGAAAGTTTATTGTAGTTTAGTAGAGTGGGTTTAAGACTAAGGTACAAGAGACTGGGTTACAAAATTGACATTGTCACTGACTCAGATTGCCACATTAAGTAAACCCTGCTTTCCTTATCTATAAGATAGCCTCCATCAGTAATTTTTTACCTTTTCCTTCCAGCATGGTTATCCCATCCTACATGGAACTCTAATAGACACAGCAGATAAAGGCAAGAGGTAAGAGGCCACTTGGCCTCCCTTCCCCCATGGCCCTAAGTATCCCCAAAGAGTCTAAGAGCTCAAGGAAACACAGTTTGAAAATCACGAGGCTAGATAATCTTTAGAGTTTTTCCCAAGTCTTACTCCTGCCACTAGAAGTAAGACTGAGGTAGAAAAGAATGTTTGTGTCCATATTAAAGTCTGTGAACCTCTGTAATTTTATACACACTCACACAGCATTCAGCTATTACAGAATATAGAATACTGCCATACCACATGTGGCAAGAACCTTTTGAATTTCAACATATATTTTAGGTTAAAAAATAAAATAAGAAAAATATTACCAGAATGTACTCTTTCCTCAGTCACTTTATGGATACATTTCAAGATATAGACTTGATGGTGAATTAAAATTGAATGCAAATATTGTCACTGAGAAGTTGCCCATTTATACAGTTTCTAAGACTCTTTTAGTTCTTAATGAGTAAGGTTTTGCTAAAAACAAAGTGTTAAGTACATAAATATGTGTATTCTTTTCAAAGCATGCACTATATTATGGTTAAAAAACAATACAGAAATGAATGCAAAACTATTTCAACAGAAATACTCCTTCTTGAACAGCCTTTAAAATTATGACATGTTTACTGGGAAAATATATTACTTATGACAGGGGTTACAAAAGCAATATTAACCTTCTTGAAATTTAATAGCAAAGTCAGACAGGTAAAAATCAGTACCAGACATAGTAACATAACTACTTTTGTTAAGATTGTATATAGGATAAAACAGATATTTAAAGCTACATTAAGACGTGGGTAAATAAATGGTCCTTTAGAAGATTCACAACACATATGCAACGAAAACCATGATGCAGATTGTGCTAAGGATAGCATTCTTGGAAATGAAAAACGTTGTTCTTTCTTTTGCTTCTGTTATTTTGGGAACTATTGCTTTTGCAGTTTTGTACAGGGTGTCAGACATTAAATTTACCCTTAAATATACATATATCTATTTTTTGAAGGCAGGCATTTGTTACGGTGACAAGCTACCAAACACTTTCGTTGTATTTAATGTGTGACTAATGAGTTTTTGTCATCTATAATCAAAGAGGATGTTTGCTTCTGCAAAAAATATATAATTTACCCAAAACTAGCATTGATATTAAGCCAAGAACTCCATAGTAGTGGTTAAAAAAATGTGTGATGAAATATAGATAATAAAACTGCACTTACCATCAAATGCAAGTTTGCTTTATAAAATAATTTTTTTCTGAAATTTATTTTGTCACTATAGTTTTATCATATAATATGTTACTTGCCTAATAATGTAATGTTGATGTTTAAAAGAGATTTATGTTTTTAATTATTTCATTGTTTTTAGAACCCTAAAATATTTCATTAAAATCTCTGAGTTTTTACTTATTTTAGAGAGTGCTCTAGCTTGAGACATATTAAAAAAATAAAGGTCAAAAGTCATAAAGGATAATAGCTGATGGTTTTGATAATGCTAATTATATATTACTGAGAATAAAGGTAGGAAAGGAAATAAAGAAAGATAAACATCCCAATGCTGGATTAAAAAAAAATAATGAAAAAACTCTTAAAATGTCTTTGTACTTCACTGTCATAATTCAAAGACATAATGAAGCCTGAATTAAAAATGTCAGTTTCTGTGAGTGTTGATAACTTGGTTCTTTGTTGGGCAAGTCAAAATGTGTCTGTTTGATAGGCAAAAATGACAGACTAAAAATGGGAGAATTTGGATCTAAAAAAAGAAGCACACACACACACACACACACACGACTTTATAAAAGGTCCATAATGTACTTGAAGGAGAAGACCTATAGGGTAGGAGGCAATATCTTTAGGAAGTCACCAAGCAGCACTAAAAAGCAATGTCTATGGCCAATCAAAACGATTTCTGTGACTGCTGGGGCTCTTGCATCCCTGTCTTTACACTAGACTGGAAACCCTTTGTACTAATTACCAGACTGTACCAGATTTTCTGGTTCAGTTCAATCCTATAATTGACTGACAGTGATGGGCAAGGAAGGGGAAAAATTCAGGCTCACCACTGCAAGCAGAGGGTCAGAAATGGTTTCACAGAGAGCTGGTCACAGGCTGGCACTAAAAGCAGGGTTAAGCAAGCATCATCAGCACTTTCTTCTAATTCTCAGGTTAAAAAGGAAATGAGGAAGAAAAAACAACAGTCCAGGCTGTTCTCATCTTACAGACCAATTCTTAGTGTGCAACCATTTTACATAAAATGAATGGAGAATAGCTTCAAGGGTAAATGGTAATTTTAGATGTCATTGATTTTTATTTTGCTTTTGGGAAGTGGATACAGGTTTGTCTCCAAAACTCAAAAAGGGTCATTTTGCTAAAGTTAAACAGTCTTTCATTTATTTACAGAAACCAGGAAAAACAATGCTGCTATTTAATTCCTAGGGCTAAAAAAAATTATTAAAGTGCAAGGCTTATTTAGAAAGCCTGTGAGAGGTTATGTAATCAAACTTAAGCATTTGAAAGCATCATAATTCTCACATCCTTTGCTTGTTTATAATTCACTGATTTGGATTTACTGTGTATCTTTAGTAATAAAATGGTTGCCCATGAATCTATACCTTTTAAAATAAAAGTTTGAATAATAATTTATGTGAACTTATAGTTAATGCATTAAAAAAATAGAACACATTGAGCACTGGATTAAAGATTTAGTCGGCTGACCATCATTTGTTATTTGCTTAGAACTGTTCTCCACCCACTTTACCTCTAACCAAAAGAGCAACTCTAGCCTTAGCTACACCAAACATTAAAAGCGCAGGTGTCCGAATCAGGGTCAAAATGAGACTCAGGCCATTCGGTAGGCAAGTAAGAATTATGTACTATCATGTTGAGGTCAATTGACTTGAAATTTAATCACAGGTTAAGCCCCTTTTCTTTCCAGGCTAAAGAGTAAGCAACACCTGTGCGAGCAGCAGCTCACATTGCAGTTGACATAGCAGCCAGTTCAATTTTTAGTTACAAGTCAATTACTTACTGGAATAGAAAGAGAACGTTTCATTCATTCCATGGATGGTCACTTTTCCGGAGAAACCTGTCAGGCTTTCTTTCTCCAAAAGAAGAAAAGAGAAGAAAAAGTGAAAGTTAAAAATAAGTGATATGCTGCAAAAGTTCTAGAGCTAGGCCAGCACACTACAGCAGAGAAGTTGTACAAATAGCTTACCTTCCAAATACTGAACAGAGCTGTCTTGTAAATGAGGCCTATCCCAGCTGTTAAGTCCTGGGACTTTCCTCATCAGAGAATCAAAACAGGTGAAATGATAACTGGTGATCTACACCTGAGAAGAGGGCCAGCTGACTACATGAAAGGAGAGAGCAAATGAGTAAACTGTCTTTCCCCAGCTACAGTCAGCCCTTGTGCAAGGGGAGTTTCAAATGCACTGGCTATAGACTTTTGTCCAAAGCTGTGGTTCTTTTTTTTTTCTCTTTTTTTCTTCTTTCTTTCTTTTCTTTTCTTTCTTTCTTTCTTTCTTTTTTTTTTCCCTTAGTGAAGCTAGATTAGTTCATACAAAACTCAACAATACAGCACTGAAACCCATTGTTGATATTCAACATTTTTCACATAGCGGAACAGAACAGACAATACGGTATCTAGGAAACCATGGGCTGGATTACAAACTGATGATATCTCATCCTTCTGGGGGCCTGTAATCCTTTTTATTACCTACCACAGTAAAAAAAAAAAAAAAAAACCACTGTGTGTGGGGGGAAACTCTTTCAGAATAAATCAATAACATTGCTATTCTTAGGTAAATAGGATAAATTAAAATGAAATCTTGCTTGTAACACTAAATCCCAAAGTACCATTTACCTTTTATGCAAGTTAATGATTTTTAAACTTATCTTTATGTGAGCTTCCATAGGTTTAAAAAATTAAAATATTTGTAGATATTTGCTTAATAACAGTGTTCAAAATTAACTTGGACTTTCAATTTCTTATGATAAATACCTGGAAAGTTATTTATTTCAAAGTGCCCAATATTGAGACTAAGGACTGAGTACAAAGTAATTTTCATTAATTTGTTCTAAAATACATGTGTTGGGTTATTAGTATACTAATTAATTTTTTCCATTAAGAACACACTGAACTTCAAGATTTGGGGGGCATACTTATCTGATATCTAGTAAATTTTTTAAAACTTTTTTTAACCCCATGTCTTTTTAATTTTTCATTTTTTAAAATGCATTTCCTGATTATGTTTAACTGCAAAGCCATTCTTTGCAAGGAAGTTATGCCTATTAACCTTTTTGAAAATCTGGTCCAATCCCTTTTTAAGATGCAATCCAGTTCCCATACTTTTCTTGAGCCTCCAAATGGTCTAGGTAGCCACAGAAGTGATTGTTCCTACCAGTTTCTTTTCATCACTTCTGCAATTGACCAATTGACAACTGATTGATGGTTATCTTTTCACTTCAACAATGAAAGAAATTACCATCACTATAGCTATGTACAGTAAATGCCTCCAGAGTAAATTACATGAGTCTAAAATTCTCCTTAGCTCACTTAGTAAAACATCAACACAAAAAAGTTTCTTTTTGCGCCTCCCTTCCTGTACTGCAGATTTGGCCTTTTCTGTCAGCTGCAAAAAAAGAACTTGACAGCTTCTTTAAAAAGAGGAGTATAAAGGAACTTGAATAAAGGATGGCACTGGGCCTGTCTCAAGCAAGTGGCCATTCTTTGCACTTGGAAAAAAAATTAGGCATGTGAGCACAGATAAGCCCTATAAGAATACTCTAAAGACTATTCCCAGTGACCTTGAGATTCTCTTTCCTTCTGTAACCATTCCTGAACATCAGGCTGACAACATAGATTCTGAACACGAATCTCCAACTTATTTTGAGTAGGTGTTATTTCTCATTGAAAAGAAAACATCCTTAAAATTTTAAACTCCCTTACTACACTGCAAAGACTCCCTTGATCTTTCTAAAAGTGCTCAAACAAGTGCTATTATGCAAGTGTCACATTCATCCATTATGATATGTTGATGGACAAGGGCTTTAAATTCCACCACCAAATCTAAACTTACTGTAAATGTGTATTTTATTCTCACATCAAAGTCCTGAATCCTGTCAAGGAAGGGTATTCAAACTTTTTTTTCTGTCCCAATTAATTAATTTATTTTTGATGAAGTAAATATGCTGCTATGAAAGATGGGACTGATTTATTCTCTTATTCTGCTCCCACCCCTCTCTAAGACCACGTTTTAAAAGTAAAAAACACACCCAAATAGACAGGAAACACGACTTCTCACTATTTCCCTTGATGTCTTAGATCCATAAAATTTGTTCTACTGAATATTACAAGGTAAACTGAACTAGAGTTTTATTGTCTAGAATGACTTGGCACTGTTTGGAACTTCTTCCACTCTATCACTGTTAGAAAGTTAAATAGCAATAAAGGAAAGTAGATTCCTTTATTCACTGCCAACTCCACCTAGGACTTGGGCTAGTGTTCTAATTCTGGCTTCAGATATTTAATCAGACAATAAGATTTTATTAAATGCTGACTTTATGTCATTTATAGTGGTAAGCACCACAATGTATAAGAAACATGAGATAAGATCTTGCCCAGCAGAAATGGATAATTTATTTGGAGAAATAAGATATACAGGAGGAAATAGCTGCTGAATGAAACATAATGTACACATTATATAGATAACACATATATGACAGCATTAGATATTGTCACGTGATACTTGGCATATTGACAGCACTAAATAAATTTTGTTTACTAAAAAAACAATTTATCATCTTCCCTGTTACCTTTGCTATATTTGTCGGTGATATTATTATTCAAATATCCCAGATAAAATTCATGAAATGTCACTTTTATTTCTTTACATTTGCTCTCCAAAGACCTACGTACTAGTCTAGATCTATAGCAGGTCATACCAGCATTAACAAAACTGCTTTCGAGATGATCTGATCTGTCATCTTTAGCCACAACATCACTGTTGGAATAACCTTTCTCCAGCTCTACTTTTACCATGTTACACACACCTTGGTTTTAGAATCTACAATGCTTCTTTTTCTTGCATATTGCATGAAGTTGTTGGAACTTTCAAGTCCAGGGAACTTCCTTGCTGGTTAGTAGGGCACTGCAAAATCTAGTTCCAAGGTAGTACCTCTCCAATCTTATTTCCCATCAACAAGCTAACTATTTAATAATAGTATATCTTACTATTACATGCATACCAAGCTGTTCCATCTTTTATCCTTATCTTCTGAATTCAGGGTCCAAATAAATCATAGTCCACTTATGAATCTTTCCCTGCAGTAGCAGCTCACATATTTCTTTCTATTCCCTAATGTGTTTCATTTAGTATTGACTTCAATGCACATTTGGTCCAGTTTGAATGTCACCCCCTTTATGAAGATTTCCTTATCAATTCAAATAAAATGAATATCTTCTACTATGCCCCATACTTCTTGGCACACGTTTATTATAATACACATTATATTGGATTGTATTTGGATGTCATTTTCCCTAAGTAGAATTTAGGAAAGAAACTGTATTGTATGCACATTTTTATATCCAGTTACTGGTATATAGATGCTCAATAAATGATTATTTAATAAAGACAGTCCTAAGGAACTTTCAATTTAGAGTCGAGTTTATATTAGTTGTGAGATTAAGATGGTAGCTGAATAAGTAAAAAGGACTGGCAGTTGGAAAGATCAGCAATTCCTTTAAAAAGTTAACTGAATTTTCTTCTTTCTTTTTTATTGATGTACAGTTGATGTATAATATTATATAAGTCACAGGTGTAAAATATAGTGATATGCAATTTTCTTTTTTTGGTCAATCCCAAACTCCCTAACTATCCCTCCCCCCACCCTTTCCTCCTGGTAACCATAAGTTTGTTCTCTGAGTCTGAGTTTGTTTCTGTTTTGTAAATAAGTTCATTTGTATCTTTTTTTTTTTTTTAGATTCCACATATAAGTGATATCATACGATATTTCTCTTTCTCTGTCTGACTTGCTTCACTCAGTGTGACAATCTCTAGGTCCATCCATGTTGCTGCAAATGGCATTATTTCATTCTTTTTAATGGCTGAGTAATATTCTATTATATATATGTAAATAAACTGAATTTTTTTTTTTTTTGCGGTACGCGGGCCTCTCGCTGTTGTGGCCTCTCCCGTTGCGGAGCACAGGCTCCAGACGCGCAGGCTCAGCGGCCATGGCTCACGGGCCCAGCTGCTCCGCGGCATGTGGGATCTTCCTGGACCGGGGCACGAACCCGGGTCCTGTGCATTGGCAGGCGGACTCTCAACCACTGCGCCACCAGGGAAGCCCAATAAACTGAATTTTTAAAGTTAGTATTTAAACGTTTGTGTAATGAGGACCGTATCAAAGGCAATTGGTTGGAATATGGAAATTTCCCATAGAAACATAGTTGCATTTTTAGATCAGCCCACAAATTGCCTGCTTGGTCCATAACCTTGCCAAGTTGTGATAACACAGCCATTTATTGAATATTTACTAGTTTGAACCCTGTAATAAGTTCTTCACATAAATTTAGTTCTCAGGATTACCTTATTAAGTAGTTATTATCACTGCCATTTTACAGATAGAAAGCTTGGACTTACAGAGGTTAACTGAATCTCTCAAGGTTACCTGGTCAGTAATAGCACAGCTATGACTGGAGCCGGTCCTATCTGGCTCTACACTTTACATTGTTCAAAACTGACTCTGATGGTGCAGATGGTATTATTCCTCAGTTAATAACCTTGGGAGTCTGTAAAGGGATAAATATGGGGGAGGAAAATAAAAAAGGAGGAAAGTTTCCTATTTCTTCATCACACAACCAGTCCGGAATATCATTGCTAAAAATTTTTCTTTGTGTATTCTGAGTTTTCTTTCTTCACACATTTCCTACTGACCCAGAGGGCTTCCTCAGTGTTTCAGGTTCTCAGTGTCTTAATTTTTAAAAAATTCTCTGTGGACCCCTACTTAGACCTTCAAAGTTCTTCATACATCTTTCTCTGCCTAGTCAAAATAGCTATTACTTCAGGACATATGGGAATATAAAACTACACTGAAGTTGAAGCAATTCTTGCTAACATGTGAATGATGGATAGATGTTAGATTCTTCTTTCATGTAAGCACTTTGAAAAAAATACTTAGCCTAAGTGAATATGTAAGGTTTAAAATTTCAGGCCTTGAAGCCATGTAAGTAAAACAGTTATTTTCCATAGAAGCTTCAACGTATGAACAGAAGGGATTTAGAAATACATGCGCTGGTGGTGTGTGTGAGATGTAAGAGATTGTGCAGGCAGCTCTGCCTGAGAATCAGCTTCTTTAGTGATTTTTGATTTGGGGGAGACAGTCATGGACCCTTTTGAGAGTATGTTGAAGGCTCCCTCCTCAGGGAGGGCTCCCTCCTCCTCCCTCCCTCCCTCCTCCCTCCTCCTCCTCACACAACCTTTTTTATGTATTATTTCATGGAATGTATGGACCTTTTTGGAAACCATGGGGTTGAAGATTAAAATACTCTGCCCAAAGCTGCTGGATTTTGGGGGGGGGAGGGCAGGGATGGGGAGGGGGTACTTCTCTTTTTTTTCTATACAAGTGGATCTTAACCATGATTTCATATTAGAATTAACAGGGGGAGCCTACAGTAAGATATTCTGATTTAATAGGTATGTAGTGGGTTCTGAGTAGCAGTAATTTTTTTAAAAGCTATCCTATTGATTCTGATGTGCAGCTAAGTTTAAGAACCATTGTTCTAAGCTAGTGATTCTCAAAGTATTGTCCTGGACCAGCTGCATCCTCTGTCTTCAGCATGCTGTCTTCACTTTTAATTCACAGATGGCTTGAGACGTATGGGAGTACAGAGGTGATCATTCTATCAGGACAGGAGATACAGACTTGAGAGCCGTTGTAATAGAAATGGCAGTGTAAACTAGCAGAGTAGATGAGTGGTCTGAGGGAACCACAGTGAGAAAATAACCACAAGGTCAGCAACTCAGGGAATACCCACAGTTTGAATTAGGAGGAGGAAGAAACACTGCCAGAGGAGAAAGAAACCTGGCAGAGAGACAGGAAGAGAACATGGACTACACAGTGGCATAAAAACTTGAAGACAGGCTGACCAATCAGCAATGTCAAATGAGGCCTGCAATTGATTGGGCTGATCTTAAAAAAGGACAAAGGAGTTGGCTAGAAGGAACTCATTGATAACTTTTGACTGAGGAATTTAATACTGGGGCGGAGGAAAAGTCAGACTCTGGAGATTCAGAAGAGAATGGGAGGAGAAGAATGAGGGGCAGTAGGTATAAAAAATATCTTTCAAGACTGGTTGGGGGACTTCACTGGTGGCACAGTGGTTAAGAATCTGCCTGCCAATGCAGGGGTCACGGGTTTGAGCCCTGGTCTGGGAAAATCTCACATGCTGTGGAGCAACTAACCCCGTTTGCCCCAACTACTGAGCCTGTGTGTCACAACTACAGAAGCCCACATGCCTAGAGCCCGTGCTCTGCACAAGAGAAGTCAATGCAATGAGAAGCCCGCGCACTACAAAGAAGAGTAACCCCCGCTCGCTGCAACTAGAGAAAGCCCACGCGAAGCAACGAAGACCCAACGCAGCCAAAAATAAATAAATAAATAAATAAATAAATAAATAAATAAATATATAAAATGACTGGTTGAGAAAGAAGGAAGGAGGACAGTGATTGGGAGCAGCAGGCTCTAAGAAGCCAGTGTAAGGATAGAAGTATTCATATTTTAAGGACTAAAGGAAGAAGCCTTCAGGAGACTGTATTTGTTGAAGAAGTGAGGAAGTGGAGCTATCATGAGATAAAAGAACAAAGTCAGGAGTAGAAAAGAAGTAAAAGGACTCAGAGTTGCCTTAGGAGTGGAAAAAGAAAAGAAAGAAGGATTTATGTGGAAGAATGGTTTGTGAAGGTAAAGAGTATGAAATAAGTCATGCCCGATGGCATCAAACTTCTTTGTGAAGCAGGAGTAAAATCATTCACTAAGGTTTTAATTTTTTTTCTTTTTTTGGATAAGAGATGGCAGAAGGTAAAAGTGCATAGGGATTTAGAAGAGGAAAAAAAGGAATGAGAAAAAAATACATTTCTCTGTGGCCTAGTACTGGCTCTCCCCTTACTTCCGTGTCTCTATTTTGCATACTTCTATAATGTTAACTCTTACCTGCTTGACTTAGAGTACTTGACTTTTCAGTAGCTCTTTCCCCAACATGCTCCATAACAGGTCACAGTCCTCAGAATTTGCCCTTAGCCCTCTTCTCTATTCAGTCTCCACTTTCTCCTTGTCCATCACTCCCATGTCTTTATCAAATTGGTTGTCAAATTCAAACCTAGCCCTAGTCTTTCTCTTGAATTCTAGATCTGTATTTAGCTGTCCACTGGACATTTAGTACCTCAGCTTAACAGTGTTTAAAATCAAATTCTTTATCTGCTTCACTGTGAATCAATGTAAACATGCTCCCCTGTCTTCAAGTTCCTGTCTGTCTTTACCACACTCCCCATTAATTACAGTGGTCTCCAAAGCAAGAAGCTATCAATGATCTCTTCATATTTCTCAATTCTGATAACTAATAATTGTCTATTTTTTATTAATTTTACTTCTCAAATATTGAATCTTTTCTAATTCATATCTTGAAGTTCAACCCTCCATTGTCTGTTACAATAACCTTCTAACAGATCTCTCGGGTTCTAATAATATGTTCCCTCTTTAACCGTCCTCCATTTCATGACCAGAGATGTTATTCTAAAATGCAGATCTGTCTATGTCCCTCACCTTTAATGACTATCCATTTCCTACAGCTGTGGTTTTCTGGAACCCAGGGTTCTGTAGAGAGGTTTTAAGAACTCCAAAATAAAATTATAAATATGATAATGAAAATGCATTTGTATCACTGAGTAAAGTCTATTGCTGCAGCATACATGATACAGATACATATGCCAATGGTAAAAAATATACTAAATGTACTACTAGACTTCTGGGGAATCCAGAGAAAAATCCAAGAATATGCATTCATGATGCTTGAAGAATAATAAGTATGAAGGCTAGTATGGCAAGGAAACTTTCCAAACCAAATGGCCCAAAGTATTAATATCACCATTTCCTCTACTTTGCATGTCTTTACCTGCAATAAGAGAGATGTATTACAAATAAACAACATAATACATACATAACAGGAGAAAGTGCTTAGCTCTGAAACATTAAATCAGGTGGGAAGAATGTGGAAAGATATATTTGTACTCCTCGAATAAAAGTAGGGAAAATAGTAGGAGTAGTGATTTTTTTAATAAAGGCTATTACTGAAAATATGTTCGAGGAATCATCCAATTTGCAAAGCTCTTAAGAAAATGCTGTTTTCTTTGCAGAACAGTTTTAGTTTATTCTATGCAGATCACCAATTTTTATTTTATTTTATTTTGGATGCAGAGAAATTGGATCTGTCATATATTTTTTTTTATTGAGGTATACTTGATTTACAGTGTTTCAGGTGTACAACAAAGTGATTCGGATATAAATATATATATGAATTAAATATATATATTTACTTTTCAGATTCTTTTCCATTATATGTTATTACAAGATATTAAATATAGTTCCCTGTGCTATACAGTAGGTCCTTGCTGTTTATCTATTTTATATATAGTATTGTGTATCTGCTAATCCCCAATTCCTAATTTATCCCTCCCCCTTTTCCCTCTTTGGTAACCATAAGTTTTGTTTTCTGTGTCTGTGAGTCTATTTCTGTTTTGCATATAAGTTCATTTGTATCATTTTTTTAGATTCCACATATAAGTGGTATGATATTTGTCTTTGTCTGACTTATTTCACTTAGTATGATAATCACTCCATCCATGTTGCTGCAAATGGCATGATTTCATTCTTTTTTATGGCTGAATAATATTCCATTACACACACACACACACACACACACACACACACACACATGCCCCAGATCTTCTTTATCCATTCATTTGTCGATGGACATCTAGGTTGCTTCCATTTCTTGGCTACTGTCAATAGTGCTGCTGTGAACACTGGGGTGCATGTATCATTTTGAATTAGAGTTTTTGTTTTTTCTGGATATATGCCCAGGAGTGGGATTGCTGGATCATATGGTAACTCTATTTTTCATTTTTTAAGGAACCTCCAGACTTTTCTGTAGTGGCTGCACCAATTTTGCATTCCCACCAACAGTGTAGGAGGGTTCCCTTTTCTCCACATCCTCTCCAGCACTTATTATTTGTAGACTTTATGATGACGGCCATTCTGACGAGTGTGAGGTGATATCTCATTGTGGTTTTGATTTGCATTTCTCTAATAATTGGTGATGTGGAGCATCTTTTCATGTGCCTGATGACCATCTGTATGTCTTTGGAGAAATGTCTATTTAGGTCTTCTGCCCATTTTTTAATTGTTTTTGTTTTTGTTTTTGTTTTTTTGATATTGAGGTGTATGAGCTGTTCGTGTATTTTGGAAATTAACCCCTGTCTATTGCATCATTTGCAAATATTTTCTCCCATTCCATAGATTGTCTTTTTGTTTTGTTTATGGTTTCTTCTGCTGTGCAAAAGTTTTTAAGTTTAATTAGGTCCCATTCATTTATTTTGGCTTTTGTTTTCATTACTGTAGGAGATGGATCCAAAAAAAATATTGCTGCGGTTTATGTCAAAGAGTGTTCTGCCTATGGTTTCCTCTAAGAGTTTTATAGTATCTGGTCTTACATTTAGGTCTTTAATCCATTTTGAGTTTATTTTTGTAAATGGTGTTAGAGAATGTTCTAGTTCTTTTACATGTAGCTGTCCAGTTTTTCCAGCACTACTTATTGAAAGGATTGTCTTTTCTCCATTGTGTATTCTTGCCTTCTTTGTCAGAGATTAATTGACTTAAGTGTGTGGGTTTATTTCTGAGCTGTCTATTCTGTTCCATTGATCTAGTGTCTGTTTTTGTGCCAGTACCATAGTGTTTTGATTACTGTAGCTTTGTAGTATAGTCTGAAGTCAGGGAGCATGATTCCTCCAGCTCTGTTCTTCTTTCTCAAGATTGTTTTGTCTGTTCGGGGTCTTTTGTGTTTCCATGCAAATTAAAAAATTTTTTGTGCTAGTTCTGTGAAAAATGCCATTGGTAACTTGATAGGGATTGCATTGAATCTTTAGATTGCTTTGGGTAGTATGGTCATTTTAACAATATTGATTCTTCCAATCCAAGCACATGATATATCTTTCCATCTGTGTCACCTTCAGTTTCTTTCATCAGCATCTTACAGTTTTGGGAGTACAGGTCTTTTGCCTCCTTAGGTAGTTTATTCCTAGGTATTTTATTCTTTTTGATGCCATGGTAAATGGGATTGTTTCCTTAATTTCTCTTTCTGATAGTGCATTATTAGTGTATAGAAATTCAACAGATTTCTGAATATTAATTTTGTATCCTACAACTTTACTGAATTCATTGATGAGCTCTGATAGTTTTCTGGTAGCATTGTTAGGATTTTCTACAGACAGTACCATGTCATCTGCAAACAGTGACAGTTTTACTTAGTCCTTTCTAATTTGGATTCCTTTTATTTCCTTTCCTCCTGTGATTGCTGTGGCTAGGACTTCCAAAACTATGTTGAGTAATAGTGGCAAGAGTGGGCATCCTTGTCTTGTTCCTGATCTTAGAGGGAATGCTTTCAGCTTTTCACTGTTGAGTATGATGTTAACTGTGGGTTTGGCACTTAGTAGGAGCAGCAATTTACTCTCCTGACAGGCAGACCATGTGCTTCTCTTTCTTTTCCCTTCCTTGCTCTGTCTGAACCCCAGTTGATGCCCCTTCCTAGGCTGCCCTCACATTTCATCTCCATACAAAGCTGCCAGGGACTTGCTGGGACTGAATTGCTTCCCCCTCATCAGGATAGGCACCTCTACTGAAAAACTCTTTATCTTAGTAGAATGAAAAAGAAACTGGCCACATCATCATCATTATTACTTTTTAAAAAAAATAATTAATTTATTTATTATTTTTGGCTGCATTGGGTCTTCGTTGCTGCGCGCGGGCTTTCTCTAATTGTGTCAAGAGGGGGCTACTCTTCATTGCGGTGCACGGGCTTCTCATTGTGGTGGCTTCTCTTGTTGCGGAGCACGGGCTCTAGGTGCACGGGCTTCAATAGTTGTGGCACGCAGGTTCAGTAGTTGTGGCTTGTGGGCTCTAGAGTGCAGGCTCAGTAATTGTGGCACACGGGCTTAGTTGCTCCATGGCATGTGGAGCATATGCTCTTGCATATCCCGGACCAGGGCTTGAAACCGTGTCCCCTGCATTGGCAGGCGGATTCTTAACTACTGTGCCACCAGGGAAGTCCCTATCATTATTACTTTTTGAAGCATCCATTTAAAAGGTCTTGTAGACTCCCTACAAGAAGAAGCCATCTTCTTTTTACTCACCTTATTGTTTTCGTTATTTTACCCCTCAAGCAAGCATATTAGACAATTAAAACAAGTTGGAGTCAAACTTTTCAATGTCTTGATTAAGATTTTTATGTTCAGTAGTCAGTGGTATGTAATTTTGGAAGTATGATGCCAGTTTTAATTAATTTTCATAGGTTTGCTAATTAAAACAATTAAGAGGTAGGGCTTACCCATTGGAAAAATAATTGGAGGATCTCTTGAACATTATCCTTGAGGTTTCACACAAGCACAAATGGTGTAAATTTGTTTTAAAAATAGCTGGAAACCTGAAAGAAGTAATTATAACATCAAACCAAAGTTGTGTCTGCATTTATCTTTTAAAAAAATTATTGGAGAGAAAATTTTCCTTGAACTTCTGGAAGCCACTTCTGCCTGTCTCTATGTTCATGGTGGTAATAATAATTCGGAATAACACCAGACTGTTTTTTCAATAACAGCATGATATGTAAACTTTAAACTTTAGAGATCAATGTTGACAAGACAGAATTCTGAGAGATGAGAAAATGAGGGAACAAACACAGAGAAAGCCCAAGGGAATGGAGGGAGAAATATCTAATGTAAATTAATAATAATTCTGTTGCCAACAGGATGCAGTCCTTGATATCAATGGGTTTCCAACTTTTTTGAAGTCACAGATCTTTAGAGTCAAAACATATTTCCTAGAAGGTTAACACAGAACATAATTCTTGATAGTAGTGGAATATGACAGGAGTGAATATGAAAAGAAAAATGAACAACATACAGAAATACTCAAGCAGCAGTTTAGTATATGGGTTAAATGCAAGAACTCTGGTGTCACACTATCTAGGTTTTAATCCTGGTTCCATCTCTAAAACAGGGGTAATAAAACCTATCCCAAAGTGTTGTTATGGGGATTAAATGAGTTAATATATGTAAATCACTTAGAACAATGTTCTATCCAAAATAAAGATTAGTTATGTTTATAATTATTCTCACATTTAAAATATGAAAAAATTAGTAATTTCTCCAAGACACTCCAAAGCAATCTCCATTTTTTAAAATAAATTTATTTATTTTTATTTATTTATTTTTGGCTGCTTTGGGTCTTTGTTGCTGCGCATGGGCCTTCTCTAGTTGCGGCGAGCGGGGGCTACTCTTTGTTGCAGTGTGCGGGCTTCTCATTGTGGTGGCTTCTTTTGTCGTGGAGCACAAGCTGTAGGTGCACAGGCTTCAGTAGTTGTGGCACATGGGCTTAGTAGTTGTGGCTCGCAGGCTCTAGAGCGCAGGCTCAGTAGTTGTGGCGCACCGGCTTAATTGCTCTGCAGCATGTGGGATCTCCTGGACCAGGGCTCGAACCTGCATTGGTAGGCGGATTCTTAACCACTGCACCATCGGGGAAGCCCCAATCTCCATTGTTGTAGTTTACCCAAATGTTGTTATACAACCTTGCAGAGGCCCAGAGTTTTGGGGAACAATGATTTAAGACCTCAGTATATTTATCAGGAGTCTTAAAAATGTTGATACCCTTTGATTCTATAATTTTACCTTAAGGAACCTCGCCTAAGGAAATGATAAAAATGCAAACAATTATAAGCAAAAATATTCATCACAGCATTATTTATGAATAAAAAATTTTAAAACTAAATATCAGAAAATAGGGGAATAAATAAGGAATTATTTAAATAGTTGATAGCATATTTATAAGGTAGAATATATACAGGCATTAAAAATGTTGGCCTCTGTCTATCTTTCATAATGAATGTTAATTATATGTGAAAACGCTGATGGTATAGTGGTAACTGAACTCAGCAAAATATATAACTGTATAGTCTGGTCTTGACTGTTTAAAAATATGTCTAGAATATACCTTCGAAAATATACTAATAAATTAACATTATTTCAGAGGGTTAGAACAAAGGTCATTAAACTTCTGTAAAGTGTCAACTAATGTAAACATTTTAGGCTTTGCAGACCATAGAGTTTCTGTCACAACTACTAGACTCTGCTGTTGTGGTGTGGAAAGCAGCCATAGATCACCGTGTTATAATAAAACTTGATTTACAAAAAATAGGCCTGTTGGCCATAAAATGCCAACAGATGCATTTATTTCCTTTTTAAATATTTTTCTCAATTTTCTACAGGGAGAAAAACATAAATTACTTTTGTAGTCTAAAAATTAAAATAATACATGTTATAAAAAGCAAAATAGGGCCTCCCTGGTGGCGCAGTGGTTGAGAGTCCGCCTGCCGATGCAGGGGATACGGGTTCGTGCCCCGGTCTGGGAGGATCCCATATGCCGCGGAGCGGCTGGGCCCGCGAGCCATGGCCGCTGGGCCTGAGCGTCCGGAGCCTGTGCTCCACAATGGGGGAGGCCACAACAGTGAGAGGCCCGCATACCGCAAAAAAAAAAAAAAAAAAAAAAAAAAGCAAAATACTCTTTGCTATAAAGAATAAGAGATACCATAGATAGTTAGAAAATGGCTATTATAGACTTCTGTAATTTATAAATTCGTATTAGGTCACATTAGAAATGACATGCTTAAAAATAAAAGCCTCCAGTGATTGCATATTACACTTAGAATGAAGTCGAAAATATTTTACGTAGCCTGTAAGGTCCGGAAGACCTCACCTCTGGCTTTATCTCCCAATTCATTTCCTACCACTCTCTCCCTTGATCACTTGCTCCAGCAGTGCTTGCATTGACATGGGGCACTGGAATGAGCATTTAATGCAGACTGGTATAAGCAGACTCTTAACTTCCTCATCTTCTCATAAGAAGTCTCTGCCTCCAAATCCAAGAGTCCTGGAAACGACTTAAAAAATTTATTCAGTCATCTAAATTCTTTTTAAAAACCTAGGTATTTTTATTGTGTACATAAAATACTTGTATTTGATTCAGTTTTCTCTATTTTTCATCCAGCCCACACAAGTTCAAGGAATCAACTAAAACACCAAATAGCCTCAGATTTTATTTTTGAATTTAGAAAAGCTAAAATTTTATAAAGAACAATAGATAATTTATTTTCCGTTTTGCCTCCCTTTTGTAAATCCTCTTCCACACTCTTAGGTACATTGATACACAATGTATATATTCATATATCTATCAAATTTTTTTATTTCGCAAAGCAGGTAAAAAAGGGAATGTCTGTTTTTAAGCTGTGTTTCTTTTATTATGAGAAATTTAAGCAAGTTTTAGTATGTTTAAAAGCCATTTATATTTCCAAGCCTGTGACCTATATTCATGACCTTTGTTTTTCTATTATCCTTTAGTGGTCTTTTTTTAATATGTTGTAGGACTTTTAATATGTTATGAAAACTAGCTTTTGTCTGTCATATGTGCTGCAAATAACTTTTCAATTTTGTCTTTATTATTTACTTATCTTGCAATGCAGAAATTAAAAAAAAAATTTAATGGTCAAATTGATAGGTCTTTGTTGAAGTCTTCTGAAATTTATATGATGCTTTGAAAGACCTTCCCCACTCCAAGACTGTAAAACAAAAAAAAATTTTCCCCTTAGATCTTTGCTCCATCTGGGATTTATTTTATAGTAAGGAGTGATAGAAAAGTGCATACCACATTCTTCTGCTGATTTAGTCAGGCAAGACTCTCTGATTGCAGAATGATACAACCTGGTTTCTTTAAGCTATCAGGTACTTACCACTCAAAATATTGTGTGAAACCATCCAACAAAATAACATAATGTTAACATGTGGCAAAACGTTTTCAATCAGTTATTTAGATCAGTATTTTCTGAACTTCAGTCATTCAGATACTCCTCTGTAATTTTTGACATTTCCACATTAACTCCTATAATATTATTTTCTTAATACTTTAAATTGCCTCTTTTTATGTTGGTAATTTTATTGAAGAAGAAAACTTTATATCATAATTTAACATTGTAATTAAATTTCTGAAAGCATCCTAAAATAAATAAATAATAAAATAAATTTTTACCTGTACACCACTAATACCTCACTTACCACTTTGGAAAACAGTGATCTAGTTAAAGTCAAGTATATAGAAGTTTGGAGCTCTCTAATATGAAACATTGGGATGACTGACAGAAATATTGAGTTTTTATACTTGAAGTGTAATTGGTCTGGTAGACACCATACACATACACGCACACATACACACACTTTTTCACTAAAACAAAAGTAAATAGAAAAGCTATTCTGCCTCTCTGGATGAAACATTCTCTACAACTCTAAAGAAACACACTACACTGTTTAAGATAAGTTTTGCTCTTTGCAGATTAAAACACCTGCCACTATATTAAAAATAATGAAATAGAATGGCCCAAGAGGAGTTGTAAAGAGTATTTCATTTTGCCTAGTTTTTTTTTTTTTTTTTTTTTTTTTTTTTTTGCGTATGTGGGCCTCTCCCGTTGCGGAGCACAGGCTCCGGACGCACAGGCCCAGCGGCCATGGCTCACGGGCCCAGCCGCTCCGCGGCATGTGGGATCTTCCCGGACCGGGGCACGAACCCGTGTCCCCTGCATCGGCAGGCGGACGCTCAACCACTGCACCAACAGGGAAGCCCTTGCCTAGTTTTTTTTAAAATGGATAGCTTCAACATTAATTCCAGGTAGTACAGGCTTTTTTTTTTTTTTAAATTAATTTATTTGTTTATTTTTGGCTGCATTGGGTCTTCGTTGCCGTGCACAGGCTTTCTCTAGTTGCGGCGAGTGGGGGCTACTCTTTGTTGCAATGCACGGGCTTCTCATTGCAGTGGCTTCTCTTGCTGCAGAGCACAGGCTCTAGGTGTGCAGGCTTCAGTAGTTGTGGTGCACGGGCTCAGTAGTTGTGGCTCACGGACTCTAGAGCACAGGCTCAGTAGTTGTGGTGCACGGGCTTAGTTGCTCTGCGTCATATGGTATCTTCCCAGACCAGGGATCGAACTGTGTCCCCTGCATTGGCAGACGGATTCTTAACCACTGCACCACCAGGGAACTCCAGTACAGGCTTTTTGAGAATAATGATAATCCTACTTGAGTTCAGCTATATCCCTAGACATATGGAATAAAATGTATGGTGAAGATAAATTCTTTTGACCATATATTTACATTCTATATTACTCTTCGTATCGAGAAGTAGATGATGGTTTTACAACTCATATTTAGACAACAGGATTTAAGTAATTAGTGAGATAATCTGAGGCAATGTACTATATAGATTCCTGGAGAATAAGGCAGCTGAAGAAGAGGTTGTTAGTTTTCAATCAAACTCTATGTACAGCCAATGAGTGAAAAGGAAACGCTACTGGGTTGTTCTATGATAACTACAGTTAAAAAAAAAAAAAAAAGGTCTTTAAGTGGCAACTAATGATGTAAAATCTCCCAGATATCTAATAGTATGTATTCAGGATATGATACTGTTTCATTTTACTGCTTCATCATTAATGAAAACAAAGGTAGCTAGTATTTAGTAAGTGGTATGCTTACTATATACCAGGTATCTTAAAAACTCCATCTTATTTAATGTTCATGATATTTCCTCCATCTTAGAGATGAGAAAGTGGAGTCTCTGAGAAGTAAAGCAGTCTTGCCCAAGTCACACAATTAGAAAGCAGAAGAGCTTCGAGTAAAACTCAGGCCCTTAGAAGATCAGGCTTTTTCCATGAAAGCATGATGCTTCTCCAGTCAGTCTAGCTCCTTCCACCTCCTGAGACTAACCTTTCTTCTGTCTTGGAAGGTAAATCCGGTCAGAATAAAGCACCTGGACCTCACATGCAGCCTCTCTCCTGGTGGGAGAGAGAAGAGCTGTTCAAGGAGCCGAGTCTGGCTTTCACTTAAGAAGGATGGTGATGATAATTGGGGTAATTGTTAAAACAAAACAACAACAACAAAAAAAACAACTACAGGAGCCACATAAAACCAATATCTCAAAATAAAAAGTTTTAGACTTTTGTAATAAGTAGTCTTTCAGGCCACAAATATTTATTTGGCATCCATGGGGGTGCAGAGCTGTGTATTAGCTTCCTGCACTCCTTCATCCATCCCCCGATTTAGTTCAAATAATTCATGCAGTCTGGGCTGAAAAGAAACAAACAACATTTGCAGGATTTCATTTCATAAATCCCCCTGCAGGGCATTGACTGGCAGCTCACTGCATTTCTTATAGGACATTTCACATCCCTGGGGTGTACAAAACACTTGCACCAATGTAAAATATAAGAATATCAAATGAAGTGTTTATGGAGATTTTTCTAAGCTGCTACTTAGGAACCCATTCTCTGTAGAAATTTGTTGCCAGGATTCCCCAGAATTAAACAGAAATATACTAATTAGAGTCAGCAAATAAGAAAATTTTTTTACCATTTCCCATAAGGTCATGGTATGCTATTCTAAAGGTGATTCTCAGATAATTTTGGGAAACAAGTTATCAGGCACTATAAGAGTAGTCAGTCAAAGGTAGTTACTCAGTGAGGATGTGGAGAAAAGGGAACCCTTGTTCACTGTTGGTAGAAATGTAAATTGGTGCAGCCACTGTGGAAAACAGTATGGAGGTTTTTCAAAACATTAAAAAATTAGGGGCTTCCCCGGTGGCGCAGTGGTTGAGAGTCCGCCTGCCGATGCAGGGGACACGGGTTCGTGCCCTGGTCCGGGGAGACCCCACATGCCGCAGAGCGGCTGAGCCCGTGAGCCATGGCCGCTGAGCCTGCGCATCCGGAGCCTGTGCTCCGCAACGGGAGAGGCCACAGCAGTGAGAGGCTCGTGTACCACAAATAAATAAATAAATAAATAAATAAATAATTAAAAATTAAAAATATGATCCCGCAATTCCACTTCTGAGTGTTTATCCTAATAAAACACAACCTTGAAAAGACATATGCACTCCTATGTTCATTGCAGCATTGTTTACAATAGCCAAAATATGGAAACAACCTAAGTGTCCATCAGTGGATGAATGGATAAAGATGTGGCATACACACACACACCAGAATATTATCACCTATAAAAAAGAACTAAATCTTGCCATTTGCAACAACATGGATGGACCTTGAGGGCATTACGCTAAGTGAAATAAGACAGACAGAGAAAGACATTTACCATATAATTTCACTTACACATGAAATCTAAAAAACAAAAGAACAAACAAAACAGAAACAGACTCATAGATAGAGAAAACAAACTGGTGGTTGCTTGCCAGAGGGGAGAGAGTTGGTGCAAAATAGGTGAAGGAGATTAAAAGATACAGAATTCCAGTTGTAAAATAAATAAGTCATGGGGATGTAATGTACAGCATAGGGAATATAGTCAATAATATTGTAATAACCTTGTACTGTGACAGGTTGTTACTAGACTTATTGTGGTGATCATTTCAAAATGTATATAAATATTGAATCACTATCATGCACACCTGAAACTAATATGGTATTGTATGTCAGTTATACTTCAATTAAAAATGTAGTTGCTCAAAGTAAACTGTATGGTATACAGAGAATAGACTTGAGAGACAAATAAACCTAGGTTCTAGACTCTGATCCATCAGTTCTTAATTGACTAATCATATAATAAAGAAGTCTCTGAGAAACAATGTCCACATTTGTTAAAATAGGGATAATACCTGTCTCAGGGGACAGTTATGGGGATTAAATGAAATAATGACCAATGTAAAACACATAGCAAACTTGCTGGCACTTAGAAGGTATTCAACAAATGTTAATTCCTTTCCCCTTTTGCATCCCAAAGACTTACAGTATACTGATCACTTACCTATTTACTTGATTTCTAATTGACAAACAAAAGCTACAGGAGAAAATATAATCTTAAAGAGATCAAGATCAAGGTTGTCAGATATTTCTTATAGCGAGGTACCTTGCATTGTAGGCACATTTGATATAGGGTTGAAGTTTCTTTGCAGAACACATTAGGATGTCATGTAATCTAGTCTGCAGAAAAATAAAGGACATTTCAATAGTGGCTCCATTTTGTAATTTTTATGAGTATTATCACCAAAATGATCTTTGATCATATACCAATTCTCATTTCATTATGTTTATAATTTATTTTTTATATTCATAGAGGTACCCCAAATGTTTTGTTAATTTACTTTTTAAAAGCTACTGTAAGTTATGATGTATAACAATCATGGAATAATAATAATGGAACAATAATTATAAATAATACGTTAGCTAAAATATAGCACTTAACCACATGCCAAGTATCTGATGTGTGCATTTAACTGCTTTACCTCATTTAATACATCCAACAACCCAAAGAGAAGGTATTATTATTATTATTATCCTGTTTTACAGTTGAGAAATGGCACAGAGTGATTAAGTGCCCGAGATCTAAAGTAGATATGTAAAGTAGGAAACATAAAAGGGAGGGAAAAATGATAAAGTATCTGTTTATTATAAAATTTTAGCTTTTCTAAATTCAAAACTAAAACCTGAGGCTATTTGGTGTTTTCGTTGGTTCCTTGAACTATTTGGGCTGTTGCCCTATCAAAAATCTTCTCTCTGTGATAGTGTGGATTTGTTTCCTTTGTCACAGGCTGTACTTTTCTATAACAAATATCTGGATGAAAACTACAGAAAACTGAATAAAATACTGTTTTTTTGTACACAGTACAAATACCTACATTTTTAAAGAATTACTCCGATTGAACATTTTTTTAAAAAGTTATTTCCAAGACCCTTGGATTTGTAGGCAGAATCTTTGTATGAGAAGTTGTTAGTGGTACCACTGTTATGTCATATGTGGATCTAGGGTTGTGGACTATAAACGTGAATATGATATAATCTTGCCTGAAATGAACAGGGTACTTATATTGGCAATGTCAGCTATTTGATTTCCTGAAATATTCTGCTGGATAATACAACCATATTATGACCTGTTCATAGGTTCCAAGTATTCCTTAACAGCAACTGCCAGTCAGTGTTAAATCTGGCTTGAACACACTATAATTTCAATTAAGTGGCAAACCATTTAAATATGCACATAAATAAATTGCATAGAAAAATTATGGAAGGAGAGCAGAATGATCTAACAAGAATGCATGTCAAACTTATGGTAAACACCTATCATGACAAATTTCCCTGACATTCTTCTCTCTAGTGAAAATATATACAGTAATATTTCTATTAAGGATGCTTTTAACAATAAACTTTGATGTCAGAAGCCTTGTTGTGAGAAGGAGGAGGATTAGAGACAGCTTTTGGGGCATTTTTGTCTTGCCAGTTTAATGGGACAAGGTACTCAAGTGTTAAGTGTATATTGCCGTGGTTTTGGTCTTCTGGGCTACTTGGGAGATTGTTTCCATTCTTAGGAGGATCTTTTTTTTTTTTTTGCGGTATGCGGGCCTCTCACTGTTGTGGCCTCTCCCGTTGCAGAGCACAGGCTCCGGACGCGCAGGCTCAGCGGCCATGGCTCACGGGCCCAGCCGCTCCGCGGCATGTGGGATCTTCCCGGACCGGGGTACGAACCCGTGTCCCCTGCATCGGCAGGTGGACTCTCAGCCACTGTGCCACCAGGGAAGCCCTTAAGAGGATCTTAAGAGGCCAAATGGCAGGGGGAGCTTTTGCTAGTTTCAGGCCACTTAAATCCAGAGAGTAAGGTATTTCAGTGAGGCTTCTGTCCTGGTTTGCCTTGGAGAAGTTCGTATATGAGATGGTTTCTTTCTCTTCTATACAGTGGTTGCCACGAACCCAGATCTGAGGAAGTGAGATCTGGTCCAATTTCCCTCCCACTTAAGTCTCCCCAAGTCCAAATCAAGTGTGTGACTGTGGACATATGACAATCTCTTCATGCCTCAGTTTCCTTATCTGTAAACTTAGGGTGATAATAGAACGTGTCTTACAAGGTGGTTGTAAGGATTAGTATTACCTGTGATTAGATGATTGTATGGTGGAACACATCTGGGTTCAAATACTGGTCTTACTATATAATACTACCCCTGTGACCTTGGGCAAAATACTGAATCTTCTGAGCGACAGTTTCTGTACACTGCCAACCTTTCAGGGTGGATGAAGATAAAAAAATTAAAAAATAATATATGAAAATTACCTAGACCATGCTAAGTATGTGTATGTGTATGTTAGTTATTTTAAATTAAGCCCTCATTTGTGTGTCTACTATGTTTAAGGCCCTGTGATACTGGCTGTAAGGGACATGAGGATTTATAGTGTGGCTGGTATTGAATTAGGAAGAAGGAAGTTGTTATATCACTGTATTAGCCATTGTTTTCTCATATTCTTATCATCTGGTTCAAAGAGTTGTCACAAATATATAATACCCCTGAAGTGATTTGAGGATAAAGTGCTTAATTGCCTCTAAGCATTTATTAGTTTCACCAGTTATCAAATGGCTTATTCTGACACTGAGCCCATCTGTTATATGGACACAAAAATTATTTTCTTTCAAATCACTTTGCATCTGATTGATATGTAAATTATATTTTGGACTTTTCCACTAGTAGGTATAGTACCTGTAAATCACATATAGGTTAGCTACTTGTAATCATGTTTTTTAAAACATGAAGTCCCTTATTTTATACATACAAAACAGAAAAATATATATTGTTTTATATTTATATTGTTTTATGCATATAAATATAATGTATGATAATAATAAAACAAAAATGCATGTACTCTCTACTCTAGTCAAGAAGTAGAAGTATCTGTCCCTAATTCCTGTCTTTCCTTAGAAAAGAGTAATCATTCTTCTGAGATTTGTGTTTCTCATTGTTTTCTTTTTATCCTAGTGTTGTTACATTTGTATGTATATCTGTATACACTTCACCAACTTACAAATTATTTGATGAAAAAGAAAATGTTCCATCTATCTCTGTACTCCTCTATAGCTCCTAGAAGTCACCAAATATAACCAAAAGAACAAACCCTTTATACATTGTGGTATTTATCAGCTTAAGAAAGTCAGCCTCTCTGAAACTTAGTTCCTCATCTGTGAAATCTATTTTGTGAGGAATATTTTAAGCATTCACTGAATTCATATGATCAAAATAATCTTCATAGTGCCTGTTTATTGTAGCTGTTCATCAGATGTCAGGTCCATACTTTCTTACTGCCAAAAGGCTTCAAATATCCCCATCACACAACTTTATTAAATTGAGGTGTCCAGTTGCTGCTATTGTATTTATGGTACCTACCTATTTCTAGGTGGGTAGGATGAGTATCAACGTTTTTCTAACTTGTTACTTCCATAGTATTCTCAGGAAAGACCTTTATTGAATGACATTGGTATTATAAACTATCTTGAACTGAGATAGGTTTTGGTCTCTCAATCTCTTAATGGCCAAACTATTCTCATTATGTCATTCTCTTTTTTTTTTTTTTTTTTTTTTTTGCGGTACGCGGTCCTCTCACTGTTGTGGCCTCTCCCGTTGCGGAGCACAGGCTCCGGACGCACAGGCCCAGCGGCCATGGCTCACGGGCCCAGCCGCTCCGCGGCATGTGGGATCTTCCCGGACCGGGGCACGAACCCATGTCCCCTGCATCGGCAGGCGGACTCTCAACCACTGCGCCACCAGGGAAGCCCATGCCATTCTCATATGATGCTCTCTTTCTGTTGAAATCATTGTTGGATGAATATATTTTGCATATATCTTAAAATTCCCATATAACAAAGCACTGCATGGAGACTTTTAACTGGAGATATTGCTCCTGTGGATGGCCGGAACTTAGAAATTAATTTTAGATACAAATCCTATATTACTGTGAAAATGGCCCTGTCTTTATGCTGTTATTGTCTTTCAGTATCTAGTGTCATCCTAAATATTCTTTATCAAAGATTATTTGATATCCCATCTCTGAGAAAGATAAATCACAACCCACGTAATGTCAATGTGCTTATTAGCCTGCATATCCTGATTGGTTCTAGAAATTCTTTAGAATGATCATTCATGCCATTTTGAAAAATCTTAATGTCAAGTGGCTAAGATTATTCCCATTTTTCAGAGAGGAAGTAGAGGTAAAATGATTTGTTCTAATCTAGCAGGGGAATATGTATCAAAATATGTATGAATGTTAGTCTTTCATAGTGCTACCTCTAGATTTTAGATTTTCTTTTAAAAAGAAGACTTAAATGCTTATGACATTTTTATACAGAAAAATAAATCCATTCTTATAAACTATTCCTTTGCTCATTTTTTTGGATTACACAAGATAAATTCCTTTAAAGATTAACCATCAATATTTATTTTAAAAGACCTACTTATTCCTTATATAATTTTCAAAATATGACAGGGGAAAATGTTATTTAACTCATTTCAGAAAAAGGAACAGGAATTATTTGATTAGTCCACCACTGCTCTGAGGGAGAAGAAATGTAAGATTCAGCAATCATGCAAATAACTAAAGCCTGGAAAGATCTTCATGGGTGATAATCTAAGTTGGCTGAAACTCTGGCACAGTTTCAGAGGACTCCCCGTATGTCATTCGTAAAAGAAGAGTATTGGATAGGCTACTGCAGAAGCATTCAGCAAGATAGATGATGATACAAAGGCCTTGGAAGGGAAATAGTTTAAGCCTTTGACTTCATCAGGAAGAGATCAAACTATATATTGTGTATATATATATATATTTTTTTTCACCTCCCTGACCATCCATCCATTCATCCATCCATCCACGCACCTGTCCATATTGGTCTGTTTGTCATTCTATCCCCAAATCACCAGCTTTACTTTTTAAAATGTTTATTTTATATTGCAGTGTAGTTCTTTTGTTTGTTTTGTTTTTTTTTCTTACGTTGATATCTTCATTGCAATTTTAGGCTGTGTTTACATTATGAAGACAGAACTCCTGTGTATGTGTTGGTGTTTTTTTTTTTTTTTGGGAGTATAGTTGATTAACAATGTTGTGTTATTTTCAGGTGTACAGCAAAGTTATTCAGTTATACATACACATGTATCTATTCTTTTTCAAATTATTTTCCTATTTAGGTTATTACAGAATATTGAGCAGAGTTCCCCATGCTATACGGTAGGTCCTTGTTGGTTACCTATTTTAAATATAGCAGTGTATACTTGTCAATCCCAAACTCCCAATTATCCTTCCTCACCATCCTTCCCCCCAGTAATCGTAAGTTTGTTCTGTAAGTCTGTGAGTCTGTTTCTGCCAAAATCACCAGCTTTAACAGAGCACTATAGGCCCTAAAGTGTTCAGCAAAATAGACTATATGAGAGCAA
This sequence comes from Mesoplodon mirus, assembly GCF_964341445.2. Lineage (NCBI taxonomy): Eukaryota > Metazoa > Chordata > Mammalia > Artiodactyla > Ziphiidae > Mesoplodon > Mesoplodon mirus. Next base: position 48,952,234 of record NC_138982.1, read on the forward strand.
GTGCCTCCTACAAGACATGGTAGTACATATCGTCAGTTCTTTTCCCCATAAATGCCTCTGGAAATGCAAAGTAATATGTGAGCATCTGTAAGAAATTATATTATATTGAACTTCACTAAGCAGTCATAGGTTCATGAACCTGGAAGGGAACTTGTGCAACCATCTAGAAGGAAGAAGAAAAGAAAGCGGTTTTTACTCAAATAGAAAAAAACCCCCACATTTATTTAGACTTAAGGTTTCTAAAAGCACAGGAAGAAATAAACACAATCTATAAAGGACTGAGGAGTGTACTTTTAGCACAACTGACTAACATGTCCAGACAAGGTAAAGATGCCTTTGTCATAAATAATAAAATTTTACTCAGACATTGCTTACTATTTGATAATGTTGCCTCTGAACTTTCAGGTCAGTGATACCAATTATATTAAGATTTCTTTTAGGTACAAAATTCTATCAAAATACCATGAAATTATATTGTACCTTCAGTTTTCCCAGAACTCAAGTAATAGCCTCTATTTTACCATATTTTTACAGTTTCCTTGATAGAAAAGTGAGATCAGTAGCAAGGCCCTTATTTTAGAACGTGTGGTCACTGGACAGTATTTTTCTCTTGAGATAAGGTTATCTCCAGACTTTTAAAAGACTATTTTGACCATCATCTTGCTGTTCTCATACAAATCTTTTATCCTGAAATGAGACCAATTCTAGCATGGAGACCTTGGCTACAAATTATCCATGACCAAAATCATTATACTGGGAAAATGTGTGTGTTTGAATTATGGCATAAAGAAAGTCATGGAAAGGCTCTGCTTTTTACGTTTCTGGTATCTTAAAGCCTGATTTACCTAACTGCTCCATTCACGGAAAACATGGTATGATTTGAAAGCTAAAGGCACAGGTTGTCTTTAGTTTTTGCTATTGTTTTTATTTTTACATGAAAGTGCAGTCCAAGCAAAACAGATACAACTATGTGTGTATAAAGATAAAAAGATGGATCAAAATGTACTCTTTTTAGAGGAAAAAAGTATACCTTTAAAAAGTGAATGTAGGGCCTCCCTGGTGGCGCAGTGGTTGAGAGTCCGCCTGCCGATGCAGGGGATACGGGTTCGTGCCCCGGTCTGGGAGGATCCCATATGCCGCGGAGCGGCTGGGCCCGTGAGCCATGGCCGCTGGGCCTGCGCATCCGGAGCCTGTGCTCCGCAACGGGAGAGGCCACAACAGTGAGAGGCCCGCATACTGCAAAAAAAAAAAAAAAAAAAAAAAAAAGTGAATGTAGCCAAATATTTTTCAATAATAGTAGTTGAATGAGTAAATTAATGAATGGATCTATCAACTACCTATCAAAAAGTACACTGTACACTTAGAGTGTGAAAAGCTCAGATCTAGTTGTTAGGGAGACAAAGATGCATACATTGCAAAAACCATTGGGAATTAAAATCAAAGGACACTCTTTGGATAAATGAGTAGTATCTAAGATTTTCCTGTTACAAAATTACAGAATTCCCATAGTAGCTTTTTCCTTTTATCTCATCTCAGAACAAACACATTTTATCTGTGTATGTAGTATGAAATGGCCACCTTAATTGGCAGTTTTTCAAATCCTTAATTCATTTCCCACTCCTGTTTGCTGTATAATCCTTCCCTTGCTCATTAATATAGTTATAGGGGCTTCCCTCGTGGCGCAGTGGTTGAGAGTCCGCCTGCCGATGCAGGGGACACGGGTTCGTGCCCCGGTCTGGGAAGATCCCACATGCCGTAGAGCGGCTGGGCCCGTGAGCCATGGCCGCTGAGCCTGCGCATCCGGAGCCTGTGCTCTGCAACAGGAGAGGCCACAACAGTGAGAGGCCCGCGTACCGCAAAAAAAAAAAAAAAAAAAAGTTATAGTAAACATTATTTTTCATATATTAAATTGTTATATATAGTAGAAACTAAATGAAGTAGAAATTAGATATATAGACATCTGGGTATTATGTATATATACATAAATACATATAATTTAAAGTATATCTACAAAATGGAAATTACACAGTACATCTACAAAAATGGAAATTGTCTTCCAATATTTATAATTCCTATTTCTATTAAAAGTCTAACCACACAGTTGAGAAGGTGATGATACTATGGCAGCCTTATTGAGGTCCATATTTTAATAGAAACAGATATTTTAAATTATTGTTATAGATGTGAATCCAAACTCCTTTGTGGATCTCAAGCCCATGTAACTGGACTGAGCTGAGTTCCAATTTTACTTTCTTCTCCAAACCTGTCAAACTTGCTTTATTCTTCTAAATACATGGTCTTTTGAGGAAACAAGTCAGACAACATTGTTTATTTTCCTCTTTATTATAAATATTGTTCAGTCCATAGCCAGTCTTATAGGTAACATTTTATTCTTTCTTTTGCAAAAAGCCCATTACTCAAAATTATTCAGTGCTTAGAGGATAAAACAATTTGTAACTTCCTTAGGGAAATTGTTTTTCCTAGTTTTCATTGTCTCCAACTTTAATTTTGTGTTGCTTTTCCAAAATCATAATTTGCCGCAAATCATTTAAACAAAATCATTCTTCCAGTGAACTAATTTTCTTTTTTTTCCTGACAGTTTATATTTGATCATAACAGTTTTCCTTGGTTGCCTATTAATAACTGAGCACTATGGTAATGAGCTGGAGACAATGCTGAAGAAATACAAGAGATGTCCCTAGACTATAAATATATAAGAGGGAGAAGTATGGAACCTGGAGTCATCAGGTTTTATTGAGGAGGACCTTGAAGAATGAGTAGCATTTAAGAAGGAAGATAGAAGGTGTGTGTGTGGTGTTGACATATCAGGAAAGGGAAACCTAAAAGCTCAGAGGTGGGCCCCTGGTTAGCACTGCCTTAGTAGAGAAATGGCAGGTGCTTCACACTATTCTCACTTGTACCACTCCTATGAGAAATATTTCAGTTTTATTTTTACTCAAAATAAAGTTATCTAAAATGTTATATGAAGAACGAAAATTTGGTAAAAGTCCTTTGTTGTCTTTTACTATTAGATTACAACCAGAAAAAGAAGAAAATAATGAACTAGTGACATATTCAAAGTCTAAAATGACTCTAAAATAAGGGTTTGTAGATCACAAGGTGTCTTATAGTTCAGCATCTACCTTCTTGTTTAAGAACTTGTATGAACTGATTTGGACAATAGAGTTAAATAAACATGTAATTTGTTACACACATGTATTTATAAACTCATAAGATTAAGTCTTTAACCCTTATTCATAAAGGATTAGTTGGGATAGATTTTTAAATTTATTTTAAGGAGGTATTTTCAGAATTAAATAGTTTACAATGAGCTAGACTAAAGGAATTCTTCTGAGGTTCAATTTAGGGCCAGCTTCTATCATTTACCCATGACGACTGACTTCTAAACAACATGTATTATTTCATTCTTGAATTCATTACAGAAAAGATCTAATATGCACAATCTGTGTTATCTTCAGTTACATCGTAATGTATTCATAATCTATTCAAATTAGGGAACACAGATAATACATCTGAATAGAGTTCTCACTTTGGGAGGTACAGAGAAATTAGTAAATTAATGTAGAGGTTGATTAGTGAGACATACCCTATTGACCTGAATGACTTTATCTGCTGAGCAGTTTACACACAGTAAATAATTTATAGGCTGGGAAAATCTTATTACTTGTTTATTCTGTCTTTCTCTTAATATATTGTTCAAAAAACCTTTCCAAACAGTGTAATAAGTTGTAGGCATAGACTGAGACCTTAATAATATGGACAAGCAACTACAAAGAAATGAATTCAGCGTTTTACAGTATGCGAAAAGGCCAAATTTTAGCTCTTATAATACAACAAGGAGACCCAAGAATCAAAGGAATAAAACATTTTTTACCTGAATCTTTTCCATCCCATTTTAATTCCTCCTCCTGAATTGCCTACAGAATATTTGATTGGCAGAAGGAGAGTATAACCTTAAATCAATGGTTCTGAAAGTGTAGTCTACAGACTCTTGGAGACCCTGAGATCCTTTCAAGTAGTCCATGAAATCAAAACTATGTTTATGATAATACTAAGACATTACTTGTTTTTTCACTGTGTTGGCATTTTGCACTGACTGTGCACAAACAATAGTGGGTAAACTGCTGATGATCTAAGGCAGTGGCACTAAACTGTACTAATAATAGTCATTATAGTCTTCACATCTACACACTTACACTAAAACACACACACACACACACACAAAACAGTTGCACTTAAAATTTCCTCAATTAAACAGTAAAAGTTATTAATTTTATTAAATCTTGTTCCTTGAGTATGTCTTTTTAAATAGTCTGTATAACAAGATGGGAAGTACACATAAAGCATTTCTGCTGTGTACTGAAGTAAGATGGTTGTCTCAAGGAAAGCACTGTCATGATTGTTTGAGTTGCAAGCTGACTTTCTGATGGGTTCAGTGGTAATATTAATATGGTTTGATTTTTAAATATTACATAATGAAATATGTCAACATTTGGAAGATTTGAAGAGGGGTGATATTTTCCAAAGGACTAACATGATATTTCAAAACCAGGTATAGGTAAAAGATCCATTCAAAGTACCAAATAAGCCAATGGATTTGAATATAACAGTGTATAAAAAGTTCATTGATATTGTTTCAAATTCCATATCAAAACTAACCTTTAAAGAAACCATGTTCGTCTAGTTTTGGTGTTGTATCAAAGAATAATATCCATAACTATTTGAAAAGGCTATTTAAACACTCCTCCCTTTTCCAACTGCACATTTGTAAGAGGTCAGACTTTTCTTGATATACTTCAGAATCACAATAGATTGAGTACAAGCATTCAGCTATCTTTTCTTTATTTTTTAGTTTTTTAAATCAATTTTTTGAAATTGAAGTATAGTTGATTTACAATATTGTGTTAACTTTTTTTTTTTGGCTGTGCTGTGTGGCTTGCAGGACCTCAGTTCCCTGACCAGGGATTGAACCCGGGCCACAGCAGTGAAAGCCTGGAATCCTAACCACTAGGCCACCAGGGAACTCCCCACAATGTTGTGTTAATTTCTGATGTACAGCAAAGTGATTCAGTTATATATATATATTCTTTTTTAAAATATTCTTTCCCATTATAGTGCATGATAGGATATTGAATATAGTTCCCTGTGCTATACAGTAGGACCTTGTTCTTTATCCATTCTACATATAATAGTTTGACTCTGCTAGTCCCAAACTCCCACTCCATCCCTCACCCACCACCTTGACAACCACAGGTGTTCTCTATGTGAATCCGTTTCTGTTTTGTAGGTAGGTTCATTTGTGTCACATTTTAGATTCCACATATGTGATATCACATGGCATTTTCTTTCTCTTTCTGACTTACTTCACTTAGTATGATAATCTCTAGTTCCATCTATGTTGCTGCAAATGGCATTATTTCATTCTTTTTTATGGCTGAGTAGTATTCCATTGTATATGTGTACCACATCTTCTTTATCCATTCATCTGTTGATGGACATTTAGGTTGTTTCCATGTCTTGGCTATTGTAAATAGTGCTGCTATGAACATAGGGATGCCTGTATCTTTTTGAATTATAGTTTTGTTTGGATATATGCCCAGGAGTGGGATTGCTGGATCATATGGTAATTCTATTTTTAGTTTTCTGAGGAACCTCTATATTGTTTTCCACAGTGGCTGTACCAACTTACATTCTCACCAACAGTGTAGGAGGGTTCCCTTTTCTCCAGACCCTCTCCAGCATTTGTTATTTGTAGACTTTTTTTTTAATGTCTTTATTGGAGTTAATTGCTTTACAATATTGTGTTAGTTTCTGCTGTATAACAAAGTGAATCAGCTATACATATACATATATCCCCATATCTCTTCCCTCTTGCAACTCCCTCCCACCCTCCCTATCCCACCCCTCTAGGTGGTCACAAAGTACTGAGCTGATCTCCCTGTGCTGTGCAGCTGCTTCCCACTAGCTATCTATTTTATATTTGGTAGTGTATATATGTCCATGCCACTCTCTCACTTCGTCCCAGCTTACCCTTCTCCCTCCCCGTGTCCTCAAATCCATTCTCTACGTCTGTGTCTTTATTCCTGTCCTGCCCCTAGGTTCATCAGAACCATTTTTTTTTTTTTTAGATTCCATATATATGTGTTAGCATACGGTATTTGTTTTTCTCTTTCTGACTTACTTTACTCTGTATGACAGACTCTAGGTCCATCCACCTCACTACAAATAACTCAATTTCGTTTTTTTTTTTTTTTTTGCTGAGTAATATTGCATTGTATATATGTGCCACATCTTCTTTATCCATTCATCTGTTGATGGACGCTTAGGTTGTTTCCATGTCCTGGCTACTGTAAATAGTGCTGCAGTGAACGTTGGTACATGACTCTTTCTGAATTATGGTTTTCTCAGGGTATATGCCCAGTAGTGGGATTGCTGGGTCATATGGTAGTTCTATTTTTAGTTTTTTAAGGAACCTCCATACTGTTCTCCATAGTGGCTGTATCAATTTACATTCCCACCAGCAGTGCAAGAGGGTTCCCTTTTCTCCACACCCTCTCCAGCATTTACTGTTTGTAGATTTTTTGATGATGGCCATTCTGACCGGTGTGAGGTGATACCTCATTGTAGTTTTGATTTGAATTTCTCTAATGATTAGTGATGTTGAGCATCTTTTCATGTGCCTATTGGTCATCTGTATTTCTTCTTTGGAGAAATGTCTAGTTAGGTCTTCTGCCCATTTTTGGATTTGTTTTTGTTTTTGTTTTTGCTGTTGAGCTGTTTGTATATTTTGGAAATTAAGCCCTTGTTAGTTGCATCATTTGCAAATATTTTCTCCCATTTGGTGGTAGGTTGTCTTTTCATTTTGTTTATGTTTTCCTTTGCTGTGCAAAAGCTTGTAAGTTTGATTAGGCCCCATTTGTTTATTTTTTGTTTTTATTTCTGTTGCCTTGGGAGACTGACCTAAGAAAACATTGGTATGATTTATGTCAGAGAATGTTTTGCCTATGATGTCTTCTGGGAGTTTTATTGTGTCATGTTTTATGTTTAAGTGTTTAAGCCATTTTGATTTTATTTTTGTGTATGGTGTGAGAGTGTGTTCTAACTTCATCGATTTACATGTAGCTGTGCAACTTTCCCAACACGACTTGCTGAAGAGACTGTCTTTTTCCCATTGTATATTCTTGCCTCCTTTGTCAAAGATTAATTGACCATGGGTGTGTGGGTTTATATCTGGGCTCTCTATTCTGTTCCATTGACCCATATGTCTGTTTTTGTACCAATACCATGCTGTTTTGGTTACTGTAGCTTTGTAGTATTGTCTGAAGTCTGGGAATGTTATGCCTCCTGCTTTATTCTTTTTCTTCAGGATTGCTTTGGCAATTTTGGGTCTTTTATGGTTCCATATGAATTTTAGGATTATTTGTTCTAGTTCTGTGAAAAATGTCATGAGTAATTTGATAGGGATCACATTAAATCTGTAGATTGTTTTGGGTAGTAGGGCCACCTTAACAATATTAATTCTTCCAATCCAAGAGCATGGGATATCTTTCCATTTCTTTGAATCATCGTCAGTTTCCTTTATTAGTGTTTTATAGTTCTCAGCGTATAAGTTGTTCACCTCCTTGGTTAGGTTTATTCCTAAGTATTTTATTTTTGGGGGTGTGATTTTAAAAGGTATTGTTTTTACATTCCCTTTCTGATATTTCATTGTTAGTGTAAAGAAATGTAACCGATTTCTGTATGTTAATCTTGTATCTTGCTACTTTTGCTGAATTCGTTTATCAGTTATAGTAGTTTTTGTGTGGAGTCTTTAGGGTGTTCTATATATAGTATCATATCTGCATATAATGACAATTTTACCTCTTCCTTTCCAATTTGGATACCTTTTATTTCTTTTTCTTATCTGATTGCTGTGGCTAGGACTTCCAATAGTATGTTGAATAGAAGAGGTGAGAGTGGGGCTTTCCTGGTGGCACAGTGGTTAAGAATCTGCCTGCCAGTGCAGGGGACATGGGTTCGAGCCCTGGTCCGGGAAGATCCCACATGCCATGGAGCAACTAAGCCCGTGCACTGCAGCTACTGAGCCTGTGCTCTAGAGCCCGCAAGCCACAACTACTGAGCCCACCTGCCACAACTACTGAAGCCCATGTGCTTAGAGCCCATGTTCCACAACAAGAGAAGCCACCACAGTGAGAAGCCCATGTACTGCAATGAAGAGTAGCCCCCGCTCGCCACAACTAGAGAAAGCCTGCGCGCAGCAGCAAAGACCCAACACAGCAAAAAATAAATAAATTAAAAAAAAAAAAAGGTGAGAGTGGGCATCCTTGTCTTGTTCCAGATTTTAGCAGGAAGGCTTTCACCTTTTCACCATTGAGTATTATATTGGCTGTGGGTTTGTCAAACATAGCTTTTATTATTTTGAGATATGTTCCCTCTATACCCACTTTTGGAAGAGTTTTTCTCATGAATGAATGTTGAATTTTGTCAAATGATTTTTCTGCATCAATTAAGATGATCATGTGGTTTTTGTCTTTTGTTTATGTGTTTGTATCAGATTGATTGATTTGCATATGTCAAACCATCCTTGTGAGCTTGGGTTGAATCCTACTTGGTCATAGTGTATGATCTTTTTTCTGTATTGTCGGATTCGGTTTGCCAATATTTTATTGAGAATCTTTGCATCTATATTCATCAAAGACATTGGCCTGTAATTTTCTTTTTTGGTGGTGTCCTTGGTATCAGGGTGATGGTGGCTTCATAGAATGTCTTAGGGAATGTTCCCTCCTTTTCAATATTTTTGGAAGAGTTTGAAAAGGTTCGGTGTAAGTTCTTCTTTGTATGTTTGGTTTAATTCACCTGTAAAGCCATCTGGTCCTGAACTTCGGTTTGTAGGGAGTTTTTAAATTACAGATTCTTCAGCTGTCTTCTATTAAGCCCAATATTATAAGATTTGAAAAAATGTCAAGTAATGCCACTTTTTTGATGAAATAACTAGTTATTTTTCATATATTGGTTATGTTCACATATAATGAGTTCTTATTGTTATTTTTAAATAAATTGTTAAATATTTTCAAAGTTTCTCAGTTTTAATTTCTAATATGATAAATATTGGTAGATTTAACTTACATAAACAAAAGTTCTTTGAGGTCTTCAATAATTTTTAAGAATGTAAAGGGTTTCTGAGGCCAACAAAATTTGAACACCATAGTCTAAAAGAATGCTATGCATGCTTTAAATATTTAGAATTAGATTTTATTATTGCCTAAGAGATGAAAAGTAATGAAATAGTTATATAATTTTCTTTTTTCTTGTTTTAAAGAATAAAAGGACTGCTATGCTTTTAAAGCTTATGTCCAGATGAACATAATGAGTTTTCTGTAGATCATTTGGAATTTCTGCCCCACCACTTACAGACTATATAGCCTTCACCAGACTGCTTACTCTCTCTGTGACCATGTTTCTCATCTATAAAATGATAATGATAATGATAATACCTACTTCAATAGCAGTATGAGGATTAAATGAGATAATCCATGTTAAGTACTTGAACACAACGCCTGTCACTATGTAAGTATTTCTTGTGTTGTTATTGTTTTGGGGATAGCTCTTTGATTCTATAGTAACAAAATATGAATAATACCTTGTATATCTTTTTTAGTTTTCAGATATCTGTATAAATGTGCTGGACAATATAATCCAAATATTCTTCTATTATTGCTTCATGGAATTGTAGGGAAAAATATTTAAGGGGAAATTTGTTTTGGCTTTTAGTAAGGCAGGAAAAGAATCTTTTTTTCTGTCTTCAGGAAGGATCGTGTTTTCTGAATGTTGTCAATGTCAGTCTTATGATTTAGAATTGTTTTTGTGCTGAATCCTTTTTAATGAATCAACCCAGCAGAAAGAGTAGTATCTGCTGACACATTGGTTTATGCTTCAGTGTAATTGAAGGAAAGAGGTTAACTTAAGACAATGAATAATCCATCTTTGGACACAAGTCAATCAATAACAATTCCAATACTAATCAAAGAGAAGGGAATTAGCTCTTATTGGGAGCAGACTGTGTTATGGGAGGTACTATGCAGTTATTTTTAGTAATCTCTAATCTTTATAACAAATCTTAGAGGTGGGTGTAATTATTTCCACTATACAGGTGAGGAAACCGAGTCTCAAGAGAGCTGTAACTTTCCTAAGATGGTGAAGGAGGGACTTCCCTGGTGGTCCAGTGGTTAAGAATCTGCCTTCCAATGCAAGGGACGTGAGTTCGATCCCTGGTCAGGGAACTAAGATCCCACATGCTACAGAGCAACTAAGCCCGTGTGCCACAACTACTGAGCCTTTGTGCTCTAGAGCCTGTATGCCACAACTAGAGAGAAACCCATATGCCACAGCTATAGAAGCCCGCGCACCACAACAAAAGATCCCGCATGCTGCAATGAAGATCCTGTGTGCCTCAACTAAGACCTGATGCAGCCAAATAAATAAAGCAGATGAGCTGATTAACTTTTTTATAAAGTAGAAATTAACACACCATTGTAAAGCAATTATACCCCAATAAAGATGTTAAAAATAATAAATAAAGTAAATATTAAGAAAAAAGATGGGTGATTGGGATTGACATGTATACACTGATGTGTATAAAATTGATGACTAATAAGAACCTGCTGTATAAAAAAATAAATAAAATAAAAATAAAAAATTTAAAAAAAAAGAAAAAAGAAAAAGGACTTCTCTGGTGATGCAGTGGTTAAGAATCCGCCTGCCAGTGCATGGGACACGGGTCTGACCCCTGGTCTGGGAAGATCCCACATGCTGTGGAGAAGCTAAGCCCTTGTGCCACAACTACAGAGCCTGTGCTTTAGAGGCCGCAAGCCACAACTACTGAGCCTGCGTGCCACAATTACTGAAGCCTGTGCACCTAGAGTCCATGCTCTGCAGCAAGAGAAGCCACCAAAATGAGAATCCCGTGCACCGCAACGAAGAGTAGCCCTAGCTCGCCACAACTAGAGAAATCCCACGCACAGCAACGAAGACCCAATGCAGCCAAAAATAAATTAATTAATTTAAAAAAAATGGTGCGGGAAAGGAAATAACAAAGAATTAAGCCTTTTTTGACTGAGAGAAGAGGAGAGAGCAAATTTCCAGTATAAAAGATAAGGAACATTACAAGGGTGGAAAGTAATGATGTTCATTTGCTCTCTATTAACTATAAAGCTAGAAAGAAAATGGTGGGTTTAAAATGCCATATAGAATAAATAATGGGAAGATTGCTGCTTGACTGTTTAAACACTATAGCCGCACCTATAAAATGCCAACACAACTGCCAGTTAAGCATACTCAGTGCAAAAAGTCTAAGTGTTAATTTGATATAATGTAGATAAAATAATCACTTAGTTGAGCAATAATTTCACTTTCCACTTTGGGTTTTCTTCATTCCATATAGCTACAGACTAGAAAAGTAAATGTACTAATGTAGGTACTAATACCACTTGGGTTCTAAGGATTAGTTTAAACCTAATTTCACACATATATTTTCTTCTTAACATCCTCCAAATGAAGAATTTATTAAAATAATTAGGTAAAGGTAAAAGTTGAACCATGTAAGGTGCTGTTTTTATAATCCTAGGATTATACAGCATGTGTGAGGTTCAGAAAGTTTATCATAAATCTCTGAATAATCACAAATCAGAATTCTGAGAAGTAGTTGGACAGAAAGCTAAGAATCAATTCCCTTTCTACATTCAAAACATGGTTTTATAAATATAAATACATAGTTTAGATAGTTTAATAGGAAATGTTTAAAATAGTGTTAGTGAGATATGCTATCGTAGTCCCCTCTTTCTCAGCATTTTTACATTTTTATTGAAATAAAAAAGAAACAAAAATCAAGCCTTTCTATCTGTAAAGAAGTTGTAAAAGCCATAGCAACAGGGTAACTTTAGGTAAGATTCTTTAGTGGTTACTTTCTGACATTAAGAAGATTAAACAGCTTTTCTAAATACCCTTTAAAAAAAATCAACAAACTCATTGATTCACTTCTCTGACAAGTCTCCATTTTACTGGAAAGGTACAGAACAAGTATGATTAGCTCAGATTTTAAAATCTTAAACCTGTTTTCTAAGTGTGCAGGGTACATGGTTTTTAATCATTAAAAATAAATACCAAAAAAAGCCTATATAAAAGAAGGCGTCTAAAGGAAAGCTTTTTGTGTTTTGAATACCAAATTGTGAAAAGGTGCATTCATAAAAATAAGGGAAAATGAATTCAGAATTTCCCACATTTGAAGTGTACTGTACATACATACATTGAAAGAAGAAAGAACTAACAGAAATAACTTTAATGCTTGAATTAGGGTCATAAGACTCAGGGTTCTCTTTGTACCTCATACCATAGAAGAGTCCAAACAGCAGTGCTTACATTTTTGAGCCAAAAGATCACCAATTTTATACACTCTAAATAAGCATGGTGTTTTAAAAAGTACATGATTCATATAACCTACATTAGCCAATAATTTAAGACTTTTATGTCCTTCAAAATGCTGCTTAATCTAGTCCCCCAAAGCTGATTTTATATGTTGAAATTTATAATGGGAAAGTGCATGTCATATTTTTAAAATGGTTTTATGGCTTAACTAATAAATCATTTTTTCTTTTTGTGGAATTTTTAGTTTGAAAATTTCTTTCTGTGAAAATTTTAGTCTGACTGAAAATTCAACACTAGTATTTATTCTAAGTTTCCAGACCACAAATTTTGGCATTACTATGAATTGTTATAAGACTTTGGTTCTGGGTTTATATTTAGCTTATTTAGTTGGCTTAAGTGGCTACATTAATTGTTAACAATGAAACTTAATTCATATCAGGTGAGCTAAAGACTACATCTAGGACCTGTTAGGACCTGATGCTGCATGGGTTTATTTCAACAAGGAAAGGAAAAGCATTTTAACCACAGCTGTGACTCAGAAATGACTTTGAATTCAGTTGTTCTGCAGCATTTGGACCTTGTCCATATATCAGTTATTATAAATCTTCCTTCTACATCTTGCCTTCCCAATTTGAAACAAGCAAAATGTGTTTTTATCAGTCTCTAAGTATTTGAATTTACATATGGCACTCAAAAGCATTTTGCTTTGCATTTGCAAACTTTGGCTTCATTTTTTTTTAAATAATATGTCTTCTTGTGAAGAATTACATGGAGAACATTTTGTTGTTAATAGTCATTTAAATTATTTACTGGCTTTTTTCAGCTCCCTGGAAAACACTAAGGGTGCTCTCACAATTTGTCTGGCTTTGGCACAACTGGATTTGGAAAATCATGTTGGAATGTGAATCCAAAGCATAAAATTTTATGAAAGCAGAGTGTTAGCCCAAAAGTGTCAAGCAGCCAAGTGGTACCAGTTTCAACAATAGTGCCAGAGTGTTTTTCAGAAAGACAGTTTCTGTTTAAATCTCAGCTTTTTGTCTGGCATCTATAGTTGGTCTATTTGTCCCAGAGAAAGACAAAGAGCCACCAGCACCTGAAGCTTTTATCTTTTACTTCCTTTGGAAAGCATTTGACATTCCTGCTGCAATTTTATTATTTTATTGTATTATTTCTTTATTTTACTAAATCATTGATTGATCAGACATAGATGGAGGAAAGATTCATATTTTGTAAAATACTACATATGTTTTAGATAAATAATATAATCCCTTTTATATTTATGTATAAACACAAATCTAATAGAGCAAAGACTAGATTTAGGTTGAATACTATTTATCATTCATTGATACATATATTTTTAAGTATATAAAAGGCAGTTGCTAGGTTTTGTGAAGGAGTATAAAGATGAATCAGACACTAATCTCATTTCCGTCTGTTAAAATTATTTAAAAATATAAAAAATAAATCTAATCTCATATCCCTCTATTAAAATCAGTTAAAAATATAAAAAATATAATATATAGATAGCTAAATAAGAGAGGGAGGAAGGAGGGAGAGAGGGTTTTGTGTATGTGAGAGAGAAAGAGTGAGAATAGGAGTGATAAAAACAAATGTGGCAAAATGTTAACAACTGGTGAATTTTGGACGATGAGTAGAAAAGGAGTTATTTGTACTATTCTTATAACTTTTCTGTATGTTAGATATTATTTTAAAATAAAAAATTATTGAGTGTATTCTCTGAAAAAGAAAAGGTAGCTGAAATATCTAAGGGACTGAGGGTTTGTGATGTCTAGAGTGCTTCTTAATTGTGGGAGTTGCATCTTAAGTCTCTCTTACCTTTGTACTGTTTCTGGAATCATTCAACTTGGGAGGCACTCAGTAAATGTATAAACATCGAGTGCTTATTTTTTTCTTTGGAATCCCAATTTTCAGGCAAAATTTCCTCAGATCAGACCATAGAACTACTGTAAACTGTATACACAATACACAAGAGAAAATATGCAAGAGACAACTTTGTAAACGGCTGTGTATGAGCTTCACCAACTAAAAGGCAGTAAATTTGGACTGATCTCTTGATCTCATTTGCCAACTACTATTAATTTAAAACTCTATCATCACCCTCAAACTATAAGCAAGTTGCAAGTTGGAGTTTTATCTTTCTCATCTTTATACACCCAGCAGAGACCCTTGTGTGTACTAAGTGTTCAATTCATGTTCATTGGCTGTATAAATGAATAAGTACAGATTCAAACATTTTCGTGCAAAAGATCTTCAAATTGATTTCTCTTATTTTGTTTCTTACACCAAGGCTACACTGATCTTCATGAAGGTGAGTTAGCCCAGAGTGTGAAATTTGATCTATATGATTCTTTATGACAGCCTTTCTAATTAGAACTGTAATGTGCAAATTATATTTAGGAAAAAGTGTACAAGGGGTTTGTAAAAAAAAACAAAAAGTGATTTCAAAGCTGGAGAATATTAATGGTCAGCCAATATATTTAGCATGTGGTTAAATACTTAATATGTTTTATTGTGTCTTTTAAAGTCAAAAGCCGTATATTATGTATATATTTTTCAAATGACATTTGAATAAAATTCTAAAAAGCATCGAAAGAGATGAAGGGCACTTCTGGACTTGGAGAAACCTCTCAGGTTTGATAACAACATTTTGAGTCATCTAAATTCTTACCTATTATCACTTAAGTGAACATTGATGCTGCCGCTGGACCTTATACAAATATTCAGATTTTTGTTTTCCTCATCATTCTGAAGGTTATCTCCCTGGTCACTCTGAAAATCAGGTGACAACCATTTCCCATGATGCTTTAAGGGCTGTCAAACTGTCCATCAGGCTGTCACCTGACCAATCGTTCCCATGGTTCTTTTAGACTTCCAGTATGATAAATTGAAAGGCACTATTATCTGTCTGTTGTGAAGAGGAACTGTTTGGGCTTTGATAAGATATCACTACTCCCAGGTGAGAGGCGGCTGACAGCACATCAAGGCAAAACAACACGTAGAAACACCAAACAGGGGAGCACAGGTTTACAAACATCTGTTGTCATTATTTATTACTTTTCTTTGGGTTTAAGTTTCTGACTCATCCTTAGATAATTCAAGAACAGATATTTTGCTTTCTAACTTGCAAATAACAATTGCTGCTCTTTTCATCTTGGGAGGAGAATCTTAAAATTGAAACACATTTGCCTACCTTTTTGATTCGTGGCATACAAGCTTTTCACCTTGTAACCAACAAGTTCTTCATTCCTGCTGGTGCTATCATTTTATTTTTTTTTAAGAAAAAGTATCTGAGTATAAATATATTTCACTATAACAAATAATTGGATTTGGGGGCTAGATAATAAAATTAATTACCTACGTCTTATACATCATTATTAATGTACTAGTATTCAAAAAATATGAACTGATTT
Organism: Mesoplodon mirus; assembly: GCF_964341445.2. Classification (NCBI taxonomy): domain Eukaryota; kingdom Metazoa; phylum Chordata; class Mammalia; order Artiodactyla; family Ziphiidae; genus Mesoplodon; species Mesoplodon mirus. The sequence goes on from NC_138982.1 coordinate 48,968,106, forward strand.
GTGTTGGCATATATTAGTTAATTTACGTTTTAGTATTGATGATAAGGTTAATGAATCCAAAATTTCATGATAATAAGGTTTGTGACTTACTATTATCAGCTTCACTTTTTAATTACTCTGAATTATGCTAATATAAATCTAAGAACTTGAATTTCTACACAAGAAACATGAACAGAGGGTAAGACATTGCCCTCCATCGATCAACATTGTAGTCAGGATTGGGATAAGGAAACTTGTTTGCAAAGGCAAGCGAGGGTGGTGAGGCAAAGGCTTTCTGAAGAAATCTTTCTGGGAAGTGGGAATATTTTATTAGAGTTATTTTTAGAAACAATTTTACATTTAGGATTTAATCTTTGGACTTAAATAAACAAATAGGTGTCAATAGAAACTTAGGTATTAAAAGCTGGATACTTGAATCTTTACTACATGTTAATAGAATCTTATTCTTTAGAAGTTACTAACCCTCTTTTTTGGTGATTTGTCCTTTTGCTCTTCCTTCCCAGCTACTTTAATGACATGTGATGACAGGTTTTCTATGTGCACTTTGCCCTTACGTACTATCACTGTATGAACACTCGAACATACACTCAGGGGAAATAATCTGTTGTTATTTATTGTGGTTTTTAGCAGAATAAAAGTACTGTAGTTGGTTGCTAACATCACCACCTTGTGTACAGATTTTTTTTTGCATGCAGTTTCCTAATGTCATTAAGCAGTATTGTAGTTTCATTACATAGTAATGTAGCACTTCGATTACTGACAACATTTAAATAATTTTGTAATTCAAAATCTGAAAAAAATAAACTATGGTTTATTTTTAGTTCTTTGCAATTATTTAGCCACCTAACATTTCTCTGTACTCAAATAAGAAGCAAAAATGCCCTAGAGGCTTTAAGAACTGAGAATTTGTCAAAATATTCTCTAAAACAATGGCCAAGGAATTCTGAGTAAAAAGGAAAAGAAATACTTAAATTTCCTGAACATTCATAATAATACCAACAGTACACGCAGCCAGCGCCTACAGTATCTGATTGGTAAGTCTCTAATTCTAACAATTTTTTTCACTAAGCAGTTTTATCTCACTCAATAGGCTAATATTGGAAATTATTACTTACTTGAAAGTATCATTTTGGTCTCTATCCCAAGATGAGGAGAATCTCTGAGATATAAAACTTCTCTTTCTAGTGGTTTCTGGCATGTCAGAATCCCATAGCAAGTTTTATAATTTTCAGTTGTCCTTGGAGATCAATGAAGTTAGGTTGATTGGACTCCATTACTGTTCCAAAAGGACATACCTTGTGGCCTAATGGAAGAGGTGGCAGCTACAGGGGAAAAGACCAGAATATTTGATAAATTCAGTGTAGTCCCAAAGAAAACAAACATGCTCCCTTTTACTCCCTCTCTCACAATAAAAATTCCAACCCATTCCTAGAAAGAAACAATTTCCCATTTGGATTTTTGTGTTATTTCTTACATAGTTTCTCAATATCTCTCCCTCTCCTTCTCAGCCTGTCTCTCCCTCCTTCTCTGTAAATAAACATATTAAAATTTATTACCTCACATAGTAGCTAAATAAGACTATTACAAGTTGTTGAGAGTAGCATTACAATGTTTCTTTCACCTCTACAGTTTTCCTACATAAAGTTTGATTATATGGTAAAAACTTTAGAATGTTCCTAAGCATACAAGGCAAAGCACAGCAATCTAAATCTGTTGTGTGTGTGTGTGTTTGTGTGTATGTGTGCGCACCTGTCTGTCTGTGATAATTTGGCTCTTTTCTTTTTTTTTTCTAGTTTTATTTTATTCTATTTTTTTCTAATTTTTGATTTTTATTTTACTTATTTTTTAGACAGCAGGTTCTTATTAGTCACCAATTTTATACACATCAGTGTATATATGTCAATCCCAAACTCCCAATTCATCACACCCACACCCCCAACCCCACCCCGGCTGCTTTCCCTGCTTGGTGTCCATACATTTATTCTCTACATCTGTGTCTCTATTTTTGCCCTGCAAACTGATTCATCTGTACCATTTTCTAGATTCCACATTTATGCCTTAATATACGATATTTGTTTTTCTCTTTCTAACTTACTTCACTCTGTATTACAGTCTCTAGATCCATCCACATGTCTACAAATGACTCAGTTTTGTTCCTTTTTATGGGTAATATTCCATTGTATATATGTACCACTTCTTCTTTATCCATTCATCTGTTGATGGACATTTAGGTTGCTTCCATGACTTGGCTATTGTAAATAGCACTGCAATGAACATTGGGGTGCATGTGTCTTTTTGAATTATGGTTTTCTCTGGGTATATGCCCAGTTGTGGGATTACTGGATGATATGGTAAGTCTATTTTTAGTTTTTTAAGGAACCTCCATACTGTTCTCCATAGTGGCTGTATCAATTTACATTCCCACCAACAGTGCAAGAGGGTTCCCTTTTCTCCACACCCTCTCCAGCATTTGTTGTTTGTAGATTTTCTCATGATGCCCATTCTAACTGGTGTGAGGTGATACCTCATTGCAGTTTTGATTTGCATTTCTCTAATAATTAGTGATGTTGAGCAGCTTTTCATGTGCTTCTTGGCTATCTGTATGTCTTCTCTGGAGAAGTGTCTATTTAGGTTTTTGGCCCATTTTTGGATTGGGTTGTTTGTTTTTTTAATATTGAGCTGCATGAGTTGTTTATATATTTTGGAGATTAATCCTTTGTTGATTCGTTTGTAAATATTTTCTCCCATTCTGAGGGTTGTCTTTTCGCCTTGTTTATGGTTTCCTTTGTTGTGCAAAAGCTTTTAAGTTTCATTAGATACCGTTTATTTATTTTATATTTTTTATTTTTTTGTGGTACGCGGGCCTCTCACTGCTGTGGCCTCTCCCGTTGCGGAGCACAGGCTCCGGACGTGCAGGCCCTGCGGCCATGGCTCACGGGCCCAGCTTCTCCGCGGCATGTGGGATCTTCCTGGACGGGGGCACAAACCTGTGTCCCCTGCATCGGCAGGCGGACTCTCAACGACTGCGCCACCAGGGAAGCCCCCGTTTGTTTATTTTTGTTTTTATTTCCATTACTCTAGGAGGTGGATCAAAAAAGATCTTGCTGTGACTTATGTCAAAGAGTGTTCTTCCTATGTTTTCCTCTAAGGGTTTTATGGTGTCCGGTCTTACATTTAGGTCTCTAATCCATTTTGAGTTTATTTTTGTGTGTGGTGTTGGGGAGTGTTCTAATTTCATTCTTTTACATGTAGCTGTCCAGATTTCCCAGCACCACTTATTGATGAGGCTGTCTTTTCTCCATTGTATATCCTTGCCTCCTTTGTCATAGATTAGTTGACCACAGGTGCGTGGGTTTATCTCTGGGCTTTCTATCTTGTTCCATTGATCATGTTTCTGTTTTTGTGCCAGTACCATACTGTCTTGATTACTGTAGCTTTATAGTATAGTCTGAAGTGAGGGAGTCTGATTCCTCCAGCACTGTTTTTTTCCCTCAAGAGTGCTTTGGCTATTTGGGGTCTTTTGTGTCTCCATACAAATTTTAAGACTTTTTGTTCTAGTTCTGTAAAAAATGCCGTTGGTAATTTGATGGGGATTGCATTGAATCTGTAGACTGCTTTGGGTAGTATGCTCATTTTCACAATACTGATTCTTCCAATCCAAGAACATGGTATATCTCTCCATCTGTTGGTATCATCTTTAATTTCTTTCATCATTTTCTTATAGTTTTCTGCATAAAGGTCTTTTGTCTCCCTAGGTAGGTTTATTCCTAGGTTTTATTCGTTTTGTTGCAGTGGTAAATGGGAGTGTTTCCTTAATTTCTCTTTCAGATTTTTCATCATTAGTGTATAGGAATGCAAGAGATTTCTGTGCATTAATTTTGTATCCTGAAACTTTACCAAATTATTGATTAGCTCTAGTAGTTTTCTGGTGGCATCTTTAGGATTCTCTATGTATAGTATCATGTCATCTGCAAACAGTGACAATTTTACTTCTTTTTTTCCAACTTGTATTCCTTTTATTTCTTTTTCTTCTCTGATTGCCATGGCTAGGACTTGCAAAACTATGTTGAATAATACTGGTGAGAGTGGACATCATTGTCTTGTTCCTGATCTTAGAGGAAATGCTTTCAGTTTTTCACCATTGAGAATGATGTTTGCTGTGGGCTTGTCGTATATGGCCTTTATTATGTTGAGGTAGGTTCCCTCTATGCCTACTTTCTGGAGAGTTTTTGTCATAAATATGTGTTGAATTATGTCAGAAGCGTTTTCTGCATCTACTAAGATGATCATATGGTTTATCTTCTTCAATTTGTTAATATGATGTATCACATTGATTGATTTGCGTATATTGAAAAATCCTTGCATCCCTGGAATAAAGCCCACTTTATCATGGTGTATGATCCTTTTAATGTGTTGTTGGATTCCTTTTGCTAATATGTTGTTGAGGATTTTTGTTTGTTTTTTTTAAAAATAAATTTATCTATTTATTTATTTACGGCTGCATTGGGTCTTCATTGCTGTGCACAGGTTCTCATTGTGGTGGCTTCTGTTGTTGCGGAGCATGGGCTCTAGGCGCATGGGCTTCAGTAGCTGTGGCTGGAAGGCTCTAGAGCACAGGCTCAGTAGCACACGGGCTTAGTTGCTCCGCAGCATGTGGGATCCTCCTGGACCAGGGATCGAACCCGCATCTCCTGCATTGGCAGGAGGATTCCCAACCACTGCGCCAACAGGGAAGCCCTTGTTGAGGATTTTTGCATCTATATTCATGAGTGATATTGGTCTGTAAATTTTCTTTTTTTGTAGTATCTTTATCTGGTTTTGGTATCAGGGTGATGGTGGCCTCATAGAATGAGTTTGGGAGTATTCCTTCCTCCGCAATTTTTTGGAAGAGTTTGAGAAGGAAGGGTGTTAGCTCTTCTCTAAATGTTTGATAGAATTCATCTGTGAAGCCATCTAGTCCCGGACTTTTGCTTGTTGGAAGATTTTTAATCACAGTTTCAATTTCATTACTTGTGATTGGTCTGTTCATATTTTATATTTCTTCCTGGTTTAGTCAGTCTTGGAAGGTTATACCCTTCTAAGAATTTGTCCATTTCTTCCAGGTTGTCCATTTTATTGGCATAGAGTTGCTTGTAGTAGTCTCTTAGGATTTCTGTGGTGTCCATTGAAACTTCTCCTTTTTCATTTCTAATTTTATTGATTTGAGTCTTCTCCCTCTTTTTCTTGATGAGTCTGGCTAAAGGTTTATCAGTTTTGTTTATCTTCTCAAAGAACCAGCTTTTAGTTTTATTGATCTTTGCTATTGTTTTCTTTGTTTCTGTTTCATTAATTTCTGCTCTGATCTTTATGATTTCTTTCCTTCTACTAACTTTGGGGTTTTGTTTGTTCCTCTTTCTGTAGTTCCTTTAGGTGTAAGGTTAGATGGCTTATTTGAGCTTTTTCTTGTTTCTTGAGGTAGGCTTGTATTGCTATAAACTTCCCTCTTAGAACTGCTTTTGCTGCATCCATAGGTATTGGATTGTCGTGTTTTCATTGTCATTTGTCTCTAGGAATTTTTTTGATTTTCTCTTTGATATCTTCAGTGATCTCTTGATTATTTAGGAACGTTTTGTTTAGCCTCCATGTGTTCGTGTTTTTTATGTTTTTCCCCCTGTAATTGATTTCTAATCTCGTAGTGTTGTGGTTGAAAAAGATGCTTGATATGATTTCAATTTTGTTAAATTTACTGAGGCTTAATTTGTGACCCAAGATGTGATCTATCCTGGAGAATGTTCCATGCACACTTGTCTGCTGTTTTTGGATGGAATGTCCTATAAATATCAATTAAATCTATCTTGTCTATTGTGTCATTTAAAGCTTCTGTTTACTTATTTATTTTCATTTTGGATGGTTTGTCCATTGGTGTAAGTGAGGTGTTAAAGTCCCCCACTATTATTGTGTTACTGTCGATTTCCTCTTTTATAGCTCTTAGCAGTTGCCTTATGTATTGAGGTGTTCCTATGTTGGGTGTATATATATTTATAATTGTTATATCTTCTTCTTGGATTGATTCCCCTGATCATTATGTAGTGTCCTTCCTTGTCTCTTGTAACATTCTTTATTTTAAAGTCTATTTTATCTGATATGAATATTGCTACTCCAGCTTTCTTTTGATCCATTTGCATGGAATATCTTTTTCCATCCCCTCACTTTCAGTCTGAATGTGTCTGTAGTTCTGAAGTGGGTCTTTTGTAGACAGCATATATATGGGTCTTGTTTTTGTATCCATTCAGCAAGCCTGTGTCTTTTGGTTGGAGCATTTAATCCATTCACGTTTAAGGTAATTATGATATGCATGTTCCTATGACCATTTTCTTAATTGTTTTGGGTTTGTATTTGTAGATCCTTTTCTTCTCTTGTGTTTCCCACTTAGAGAAGTTCCTTTAGCCTTTGTTGTAGAGCTGGTTTGGTGGTGCTGAATTCGCTTAGCTTTTGCTTGTCTGTAAAGCTTTTGATTTCACCATCGAATCTGAATGAGATCCTTGCCGGGTAGAGTAATCTTGGTTGTAGGTTCTTCCTTTCATCTCTTTAAGTATATCATGCCACTCTCTTCTGGCTTGTAGAGTTTCTGCTGAGAAATCAGCTGTTAACCTTATGGGAGTTCCCTTGTATATTATTTGTCATTTTCCCCTTGCTGCTTTTAATAATTTTTCTTTGTCTTTAATTTTTGCCAATTTGATTACTATGTGTCTCGGCATGTTTCTCCTTGGATTTATCCTGTATAGGACTCTCTGTGCTTCCCGGACTTGGGTGGCTCTTTCCTTTCCCATGTTAGGGAAGTTTTCGACTATAATCTCTTCAAATATTTTCTCGGGTCCTTTCTCTCTCCCTCTCTCCTCCTTCTGGGACCCCTATAATGCAAATGTTGTTGCATTTAAGTTGTCCCAGAGGTCTCTTGGGCAGTCTTCAATTCTTTTCATTCTTTTTTCTTTATTCTGTTCAGCAGCAGTGAATTCCACCATTCTGTCTTCCAGGTCACTTATCCGTTCTTCTGCCTCAGTTATTTTTCTATTGATTCCTTCTAGTGTAGTTTTCATTTCAGTTACTGTATTGTTCATCTCTGTTTGTTGTTCTTTAATTCTTCTAGGTCTTTGTTAAACATTTCTTGCATCTTCTCGATCTTTGCCTCCATTCTTTTTCCGAGGTCCTGGATCATCTTCACTGTCATTATTCTGAATTCTTTTTCTGGAAGGTTGCCTATCTCCACTTTATTTAGTTGTTTTTCTGGGGTTTTATCTTGTTCCTTCATCTGGTACATAGCCCTCTGCCTTTTCATTTTGTCTATCTTTCTGTGAATGTGGTTTTTGTTCCACAGGCTGCAGGATTGTAGTTCTTCTTGCTTCTGCTGTCTGCCCTCTAACTTGGCTATTTTCAAATGGAAGCTTCATTTGACAGGTCTAAGAGATCTTGTTATGTTGACCAGTGGTTAGTTTTCTTCTAGTCATGAGCTTAATATTTTCTTCTAACAAGAGATTAAGAAAATATTGAAAAGGTAGGTAGTTCTTTAAAATTTTATTTATTTAATATATTTTATTTTTTGGCTGTGTTGGATCTTCATTGCTGCCTGCAGGCTTTCTCTAGTTGTGGTGAGTGGGGTCTACTCTTCATTGCGGTGCACAGGCTTCTCATCACAGTGCCTTCTCTTGTTGCGAAGCACAGGCTCTAGGCATGTGAGCTTCAGTAGTTGTGGTGCAAGGGCTCAGTAGTTGTGGTGCAAGCACTCAGTAGTTGTGGCTCACGGGCTCTAGAGTGCAGGCTCATAGTTGTGGCACATGGGCTTATTTGCTCTGTGGAATGTGGGATCTTCCCGGACCAGGGCTCGAACCTGTGTCCCTTGTGTTGGCAGGCAGATTCTTAACCACTGCACCACTAGGAAAGCCCCGAAAAGGTAGGTAGTTTTGATGAAATGAATTTGGGGGGATATTTTTACAGTGATAATTTCTCTGGTAAATATAGCAGCAAAATCACATAGTAAAGCTAGAGTTCAGTTCCTCTTATTACAAAAACTTCTTGTCAAGTCTTTTAGCTCTTATTTCTGACTAATCACACATGGGAAGCTTAGTAAAAATTGATGGATTTTCTCAAGATTATTTCTCATTTTTTTTTTCTATACTGTAATAATAACAGTATGTTTATAGATTATCTCTTGGTTTCCAAAGTACAAAAATGACTTCTTTTGTGTTAACAGCAATACTATGAGGTTGGTCCCTAATTTCATATATTAGCAAATTGAGGATCAGAGCCCTGACAGGGAAATTCTCATGAGCATATAGATGTTGGTAGCAGAGTGTGTAAAGAACTCAGGTTTTGTGATTCTTAGTTCAGTTTTACATCCTCCACTGTGCTTGTGTCTTTGGGACAAGCATAGCACTTTTTAAATGTAGATGTTATGAGTTAAGGCCATTTTGGTACATGTTTCCCCCATGCTTGGTGGAAATCCATCCATGCAGGAGTCTATGCTGGAAGGTCACCCTGGTGCCATGCAGTCAAACACAGAAGTAGGGTTCACCATTTACTTACTCATGTTCTTAGCTTAGAATCAAACAGAGTCATTATGAGAGGCTGTATTTATTATTTAGCTCTGACAACAAACAAATGTGTACACATTTATATACATGATAAGTATATAACATTTGTGAGATATTTAATGATTCATAAAAGCATAAAATAAAATTTTTTGAGATTACCTAAAATGAATAAAAATCCATAGACACTTTCGTATGGCTTTTATTGTAGAGGCATCAGGCTTCCATCCCAGTATTATTTATTTAATATTAGAAAAATGTTTCAAGTGTTTGATGTTTAAAGGGCCAACCACTAATGATATTTAAAGGGAGAAAATGAACTTGGAAAGTCTTCAGAATGTTTCTTGGATGTTTTCTCTTTATGTTGTATCTACTTATGCTAAGCAATGTTACTGAACTGAATAAACTCTAATGTAAAACTGAGATTCATTAAACTGTTAACCTTTTTTTAAATTGGTTACTTGTATTTGAAAAAGCGATACTGGAAGTGAAAAACAATGTTGCCACAAAAATAAAGATGATCTTTTGAGGCTACAAAAATAGAATAAAATAGTAGGTATTTTTAAAATTCCATTTTAATTTTTAAATTTACATAGGAGAGTAAATACTACTTGGTGGAAATTGCTTAACAACTTCTTACTTTTCCCCAAAGATTCAGAGAATGAAACAGATTTCTATAGGACAGAATGCAGCTAAATGTTCTCCTTGGCAAATATTTGAACTTCTTTGCTTGAGACATTAAGAAAATGTCACTCAAATAAAGATGAAATTGAACAAACCTATCAACCTAGAAAAAAAAGAAGTAAACAGTGGAATTTGATCTAAGCTAACTTTATTTCCTAAACTCAAAATTATAACAATAAAGTTCTTTATATGAGCAACTTTGTGAACTGAAAGAAGGGGCAGTCTACATTTCTTTCCATGTATCAAGCCAAAGAAATGAAGGGAGAAAATCATTCTTCTCTGTTGGCCTCCTGTGTAAAATTTCTTTTCTTATCATCCCATCTAGTCATATCTTTCTGCAGTTTGAATTACCCTCTTTTCCTCAGACTGGTAAGGCAGTGAAAGGATGTTTGTTCTGCTAATTAACTTTATTACCCTGATAACTCCCTGCAGCCTTTGACGAAAACAATTACCGTTACTCCTTTTTTCCCCCCACTGGCAAAAAAAAAAAAAAAAGAAAAAAAAGAAAAAAGAAAAAAAAAAACTATTAATTAGAAACAAGGCCCAGGTCCCTGCCATGTTATCCTGCCACGTTCCCAGGCCCTCGAGCAGGATAGCATTACATTGTCAGTAGTAATTTAGCTCTCATCTGTCTCTGCTAATTATTGTCACATTCATCAAATTCATCAACAAAAGTGCTCTCAGAAGGATTGCATATTTGCAGTTAATACAGCATAAACTGGTATTACCCATCACCACATTTGTGATGATGAGAGGGACACAACTTATTCATCCCTAATTAGAGCAAGCTGGGTAATTAATTATGCATTCCGCCTTATTACTTCTGAGTTCCCAGATATTGTTTGTCTAAAAAGGGGGAGAAAGCAGGAGAGAGAAGCCTGAAAATGCAAAAAAAAAAAAAAAAAAAAGAAAGAAAAAAAAAAGGGTGATGTGTTTTGTCACATGCGCTATGCCATAATTCCCACCTGACAAACTAGCTGAATCAGTGGAAAATTGCGAGTTGTCAGCAGCAGAATAAACTGCTGTAATAGCTGATTAATGATCAGCACCTGTGACAGGTGCTGTACGGGACTGTAAACTTGGTTTGATTAACAGTCACTGGACGAATAAATATTAGTGACAGTCATCGGAGAGCAAGTTTGCTTGTTTTCTTCCCTGTTAACAAATCGTACGCATTAAAGTTATTGATATTTCTGTCTGAGACACTATTTTTTTGTAGTTATCTGGCAACATTGGCAGTGATTTGTAATAGACTGTGTTTGTTTCTGTTCTGTAATTTTATTTCCGAACTAAAATTGTATTTTGACAGGATGACCTATAGGGGTTTAAATCTAACACGTATGGAAGAAAAGACTAAAAAATAACAGGATTCAGACTTGGTTTAATTTATGCTCACCTGTTAGCAATCTGTGTATGGGTGTGTGTACATGTACGCATATACACATATATACACATATTCATTATATCCATTTACAAGTATGCACAATAACTATTAAGGAATGTTCATGCTAAAAAACATAGACACAAACAGGGTGTGTGATGTTCAGTTATTTTAAAAAATTTTGGTTGCTTTTTTTCCCCAGAGTTGGATATTTTCTCTGGAAACGTTGGCAGTCTAAGTTCCCCCAATCCTGTGTCTCAATCCCAAACTGAAGGGAGCATTTTCCTGAGGCACCTATTCAAACCTGCTGCCAGTTTGATTGCTTCTACTGAATTGAACAGTTACAAACAGATTGGTCAGGAGGTGATTAACCTGTTTGAGCTGACTGATTATTAACCAAGAGTCAAGTTTTGTGCATAGGCAAGCAAGGCGTGAAAGAAGGAACCCAGTCTTTTTTTTAAGGTCATTTACTGTGGCAAATACAAGTTTTGAATTGTGTATTTGAATATTGTAGTTTTGAATTGTGTATAGAGTGGTTAGGATTGTGGGTTCTGGAATCCTAAAGACCTGCTTTCAAATTCTGATCCTGCTAACTAGTTGTATGAGTTTGGGTAAATTACTTAATCTGTCTGATTTTTCAGCTTCTCAGCTACAAAATGGGAGCATTTTCAACCTATAATATAGTGTTACTGTGAGGATTAAATGAGATAATGTGTGTAAAGCATCCTAGCACAGTACCTAGAATAGAAAGCACTTATTAATAATTAACATTTAATTATTATTAACACAACTGTTTGAAAATAGAAGTCAAATTACCTTCAGTTTCCATTTCACATGATGAAATGTTTTAAGAACAACTAATTATATTTTTCCTCCACGTATTCCAAAATAATAACAAAAATTTTTAGAAAACAACTTTATGCTCACTTATCCCTGAGTGAAAATTGAGAAAAGATTAGTAATATCCCTGGGTAGTAGATATCCCAAGGTGCTACTCTGATTTATTGAGATGTTTCTCAGAAGCACAAAAGTTGGAATTGATGAGGTGGGGCACAGGCTCGAATGTCTTCAGAAACTTCTGGGTTGATGGTAGAGACAGATCTGAGTAATGTTTATTTATCATAATTGAGATATTGAGATAGTAAAAAAACAAATGAACAATAAAAATAACATCAAAGTAAATTCATTTTGATAATTTAGTATGTATCTACTTTAATATTAATCATCTAATAGAGAATGAAAATTGGGAAAGTATAGAGAGGTAGTATAGTGCAATTACAGTTTTTGAAACAGTGTTGAGCAGTAATAAAACTACCATATTTATAGGACATTAGGGAATATGTGCTTGTTGGGTTATAATTAATCAATATTTAAAGCCAATTTATCTAGATAAAAAGACAAAAATAAAGGCGGTTTATAGCTTCAGTTGTACCTATATTGATCCTAAGAACATTCTGGAAGTAGTTCTCATGAAGAATCATCTTTTTTAATAGTGTTTCTAATTTTTTAAAAATTTTAACAAATTGTGTCTTACAAAACTTTCGGGAAATATACTGATATTTAATAATTTTGTTTGGGAATCACAAAAGCAGTGGTTCTTAACTACCACATATTGGAATAACCTGGGAGAACTTTTTTTTTTAATGGAGATGACAGGACCTACCACTAGGAGCCCCTTAGGAATTGGCATGTTTAAAAATTTCCCCAGGTGATTCGTGTGTGTGTGTGTGTGTGTGTATCTTCAAGCTTTAGAACTGGGGATAAATATATAAAATTAGAAATTTATGTAATAAGAATTAATGTAAAAAGTAAAAATTCCTTCACATTACAGAGCTATTATTGTGAAATGGCTGTCAGGAAAATTAAGTGCATCTCACGTGGGAGCTTTAGAGTTATTTGAAGTTTCTATTTGAAGTATCATGATGGAAATTCCTTTTTTTTAAAAAAATTAACCCAATCAGAGAGAGAAATATCTAATAATTTAACAGTAAGAGCAATATTCTAATTCACCAACTGATTGCGTATCACTAATTGGAATTGTAGTGTCAATTGTCTCATCTCACTGGGGAAAAATAAACCCATTGGAGGTGGCCAGACCAGTTCTGTGGCTGACAGATGAACTAGATGGTGGCAGGGCTGATGTGCTTGTGGCTTGCTTCCAAGTAGATAGCTTACTGCACAAACTGTGACAGAGAATCAAGAGAGCAGAATGTTGTTGCCATTTGGCACATATAAACATGGATTAAAAATCAGGTAGGGACTTCCCTGGTGGTCCAGTGGTTAAGACTCCACGCTCCCAATGCAGGGGGCCCAGGTTCGATCCCTGGTCAGGGAACTAGATCCTGCATGCCACAATGAAGATCCTGCATGCTGCATCTAAGACCCGGCTCAGCCAAATAAATAAATAAATAATCAGGTAATAGGTACTCCACGCCTGCTTCCTTCTACACTTATATTAACTAAGCTTTGATCATTCTTGCTGCATATTAGTGTGTGGTTGTAGGAGCGCTCATTGGTCTATCACTTCCTCATTACTTCTCACAGTCAGACAACTCAGAAAACCACGTGAAATAAGTTGGAAATTGCCTGTTTGTCTAAAGCACTGATATTTCAGATTATGATACAGTTCCATTAGGGAGGTAGCTCTTTCTCTGTTAACTTCTACATCTATGTTCTAGAATTCCTGAGTTCCTATAAAGTCTTAATTTAAAATTTTAATTATTAAAAAACAACAAATGTAATCCATCTCTGGAAATTTAAAGAGGAAAAGTCTTACTTGGCATATGGGATTTTGGGGTGGGTGAACAGGTAATGCCTCACTTCAAGAATAACTTGATCCTATTGAATTTTCCATGGTCTAGAATGGGGGTGGGCAAACTATAGCCAGTAGGATGATTTGGCCTGCCACTTATTTTTGTAAGGCTTTGAAAGCTAAGAATGATTTTCACATTTTTAAATGGTTAAAAAAATTTTAAAATATTTTGTGACATGTGAAAATCATATGCTATTCAAATTTCAGTGTCCGTACATAAAGTTTTTTGGAAAATAGCTATGCCTTTTTGTTTCCATTTTGTCTGTGGGTACTTTTGCTCTAAAATGGCAGAGTTTAGTAGTTGTAACAAAGACCATATATCCTACAAAACCTAAAATATTTACTTTTTAGTCCTTTCCAGAAGAAGTTTGCTTATCTTTGCTCTAGAGTAGTATTCCTCAATTTTTTTAAAAAAATTGGGGTATAGTTGTTTTACAGTGTTGTGTTAGTTTCTACTGTACAGTGGAGTTCCCTGTGCTGTACCACAGGTTCTTATTAGTTATCTATTTTATGCATATTAGTGTATATATGTCAACGCAAATCTGGGATCTTTAAAATACAGATCTGATTCAGCAAGTCTAGAGTGGGTCCTGAGATTTGATTCTGAATTTCTAACAGTCTCTTGGTGATGCTGATGCTACCAGTTTGAGGACCACACTTTGAGAAACAAGGCTCTAGACTTTGATCCTCACCACACAGGCTTCCAAGACTGGTAAGTCTGATCAAGAGATCTTTCAAGAATAGACTCATATTAACCAAGCTTACAAGATTGACGTAGAAACCTAGAAATCTAATTTGTTAATATGTTAATGAGAAAAATGGTAGGGACTGATACAGAATCTTCTGTTCCTAAGACATGCCACCTGAGATGCCAAATTCGAGCACAGGATAGCAATGGACAGGAAACAGTGAAAGAGAGTTGTGTGTTAAGATTGTTCAAAGACTTCAGGCTAATAGCGATTTGCTAGCTTGCTGCCACTGGCACCAGAGTGGCAGCTTTAAAATGTACCTGGGATTTGTTTTAATCAGGTATGGTTAGTGAGATGCAGTCACACAGACATGGGAATGACTATCATGAGGGAAGAAGTTTTATATCCACAGATCCCTAGAAATAGGAGATGCAGCATGCTATGCAGGGGGCCACACAGGAGGCACCAGGGTTGCTCAGGAGGCAGAAGGAGCAAGGGGGAAAACATGGGCAAGAGCCTTTATTGTGGTTTTCGAGGGAAGGAGTAGGTGAGGCAGGATAAGCAGGTTTAGGATGGGCTAGTTTGAATAACTTCAGCAGGCTCAGGGGTTAGGGACTGCCTCTAGTTTTCTGGTACTTGGCCCTGGGGTGATTAGGGCCGGCGGATAATGGGTCCAGAGTGTAAAAGCTAGATAAAGGAGGGAATCGGGGGTATGGGCTTTGAATAGGGTCGTTTGCATATGAAAGTGTAGTCACTTTGAGTTGTTTGCTCTCTCTAGGAATTAGCACTGGGAGAGTCAGTCTCTCCAGTTTCAGTAAGGCCCTAGATGTCAAAATATCAGAAAACAGAAAATAAAAGGCATGATTAATACAGATGGGTCCTTGGGCCAGGGCACTCTTACCTAGGATGGTTATGGGATGGACACTGCCCGTACACACCTCTTTGATTTATTTTCTGTGTTTTTTTGTAGTTGTCCAACCTCCCTTCTAAATGACACATTCTTTCTTCAGATCTGCTAATTATTTTAGGTTACGGAGAAGTGCTTCTGGTTTGGGGACCCTTCAGCCTCTTTTAAATGATTTTGTATGTCAGTTATCAGTTCAACATGGCTCCAGTCCATCAAGTGCTGATTACCTAGTTTAACGCAGAAAACAATCTTATTTTGCTCATACCTAGTTGGAGAGGAGCTTTTCTCAATAGTGTTCAATACAGACTACACTGTATTTACTGTGTATGATAATGTCAACTTAATACAGTATGACTATTTAAACACCTGTAACGCCCTACTTCAGACCATGGAGCTCTCAGTCTTTTTCAGAGGGTGACCAGTTGCTGAAGAGTGACATTTAAGTGGTGTATCTTAGTGGGGGCCATTTTTTTTTGACACTGCAGCCACTAAGAGGATGGAGGTAACCCTGTAGTCATCCATAAGCTTCTGGCCATAGCTCACTTCTCCACAGAAATGTATACAAGCCATAGGGAGAGAAAAGTTGTGGCACATGCCTTTTTTTTTTTTTTTTTTTTCGGTACACAGGCCTCTCACTGTTGTGGCCTCTCCCGTTGTGGAGCACAGGCTCCGGACGCGCAGGCTCAGTGGCCATGGCTCACGGGCCCAGCCGCTCCGCGGCATGTGGGATCTTCCCGGACCAGGGCACGAACTCGTGTCCCCTGCGTCGGCAGGCGGACTCTCAACAACTGCGCCACCAGGGAAGCCCCGCACATGCCTTTTGCACTATCAACTGTAACAGCTATAGGCTGATTCTGAGTGATCTTACTGGGGTCCTACCCCAGCCACTCTAGCCAAAGAGAATTGCTTGTAATTGCAGTAACTTCATCCCACCTCTCATTTACATCACACAGGAATTCCCTAGTCTTGGTTCACTGTTTATTATTATCTTGGAAAATTATGTCATGGCACTGTAAAGGATTTCCCTGCAAACTTCATTTTAAGTATGCATAATTCTCAAATCATGAGGAGTCGCATTGAGAGAGAACTGGACCTGAGTCCTCATCCTAATTACTGTGTGACTGTGACTGAATCACTACTCTTTGGCCATCAGTTTCCTCATCAAAAGTATAGAAGAATAATTTTGGATTAAATGATTTCCACAGACCCTTCTAGCTTTGAAACACTAAGCTCAACCGAAATGTTTCTGTAAGATTCACATAAAAATGGGGTTCATTTCTTTATTGCCCCATTCCTGGAATATGCTGTATGGTACTTTGGACCTCCACTTAGCTTTTACTTTTTTTCCCCCTGGTGCTCGCTCTTGTTACTTGTTTAAAAGTCTGTTCCAACTTTCTTCATCAAAAAGGAAAAAAGAGGGCTTCCCTGGTGGTGCAGTGGTTGAGAGTCCGCCTGCCGATGCAGGGGACACGGGTTCGTGCCCCGGTCCGGGAAGATCCCACATGCCGTGGAGTGGCTGGGCCCGTGAGCCATGGCCACTGGGCCTGCGCGTCCGGAGCCTGTGCTCCGCAACAACAGTGAGAGGCCCGCATACCGCAAAAAAAAAAAAAAAAAAAAAAAAAAAAAGGAAAAAAGAGTTATAAACTTTTGGGGGTAGATATCTTTGTATCCCCTAGCATTTTGTATGGAGGGGCCATCTGATAGATGTTGGTTGAAGTACATTAGTGTGGGAGTGCCCTTGAAGCAAATAATTTGGGGGTAGCAGAATCTTAAAAGGTTGAGAAGTTGAAGCCTGCAAAATAAGGCAGGACTTTGACAAGCTAGTTGACTGGATGTGTGACAGTTCCTGGTGTTATATTGCACTAACTACATTTATAAAATTATAAAATGAGTTTGTTTCTCTGGAACATTGGAAAAGTAACTTGACTTTAAATTTCTTTATGCTCCATTATATTTCTGATGATTAAAGTAACTTCTGATAGTTCTATAATTAGGTTCTATCTAAATCCTGTGAGGATCAAGGACATTTTTGCACTGTGATTGGGAATTTCCACATTATTCAAGGCTTGAGAAGGGAAGACAGTCCATCTAGAATAATGTCAATGCCATATCTACACGTTTTGTTGGATTTAAGAAAAAAAATCTCAGGAAATATATTTTCTTCTCTTAATGCATTTCCATTTATATGCATTGTTTTTCATCTGAAACTAAAATTTAACAGTGGGTGAGGATGGGGGGAGCCGAGTATAGAATTGGTGCCAACAGATGCAAAAATGCCATGGAAATCTTTGGCCCAGAAATAAAAGCTTACCAAAATACATACACACAGTTGTTGGACTCTTGAACAGATACACAGCCGTCTGTATAGACAACAGTGCTGTTGGCCAAGAGTCCCGGAGGCAAGCCAACCTCCCATCCAGATGCCACTGCCAGTGAGGAACCATTTGGCATCTAGTTATCTGGCTGCCAGCCTTCTTTCCCACTCTTTGGCATGGGTTTTTACAGGGGTTGCTCAAATAAATTAAGACTCGGAAGAGTTCTGTATTATCAATAACATGCTGCAACAATGGTGTGCTATTTGAATAATGCTTTTTTAAAAAGAACTGAAGTAGAGTTAACTTACAATATCATATTAGTTTCAGGTATATAACATAATGATTCATTATTTTCGTAGAGTATGTACCATATAAAGTTATTCCAATATTATTGACTATATTCCAATATTATGACAATATATAGTGCTGTACATTAAATTCATGTGACATATTTATTTTATAACTGGTAATTTGTACCTCTTAATTCCCTTCACCTATTTCACCCATCTTCCCACCTCCCTCCCCTCTGGCAACCACTAGTAGTTCTCTATGTTTCTGTTTATATTTGTTCTTTCATTTTGTTTTTTAGATTTCACATATAAGTGAAAATATACAATATTTGTCTTTCTCTGTCTGACTTAACTTCACTCAGCATAATACCCTCCAGGTCCATCCATGTTTTTGCTTTTGTCCCCTTTTTTAAGTGTCAAAGAAGCCTGACTTCCATGTATTTGCCTACAGATAAATGAAATTTCTTTAGAAATTAAGAATGATATATTTTGATTTCTGTATGGATCCAACTTTTCTCAACCCAGAAATACCTTGAGAATTTTAAAAGTTCAAGCAGTTTGAAACATACAAGCAAAAAAAAAAGAAAGAAAACAAAGAAAAAAAAGAAAATATACTGAATTTTTGAGAGAGTGAAAGGAATTATTCATGTGCAAAGTACACGCTTCAAAAATCTCCTGCTGGTCAAAAGAATGCAATTAGGGGCTTCCCTGGCGGCACAGTGTTGAGAGTCCGCCTGCCGATGCAGGGGACACGGGTTCGTGCCCAGGTCCGGGAAGATCCCACATGCCGCGGAGCGGCTAGGCCCATGAGCCATGGCCGCTGAGCCTGAGCATCCGGAGCCTGTGCTCCGCAACGGGAGAGGCCACAACAGTGAGAGGCCTGCATATCGCAAAAAAAAAAAAAAAAAAAAAAAAAAAAAAAATGCAGTAAGCACACTTTTTTTCCTATGAAAATTGAATAGATGTCAATATACATCCCTGATAGTTTGCACGAGGCACTAACTTCCCAGTGGAAAAAAACATAACATGAGCACTATCTCCTCACCTTCTAATCTCATCAAATTCCAATTTCTTTCTTTTCTTAAAAATTTTTTTATTTTATATTGGAGTATAGTTGATTCACAATGTGTGTTAGTTTCAGATGTATGGCAAAGTGATTCAGTTATACATACACATATATATATTATTTTTCAAATTCTTTTCCCATTTAGGTTATTACAGAATATTGAGTAGTGCTATACAGCAGGTCCTTGTGCTATACAGTAGGTCCTTGTTGGTTATCTATTTTAAATATAGTAGTGTGTATATGTTAATCCCAACCTCCTAATTTATCCCTCCTCCCAACCTTTCCCCTTTGGTAACCATAAGTCTGTGAGTCTGTTTCTGATTTGTAAATAAGTTCATTTCTATCATTTTTTTAAGATTCTGCATATAAGTGATATGATATTTGTCTTTCTCTGTCTGAATTACTTCACTTAGTATGATAATCTCTGGGTCTATCCATGTTGCTGCAAATGGCATTATTCCATTCTTTTTAAAGGCCGAATAATATTCCATTGTATGTATGTACCACATCTTCTTTATCCATTCCTCTGTTGATGGACATTTAGGTTGCCTCTATGTCTTGGCTATTGTAAATAGTGTTACAATGAAAATTGGGGTACATGTATCTTTTCGAATTATGGTTTTATCCAGATATATGCCCTGGAGTGGGACTGCTGGATCATATGGTAGCTCTATTTTTAGTTTTTTAATGAACCTCCATACTATTCTCCATAGTAGTTGTACCAATTTACATTTCCACGAACAGTATAGAAGGGTTGCATTTTCTCCACACTCTCCCCAGCATTTGTTGTTTGTAGACTTTTTGATTATGGCCATTCTGACTGGTGTGAGATGTTATCACATTGTAGTTTGGGTTTGCATTTCCTTTTTTTTTTTTGTCAGTTTATTGGTTTGTTTATTTATTTATTATTGGCTGTGTTGGGTCTTCATTTCTGTGCAAGGGCTTTCTCCCGTTGTGGCAAGTGGGGGCCACTCTTCATCGCAGTGCGCAGGCCTCTCACTATCGTGGCCTCTCTTGTTGCGGAGCACAGACTCCAGATACACAGGCTCAGTAGTTGTGGCTCACGGGCCTAGTTGCTCCGCGGCATGTGGGATCTTCCCAGACCAGGGCTCGAACCCGTGTCCCCTGCATTGGCAGGCAGATTCTCAACCACTGCACCACCAGGGAAGCCCTGCATTTCTTTAATAATTAGTGATGTTGAGCATCTTTTCATATGCCTCTTGGACATCTGTACGTCTTCTTTGGAGAAATGTCTATCTAGGTCTTCTGCCCATTTTTGATTGGGTTGTTTGTTTTTTGGATATTGAGCTGCATGAGCTGTTTGTATATTTTGGAGATTAATCCTTTGTCAGTCGCATCATTTGCAATTATTTTCTGCCATTCAGTGGGTTGTCTTTTTGTTTTATGGTTTCCTTTGCTGTGCGAGAGTTTTGCATTTAATTAGCTGCCATTTGTTTAGTTTTGTTTTTATTTCCATTACTCTAGGAGATGGATTCAAAAGATATTGCTGCAATTTATGTCAAAGAGCTTTCTGCCTATGTTTTCCTCTAAGCGTTTTATAGTATCCAGTCTTACATTTAGGTCTTTAATCCATTTTGAGTTTATTTTTGTGTATGGTGTTAAAGAATGTTGTAATTTCATTCTTTTACACGTAGTTGTCCAGTTTTCCCAGCACCAGTTATTGAAGAGACTCTCTTTTCTCCATTGTATATTCTTGCCTCCTTTGTTGTAGATTGACCATAGGTGCATGAGTTTATTTCTGGACTTTTTGTCCTGTTGCATTGATCTGTTTTTCTGTTTTTGTGCCACTACTGTACTGTTTTGATTACTGTAGCTTTGTAGTTTAGTGTGAAGTCAGGGAGCCTGATTCCTCCAGCTCCATTTTTCTTTCTCAATATTGCTTTGGCTATTCAGGGTCTTTTGTGTTTCCATACAAATTTAAAAATTTTTGTTCCAGTTATATGAAAAATGCCATTGGTAATTTGATAGGGATTGTATTGAATCTGTAGATTGCCTTGGGTAGTATAGTCATTTTGACAATACTGATTCTTCCAATTCAAGAATATGGTATATCTTTCAATCTCTTTGTGTCATCTTTGATTTCTCTATTTTTTTAATTTTATTTTTTCCAGTTTTATTGAGATATAATTAACAAACGCAAGTTTATATATTTAAGGTGTACAACATGATGATTTCATATATGGGCAAACTGTGAAATGATTTCCACAATCAAGCTAATTAACTACTCTTAGCATAACTATAGTCACCATGATGTACATTAGATCCCCAGAACTTGTTCTTCTTATAATTGAAAGTTTGTACCCTTTGACCAATATCTCCCAATTTCCCCCACACCCAGCCTCTGACAACCACCCCTCCACTCTTTGTTTCTATGAGCTTAACTTTTTTAGGTTCCACATACAAGGTAGGTCATGCAGTATTTGTCTTTTTCTGTCTGGCTTACTTTGCTTAGCATAAGATTCCCCAAGTTCCTTCATGTTGTTGCAAATGGCAGGATTTTCATCTTTATTGGTTGATGTTGTATACACCACCTCTTCTTTATCTATTTATCCATCAATAGACACCTAGGTTGTTTCCATATCTCGGCTATTGTGAATATGTTGCAATGAATATGGGAATGCAGGTATCTCTTTGAGATACTGATTTCATTTCCTTTGGATATATACCCAGAAATGAAATTGCTGGATCATATGGTAGTTCTATTTTTGATTTATTGAGGAACCTTTACTGTTTTGCATAATGGCTGACCCATTTATAGTTCCATCAACAGTGTATAAGGGTTCCCCTTTTTCCACATCCTCACTAATACTTGTTACCTCTTGTCTTTTTTTTTTAATTTTAATTTTATTGGAGTATCATTGATTTACAATGTTGTTAGTTTCAGGTGACAGAAAAGTGATTCAGTTATACACATACATATATTCATTCTTGTTTAGATCCTTTTCTCATATAGGTTATCACAGAATAAGGGAACTATACAGTTCCCTGTGCTTGTTGGTTATCTATCTAATGTA
The DNA here is from genome assembly GCF_964341445.2 of Mesoplodon mirus. NCBI lineage: Eukaryota > Metazoa > Chordata > Mammalia > Artiodactyla > Ziphiidae > Mesoplodon > Mesoplodon mirus. Next base: position 48,989,849 of record NC_138982.1, read on the forward strand.
TAGTAGTGTGTGTATGTTCATCTCAAGCTCCTGATTTATCCCTCCCCCCAGCATTTCCCCTTTCATAACCATAAGTTTGTTTTTGATATCTGTAAGTCTGTTTCTGTTTTGTAAATAAGTCATTTGTACCTTTTTAAAAATTAGATTCCACATGAGTGATAGCATATATTTTTCTTTCTGTGTCTGACTTACTTTACTTAGTATGATAATCTCTAGGTCCATCCATGTTGCTGCAAATGGCATTATTTCGTTCTTTTTTTATGGCTGAATAATATTCCATTGTATATATGTACCACATCTTCTTTATCCATTCTTCTGTTGATGGTCATTTAGGTTGCTTCCATGTGTTGGCTATTGCTAATGGTGCTCTAATGAACACTGGGGTGCATGTATCTTTTCGGATTATGGTTTTCTGTGGATATATGCCCAGAAGTGAGATTGTTGGATCATATGGTAGCTCTATTTTTAATTTTTTAAGGAACCTCCATACTGTTCTCCATACTGGATGCACCAATTTACATTCCCAACAGTGTAGGAGAGTTCCCTCTTCTCCACACCCTCTGTAGCATTTATTGTTTGTAGATTTTTTGATGATGGCCATTCTAAGCAGTGTGAGGTGATACCTCATTGTATTTTTGATTTGCATTTCTCTAATAATTAGTGATGTTGAGCATCTTTTCATGCGCTTTTTGGCCATCTGTATGTCTTCTTTGGAGAAATGTCTGTTTAAATCTTCCACCCATGTTTTTTGATTGGGATGTTTATTTTTTTCACATTGAGCTGCATGAGCTGTTTGTATAATTTAGAGATTAATCCCTTGTCAGTTGCTTCATTTGCAAATATTTTCTGCCATCCTGTGGGTTATCTTTTCATTTTGTTTATGGTTTCCTTTGCTGGGCAGAAGCTTTTAAGTTTAATTAGGTCCCATTTGTTTGTTTTTGTTTTTATTTCCATTACTTTAGGAAGTGGATCAAAAAAGATATTGCTGCAATTTATGTCAAAGAGTTTTCTGCCTATGTTTCTTTCTAAGAGTTTTGTAGCGTCTGGCCTTACATTTAGGCCTTTGATCCATTTCGGGTTTATTTTTGTGTATGGTATTAGAGAATGTTGTAATTTCATTCTTTTACACATAGTTGCCCAGTTTTCCCAGCCCTACTTATTGAAGAGACTGTCTTTTCTCCACTGTATATTCTTGCCTCCTTTGTCGTAGATTAGTTGACCATAGGTGTGTGGGTTTATTTCTGGACTTTTTGTCCTGTTCCATTGATCTGTATTTCTGTTTTTGTGTCACTACTATACTATTTTGATTACTGTACCTTTGTAGTTTAGTCTGAAGTCAGGGAGCCTGATTCCTCCAGCTACATTTTTCTTTCTCAAGATTGCTTTGGCTATTCAGGGTCTTTTGTGGTTCCACATTAATTTAAAAATTTTTTGTTCTAGCTCTGTGAAAAATGCTATTGGTAATTTGATTGGGATTGCATTGTATCTGTAGATTGCCTTGGGTAGTATAGTCATTTTGACGATATTGTCTTCCAATTCAAGAATATGGTATATCTTTCCATCTGTTTGTATTATCTTCCATTTCTTTCATCAACATCTTCTACTTTTCAGAGTACAGGTAGTTGGCCTCCTTAGGTAGGTTTATTCCTAGGTATTTTATTCTATCTGATGCAATAGTAAATGGGATTGTTTCTTTAATTTCTCTTCCTGATCTTTCATTGTTAGTGTATAGAAATGCAACAGATTTCTGTGTATTAATTTTGTGTCCTGCAACTTTACTGAATTCATTGATGAGTTCTAGCAGCTTTCTGGTAGCATCTTTAGGATTTTCTCTGTATAGTATCATGTAATCTGCAAACAGTGACAGTTTTACTTCTTCTTTTCCAATTTGGATTCCCTTTATTTCCTTTTCTTCTCTGATTGCTGGGGCTAGGACTTCTAAAACTATGTTGAATAAAACTGGCAAAAGTGAACATCCTTGTCTTCTTCCTGATCTTAGAGGAAATGCTTTCAGCTTTTCACTGTTGAGATGTTAGTTGGAGGTTTGTCATATATGGCTTTTATTATGTTGAGGTACGTTCCCTCTATGCCACTTTCTGGAGAGTTTTTATCATAAATAGGTGTTGAATTTTGTCAAAAGCTTTTTCTGCATCTATTGAGATGGTCATATGTTTTTTATTCTTAAACTTGTTGATGTGGTGTATCATACTTGCAGATATTGGCAAATCCTTGCCTCCCTGGGATAAATCCCACTTGATCATGGTGTATGATCCTTTTAATGTATTGTTGGATTCAGTTTGCTAGTATTTTGTTGAGGATTTTTGCATCTATGTTCATCTGTGATATTGGACTGTAATTTACTTTTTGGGGGATATATTTGTCTTGTTTTGGTATTAGGCGATTGTGGCCTCATAGAATGAGTTTGGGAGTGTTCCTTCCTCTGCAATTTTTGGAATAGTTTCAGAAGGATAGGTGTTAACTCTTCTCTAAATGTTTGATAGAATTCACCTGTGAAGCCAGACTATGAAGTCTCGTCCTGGACTTTTGTTTGTTGGGAGTTTTATTTATTTTATTTTATTTATTTATTCATTCATTCATTCATTCATGCCTGCCTGCCTGCCTGCCTGCCTGTGCTGGGTCTTCATTGCTGTGCATAGGCTTTCTCTAGTTGCGGTGAGTGGGGTCTACTCTTTGTTGCAGCGTGCAGGCTTCTCATTGCATTGGCTTCTCTTGTTGCAGAGCCCAGGCTCTAGACGCATGGGCTTCAGTAGTTGCAGTGCGTGGGCTCAATAGTTGTGGCTTGCAGGCTCTAAAGTGCAGGCTCAGTAGTTGTGGCGCACGGGCTTAGTTGCTCCGCAGCATGTGGGATCTTCCCAGACCAGGGCTCGAACCTGTGTCCCCTGCTTTGGCAGGCAGATTCTTAACCACTGTGCCACAGGGAAGTCCTGTTGGGAGTTTTAAAATCACAGTTTCGATTTCAGTACTTGTAATTGGTCTGTTCATATTTTCTGTTTCTTCCTGGTTCAATCTTGGGAGATTGTACCTTTCTAAGAATTTGTATATTTCTTCCAGGTTGTCCATTTTATTGCTATAGTTGCTTGTAGTCTCTTATGATCCTTTGTATTTCTGTGGTGTCCATTGGAACTTCTCCTTTGTCATTTCTAATTTTATTGATTTGAGCCCTCTCCCTTTTTCTCTTGATGAGTCTGGCTAATTTTGTTGACCATTTTAAAGAACCAGCTTTTAGTTTCATTTATCTTTTATTTTGTTTTCTTTGTCTCTATTGCATTTATTTCTGCTCTGATCTTTATGATTTCTTTCCTTCTACTAATTTTGGATTTTGTTTGTTCTTCTTTCTCTAGTTTCTTTAGGTGTAAGGTTAGGTTTTTTATTCAAGATTTTTCTCATTTCCTGAGGTAAGATTATAAACTTCACTCCTAGAACTGCTTTAATCCCTCCCATAGGTTTTGGATTGTTGTGTTTTCATTTTCATTTCTCTCTAGGTATTTTTTGACTTCCTCTTTGATTTCTTCAGTGATACATTGCTTGTTTAGTAGCATACTATTTAGCTTCCACGTGTTTGTGTTTTTTGCAGTTTTTTCTTGTAATTGATTTCTAATTTCATGTCACTATGGTCGGAAAAGATGCATGATATGATTTCAGTTTTCTTAAATTTACTGAGTCTCACTTTGTGGCCCAGCATGTGATCAATCCTGGAGAACGTTCCATGCATACTGAAAAAGAATGTGTATTCTGCTGCTTTTGGATGGAATGCTCTATAAATATCAACTAAGTCCATCTGGTCTAATGTGTCATTTAAGGCCTGCGTTTCTTTTTTGATTTTCTGTCTGCATTATCTGTCCATTGATGAAAGTGGGGTGTTAAAGTCCCCCACTCTTTTTTTTTTTTTTTTTGCAGTACACGGACCTCTCACTGTTGTGGCCTCTCCCGTTGTGGAGCACAGGCTGTGGATGCGCAGGCTCAGTGGCCACGGCTCACGGGCCCAGCCACTCTGCGGCATGTGGGATCTTCCCGGACCGGGGCATGAACCCGTGTCCCATGCATCAGCAGGTGGACTCTCAACCACTGCGCCACCAGGGAAGCCCCCCAGCTTTCTTTTGATTTCCATTTGCATGGAATATCTTTTTCCATCCCCTCACTTTGTCTGTATGTGTTCTTAGATCTGAAGTGGGTCTCTTGAAGACAGCATATATATGGGTCTAGTTTTTTATCCATTCAGCCAGCCTATGTCTTTTGGTTGGAGCATTTAATCCATTTACCTTCAAGGTAATTATCAATATGTATGTTCTTATTGGCATTTTGTTAATTGTTTTGGATTAGTTTTGGCAGGCCTTTTTTCTTCCCTTTCTCTTTGGTCATTTTTTGTGATTTGATGACTAAATTTAGTGTTGTGTGTGGATTCCTTTTTCTTTTTTGCGTGTGTATTTATTGTAGATTTTTGTTTGCAGTTACCATGAGATTTCAATATAGCAGTTTATATATATAAAACAACTAAGATTGTTTTAAGTGGCTGGTCTTTTATTTTCAAATGGATTTCCAATATCCTGCATTTGACTCTCCTCTGCTCATAATTGCTGGTTTTGATATCATATTTGTGTGTGTATGATTTCCTACCTTTAATGTATGTTTGCTTTACCAGTGAACTTTTCTATTTGTAATTTTCTTGTGTCTAGTTGTGGCCTTTCCTTTTCCACCTAGAGAAGTTCTTTAGTATTTGTTGCAGAGCTGGTTTGGTGGTGCTGAATTCTCTTAGCTTTTGCTCGTCTGTAAAACTTCTGATTTCTCCATCAAATCTGAATGAGAGCCTTGCTGGGTAGAGTATTTTTGGTTGTAGGTTCTTCCCTTTTATCTTCCCTGTAAATATATCATACCACTTTATTCTGGCCTGCAGAGTTTCTGCTGAAAATCAGCTGATAACCTTATGGGAGTTCCCTTGTATGTTATTTGTTGCTTTTTCCTTGATGCTTTTAATATTTATTTTTTGTCTTTAATTTTTGTCAATTTGAATACTATGTGTCTTGGCATGTTCCTCCTTGCATTTATCCTACCTGAGAATCTGTGCACTTCCTAGATTTGGGTGACTGTTTCCTTTCGCACGTTAGGGAAGTTTTCAGCTATTATCTCTTTGTATATTTTCTCAGGTCCTTTCTCTCCCTCTTCTCCTTCTGGGACCCCTATAATGCAAATGTTATGCATTTAGTGTGTCCCAGAGGTCTCTTAGACTGTCCTCATTTCTTTTCTTTTTTCATTATTCTGTTCTGCATCAGTGATTTCCACCATTCTGTCTTCCAGCTCACTTATCCGTTCTTCTGCCTCATTTATTCTGCCATTGACTCCTTCTAGTGTATTTTTCATTTCAGTTATTGTATTGTTCATCTCTGTTTGTTTGTTTTTTATATCTTCTAGCACTTTGTTAAACATTTCTTGTATCTTGGTCTGTGTCGCCAACTTTTTTGAGATGTTGGATCATCTTTACTATCGTTATTCTGAATTCTTTTTGGGGTACATTGCCTATCTCCACTTCACTTAGTTGTTCTTTTGGGGTTTATTTTGTTCTTTTTGTCTGGGACATATTCCTCTGCCATCTCATTTTGTCTAACTGTCTGTGATTGTGGTTTCCATTCCACAGGTTGCAGGATTGTAGTTCTTCTTGCTTCTGCTGTCTGCCCCCTGGTGGATAAGGCTGGTCTCAGAGGCTTGTGCAGGCTTCCTGGTGGGAGGGACTGGTTCCTGCCCACTGGTGTGTGGAGCTGGGCTTGTCTCTCTGGTGGGCAGGACCACATCAAGGGGTGTGTTTAGCAGGAAGCTGTGGGCTCAGGAAGAATTCAGGCAGCCTGTTTGCTGATTGGTGGGGCTGTGTTCCTGCCCTGTTGGTTGTTTGGCCTGAGGCGTCCCAGCACTGGACCCTACAGGCTGTTGTGTGGGCCCAGGTCTTGGTGAGAAAATGGAGGCCTCCAGGAGGGCTCACACCCAGGAGTACTCTCCAGAACTATTGCCACCAGTGTTTTTGTCCTCACAGTGAGCCACAGCTGCCCCCCCGCTTCTGCAGGAGACCCTCCGATACCAGCAGGTGATTCTGGCCCAGGCTCTTATGAGGTCATTGCTTTTTCCCCTGGATCCCAGTGCACACAAAACTCCAATAGTGGAGTTTCTGTTTCCCCCAGTCCTGTGGAATTCCTGTGATCAAACCCTGCTGGCCTTCAAAGCCAGATGCTCTGAGAGCTCCTCCTTCCAATGCCAGACACCCAGGCTGGGGAGCCTTACATGGGGCTCAGAACTATCACTCCTGTGGGAGAACCTCTGCAATATAATTATTTTCCCGTTTGTGGGTCGCCCACCTGGTTGATATGGTATTTGATTTTATTGTGATTGCACCCCTCCTACCACCTTGTTGTGGCTTCATCTTTGTCTTTGGATGTAGGATATCTTTTTTGGTAGGTTCCAGCATTTTTTGTTGATGGTTGTTCAGCAGTTAGTTGTGATTTTGGTGTTTTCATGAAAGGAAGTGAGCTCACATCCTTCTTCTCTGCTGTCTTGTCTCACTTCCCACAAATTACTCACTTCCCACAAATCTGATTAACTGAGGCTGTACCTGGCACCAGCACCATTTTGTACTTCCCAGCCCCTCCCACCAGGAGAGCCTTCTTTATCTACCACCTGCATATCACCTCCCTCACATCACCAGGGTTGGGCAGCCAGACAAAACCTGCTGAAAGAGTTGGCTTCTTTTCTGCACCTACCTTGCAATAGCAGAGTTTTGAGATTCATCTGATCAAAGGGGAGAATTATCAGAAGGTGGCATTATATGTAATGATTTTGATGGATTCAGAAACATGCCATAGATCAAATCACATATTACAATGCACACAACATATATTACTTTTACTTTAAATTTCTGTAATGTCAAAATAAAACATCAAACTGCTATTGCATACTGCAAAAGAAAAGGAAAAGAAAAGAAGTCAGGCTTACATTGCTTATCTTGGCTCTGCTAAGTTTGTATAAATGTAACATTTGAACTAGGGGAATATTTTATGTGTGTACTCCATATTCTTTCTCCAATTTGCCCACAAGAATACAATGAACTCTTGAGGTTGACTTGTTAGAGTTTCAGTCAGAAAGTAAGTGATCTTAAGCATATAAGAAGCATTGTTTTCCCTGACTACCTTCAGTGGGGCTGCCATATTAACTTTACTTGAAGCAACATTAATTGCTCTCAGAACTCTAAGTATCACTGACATTGATAAATCATCCTTAAAGAGACATGAACAAATTAATCAACTGCCCATCATCACATTCAGGAAAGATAAACATTTTTACAAGGAATAATACATCAGGCAACCTACTTATGTAATGCTGGGTTGAATAAAGATTTCTTGATGAGCCATACAATGGTATCCTATAAACTGGGTGACTAATGCATTCAAGAGGCAGCTGAATCATAGAAAAGCATTGGCCAAAGTACCCTGTAGAAAACATAATATTTCTTTCTTTTTTTGCAAAACAAAAATAAGGCTATTCAGTCATTAGAGTTAAGTGTAAATATTTGTTTCCCAACCGTACATTACTATTAATAAAAGCTTCCATTTTTCCCTTGTGTTAATGTGATGAAATTGTTACTGACAACACCAAAATGATATTTAGGTAATTAAATTTCTCCAATAATATATAAAATACTTTTCTGAATAGAAAAATAATTGCTCTACAAATATATGGACAATGGCAATATTAGTTGTTTATTGTCTCCCTAGGAATTTTCTTTCTTTTCTTTTTTATTAAATTTATTTATTTTATTTTATTATTTATTTTTTGGTGGCATTGGGTCTTTGTTGCTGCGTGTGGGCTTTCTCTAGTTGCGGTGAGTGGGGGCTACTCTTCGTTGTGGTGTGCAGGTTTCTTATTGTGGTGGCTTCTCTTGTTGCAGAGCATAGGCTCTAGGCTCGTGGGCTTCAGTAGTTGTGGCACACGGGCTCTAGAGCGCAGGCTCGGTAGTTGCAGTGCACAGGCTTAGTTGCTCCACAGCATGTGGGATCTTCCTGGACCAAGGCTCGAACCCGTGTCCCCTGCATTGGCAGGTGGATTCTTAACCACTGTGCCACCAGGGAAGCCCCCTAGGAATTTTCTAATTCATCAAGCTAAATAAAGTCTGATGTATTTACTGTGTATTGTCTTCTTTTATGGTTTCACCTAACCCTACATTTTAAAAGAAAAACAGTTGGTAGTATTTTCTCTACGTAATTCTCCACTTTCTGTTTCAAAGAAAGAGAACGTGATTTATCTTTCTTTGGGAACAGTAACCACTAAAAAGGGCATCTTTTTTCTGTTGAGAAAAGGGGTTAAATTAATGGGAAGATAGATACTCCTGGTTGGGGTAAGAGAAGTGGCATGAGTTAGCACTCCCTTCTCTCTCTGCCCTTTCTTTATCTGCCTTTGAGCACCAGCTTTTCCTTTATCCTTACCTGGACCATCTGTGTATCTGCAAACATCTAGAGAGACATCAGCAAATCTCAGCAGTGGCCACAACACTATATGGTCCTTCATCTCTAAATGAAAACTCCAAACTTTGCCAGGATTGCAAATCTTCTTTTCACAAATATGTGCTATCTGAAAGCCTTCCAATAAGTTTTATGATTCAGTGGCATGTGACCTGCAGCAATTATTTGTTTATGCATTTTTATACTTTTATCTGAATAATTATTATGGCATTCTCAAATTATGTTCTACAAATGCTAATTTTTAGAAATGTTAACAACAAATGTTTTAGCTAAATTTGTTGAGCACTTGGTATGTGCTTTCTATGCATTTTATCATCCAGTGCTCACAAGTATTTGAAGTGGTATTAGTATTATTTCCATTTTATGGAGGAGGTATATGAGGATTAGATAAATGTCATGGCTAAGCAATTGAGCTGGAATTTGAACCTGGCCCTTTGACTCCAGAGCTCACAGTCTCAAACAGTACAGAATAGCTGTTAGGTGAAAAAGGATTTTGGGGCCAGTGGATTTGGAAATGCAGATTTAAACCAAATTTTAAAGACTTCTTTCTTACAGGATTTCTTAGAGTGTTTAATATGCCTGTGCACAATTAATCTTTAGAAATAGTATGGAATATAATATGTGATATTGCTAAACTTACCGAACCTTAACTGATCTCTCAAGCGCTTGAGCCTGAAAACTCAGTTTTGGAACCTGGTTCTGCCACTCACTATGGTTGTAGCCCTGGGCAAGTGATTTAACCTCTTATTAAAGTTACTTAATCAACAAAAGAAAATTTAGCTATATTTAGTAAATTGTACCTACCAAGACATCTTTTTGTATAAATTTTCAAGAAGAGTTGAAAGAGTTTCATTAATATTCAGTTAATTAAAAATATTTAACCAGAGTACCTTCTTTCTTTAAACAGTTTTATTAATTAGTGTTTGACCTTCTCCTGAAACTTTCCTGTTTTAAAATTTTTATATCTTTTCCCACTTACATCAATGAACAGATCATCCAGACAGAAAATCAATACGGAAACACTGGCCTTAAATGACACATTAGCTCAGATGTGCTTTAAAGATAAATAGAGAACATTCTGTCTGAAAGCAGTGCATACAGAACATTCTGTATAATAGATCACATGCTTCGTCACAAAATAAGTTTTGATAAATTTAAGAATATTGAAATTATATCAAGCATATTTCCCAACCACAACTGCATGAGACTAGAAATCAACTACAAGGAAAGAACTGCATGTGGAGGCTAAACAGAATGCTACTAAACAACCGATGGGGCCCTGAACCAAGATGGCAGAGTAGCAGGATGTGCTCTCACTCCCTCTTGTGAGAACACCAGAATCACAACTAGCTGCTGGACAATCATTGACAGGAAGACACTGGAACTCACCAAAAAAGATACCCCACATCCAAAGACAAAGGAGAAGCCACAATGAGATGGTAGGAGGGGCGCAATCACAGTAAAATCAAATCCCATAACTGCTGGGTGGGTGACTCACAGACTGGAGAACACTTATACCACAGAAGTCCACCCACTGGAGTGAAGGTTCTAAGCCCCATGTCAGGCTTCCCAACCTGGGGGCCTGGCAATGGGAGGAGGAATTCCTAGAGAATCAGACTTTAAAGACTACTGGGATTTGATTTCAGGACTTCGACAGGACTGGGGGAAACAAAAACTCCACTCTTGGAGGGCACACACAAAGTAGTGTGCGCATTGGGACCCAGGAGAAAGAGCAGTGACCCCAGGGGAGAGTGAATCAGACCTACCTGCTAGTGTTGGAGGGTCTCCTGCAGAGGCGGGGGGTGGCTTTGGCGCACCATGGGGACAAGAACACTGGCAGCAGAAGTTCTGGGAAGTACTCCTAGGTGTGCGCCTTCCCAGAGTCTGCCATTAGCCCCACCAAACAGCCCAGGTATGCTCCAGTGTTGGGTTGCCTCAGGCCAAACAACCAACAGGGAGGGAACCCAGGTCAACCCATCAGCAGAGGATTAAAGTTTTACTGAGCTCTGCCGACCAGAGCAACAGTCAGCTCCACCCACCACAAGTCCTTCCCATCAGGAAACTTGCACAAGCCTCTTCGATAGCCTCATCCACCAGAGGGCAGACAGCAGAAGCAAGAAGAGCTGCAATCCGGCAGCCTGTGGAACAAAAACCACATTCATAGAAAGACAAGATAAAAAGGCAGAGGGCTATGTACCAGATGAAGGAACAAAATAAAACCCCAGAAAAACAACTAAAGAAAGTGGAGATAGGCAACCTTCCAGAAAAAGAATTCAGAATAATGATAGTGAAGATGATCCAGGACCTCAGAAAAAGAATGGGGGCAAAGATCGAGAAGATGCAAGAAATGTTTAACAAAGACCTAGAAGAATTAAAGAACAAACCAACAGAAATGAACAATGCAATAACTGAAATGAAAACTACACTAGAAGGAATCAATAGCAGAATAACTGAGGCAGAAGAACAGATAAGTGATCTGGAAGACAGAATCGTGGAATTCACTGCTGCTGAACAGAATAAAGAAAAAAGAATGAAAAGAAATGAAGACAGCCTAAAAGACCTCTCCGACAACATTAAACGCAACAACATTCGCATTATAGGGGTTCCAGAAAGAGAACAGAGAAAGGACCCGAGAAAATATTTGAAGAGATTATAGTCGAAAACTTCCCTAACATGGGAAAGGAAATTGCCACCCAAGTCCAGGAAGTGCAGCGAGTCCCATACAGGATAAACCCAAGGAGAAACACACCGAGACATAGAATCACATTGGCAAAAATTAAAGACAAAGAAAAATTATTGAAAGCAGCAAGGGAAAAACAACAAATAACATACAAGGGAACTCCCATAAGGTTAACAGCTGATTTCTCAGCAGAAACTCTACAAGCCAGAAGGGAGTGGCATGATATACTTAAAGTGATGAAAGGAAGAAGCTACAACCAAAATTACTCTACCTGGCAAGGACCTCATTCAGATTCGATGAAGAAATCAAAAGCTTTACCGACAAGCAAAAACTAAGAGAATTCAGCACCACCAAACCAGCTCTACAACAAATGCTAAAGGAACTTCTCTAAGTGAGAAACACAAGGGAAGAAAAGGACCTACAAAAACAAACCCAAAACAATTAAGAAAATAGTCATAGGAACATACATATCGATAATTACTTTAAATGTGAATGGATTAATTGTTCCAACCAAAAGACACAGACTTGCTGAGTGGATACAACAACAAGACCCATATATATGCTGTCTACAAGAGACCCACTTCAGACCTAGGGACACATACAGACTGAAAGTGAGGGGATGGAAAAAGATATTCCATGCAAATGGAAATCAAAAGAAAGCTGGAGTAGAAATAATCATATCAGATAAAACAGACTTTAAAATAAAGAATGTTACAAGAGACAAGGAAGGACACTACATAATGATCAGGGGATCAATCCAAGAAGAGGATATAACAATTATAAATGTATATGCACCCAACATAGGAGCACCTCAATACATAAGGCAACTGCTAACAGCTATAAAACAGGAAATCGACATAACACAATAATAGTGGGGGACTTTAATGCCTCACTTACACCAATGGACAGATCATCCAAAATGAAAGTATATAAGGAAACAGAAGCTTTAAATGACATAATAGAACAGATAGATTTAATTGATATTTATAGGACATTTCATCCCCAAACAGCAGATTACACTTTCTTCTCAAGTGCGCAGGGAACATTCTCCAGGATAGACCACATCTTGGGTCACAAATCAAGCCTGAGTAAATTAAAGAAATGAAATCATATCCAGCATCTTTTCTGACCACAATGCTATGAGATTAGAAATGAATTATAGGGAAAAAAAAAACGTAAAAACACAAACACATGGAGGCTAAACAATACGTTACTAAAAAACCAAGAGATCACTGAAGAAATCAAAGAGGAAATCAAAAAATTCCTGGAGACAAATGACAATGAAAAGAGGACTATCCAAAGCCTAAGGGATGCAGCAAAAGCAGTTCTAAGAGGGAAGTTTATAGCTATACAAGCCTACCTCAAGAAACAAGAAAAATCTCAGATAAACTATCTACCCTTACATCTAAAGGAACTAGAAAAAGAAGAACAAACAAAACCCAAAGTTAGCAGGAAAGAAATCATAAACATCAGAACAGAAATAAATGAAATAGAAACAAAGAAAACAATAGCAAAGATTAATAAAACTAAAAGCTGGTTCTTTGAGAAGATAAACAAAATTGATAAACCATTAGCCAGACTCATCAAGAAAAAGAGGGAGAGGACTCAAATCAATAAAATTAGAAATGAAAAAGGAGAAGTTACAGCAGACACTGCAGAAATACAAAGCATCCTAAGAGACCACTACAAGCAACTCTATGCCAATAAAATGGACAACCTGGAAGAAGTAGACAAATTCTTAGAAAGGTATAACCTTCCAAGACTGAACCAGGAAGAAATAGAAAATATGAACAAACCAATCACAAGTAATGAAATTGAAACTGTGATTAAAAATCTTCCAACAAGCCAAAGTCCAGGACCAGATGGCTTCACAGGTGAATTCTATCAAACATTTAGAGAAGAGCTAACACCCATCCTTCTCAAACCCTTCCAGAAAATTGCAGAGGAAGGAACACTCCCAAACTCATTCTATGAGGCCACCATCACACTGATACCAAAACCAAAGACACTACAAAAAAAGGAAATTACAGACCAATATCACTGATGAATATAGATGAAAGAATCCTCAACAAAATACTAGCAAACAGAATCCAACAACACATTTAAAGGATCATACCCACAAAGGATCACACCATGATCAAGTGGGATTTATCCCAGGAATGCAAGAATTCTTCAATATACACAAATCAATCAATGTGATACACCACATTAACAAATTGAAGAATAAAAACCATATGATTGGGATTCCCTGGTGGCGCAGTGGTTGAGAGTCCACCTGCTGATGCATGGGACACGGGTTCGTGCCCCGGTCTGGGAGATGCCACATGCCGCGGAGCGGCTGGGCCCGTGAGCCATGGCTGCTGGGCCTGCGCGTCTGGAGCCTGTGCTCCACAACGGGAGGGGCCACAACAGTGAGAGGCCCGTGTACCGCAAAAAAAGAAACAAAACAAACAAACAAACAAAAAACAAAACAAAACAAAAAATGATCATCTCAGTAGATGCAGAAAAAGCTTTTGACAAAATTCAACACCTATTTATGACAAAAACTCTCCAGAAAGTGGGCATAGAGAGAACCTACCTCAACATAATAGAGGCCATATACGATAAACCCACAGCAAACATGATTCTCAATGGTGAAAAACTGAAAACATTTCCTCTAAGATCAGGAAAAAGACAAGGATGTCCACTCTCACCACTATTATTCAACATAGTTTTGGAAGTCCTAGCCACGGCAGTCAGAGAAGAAAAGGAAATAAAAGGAATACAAATTGGAAAAGAAGAAGTAAAACTGTCACTGTTTGCAGATGACGTGATACTATACATAGAGAATCCTAAAGATGCCACCAGAAAACTACTAGAGCTAATCAATGAATGTGTTAAAGTTGCAGGATACAAAACTAATGCACAGAAAGCTCTTGCATACCTATATACTAATGATGAAAAATCTGAAAGAGAAATTAAGGAAACACTCCCATTTACCATTGCAACAAAAAGAATAAAATACCTAGGAATAAACCTACCTAGGGAGACAAAAGACCTGTATGCAGAAAACTGTAAGACACTGATGAAAGAAATCAAAGACAATACAAACAGATGGAGAGATATACCATGTTCTTGGATTGGAAGAATAAATATTGTGAAAATGACTATACTACCCAAAGCAATCTACAGATTCAATGCAATCCCTATCAAATTACCAATGACATTCTTTATGGAACTAGAACAAAAAATCTTAAAATTTGTATGGAGACACAAGAGACCCTGAATAGCCAAAGCAGTCTTGAGGGAAAAAAAATGGAGCTGGAGGAATCAGACTCCCTGACTTCAGACTATACTACAAAGCTACAGTAATGTAGATAATATGGTACTGGCACGAAAACAGAAACATAGATCAATGAAACAAAATAGAAAGCCCAGAGATAAACCCACACACCAATGGTCAACTAATCTGTGACAGTGGAGTCAAGGATATACAATGGAGAAAAGACAGTCTCTTCAATAAGTGGTTCTGGGAAAACTGGACAGCTACCTGTAAAAGAAAGAAATTAGAACACTCCCTAACACCATGCACAAAAATAAATTCAAAATGGATTAGAGACCCAAATATAAGACCAGACACTATAAAACTCTTAGAGGAAAACATAGGAAGAACACTCTTTGACATAAATCACAGCAAGATCTTTTTTGACCCACCTCCTAGAGTAATTGAAATAAAAACAAAAATAAACAAATGGGACCTAATGAAACTTCAAAGCTTTTGCACAGCAGAGGAAATCATAAACAAGATGAAAAGACAACCCTCAGAATGGGAGAAAATATTTACAAACGAATCAACAGACAAAGAATTAATCTCCAAAATGTATAAACAGCTCATGCAGCTCAATATTAAAAAAACAAACAACCCAATCCAAAACTGGGCCGAAAACCTAAATAGACATTTCTCCAAAGAAGACATACAGGTGGCCAAGAAGCACATGAACAGCTGCTCAGCACTGCTAATTATTAGAGAAATGCAAAACAAAACTACAGTGAGGTATCACCTCACACCGGTTAGAATGGGCATCATCAGAAAATCTACAAACAATAAATGCTGGAGAGGGTGTGGAGAAAAGGGAACCCTCTTGCACTGTTGGTGGGAATGTAAATTGATACAGCCACTATGGAGAACAGTATGGAGGTTCCTTAAAAAACTAAAAATAGACTTACCATATCATCCAGCAATCCCACAACTGGGCATATACCCAGAGAAAACCATAATTCAAAAAGACACATGCACCCCAATGTTCATTGCAGCACTGTTTACAATCGCCAGGTCATGGAAGCAACCTAAACACCCATCAACAGACAAATGGTTAAAGAAGATGTGGTACATATATACAATGCAATATTACTCAGCCATCAAAAGGAACGAAATTGGGTCACTTTCTGAGACGTGGATGGACCTAGAGACTGTCATACAGAGTGAAGTAAGTCAGAAAGAGAAAAATATCGTATATTAACGCATATATGTGGAACCTAGAAAAATGGTAGAGATGAACCGGTTGCAGGGCAGAAATTGAGACACAGATGTAGGGAACAAATGTATGGATACCAAGGGGGAAAGCCTTGGGGTGGTGGGGGTGGGTGTGATGAATTGGGCGATTGGGATTGACATGTACACACTGATGTGTGTAAAATTGGTGACTAATAAGAACCTGCTATACAAAAAAATAAAGTTCAAAAATTAAAAAAAAAACTGATGGTGCACTGACGAAATCAAAGAGAAAATTTAAAAAATACCTGAAGGCAAATTAAAATGGAAACAAAGTGATCCAGAATCTATGCGACACAGCAAAAGCAGTTCCCATGAAAAAAGTAGGGAAGTTTACAGTTACATAAGCTTACCTCAGGAAAGAAGAAAAATGTCAAATAACAATCTAACCTTACACCTAAAGGAACTAGAAAAAGAATAATCAACAAAACCCAAAGTTAAGAGATGGAAAGAAATATCAAAACCAGAGCAGAAGTACATGAAATAGAGACTAAAAAAGCAATAGAAAAGATCAATGAAACTAAGAGCTGATTCTTTTAAAAGATAAACAAAATTCTGGGCTTCCCTGGTGGTGCAGTGGTTGAGAGCCCGCCTGCCAATGCAGGGGACACGGGTTCGTGCCCCGGTCTGGGAAGATCCCACATACCGCGGAGTGGCTGGGCCCGTGAGCCATGGCCATTGAGCCTGCACGTCCAGAGCCTGTGCTCTGCAACGGGAGAGGCCACAACAGCGCGAGGCCCACATACCGCAAAAAGAAAGAAAGAAAAAAAAAAGATAAACAAAATTCATCAACCTTTAGCTAGACTCATCAAGAAAAAAAAGAGAGGTTTCAGATAAAATCAGAAATTAAAGAGTAGAAATATAAACCAACACCACAGAATTACACAGGATCATAAGAGATTACTATGAACAGTTATATGCCCCAAAATGGACAACCTAGAAGAAATGGATAAATTCCTAGAAATGTACAATCTTCCAAGACTGAATCAGAAAGAAATAGAGAAAATATGAACAGACTGATTACCAGTAATGAGCTTGAATCAGTAATTTAAAAAGCTACTAACATAACAAAGTCCAAGACCAGAAGGCTTCACAGGTGAATTCTACCAAACATTTATAAAAGAGTTGACACCTATCCTTCTGAAACTATTCGAAAAAATTGAAGAGGAAGGATCACTTCCAAATTCATTCTGTGAGGCCAGGATTACCCTGACACCAAAATTAGATAAATACACCACAAAAAAAGAAAGTTACAGGCCAATATCACTGATGAACATAAATTCAAAACTCCTAAACAAAATATCAACAAACCAAATTCAACAAGGAATTAAAAGGATCGTACACCATGACTAATTGGGATTTATCCCAGGGATGCAATGATGGCTCAATAGCTGCAAATCAATCACTGTCATACACCACATTAACAAATTGAAGAATAAAATCATATGATAATATCAGTAGATACAGAAAAAGCTTTTGAGAAAACTCAGCATTCATTTATGATAAAAACTCCCAGCAGAGTGGGTATAGAGGGAATGTACCTCAGTACAATAAAGGCTCATTATGACAAACCTAGAGCCAACATCATACTCAATGGTAAAAAGCTGAAAGCATTTCTTCTAAATCAGGAATAAGACAAGGATGCTCATTCTCACCACTTTTATTCAACATGGTATTGGAAGTCCTAGCCACAACAGCTAGACAAGAAGAAGAAATAAAAGGAATCCAAATTGGAAAAGAAGTAAAACTGTCACTGTTTGCACATGACATGTTACTATACACAGAAAACCCTAAAAATGCCACCAAAAAACTACTAGAGCTCATCAATGAATTTGGTAAGGTTGCAGGACACAAAATTAATATACAGAAATCCATTGCATCTCTATACATTAACAATGAACTGTCAGAAACATAAACTTAGGAAACAATCCCACTTACCATCTCATCAAAAAGAATAAAATACCTGGGAATAAATCTAAGGAGGTAAAAGACCTGTACTTGGAAAACCATAAGACACTGATGAAAGAAATTTTAGATGACATGAACAGATAGGTATACCATGTTCATGAATTGGAGGAATTAATATTAAGACCATACTTCCCAAGGCAATCTACAGATACAGTACAATTCCTATCAAATTACCAATGACATTTTTCACAGAACTAGAACAAATAATTTTAAAATATGTTTGGAAACACAAAAGACCCTGATTAGCCAAAGCAATCTTGAGAAAGAACAGAGCTGGAGTACCCATGCTCCCTGACTTCAGACTGTACTACAAAGCTATAGTAATCAAAACAGCATGGTACTGGCACAAAAACAGACACGTAGATCAGTGGAACTGAATAGAGAGCCCAGAAATAAACCCATGCACTTATGGTCAATTCATCTATGACAAATGAGGCAAGAATATACAACGGGGAAAAGACAGCCTTTTCAATAAATGTTGTTGAGAAAACTAGACAGCTACGTGCAAAAGAATCAGAATGACTACTTTTTAATACCATATACAAAAATAAACTCAAAATGGATTAGAGAGTTAAATGTAAGACCTGAAACCATAAAACTCCTAGAAGAAATCATAGGCAGTATGTGCTTTGACATTGGTCTCAATGATATTTTTTGGATTTGTCTTCTCAGGCAAGGGAAACACAAGCAAAAATAAACAAATGGGACTATATCAAACTAAAAAGCTTTTGCATATTGAAGGAAGCTATCAACAAAACAAAAAGGCAGCCTACTGAATGGGAGAAGATATTAGCAAATTATATATATGATAAGAGATTAATATAAAAAATATACAGTGAATTCATACAATTCAACATCAAAACACACACACACACACACACACACAACCTGATTAAAAAATGGGCAGAACACCTGAGGAGACATTTTTCCAAAGAAGACATACAGATGGCCAATAGACACATGAAAAGATTCTCAGCATCACTAACCACCAGGGAAATAAATGCAAGTCAAAACCACAATGATATATCACCTCATACCTGTTAGAATGGAAATTATCAAGAAATAACAAATGTTGGAGAGGGTGTGGAGAAAAGGGAACACTAGTACACTGTTGGTGGGAATGTAAATTGTTGCAGCCACTATGGGAAACATTTTGGAGGTTCCTCAAAATATTAAAAATAGAACCACTGTACGATCCAGCAGTTGCACTTCTGGGTATTTTTTCAAAGAAAAGAAAAACACTAAGCTGAAAAAGATATATGCACTCCTGTGTTCATTGGAGCATTATTTATAATAGCCAAGATATGTCCATCAATAGATGAATGGATAAAGAAGATGTCATATATATACACACACACACACACACACACACACACATACACATATATATACACACACACACATATATACATACAATGGAATAATAGTCATATCAAAAAGAATGAAATCTTGCTATTTGCAGTGGTGGATGGACCTAGAGGGTATTATAATAAGTGAAATAAGTCAGACAGAGAAAGACAAATACCATATGACTTCACTTAGGTGGGATCTAAAAAAGAAAACGAACAAACATAAGAAAAACAGACTCACAGATACAGAGAACAAATGAGTGGTTGCCAGAGGGGAGGAGAATGGAGGGATGAGTGAAATAGGTGAGGAAAATTAAGAGGTACACATTTCCCATTATAAAATAATTTTTATAATAGATGGCATAGGGAATATAATCAATAATATTGTAATAACTTTGTATGGTAACAGATGGTAACTAGATTTATTGTGGTGATTATTTTGTAATGTATAAGATATCCAATCACTATGTCATACCCCTGAAACTAATATAATATAATAATTCAATTATAGTTCAGTAATACAAAATAATAATAAAGAAGAAAGATAGAAAGATAGAAACATTGTTATACCTTTTAAAGTTTTTCAAGTATTTACATTAAAAAGGGAGATAATATTAATTACAGTAATCTTCTTGTTAATTAGGGATTTTTATAGTAATGATTTCCCTGGATGTTTTTTTGTTTGTTTGTTTTTGTTTTTTGTTTTTTTTGCGATACGCAGGCCTCTCACTGTTGTGGCCCCTCCCGCTGCGGAGCACAGGCTCCGGACGCGCAGGCTCAGTGGCCATGGCTCACGGGCCCAGCCGCTCCGCAGCATGTGGGCTCTTCCCAGACCGGGGCACGAACCCGCATCCCCTGCATCGGCAGGCGGACTCTCAACCACTGCGCCACCAGGGAATCCCTCCCTGGATGTTTTTATTAGTTACTCTATAACTTTTCATAATGTTAAATATGAGTTTTTTAGTTGATATATATATATAAAAGACTAGGGCAGAGTTTCCTAAACTTTCTTGGTAGTTTTTCACAGTGCCCGTAAGCCAAAGAAAATACTTAGTAGTTTCATGTACTAAGTAGTAAGGTCCACTGGACTTAGTATTTATGTCTTAACAATTTAGTGCCTTTGAAAAAAGTAATTCATATAAATTGAAAGAGAAAATATTTTCATTTTATTCCTAATCAGAATTACTTACTAGTGGGATGTGTATACCTACTGGCCACTGCAAAACTAATCAATCCTTGGAATCAGATTGGTTCCCACCACCTTTATTTCCTGTTCCATGTTGCTTTTAGTATAGTACTTGCTTTTTATCAAAGCAACCACAGAAAGCTCAGTTTTGCAAAGATATGAAATAAATCAAAAGGAATGTAGAACAATCTAATGTTGAAACAACGAACCACCTGGGGCTGGCACTTTGCACAGTGTCTGTGCAGAATACCAGACTATAAATATAAAATATCCCATGGTACCCCCTGTGAGTTCACTTCGGCACTCTGGGGCACCTCTGCACACAGTTTGGGAATCATGGGATTAGGGTATTATATATGATATCCTATCTTTTAGCAGAAGGTGTTTAAGTATTTAAACTGCATTGTGTGTGTGTGTGTGTGTGTGTGTGTGAGAGAGAGAGAGAGACAGAGACAGAGACAGACAGAGACAGAGAGACAGAGAGATGCTGTTATTTAGAAATCAAACTGTCTGTGGCTTTTTCTGTCCTCTAAGGGAGATGGCCTAATTCATGAGAAGGGCAAAGCATCTCTCTTCTGTTCTTTTCCTCTTGATGAAGGGAAGAAGAAAGGGTGAGGCCCAGCACAAGAATGAATCTGTTGATAGGCAGTGGGATGCCAGAACCTAGTTTAGAATAGACTAAGAAGAACTGACCTGCTCTGCATAATAAAGTGAGCAGTTAAATAAAAGAGCGAGGTGGGAGACTAGACCTCCAATTAACACAAATGACTGCAGAGGTTTTTTTTAAGAATACTGAAATCTGATATTCTACTTTATGTTACTGGGTTATGAACCCAAACCATCTCCGCAGACCTTCAGTGTAGAATGCTCTACACACATGCCTTATGTGAGTGTTTTTTGGTGAAAATCAGAGAGGGCTGAGGTTTACCCTTGGATCATTCCAGAAGAGATGAGTGATGATGCACTCATCACAGTAGGAAGTGATGATTCATGAGTGACATTGAGAACTCTGTGGAGGTAGGCTCTCAAAGCCAGAAGGGACCATTACAAACAAATCACCAGGAATGCCGAGAAAGCTTGGAGAGGATAAGGATGGGGGTTTGATAAGAGATGCTGAGAGGCTGATTTAAGGTATGGTAGATCATGAGGGACTAAGCAAAGGACCACAGCTTGGAGGTAGTGGGAAGAAGTCATTAATGCAGAAACTGGGGTTCTGCAGATAGTGTCAATCTAGTGGGAAAAGCTAAGGTTGGAGACTAAAGTGTTTTTGTTGAGTCAAGAGACCCATTCCCAATTAGAGGGCCAAGGTAGGTGTGTAGTCTGGATCCATAGACAGAAGTGGCATATATCATGACCTAAAAAAGCAGAACTGGCAGTGAAGATTGTGTATCAGATACTTGCCAGAATCAGGGGTGATTTTCTCCATTGGTCATGCCTAATTTTGGTCCTATTAGACAAGCAATGACACAGCAATTCAGTACTGCAAGAGACCCAGAGGCCAAAGAGTTGTTTTATGTCTCAGTTATTCTATACTCAAGACATTATGATATCCAACACAGTTTCGTAATAAAAACACTCAGAAAACTACGAATAGAAGGGAACTTCCTCAACATTATATAGGGCATTAATTGAAAAACCCACAGCTAACATATTCAATGGTGAAAGACTGAAATCTTTCCCCCTGAGATCGGGAACTACTAGTTTTTCATTGTTGTACTAGAATTTCTAGCCAGAGCAATTAGACAAGAAAAAAGGAAATTCAAGGCATCCACATCAGAAAGAAGGAAGTAAAACTATCTTTATTCAGAGATGACATGATACTATGTATAGGAAATTCCAAAGAATACACAAGAAAACAACTAGTGCTAATGAATGAATTCGGCAAAGTTGCAGAGTATAAAACCAACTCACAAAAATCAAGGTGTGTGTGTGTGTGTGTGTGTGTGTGTACAATAAAAATGAACAATCCAAAAAAGGAAATTAAGAAGGCAGTTCCATTTACAATAGCATCTAAAAGAATATAAGACTTAGGAATAAATTTGACCACAGAAGTGAAAGACTTGTATACTAAAAAATATAAGACATGCAAAAAGAAATTAAGGAAGATCTAAATAAATGGAAAGACATCTTGTGTTCATGGATAGAAAGACAATGTTGTTAAGATGTCAGTACTATTCAAAGCTATTCACAGATACAATGCAATTCCTATAAAAATTCTAGGGCTTCTCTGGTGGCGCAGTGGTTGAGAGTCTGCCTGCCGATGCAGGGGACACGGGTTTGTGCCCCGGTCCGGGAAGATCCCACGTGCCACAGAGTGGCTAGGCCTGTGAGCCATGGCCGCTGAGCCTTCACGTCTGGAGCCTATGCTCCGCAACGGGAGAGGCCACAACAGTGAGAGGCCCACGTACCGCAAAAAAAAAAAAAAAAAAAAAAAAAAATTCTAACAGCCTTTTTTTTTTTTTCAGAAATGGAAAAGCCAATCCTCAAATTCATATGGAATTGTAAGGGACCCAGAATAGCTAAAACAATCTTGAAAAACAAGAACAAAGTTGGAGGACTCCCATTTCCTGATTTCAAAACCTAGTACAAAGCTGCAATAATCTAAACAGTGTACTATTGGCATTAGGATAGATACATAGGCCAATAGACTAGGATTGAGAGTCAGGAAATAAACATATGTGGTCAATTGATTTTTGACAAGTGTGCCAAGGACATTCAATGGAGAAAGAAGAGCTTCCTCAACAGACGGTAATGGGACAACTGGATTTCCACACACAGAAGAATGAGGTTGGACTCCTACCTCATACTATATACAAAAATTAACTCAAAATGGATCAGTGACACAAAACACACAAGCAAGATAAATTTGACTACATTAAAACTGAAGTTTTGTGAATCAAAGGACATTATCAAGAAAGTAAAAAAAAAAACCCACAGAATGGGAGAAGTTATTTGCAATGATATATCTGATAAGGGTTTAATACCAAGAATATATGAAGAACTCTTAGAACTCAGCAACAAAAGGACAACCCAATTAAAAAATGTGCAAAGGACTTAAATAGACATTTCTCCAAAGATGTACAAATTATCAATAAGCACATAAAAGAGGCTCAACATTATCAGCCAATAGGAAAGTGCAAATAAAAACCACAATGAGATACCGCTTCACACCTACTAGGATGGCTATAGTAAATTACAAAAACAAAATAACAAGTATTGGTGAGGGTGTGGAGAAATTTGAATCCTCATACATTGCTGATGGGGATGTAAAGTGGTTTAGTGGCTGTGGAAATCAGTTTGGAGGTTCCTTAAAAAGCTAAACACACACACACACACACACACACACAAAAGCTAAACACAGAATAACCACATGACCCAGCAATTCAACTCCTAGGTATCTAGGTATATACCCAAAATAATTGAAAACAGGGATTCAAACAGATATTTGTACACACTGTAGAATTATTCACAGTAGCCAAAACTTTGAAACAACCTGAGCACCATCAACAGATGAATGGATAAGTAAAATGTGATATATAAATACAATGAAATATTATTCAGCCATAAAAAAGAATGAAGTTATGATACATGCTACAACATAGATGAACCTTAAAAACATTATGGTAAGTGAAATAAACCAGACACAAAAGGACAAATATTGCATGAGTCCACTTACATGAAATGTCTAGAACAGGCAAATTCATAGAGACAAAAAGTAGAATAGAAGTTATCAGGGGCTGGGGGAAGGGAGAGTGGGGAGTTATTGCTTAATGAGTACAGAGTTTCTATTTGGGGTGATGAAAAAGTTTTGGAAATATATAGTAGTGATGGTTTCAAAACTTTGTGAATGTAATTAATACAAATGAATTGTACATTTTAAAATTATTTTATGTTGCATATATTTTACCACAATAAAAATATACCCCCAAATTTGGGCAATATTATTTAGGGAAGCGAAGGAGCAGATAAGTATCAGAAAAATGAACCTGTATTTTAGGATCTTGGAATTCTTTAATGGGAAAATCTGAATAAATCACTCAGCACCCCCCCAAAAAAACCCATTAGTATATACCATTCAGATATCAAACATTAGTTTCGGGCTCCTGCTTTGTTCTTTTTCCTAAGTCTGAGCATATCTACATTCTCTAGATTGTAAGTAATCTGGGTGTCAGCTTCAAAGACATGGGAGGCACTCTGGCCAGTTGTGATTGATGATCCATTACTTCATTGGTGGGACTTATTGGACAGGTTCCTTTGGTTCTTTAATTGCAAAATTAAACAGAAAACTGGGAAACTTTTGGACAGATTTCCAAGAAAGTTGCATTGTCTTTCCCATGAATTCAGTAATGTGAAAATTTTCTTTCTGAGCAAAGTGAACATGGAAGTTGGTGTGACTTCCTTGAGAATACTATCCATCACCATTTACTGTTTTCCTTATTTTTTCCCAAGAGGGTCTATGAAAGAGAGTTTGATCAAGGGTTCCTTAGAACAGATTGTGATATAGGAGATCTGTTTATCTGGAATCTGGGAGTTGGAATAAAGGGTCTTTGGGGCCAACAAGACAGGCTGCAGGAGATGGTAGTATGTGGGCTCTGTAGGAGAGAGCTGGAGCAATGGAGTTGGACCCAGCTACTGGGTGTCTGAGCAGCAGGTCATTTGCTGGGGGAGGTAGGGTGAAAAGAGCAAAGCTACTGTTGATCCTAAGTCAATCTTCTGTTACCTGTCTGAAATCCTTCTTAAGTGAAATGGATTTAAATAAACGAGTAATAAATAACTCATACTTCCTGCTTGGAGCTGAATATATACATAGCTGAACCTACAGGTGGAGGCAAGGAGACAGCCTGGGCTAAAGGAAAATGGTACAGGAAGAACCATAAGTGCTCTTATGTATGTGAAAACATATTGTCAGTGATGAAGCATTAATCAAACCTTAGTTATCTGGTTATTCATGGATGCAGAATTTAAGAGCTATTTCTCAGTAGAAGGATCTGGTCATCTTTGGAGTCCTGATGGTAAAACAAAGATGAAAATAACCTCATCTTTTAATATCTCAATGCAACATAGTGAGAATTGGGGTCTTGAGAGGAAGAAACCAAGGTTTAAATGGTCATGTTTTTAATCTAGGAAAAAAAGAAAACCTCCCTGGTTTTAGTAACAAGCTTTAGACTTCTAAAAATATGTATCATCTGTAGTCTTAGGAAAAAACCTCCTACAAAATAAAGATGTCCGGTACAGCATAACCCAAACTAGATTTGGAGTTGTCCTGGTAAAGAAGGATATTTATTTGGAGCAACTGTTACTTGCCTTAGTAGCCAAGAGCTAATATTGAGAGTTTACCATACACTAGGAAATGTTCCAGGTACTTTAAATGTATCAAGTTGTTTAACACTCCTGACTTTCTTTTAGTTAGGTACTACTATCATGCCCACCCTAAAGATGAAGAATCTGAAGAAAGGCAAGACCAAGTAACTTGCCCAAGAGCCTGCAGCAAGTCAGAGTTTAAACGCCATCAGTGTGGCTCCAGAGTCCATACTCCTAACCACTGCATTACCCCCTTTTCCACAACTAAAAAGAAAGGCCTCTCTTAATAGGGAGAAGTGGTGCCAAATCAGTACTTCCAAAGAGTGATCCAGAAGACATTGGTCCCTCAATATGTTTCATGGGAAAAAAAAGGGGCCACTGGTGAAACACTGAACATTATATACCCCTCTTCCCATTGCAAATCCATAGTAAGTACTAGTATTAAAGGCTCTATTAAGTTTTATCATAAATAAATCTTTTCATAATTTGTTTCACCCAGCACAGGATCTTCATTTGTATAGTATCTATTACTGTATCTCAGAATAGTTACTATATAAACTATATCTGAGAAATGTTGCATTAAAATGCTTTAATAACTGGCCATGTTACAAAATAACTGTTGCTAACAGTTTGAGAACCATATGTCGTTAGTTAGCAAGGCAAACCCATTATTTGGATTTAGTGAAACGGGCCTTAAAGTTAAAACCTTACACTGTTCCTTGATCAGGGGAATATTCTCCATATTAGATTTTTCTTTTTTCCAGGTTATAGGGATCTCTTTTTTATGTTTTTACTTTTATTTTGCTTTCTCCATATTCTTCTGGTCTTATGCTGGTCTACATTGGCTTTAGTCACTTTCTTATTTCAGGACTTTTTACTATTTATAGAATAGTTTTAGACTCTGATAATGGAATCTCTCAAAATTCACTTAAAGGTGCAAGTCTTTATCAACTGATTTTCATGAAAATTTCTTCTTTTTAATACCGAAAAGAAGAGAAATGACTTGTCTTTAAATATGTGTCTTGTGTCTGTGTCGCTGACATGCTGTCTTAATGAGAGGAGAGAGGTGGTTAGAGTCTCCCTTTTTGGCTACAAGAGTCATGTCTGAATTGGCTGTTGAATTGAAAATGGATTTCCCCACATGGCCAGAAACATAAGCACTGTGAAATATTCCATCCTTCTGTCCTGCCCCTACCTCCCACCTTCACCCCCTACCCCCTAATATTGCTCTGTCCAATTTGTCAGGATATAGTCTTTTTAAACCACTTTATTCTGCATTTACAGTCTTTACATTGCTTTCTGTATGACTGATATTACTATTGGGTAACACATGATAGCTTCCTTTTTATTTTGTGGTAATATTCTCTCTCCACTAATGTTCTGATAGCTTAGAACATTTTTCTAATTATTTTGAGCTTGAACACTTCTCATAACTAAGTTACTAGCTCTTGTTTCTTTCTATATCCTTTGTCCATTTATATATATTTTTTCATGTTCATTTATAAAATCTTATTTTTTTAATCCATTAAAGATGGGCTGTGTTTGAATCTTGGTTCCACAATTCACTAACTGTGTGTCTTGGGCAGCTTATTTAAACTTTTTGTATCTCTGGCTGCTTATCTATGAAGTGAGGTTAATAACATCTACTTTCCAGGGTTCTTATAAACATTAAAGGAGTTAATATATGGAAAGTGTCTGGCTGTGGCAGATACAGCGTATGGGTTCACCATCCATTTCATTTTCCTTGTGGAGCTAAACTATATTTCTCAGCTCCCCAAGATCTAGGTAAAGTCATATGACTACGTCTCACCAATGGAATGTAAAGGGAAGTGATATGTCACTTTACAGGCTGAAGTAGGAAGGAGTCCTCTCTATTTCACCATTACTGCTATGAGTGAGAGACTCTGAGATGGCAAAGTTGCAGAATGGAAGGAAACTATTTTCTTGAATCATCAGTTAGAGGAAAGCCACAAAGAAGAGTCACTGGATCCATATCAAACTCTCTTGATATCTAGCAGATTTTTTTTTTTATTAAGGACTGGGATTTGGGGGTTTACTGATTGTAGCAGCTAGAGTTATTTACCTGTCCTCACATTTGCACATGGTAGACAAGGAATAGAAGCTATGACCATTATTATTGTTGTTCACCATCAAAAGTAATGGCCAGTGTTAGCTTTAGACTTTAATGATACTTAATATTCATTGGCCAGATGGACTAAAACAATTTCCTTCTGACTCTGAAAACTTCTCTCTATACCCTACTTTAAAAATTGTATGTTCTCAGGATGATGTTTTCACAAGAAGTATGAAGAAGTATATTTTATATTTAAGTTTTATTTCTTTAAGGTCTCCACTTAACCTGAACTCCTTAATGCCACTGACTCTTATTCATCTGAATAACTGATTTCATGAAAAGGAAATTAATACAATATGTTGGTGGAAGGTACTGATTAGTAAAGTTTGGTCTATAGCTGTAAATCTGTTTAGACATAATTTGGGATATTTATACCCCAAATATTTGTTGGTGTATACCTACACCAACAAACTTAAGTACAGGGGGCTTCCCTGGTGGCGCAGTGGTTGGGAGTCCGCCTGCCAATGCAGGGGACACGGGTTCATGCCCCAGTCCGGGAAGATCCCACATGCCGCGGAGTGGCTGGGCCCGTAAGCCATGGCCACTGAGCCTGTGCGTCTGGAGCCCGTGCTCCGCAACGCGAGCGGCCACAACAGTGAGAGGCCCGCGTACCGCAAAAAACAAAAAAAACAACTTAAGTACAGGGACGTGTGATCCTTGTTAAAGTAATTTATTCACAGACAATGAATAGGTATAAAATGTCTAAAGTACCACTAGGTAGAACAATTTAACCTCATTAACACCTCCAGCCCTCATATAGTCCATGTTTATATTTCTGGGAATGAGAAACAATTTCAAAATGTTCTGATATGAACTATTTTATTATTATTTAAAAAATTTTTACTTTAGGAATCCATTCAGTATCCAGCATTTTGTGAGTCTGACAGTACCCAGCTGAGGTGAATGGAAGGGGGCAGAGGGCAAAGGAAAATGCTGGAATGGTTCATCTTGGTTGAATTAATTGTGTTTTTTCACAGTGAGCTCTGGGGGATTCTCCTACTTTTCCTTTCAACCTCCTGTCCCTTCCTTTCTCATCTGTTCTTCCTGTTCCTCTTTCCCAGATTTTTCACAAAGGAAAAATGGCCCAAAGGGCTCTGCTGTATAATTAGGTGTCAGAAGGCTGAAATCTTTATTGTTCCTTTCCCTGGATTTCTTCAAGGGCGGTCATGACTAATTAACTGTGAACATGGGAGTAAGGAGGACATCTTGTCAGAAATGAGGCATATTTGGGGCCGATGACTTTCACACACACAAAAAAGGCATGCCAACTTTAATTTAAAATACTAAGCACAAGTAGCAAGCACAATTAGTAAATGAGTAATTGTATTTCCATATTAATATCTCATTTGGCCCTCATTGCAGCCTTCTCCGTGAAAAGTTTTAAAAATAATCTTTCTTTTATTGAAGAAAATACAAGTTCAGAGATGTTGTAAAATGGTAAGAGCCAATAGAGCCAGTATGTGCTGCTAAAACCTGTCTCCTGACTCTACCATGCTAATATTCAGATGGACCAAAAATAATGGAGAACCTACTGTGGCCAAGTGCCACTTTAACTTCTGTGAGATCTTTGCCAAGTTACTTAATCTTTCTGTACCTTAGTTTCCTCATCTTTAGCGGGGATAATAATACTAACTTTATGGGGTTGCTGGAGGATTAAATGAATTAATTTCAATAGGTTCCTGAGAATGGTGTCTGGCATATAGCATATATTCAGTAAGTGTTAGCTACTATAATATAATGTGGCAATTATTAGTAGTATTTCTAATTAGTAAGTGGAAGAATTTGGTTTTTAAAACAAGATCTTTTAACTCCACACTAAGTGCTCTTTTAATCATAAGCACAATTGTCTCAGATTGCTTCACTATTCCCCAAAAGTCATTTAGGTGTCATATGGCATCACAGAAACACACAATTGAATAAAATTAATATTCTATATTATATCAATATAGTTAGCACTAAAATGCTAAGCAGCTACTTAAAAATTATAAGTATATACTAAAGTACATGGTAGTTTTCCTCACTTTTAAAAAACTTATATATTGTAGTAAAATTCACCCTCAAGTGTATAGTTTTGAGTTTTGACAAATGCATACAGTTGTATAACTACTGTACAGAACAGTTCTTAGAGTTTACTTTTGACTAGAATCTTATATGAATAGTCTTGAAGGAATTTTTCTAACTTTAGAAGCCAATGTAAGCACATCTCCTTGATTCAGGGATGTAAAAAATACTTGACACTTGGATAATAATTCTCATTCATTTATTAATTGACTCAAGAAGTATTTACCGAGTTTTTTCTACATGTATAGCATTGTGTTATTATTTATAAAGATGAAGAAGAAGTGTCCCCAGGTTTACTGCCTTCAAAAGAAGAGAATGTAATAGTTTTGTTTTACACTTCTACCTAATAAATCAGGAGAGGGAAATAATAGGCCTTTTCGTAAATTCACTTTAAAAAGAGAGCATGAAAAGAAGGATGACAAAGTGTCAATTCTTCTCTAATTAGCATGTATTAAAACAATAATATCCTCTCTGCCAATAAGACCTACAACTCAGTTTAATTTCTTGAATATTTGTTGTAGACAGCACATTACTGGGTAGACACAGTCTTTGTCCTCAAGCAGTTTGTAGAGCAGATAATTGTAATACAAGGCAGAAAATGATCAAAGGCACAAAATGGTATGTATTCAGAAAGAGGTGGGGACTGTTGAGGTGGGAGAATCAATAAAGACTTTATAAAAGACGTAGTGTTCAGACAGGGTCTTGAAAAGGTGAAAAAGCTATTGATGGAGGGAGGAGAAAAGTTTAGTATTCTGTAAAGCTGCTGCACTGTCCAACTAGCTGCACTCGCTACATGTGGTTATTAATTCCAATTAAATTAAATAAAAATTAAAATACTCCTCCTCAGTCCGACTAGTAACATTTCGAATGTTTAATAGCCACATGTGGCTAGTGGCTACCCATATTGAACAGGATAGAGTAGAACATTTCAGAAATGTTCTATTGGATAGTGTTTCCATAGAAGGAACAGCAGTGAAAGATCAGGAAGTGGGAACAATGAATTACCCAAATCTCTGCTCAAGCCCTTGAACAAAATACCAGAAATAATGGTATATCCATGTAGTTCCTCCCCAAATATAAATTGGAAATACATGCCTATGTAAAGATCAATGACTCAATTTTTTCACTGGCTGGTCTGGTTCAGTAGTCATGCTGAGTTCATACTATAAATCAATAATGAAGACATAAAGCCTAACAGGCCTATCTAATTGCTCCATCCATCTGAGCATGCAGATCACAGTGGCTGAAAGCCAGGCCCTAGGGCCCAGCCAAGTGTGGTGCTGCTGTTTCTTCTGGCAGGGACCTGTTAGCTGACTGGGTCCAAACCGAATGGCTTGGGCCTGTCACAGTTGCAATTCCCTAAGAACATGCTCACTATTAAATCACTGGCTTCTTTAGAACTAGTGGCAGTATCCATTGTAAAACCTGAAGGTAGGTAGAGGTTTGAGGGAAACTATGACTCAGAGAAACAAGTCCTGCTGTACGAATATGGATGAATTGAGCCATGTGTGATGTTAGTCACTGATAAATTTGTGAAGGTACAGGCTTCAGCCTTTTGATAAGAGTTGCTGTCCACACTGCCAGAAGGGTAGTTCAGCCAAACTACCCTTTGTAGTGGTGTTTTTACTGAGCCAGCCAGGTCATCATTTGTCTGGGGTCCAAATGGACAGAGGTGTGTAGGGATAGGAAACCATGTATCAAGGCTTTCTAAATCTATGAGAGTCTAAAATGTGTGCCTTCATTAGTTTAAAAAAAGCCTAGAAAATCAATCATCTGGGGAAATCAAAGGCAGCCCTGAATATACTGAATCCATACTTTTTGGTTACGTGGTTCCTCTTAATTTTAGATCTAATCATTGCTTACAACTTGACTTTGATTCCTTTAAAATATTATTCAATACTAATTGACTTTTTTTTAAATTTATTTATTTATTTTTGGTTGCGTTGGGTCTTCGTTGCTGCACATGGGCTTTCTCTAGTTGTGGCGAGTGGGAGCAACTCTTCGTTGCAGTGCACGGGCTTCTCATTGCGGTGGCCTCTTTTTGCAAAGCATGGGCTCTAGGTGTGCGGGCTTCAGTAGTTGTGGCACACGGGCTCAGTAGTTGTGGCTCACAGGCTCTAGAGCACAGGCTCAGTAGTTGTGGAGCACGGGCATAGTTGCTCCACAGAATGTGGGATCTTCCTGGACCAGGGCTCAAAGCCGTGTCCTCTGCATTGGCAGGTGGATTCTTAACCACTGCACCACCAGGTAAGCCCAATACTAACTGACTTTTAATGTGTATATTTGGGGGGGTTGGATTTTTTTGGACACCATCATTAGGCATTTTATACATGCTCATTGGACAATAGATCATTGTCTTCTCTTAAAAGGGCTTAAGAGTACCAGAAAAAGGCAAGGGGAAACAACAGTGAGATACTAATTTTAAATAATTACTTTTCAAAATAAGAGGTACTATATGCATACTATATATCCTATAAAATATATGCGCTTACTATGTTTTTTCTTATGAGGGAAGCTTATAGAACCATATTCTTTCCACCCAAAGACTGACATTTGGAGGAGTGTCAGTGTCATCTAAGTGTCTTTATAGTTCCATAATCTTATGCACAAACAAAGCAACTACTATGCCATGAAAAGTATTTTTGTGACCCTATTTACATATAAACACCTGTTTTCAATGTACTGTTAACAGAGTGTCAAGGGCAAATATGAAAGTAAGTCTGCATACCAAGAAAACCTAAAAATATATAGATATTAATATTTTTCAGTTTATTAGATTCTTTTGAAAATGCTTATGATGATACCTGGATTTCAGTTATTAGATGCTTCTTGAGTTCACATTTATTTGGGACTGTTCCCTCAATGAACTCAGCATTTTCAAAGAATTGAAAGAGAGACTTTTTTCCCCTTTTTTGAACGGTCAAGTGAGGGAAAAAGTGATTAATTTTAATTTTCTTTATTTTTAGAAGGCTTCTGTGTTTCATAGGTAGGGAAATCATACTGATGACTCAACCACCCAGAGTATTATTTTGCTGGTTCATGCTACCTCAGTGGAAAATACCAAGTCTAGTGTTTTTCCCCTGCATAATAAAAGTCTATTACATTTATTGGGGAACCTACCAGCTTAGGAACTCATTTATTTCAGGATAGTGTAGCTCCTGAAATACTATTGATGACATTTACCTTCAACTGGATGGCAAGATCAGAATGCATACAAGTCATTTGGTTCCCAGTTTCATAATTTTGGCATCCGTACATTATTTAGACAAGCTTAGGCTGCCTTGCTTGGCTATGATAGTCATTTTAGAATATCTCTGACTCATGAATATAAATAGTTGTGCAAAAATAAATTTTATACAACCAGAGCTGGTAACAAAAAATCACGTAGATATCAACAACTCTGAAAGAATCTAGTGTCACATTCCTTAGAATGTCAGATTAAACTAACATGTGCCAGTCAATATTGCTACACTGCGACCCTTGATGCCTCCTAAGCAAAACTATTAAGTCCAACATTCTCTCCTGTAAGCACTTATCTGTAAGGATGGCTAACATGTCCTCTGAAGCAGATATTGAAACTGATTGGACAATAGGTAGATACCAGACAGAGGCCTGGGGGCCGACCTCTAGAAATAGGGGGAGAAAATCTTAATCTGCAACACAATGCCGTTCTCTTGAAACCCTATCATTTTCACTTCCCATGTGTCTGCTGCCTGACTGTGAATGGATTTGAAAAGGAATGGTTAGTGCTGAAAATTGGATCAGAGCTAACATTCTCTCATTTTTATCAGCAGCTGCCAAAGGTCATCTGACATAATAGCTGATGAATTCAAGCCCAGTGGATTTCATTTGCAATTTTCAATTTACTGAGGCCTCCAAACCCCACGGTGATAAAAGCTTCCCCTATCGTGGCCTGTCACAAACATCAAGAAACTGCACAAACCCACAAGAAAGAAAAAAGAGAAAGCCATGCATCCTCACAGGTACAGATAAGGAGAACGGGAAGGAATGGTATCACGCAGGAAGGTACAGAGCAGCTTGTGTGGCTAGTTCTCTAAATGCCAATTGAAAGGAAAAGACTATGGAGAACAATCAAATAACTTCCACAGAATAACATCATGTTTCTTTGGGGCTTTTGTGTGAAAATTGCCTTCTAATCTCTTACTTGACATGCCCTCAAACAAAAATGTGAGTGTAAATATGCGAATAAATAAATGAATAAATAATCCTTGCTTATTTAGTCCCTGGAAAGAAAGCATGCCCTGTGTGTTGTATTTAACATAGTTTTGATTTACAAAATGCAGGCTTGTAAAGGATCTTTTATCATGGAAGTGTCGGTCAGCACTAAGAAATCATATGTTTTATTACAGAGAAATGGTAGATCCTTTGACTGATTTGCAAGGGCAGTCAAAGGACTGACATAGCAACTACTTGTAAGTGGATCTAGACAGTGTATATCAAAGATGTATTAGCAAGAGGAAGAAAGCCATTTTTTCCCCTTGTCAAGCTATTTACAGTGAACTTAGGCAGGATCATGGACCTAATCCTGCTCCGAGCAATTGTTCAAATTGAGGAGACCATATCTTGTTCCTTAAAGAATGACAAGTTTGAAAGCCAAGCAGTCCATCTTCATCCTGTTCTACTTAACTCACGCCACAGCCGATAAAAAGAGAAAGCAGAGAGAGGACCACTATTTGGGATGTAACTGCTGGGAGAATTTAATTTCAGACATGGATGTCTGGATCTCATTTCTATCAAACAGATTCAGAAAGCCTTATGAAATTGGTCTAATGAGGCAAGAGGACTTGGCAGTGGGCATCTACCAACCTGCCTCATGACAGGATTTCTCATGACAGTTGACAAGAAACCCAAGCATGACATCAACAGGACCAGGATATTAACTTCATTTGTGTGTTGATAACTGTGAAACAATCAGAGTTTAGAAAGGAAAGAAAATAATTCCTGATTGATGTGATTGTGAAAGATTGCCTCTTACAGAATCATTATTTATATTGTCACAGCAAAAAAAAAATATGGGCTATTCATCATAATTGAATTCTTAATTCTTTGAAATTGAGCTACTTCTTAAGATTTTCTGTTAGCAAAAAAATTTAATGACCTTTTAATTCTTGAAACTCTCAAAATAGAAAAAATGGTTTCCTCAGTAATAAGGGATATAAAATTTTATTCTTAAGCTGCAGAAAATATGGAAGGTAACCATATTTTAGCATCTTAGTATTTCTGTCCCACACAAAATTGTCAGGATGCCACTTTTCAAAGGTTACTTCCCCCCGTCCCTTTTTTTAGTTTTTATAGGTTCAAAAAGAACTCTCTATAATTTGCAGTTTCTATGGTTTCTCTTTGGATTGTTAGCGTAATACGGAGACCCTGGTGGTTGCAAAAGATTACTTAATAGGGTTTTAATCAGTCCTCTAAAAAATACATATAACTAATTTGGTGAGGGCTTTTCATTATCTTTGCTCTTCTATGACAGTGATATAAGGCAAGCTGTACTAGTTGGTCTGTCGTTACATAGCAGAAAGGTTAATCTCTTTTATGTTCCTTCTATTAGAAAAGCAGATCTTGAATCTTCAGGGCAGAGTCCTAAATTGCTCTTGTAGACTGGTTCAGAGAGACTGTTCCTTCTTATGCCCTGTGGCTAATTACATTGAGTCAGGCCAGAGCATTCACTGTAGTTTGAATGGTACAATAGAGCATTTCCCATTTCATTAATTGATTCTTTCATTCCTTCATCTAACATCTATTTAGCACCTATTAAGTGCAGTATACTATGTTGAAAACTATGAATAAGACTTTCCCTACTTTCGAGCAGTTTACAGAAGAGTGGAATAAAAATGTTGTAAATCTATTTTCTCCACCCCCCTCATCCCCGCTCCATTGAGTTTATGTCATATAGTTATAAAACTTTAAAATAATGAAAAGTTTATCCTGAGAATTTGGGCAATGCAATGATACTGTTGACATCTGGACATTTTATTTTAGGTGAAAGCTGTGTTTCCCTTTTTTTGGGTTTTGCTTTGTTTTTTGATAATATACATATCACCATAACATTTTTCCCCAAGTCTATATACAATCTATACTTATTTACTACTTTTCTTTGACTGAACTCAGCTTTTTAAAATTAAATTCAATTAGGAAGAAGTCACTGTCTATACTATCACAAATGAACAGCCAGTATCATGAACTGTGAGTAAAATATAATAATAAATATAAATGTAAAACTATTATTGTATTAGTCTGTGTACCACCTACATAATTTCACATTCCACTAGTGGTATGAGTTCCATCCTTTGGAAAATAGTGGTTTGCTGCATGGTGCTGACAAAGACCAGCGTTGCAGGTTTGACCTCCATAAGAACGGAAGCTCTATGAAAACAGATATTTTGATTTGTTTCTTGCTGACCACAAGTTCCTAGAACAATGCCTAGCACATATTAGATAATAAAAATACTTGTTAAATAAATGAACAAGGGTCAGTTAACTTCTCAAAGATCAACCTGTATTTCCCATATAGTCATAATCATCATACTTTATCAGGATTACTTGACTAATATCTCTCTTAATCACTAGACTGGTAAAAGATTTTGTCTTTTTTGTTCATCACTGTTATAATCTTCAGTGCCTAGAAAAATGTATGGCACATAGTAGGTGCTCAAAAAATTCATTGAATGAAGGGGTAATGGCATTCCAAGGTCATACAGCTTTTTCTATAATCTCACTGATCATTTTTATAGAGCAGTTGAGTTGGCTTAAAGGTGTTTAGTGCCTGGAATGTTAAAAAAATCTTTGTTGAGTAAATGAATAAATGAACATTTTTGTGACACCAGAGAAAGGGTCAACTCCATATATGAAAGATAGAACTTTAAAGGGGAATAAATAATCCTTCCTTAATGCTTAAATGTAGTGCCAATTTTCAACTCTTGAATAAGTCACCCCTGGCAAGCCTTTCTTACTATTTTACAAATTAAGATTACACTGGAATTTATGCATTTATAAAAAAAACTGACAAATATTGAGGCCAGCAAATTACATAAAATGGTACCAGCCAGTGACCCGATGGTATATTTTCATTTAGATTGCTTTTATGAATTCCTTGATTCAGTTAAGAATCAAACATCCTGTCTAGACAAGTAGTATTTACAAAATCTAAGTTTTCAATAATGAGAACATCCATAAGAAGAAATAGTGAAGAATTAGCTGCATTTCTCTGGTCCCACCCCCAAAGTGTACTGTCAGTCATTGCCCCCAACATACGCTTTTGTAGGTTTTGAATGCTTTGAACTGGAAAACGACTATTTTAGTGGATAATTAAAGGGTGTTAGAACTGATTGAGCTTGTATAGAATTAGGAAAATTGGTGGGATTGGAATGGACATGTAGGTCACACCACGTTTCTTTTGTAATATTTTCTACTATAAATGATGCTTCAGTTGAAAATCAAGGCTTGAACTAAGGTATCACAAATGGGTTGATAAGGTATGGCTGTAAAATCAAACACTGGGGGAATTGTGTTTATCATTTGAGAAATCATACTCAGCTTAAACAAAGGGATGATTTCTTTAATAGCATAATTTTGTCTCTTAAATTTACAGCTTGAATTATGTATAACTATGGTTTATTTTAGCAAATCAGCACTTATCTAATCTGTGCTGCATGGAATAGGGTTCAGTAAGATATCAACGAGTATCACATAGAAGAAAAATCTGGGGCCAGGAAAGTTTGCGTTAAACAGATTAAAAAAAAAAAAATGTTCCGGGACTTTGCTGGTGGCGCAGTGGTTAAGAATCCACCTGCCAATGCAGGGGACACGGGTTCAATCCCTGGTCCGGGAAGATTCCACAGGTCACAGAGCAGCTAAGCCTGTGTGCCACAACTACTGAGCCTGCGCTCTAGAGCCCGCGAGCCACAACTATGGAGCTCACGTACCACAACTACTGAAACCTGCACACTCTAGGGCCCGCGTGCTGCAACCACTGAGCCCACGTGATGCAACTACTGAAGCCCACGTGCCTAGAGCCTGTGCTCTGCCAAAAGAGAAGCCACCGCAATGAGAAGCCCACACACTGCAACCAAGAGTAGCCCCCGCTCACCACAACTAGAGAAAGCCCACGTGCAGCAACGGAGACCCAATGCAGACAAAAAAGAAAAAATGTTCCCCTGACCTTCAGTATATGCCAATATATATTGTAACCAGTCAATAGTCAACTTATTTAAGCAGGAAGATTTTTTTTTCACAGAATACCTATTAGAACCATCCAGAACACAGATTGGGAAACTCTCAGATCACAATCATCCCTATAGGAATGGCCTTCTTGAAACAATAATGCTTATGACTACTTATAAAATATCTTCTGTGACAGATAATGGAGATTCTACCCATTCTTTCTTATAAAAAATATCTTATTATAAAATATGACAAACATATAGAAAATAAAGAATGATATTATAAAACCATGGGTATACACTACTCTAGTCATTTCCCATTTTTGTAAGATCTTTTAAGATGTAATATTACTGAAATAATTAAATTCCCCTGTATGCCTCTTTCCTATCCTATTCTATTCTCACTTTTCCCAAAGGTAGCCAACATCCTGAACTTGATACATTCCTACATATACATCACTAGATACGTTTGTATGGCTTGTATATTTTAAAAGTTATTATAAATTTTAAAATACTGTATAATACTTCTGCAATTTTTCACTAAAATTATATTCTGAGATATGTCAACATTGCTACATGTAGGACCAAATTATTTTAACTCTATATTGAACTGTTTTATAAGTATATCATATTTTATTTATCTATTCCACTAATGTTGAAAGTTTTTTTTTCAGTTCTTTGATAATACAGTGTGGGAATGAGCAGTTTTAAACCTCTCTCCTTCTTGGTTCAGATATGCTCTTCTTCTTTCTTGCTATGGTGCTGCTCAGTGGGTACTCTTGCATACCCAGTGGAGTTCACACCCAGTGAATTTCAGACACCCTTCCCCCTGACATGAAGATGACTTCCAGCAAGTACAGCAGCTGTCCCAGTGGCCAGGTTCCTGCTGAGTTCCCAGGCACCTGGCCAGCTTCCCACAAAGTTCAGTGGCATCCCTCATAGGAAGATTTCTTGCAAGGTTCATGAGCACCCCAGCCCCCAAGTTCATGGGTAGCCTAGGCTTGCTGTCCCTTACCAGAATTAAAGCCCAGATTTGAATAAATTTCATTTCCTAATTGGATTAAGATGATCTGAGATTGGTAGCGGTCCCAGCCTATCTTTCTACCAGAAACCAATGTAAATCCTCTTTAGAGAAAAATACTATAATCCAAAGCCTCAAAATATCTTTAAAATAATAAAATGAAAGAAAAAGAAAAGAAAAAGCAGGTACTTGAAACAAATACACAGGAGATATAGATAATGGAATTATCAGACATAGTCTTAAAAATAACTATATTTCATATGTCCAACAAACTAAAGGACAAGATAGAGAACTTCAACAGGGAATTGAAAGTTATAAAAAAGAATGAAATAAAAATTCTAGAAATGAAAAATATAATAACTGGATTTAACAGCCAGTTAGGCACAGTTTAAGAAAGAATTTATGAAGTGGAACACAGTTCAGGAAAAAACATGAGACACGCATAGAGAGACAAACAACAAAAATACAGAAAAAAGTATAAGAGGCGTGTCAGATATATTTGTAGACAAGAGAGTAGAGAGAAGCACTATTTGAAGAGATAATGGCTGAGAACTTCCCAAACTGCTAAAAGATATGAAACCACATTTTAAAATATTTTAAATAAAGAATTTTTATTGAGGTATGTTGACTTACAGTTAGTTTCAGGTGTACAATATAGTGATTCAAAATTTTTATAGATTATAGTCCATTTAAAGTAATTATAAAATATTGGCTATATTCCCTGTGCTATACATTATATCCTTGTAGCTTATTTTATTTTTTTCACATCTTTATTGGAGTATAATTGTTTTACAATGTTGTGTTAGTTTCTGCTGTACAACAAAGTGAATCAGCTATATGTATACATATATTCCCATATCTCCTCCCTCTCAAGCTCTCTCCCACCCTCCCTATCCACACCCCTCTAGGTCCCCACAAAGCATCGAGTTGATCTCCCTGTGCTATATAGCAGCTTCCCACTAGCCATCCATTTTACATTTGGTAGTGTAAATATGTCATTGCTACTCTCTCACTTCGTCCCAGCTTCCCCTTCCCCCACAGTGTCCTCAAGTCCGTTCTCTACATCTGCATCTTTATTTCCTGCCCTGCCACTAGGTTCATCAGTACCACTTTTTTAGATTCCATGTATATATGTTAGCATACGGTATTTGTTTTTCTCCTTCTGACTTCACTCTGTAGACAGACTCTTATGTCCATCCACCTCACTACAAATAACTCAATTTCATTACTTTTTATGCTGAGTAATATTCCATTGTATATATATGCCACATCTTCTTTATCCATTCATCTGTCGATGGACATTTAGGTCGCTTCCATGTCCTGGCTATTGTAAATAGTGCTGCAGTGAACACT
This sequence comes from Mesoplodon mirus, assembly GCF_964341445.2. Classification (NCBI taxonomy): domain Eukaryota; kingdom Metazoa; phylum Chordata; class Mammalia; order Artiodactyla; family Ziphiidae; genus Mesoplodon; species Mesoplodon mirus. Next base: position 49,030,132 of record NC_138982.1, read on the forward strand.
GTGGTACATGACTCTTTTTGAATTATGGTTTTCTCAGGGTATATACCCAGTAGTGGGATTGCTGGGTCGTATGGTAGTTCTATTTTTAGTTTTTTAAGGAACCTCCATACTGTTCTCCATAGTGGCTGTATCAATTTACATTCCCACCAACAATGCAAGAGGGTTCCCTTTTATCCATGCCCTCTCCAGCATTTACTGTTTCTAGATTTTTTGATGATGGCCGTTCTGACCAGTGTGAGATGATACCTCATTGTGTTTTTGTTTGTTTGTTTGTTTGTTTCTTTTAATGTGTTTTATTGTATTCCACTTTAAAATTTCATCAAACAGATACTTATAACCTTGAAAAAACATGGAAACATGCAATATACTTTTTTTGTGTGTGGTATTTTTTTTTAACATCTTTATTGGAGTATAATTGCTTTACAATGGTGTGTTCGTTTCTGCTTTATAACAAAGTGAATCAGTTATACATATACATATGTTCCCATATCTCTTTCCTTTTGCATCTCCCTCCCTCCCACCCTCCCTAACCCACCCCTCTAGGTGGTCACAAAGCACCGAGCTGACCTCCTTGTGCTGCGGCTGCTTCCCACTAGCTATCTATTTTACGTTTAGTAGTGTATATACCTCATTGTGGTTTTGATTTGTATTTCTCTAATGATTAGTGATGTTGAGCAGCTTTTCATGTGTTTGTTGGCAATCTGTATGTCTTCTTTGGAGAAATGTCTATTTAGGTCTTCCTCCCATTATTGGATTTTTTTTTTTTTAATTGAGCTGCATGAGCTGCTTGTATATTTTGGAGATAATTGTTTGTCAGTTGCTCTGCAAATATTTTCTTCCATTCTGAGGGTTGTCTTGTTTATGGTCTCCTTTGCTATGCAAAGGTTTTAAGTTTCATTAGATCCCACTTGTTTATTTTTATTTTTATCTCCATTACTCTAGGAGGTGGGTCAAAAAGGATCTCGCTGTGATTTATGTCATAGACTGTTCTGCCTATGTTTTCCTCTAAGAGTTTTATAGTGTCTGGTCTTACATTTACGTCTTTAATCCATTTGAGTTTATTTTTGTGTGTGGTGTTACAAAGCGTTCTAATTTAATTCTTTTCCATGGAGCTGTCCAGTTTTCCCAGCACCACTTATCGAAGAAGCTGTATTTTCTCCATTGTACATTCTTGCCTCCTTTATCAAAGATAAGGTGACCATATGTGCATGGGTTTATCTCTGGACTTTCTATCCTGTTCCATTGATCTATATTTCTGTTTTTGTGCCAGTACCATACTATCTTGATTACTGTAGCTTTGCAGTATAGTCTGAAGTCAGGGAGCCTGATTCCTCCAGCTCTGTTTTTCTTTCTCAAGATTGCTTTGGCTATTCGGGGTCTTTCTTGTTTCCATACAAATTGTAAAATTTCTTGTTCTAGTTCTGTGAAAAATGCCATTGGTAGTTTGATAGGGATTGCACTGAATCTGTAGATTGCTTTGGGTAGTATAGTCATTTTCACAGTGTTGATTCTTCAGATCCAAGAACATGGTACATCTCTCCATCTGTTTGTATTGTCTTTGATTTCTTTCATCAGTGTCTTATAGTTTTCTGCATACAGGTCTTTTTCCTCCTTAGGTAGGTTTATTCCTAGGTATTCTATTCTCTTTGTTGCAGTGGTAAATGGGAGTGTTTCCTTAATTCCTCTTTCTGATTTTTCATCGGTAGTGTATAGGAATGCAAGAGATTTCTGTGCATTAATTTTGTATCCTGCTACTTTACCAAATTCATTGATTAGCTCTAGGAGTTTCCTGTTGGCATTTTTAGGATTTTCTCTGTAGAGCATCATGTCAGCTGTAAACAGTGACAGTTTTACTTCTACTTTTCCAATTTGGATTCCTTTTATTTCTTTTTCTTCTCTGATTGCTGTGGCTAAAACTTCCAAAATGATGTTGAATACTAGTGGTGAGAGTGGGCACCCTTCTCTTGTTCCTGATCTTAGAGGAAATGGTGGTATCCCAATCTACTAGTAAGGAAACGAAGGATCAAATAGCGTTTAATAGGTCATAGAAATTTGAAATTCTAGTATAGGGGTTACAACACAGTTTTTTTCTAGATTCTTGTCCAAAGCCCCTTCCAGAAAAGGATGTTAAAAACTTAATACATATGTACATCACTCAGGGCATGTAGGTACATAATAAATGTTATTTGAAATTTAAGATATATGCAAATATGAAAAGGAAGATATACTCAAATGATTATTACAAAATGTAAACTTTTGAATGCACTCTTCCCTCAACTTAGAATGCCTCTCCTTCCTTTATTCCCTGGCAAACTCATAGCTGTCCTTCAAAACTCCACTATAGCACTTTCTCCTCTAAGCACTTATCCTTTCCGCATAAACAGAGTTCAACACTGAGTTCACTTGCAGAAGTAATATTGTGTAGAGATTAAGAATAAGTGCTCTAGAGTCAGACTCAGGGTTGGCATCCTAGTTCTGACACTTAAGAGTTGTATAACTTTGGACAGGTTACTTAGCCTCTTGGAGCCTCTATTTCCTGCCTGTAAAATAAGGATGATAATAGTATCTATCTTACAGCATTGTTGCAAAGATTAAGTAATATATGTAAAGTGCTAGAAGAGTACCTGGTATACAGTAGGTATTATATAAGTGATAAGTGGGATTAATATTATTCAAAAATATTTGTTGAGTACCTACAAGATGCCAGGGACTGTGCTAAGTTTTGTTGATAGGCAGAAGTGAAATAAATAGTTTCTTGCCTTGTAGTGAGGGAGACAGACAGTAAATAAGTAAATAAAGATAATTTAAAACTTTAAAATTTGTATAAAAGACACAGACACAGGGATATAATAGAGAGTAGTAGTAGTAGTCATCTTTGTCATCTACTTAAAGTAGGATGGTCAAGGAAGTGATGTTTAAGTGATCAAAGAGTGGGTATAAGTCTCCATTGCTAGTAATGAATAATGAGAAGAGCCATGAGGGCATCTGGGAGAAGAATGCTCCAGGCAGGAGGAACAGATAGTATGAAGATGCCAAAATTAGAACAAGTTTGTGTGTCTGAGGACAGAAATGGGAGCAGTGTGGGTGGGAAATACTGAAGAGGATAAGAGAGGTAGCAGATACAGTTGGTGAGGGGAACAGGGGTTGAATCATGCAGACTTCATAGGCCATGGAAAGAAGTTTTGACTTTATGTGTAGCTAGAAACCACTGCAGTAAGTTATAAGCTGTAGAGGGATATGATTCAGTTAATGCTTTAGAAAGCTCATCCTGACTTCTCTTTGGAGAATGGATTGCAGGAAGGCAAGACTGGAAGCAGAGAGACTCATAAGGAGACTGATAGGACAAGAGATGATGGTAGTAGTAGAAAAGGAGCAAAGTGAATGGATTTGGGATATGTTTTGGAATAGGGGTTTACAGGCTTGCTGATAGACTGGATGTGGAGGCTATGGGGAAAAAAGGCCTCCAAGATGACCACCACAGTTTTTGGCTTAAGCAGTTGGGTGAATGGTGGGGCCATTTACTGAGATGGGGACCGATCACTCCTTTGGGACACTGGTGGTATATTTAGTACATGATTCTCTTCTTGAATTTTTCACACTGATTCACAATGAATTATTATATAGCCTCATTATTTCCCATTTATACTATTAGTTTCTTGAGGACATGAAATATATTTGTGTGTATGTGCAGATGTATTTCTAGTATCTGGTAGAGTATCTCATACGTGGTGTGTGATCAATAAATTCTGGTTAAATTGAAAGGAAAGAGCCTGAGAGGAGTAGAAATAAGGAAGTTCAGAGTTGGCAGAAATTATTTGTAATAGTGGAAAGGATCAAATGGCACTTGAGATGAGACCTTGAAGCATAGTTGAGTGTAGATATCCAATAGTGAGGAAGAAGAAGTAGAGAAAATAATGTGTGCAAAAAGAGGGAAAGAGGGAAAGCCAGAGTGTGTCCAGTGTATAATCCTGTTTGGCTGAAGCATAGGGGCTGTGAAAGAGAACACTGGGAGGTGAAGTTATGGAGGAGATTGAATCCAGTTCAGGGAACACTTCCAAAGCCAGGCTAAGAAATCTGAGCTTCTTCTCAGACACTGGGGGTGGGTGGGACATGGGTGGTTTCTGAGGACAGAGTGTTAAAAACTGTCAGAGTCATGCATTTGGACATTAAATCTGACATAGCATGCAAGATGACTCCCACCTTCTCTGGTTGCAGTATCTCTCTCTAAAAGTAGCTCCTATGATCATTATGATGGCCATGACTTTCTTACCTCTCATCTGCATTATTTTATCTTTCATTGGGTTGACAGATGGAGAAACTACAACCATTTTCACTAAGGGCTAATTTAGTTTGATTATCACACCATATCATACTATATGTTTCTGTGCTTCTTTCTTATGCCATTGTTTTTGCACACATCTCTCAAGATTTGCCTTTCTCTCTGTTCCCTTACCTCCCCGCTCACTTCCACAAGACAGGTCTCATGCTTCTTACCTGAGTCACATAGCCAAGGGGAGGGTGACCAGTTCAGGTTCTGCTGAGCACTGTGCCACACACTGGCCACCCCTCATCTGATCATCACATTGCCCAGAACACTCTGAAAGTCACATCTCAGTCATTTCATAATCTCAGTTCAGCTCTTTGGAAAGCCATTCTTTTTCATCTCTAGCATGAAAACATGCTGTTATAAAGCTTTCCTTCTAACAACAGAGATCCCTCCCCTCTATCTTTCTCTTTCTCTCCCAAGTAGCTTCCTGATTCTTTCTTTCAAAGGTATTTCCCTTCTTGTCACAGTTGTACTAGCATTCAAAGGACAACTATCCAAGCAGAAAGTCCCCTTTCATCACTTTTACACCCTTGACTTCTTCCAAATTCGCTCCATGTGGTTCACACATATACAGCCAACAAATGTAGAGCTGAGACTGTCAGATTGAACCAAAAGACCAAAAGAATCATTCTGACTACATAGTTATAGGAAAAAAATCATTTCTCAACTACAATTAAACTATTCATCTTTTTTCTTTTGGAGACCTAGACGATACCAGTCTCACTGTTGTAATGAATTCACATAAGTGAAGAGTTAAAGAAGTTGTTTTGAAAAATGCCTTAGCCACCAACTGAATGTGACAAATGCATTGATGTTCTAAGCTTCAAAATAAAAGTCTACTGACATGCCATTAAAATAATAACTTTCAAGTACCTTACCTTTATTTAAAAGTATTATTTTCTATAGATTTATTCTAGAAAATACAGAAAGGCCAAAGAGGAATATAAAAATAAGTACCATTCTTTTTCTATGCATATGCATTAATTTCTACAAGAATATGATTACATAGTACAGGATATTTTGTGATATGCTTTTTCACCTAACACTCACTATATTGTGAGCATTATGGCATTACTCTATTGATAGAACACTTTTATTAGACTGTAGAATATTTCACTGTATATCATATGACTGTGTCATAATTTATTTAATTAATTCCATTTTATGGGACATTTAGATTGCTCTCCTTTTGCTACTGAAAACAAAATATCCATGCAATAAAGTCTTTGAATATATCTATGAAAAATTTCAATGATACATTCTTAGAAAGTGGAGTCAAAGAGTATTGAAAATATCATGACTTTTGACATATTTTTAGTTTTAGACAATAAACTGAGAGGAAATTGCATCCTTAATTCACAGATTGAGTTTAGAAGTGGCCTGAAATCGTCATGCACACAAGTGTAGAAGCTTGCTCCACTGTCATCTTTAGAATACTCCAGTTTGTAAATAGCAGAAATTACATTGTAGATTTGTTCACAAAAACTTCAAAACATAAAAGCGTATTTTCTGGTTACTCCTTACAAGTATAACTGGTGGAAATTAATCATCATTTGGCATCATATTCAGAAATTCCCTTCCTTAGTGCAGGAACTATATTTCTGCTTAGGAAGTTCTTGTGATTGGGTAGAACTAAAATTGGGAAATAAACAAGCAGACTTTCAACAAGATAGTGTGTTCATTTGTTTTGCTTGGTTGTTTTTATTTTTATTAACACAGGACAGTGGTTGACTACAGGAACCCAAGAGGAACCAAAAGACCAATCTGAGTCATAGAACCTCTCAGGTATAGATAGGTACACAGCCCAAACTTTGGAGATGTATATTTATATGTATTTTTTACTCCTCTCCTTCCCTACGTATTTCTTCACCAATCCTTCCACTTACTCCTCAGTGTTGCCTCCTAACCCACTACTTCCTTTCCATCTTCCTAGCCAGAGCACACACAGTTCCCTGCCTTTAGTCTCCCCCCTGTGTGATCTTTTCTTTACAACTGTGTGTCTGACCTTCCTCAAACATAATTTTCATGATTTCACTTCTCATTCAAGAACCTCTAGGGATCGCCAAGTTATATCCTCTCTCATTTCCTCAGTTTGAGACCCCTACCAATTGTCTCATCATAAGTTCAGCAAGCTTTCTGGGATGTTTTGTTACCTTCTGGCCCAAAGAAGTCATTAGCAGCCCCAGGTGGGATACATAACAGTGAATACATTCCATGGAACTTCTCCCCGAATTATTCTTTGATTCATTCACTTAGCATGTTTTTCAACTCCTTAACGTCTGACCACACTTGCCTTTCCAGGCTCATCTCCTGCCACTCCTTCCTTTCCCACAAACCTACTATATTCAAGTCACTCCAGACAGCTTGCAATCCCTGGAAGACTGATGCTCTTCCATATCTCCTCACCTTGACTAATGCTATTCCCAAGGTCTTGAATGCGTGTCTTCCTTTCATCATGTAAAGGTGGGACCGGTACCAATTTCACTTCTGCAAAACTTGTCCAACTCCCTGAGCTGGCCTTATGTTTCTTTTACAGTCATTGCTTCCTACTCTATTTTCCCACAGCATTTGGTTTAAAATGTTTTGTTTGGATTTATGCTGGGTTCTGTATACTTCTGTATCTCAGACTCCTGTATAAACTCCTCAGGGCAGGCATCATTTCCTATAGTTATTTCTATATTTCCTATATTCAGCTTTTATTCTTCAAGGGCTGACATGGGCTGCTTAATAAATGTTTGCAATTTGAATGGAATACATTCCCATAAATTATATGTTCCTGTTCTCTGTACCCCATTTTAAGCATCCTGAATTGTTTCTTATGTATGTGGCACGTCACCAATGCTAAGTTGGCCTTAGCTTGGCTCAGTAACCACCCTCTTCCATCTCTGCTGCCTCTGGAGTAATTCTCATTCCCAAATACTTAATATTAATACTCTATGGTATTCCATAAAGCAAGTGAGATAGTCCACAAATTTTTTTTTTTTTTTTTTTTTTTTTTTTTTTTTTTTTTTTGGTACATGGGCCTCTCACTGCTGTGGCCTCTCCCATTGCGGAGCACAGGCTCCGGACGCGCAGGCTCAGCAGCCATGCCTCACGGGCCCAGCCGCTCCGCGGCATGTGGGATCTTCCCGGACCGGGGCACGAACCCGTGTCCCCTGCATCGGCAGGCGGACTCTCAACCACTGTGCCACCAGGGAAGCCCAAACATCTTTTGATTATTAAGAAAAATTATAATTCCCTTGGCTAAAATAAAATTCAAGACAAGAGAATCATTAAGATCAATTACTGTACAATATAATGAGGACCAGCCTTTGTCAGCCTTTGGTTGTGTATAAGGGCCTCCTAGCACGTAAAACCCTGACATTATCCTTACCTATTATTTTTGTGTGGTTTAGAGCTGCCCGTCTCAAGCTACTCTGATAAAAATGCTGCCCTTCATTGAGCACATTGTATGAGTAGATACTGTGTTGATGGCCTAACTTGTATCATCTCATGTGTTCCTTATAGCAACCCTAAAAATCTGTTTTCAAGATTAAAAAATCCTGAGGCTTAGAGAGGTAAAGTAACTTGTCCAAAGTCACGTAACTAGTAGACGGTGGAGCTGATACTCCCGATAAATGATCGTGTAGATTTTGAGTTATCACTTCTGGTGACAAATAAATCATTATGTCATTTGAAAACAACTTTTTGAGGGTTACAGCTTTAAAAAAATATTGAACTGAAATACGTAGCTTTCAGCTCTTGGTCATAGTTCTGTATTCTAAATAGATTATGTGTAAAGGTCTAATTCTTCTTATGATAGCCTTATTAATATTTAAAGGCCGTTGCTATTTTTTCAATTAAGTTTTTTTTTTAGACCTAATATCATCAGCTCTTTCAGCTGTTCCTCATGTGACTTGGCCTTCTCAGATCTCACACCCTCTGGGTTACTCTCCCTTGGACAAGCTCCAGTTGTGTCAATCAGTATCCCTCTTAAGACTCGACAAAGCCCAGAGCTGAACACAATGCCCCAGATGTTTTCTAACTAGCACAGACTGAAGTGAAACTATCACCTCCTTTGTTCAGATACTTTACTTCTATTAATGTAGTCTGAAATTGCATTATGTTTCTTGTCAACTAAGAACTTATTTGTTCACTTTTTACATTTCTGTCAACTAAAACCCTAAGTGGTTTTTTTCACGTGAATTATGAAATTTATGAATAGGAAAGCAATTTATAGACTATAAATTACTATGCTAATATTATTTATTAATAGGAGCATAAATGGAAGATTTGACCTACATTTAAAGCAAAAATGTTCACAGAATAAATTTTAATTGGTGGATATTCTTACTTCCTTCTAAAAATCTCCATACCATTTTTTAAAAAACAGGTTAAGCTAATCTGCCTGCAAATAGTAGAGGAAAATCTATGTGAGTAGGAGCTTTATCACCCATGAATTGTAATATTTCTAAAACACTCCTGTGCTCAACATCAACCTAGAAACCAGGCAACACAATTTTTATTATATAGGCTGCTCTGGACAGGTACCATTATGTCAGAATGTTCATCCTTAGAGCAGAGTCTCTTCATCAAATACACATATGTAAAGTATAGCGTTTGACAGCTCCTTGAAGGAAAATAGCTATCGTGTTTTCAGAAAGCAGAAAGTGCCCTGCCTAAGAACTGGAATCAACTATTTATTTCAGTTCAGAAACTTTTACTAAGCACATACATAGTATGTGCATGGCATTATAGTAGGTGCTTTGAAGGACACAAAGACAATGGGATTCCTGCCTTCAGCTTGGGAGAGGAGCCAGATATTTAGATCCATACATAGATAGAAGTACACTTATCATATAAAACCATTATTAATAAGCCCACTTTCATATTTACTCAACATTCTATGGAATAATAAAGATCACTTAGGAACAAGATCGATTATCTTTCAGTTACCTGGAATTTTCAGTCAATTTAGGTAGGCTTCAAGTTTTCCATATATCCAGTAATAACATAGGTACCTGTACTGAGACAGTTGCTCATTAATTCATCCAACAAACACATCAAATTCAGGAAACTCTAGTAATTGGGCCTAGCTAGGGTTAATGCATTTATGGGGAAGGAGAACCAAGAAGGCTGTGCTGGAAGGCAGGGGCCGGATGCAATGGGCCTCGTATGTTAAAGTGGAGCATATGTTGTATTTGTCTAGCCGCTACCCTTCTCCAAACTCTCCTGGTAACAGAACTCTCTCTTCCAGGAGAGGACCCTCTCCTCGTGGCTGGGAGAGGCAGAATGACCTGAGCTCCTCCATTCCTCACCCAGATACAAGGGTGGGCACATGAGCAAGGCCTAGGCAGTCAGAGGACACTCTCCCTCAGACATCAGCAATTGGTACAGGGCAGGCAGGTGATCCAAGTCAGGCTAATCAGGGTGCTGTCCTGGGCTTTTCTGTTAGAGCTTTCCAGAGGGGTAGCTAGACCATCCATGATGGAAGTGGGGGTTCAGGGAGAGGGAGGCTTTTCAGTACCATCTTGATGCCAAATGGAGACAGTCTGAGAAAAAACCAAGATAGAGCCCTGATGACATCACTTGCTACCGAATGAAGACAGGTCTGCTCCTGGATTTCATAGTATGTCGGCTAATAATTCCCATTTATTGTTTAGGTTAGTTTGAATTGGGTTTTATTGTTTATAATCAACTTGATTCTAACTAAAAAACTCATGTTATCATAAAGAATTTGATATCATGACATTCATATCAAAATCTATAAGTATTATATATGTATATTTGGCATATGTGTATATGTATGTATACAATACATATATGCATACTCATTTCTCTCTCTCTCCTCCCCTGCCCCGCCCTGCAGTGTCATACAGGCTCTAATACTGTGCTCAGTTTGCTGATCTAAACTTTATGCAATTTCATCTTCAGCAAGGCACAGTCTCTGTCTGTGTATTCTATCTGTAAAATAGATATTATATTATAGCTGAGATAGGGAATTTTGATAGAGCCTATTGGTGCTGAGTGGTTATTTAACATATACTGGTGACCTGTTGAAAGTAGGCTTATGAGGCTTCCACACACCCATGCCTTAATTGTGGCAAATTCCACTATTTCTTTAGCTTCTAATTTTGGATGAATATCCAAAATCTGAAATTTACTATCCAGTGCTCTATTCACTAAAATAGAGAACACTGCAATCTTAAACCTCACTTCAAAACTATTCTTCACAGAATTTTAGGATGTATCAAAATAAGTTAGTCTGAAGTAAATGTTCTAATTTTAGAACCACTTTAGAAACCACTGTGACATAGAATAATTTCCAGTACACTTACTGGAAAAGACATATTCCAAAAGAAGGAAGTAATTTGCAAGTTGTTTTTTTTTTTTTTTCTGACTGAACAAGGCCTCTAAAAACAAATACTCATCTATAATGCATGGAGTTTATTTTAAAGCAAAAATTGTGTCACATTCAGCTGTGACTAAATAATTATATTTTCTACTTTCTTCTTCCTTCTCTCCAGATCTAGTAATATTTGAATTGATCCACAGAAAAATTACACCGAATTTTTTCAACAATTTAATAAAATACAATAATAGCATTAATATTGTAGATGGCCTACACATACAAACCAATCTACCTGGAATAATTTGACCAGTTAAATTAGTCCAATTTCTTATTTTAAAAGAAGTAATCAAGCAACCAGTATCATTATTGTTTGACTGATTGATCAAACTGGGTTTTGCATGTAGTACCCAGAACAGACCTGAAGCATCAGAAAAGATGCAAGCTTTGCTGGGCCTCATACATCCAAAGTTGAAACTTAGTCCTGTGAAGATGTTTGATACCTACAGCAAACAGGCATCAAAATTCAAATATTTGCTTTGTTTCAGTACTTTAACAAACCATGGCTATACAAACTCCACGTAGAATTGGGTCAAAACCAATTGAGCTTAGGAGGTTTGTTAATTCTTTGCCTATATAATACAATATACACTTTCCAATGTTAAATATCCAATAAGTGCAGTTTTTTGTAATGTCAAATGTTTGACTGTGTGTGTATGTGTTTGCATAGACACAACTAATAAAAATAAGAATTAAGAACAAACTAGAAATCATTTTGTCTTTTGATACCTAAACTACATCCCTGGCTGTATATTAAAAGTAGCTGAGAAACTTCAAAAAAAATACCCATGCCACCTCAAGAGATCTTGATTTATATAGCCTGGGACAGGGTCCATACATTTTTTAAAGCTTCTCAGGTGATTCTAATATGCAGCTAATTTTGAGAGTGGTCTAAACTTTTCTAACCCTTTAAGTATTATTTACAGAGAAAGTGTTATTTAGCACATCAGGGGTTGAACGCTCAAAAGCCACCAAGGCATCACATAGGTAAACCAGTATGGGTGGAACGTGAGAGGAGCTGCGGGGACTATGGCAAAACGGGAGAGACTCAATCTGAAGGCGATATCCACTGCTTAGCTCCTGCCACTTGTCACATAGGAATACAGGCAGTACTTTCAGATCTTCTGTTCTTGTTAAAAAAGAAAGAAATTCAGGGTATTTTTCTGGTGAAATTTCCCTCCTTTTAAAGCAGCCAAACAAAACATATCTGTGTGTCACCAATTTTCTATTCTGGTTTAATTCTCTTTTGCCATGTAAATATACTCTTGTTATATGGTTGTGGATGGTTTCAAAATTTGCCCTTGTTTTAGGTTCATTGTAATTAAATAATTAATTATTCATTTATCTCTCTACCAAGTATTTCTTCCTAAGTGGCTCAAGGATTTCTAATTTATTTAATTTTTATTGAGGTATAATTGCCATGCAACATTATATTAGTTTCAGATGTACAGCATAATGATTTGACATTTGTATGTACTGTGAAATGGTCACCACAATAAGTCTAGTTAACATCCATCACCATATGTAGTTATAGAATTGGATCAAGGATTTCTAGCTATGACTTTGCACAACATAAGCATATGATGTATCTATTACTCTTTAGATCTTGTGTAGTTAAAATACAAAATTTGTCTATGATACACTTTTTCCCGTTATTAATGGCATAATTTTATCTTCCTCTATTCTTATCTCCCCTCCCCAATCAATAGTAAATACGATGTGTGATACTAGAATTCTTTCTTCAATTTCAACTGCACTAATTTGTTATAGACATCACTTAATATTTTTTATTTGTAGTTTTTCTTTTTGGGACAAACAAATGTTATCTCTGGCCACTTGTATGGTATCAATAAAGTTTAGTTCCTTCTGAAGAACACCACATTTTCTTATTCTACTGTATCCAGTAACACTACTTAGCTTCACTGTTGCTAATACATGCACACATACATGAATGAAAGCAGCTTCTTTATCTTTCCTTAGAAATCTAAAAATCTTATGTTATATCAATACCCATAAATATTTACACAAATACTAATAAACTTATGTTTACATAAGGTAGATGAAGTACTTTGAACCTTTCCCATAAGAGCCCTGAGGTCCTCATTTCCTACCAAAGCAGCCAAACATGGAGGTGACAGGTTTGTGAGTGGATCTGCTGAGAAACTCCATCCCCATTATAAGCCATGAAGATAAGAACTGACACAAAAACTTCCTCCATGAATTATGAATAAAAAACCCTATTCAAAGTTTTAAAATTTTTAGCATCTATTTGAGGCCTACAATTACTGTATAGAAGTTTGAGAAATTGTACCAAGACTGATGGAAGGGCACAAAATGAACTGATAGCCGAAGATGTGATTTATTTGTGAAAGATTCTGTCTTTTGAGTATGCCCTTAACAGAGATTAAAGTTTTTGTTTGGGATTAGTTAAGGCTTTGATCTGAATTATGGTCTCTTGAAAAGAATAGAGTGATCTTGAAGACCTCCTTGTATGAATGCAGGCTTAAACAAAACAACTAGAAAATATCCAAATGTCCAGAGTAGATGATAATTAATGACATGTAACTTAATAGTGATAAATACTATGAATAGTAATAAATAGGTATAAATTCAACCAATTCATGATTGATTCATAAAGGTGACTCCTGTTGATAGAACAGGAGAACTAAATAAACTTTTCTGTGGAACTCCACCATTTGTGGAACCCACCATTTCACTTAGAGGAAGGAGGCCATAAGCTACTTGGAATATGAACTTGTTGAAGGGCAACATTTTCCTCGTTCTACTACGGCAGAAAAAAAAATCATAGGACTTGAAGTTTTCAATATGATCACTTATGTATATGTAACATACATGTATGCATTCATATGTCACACAAATGTTATATGTGTAAATATGTAACATACATATACCCATATGTGGCTTCCTTCCTTTCTCTTTCCTTTTCTATTTCCTTCCTCCCTTCCTTCCTTTCTTCTTGGTAATGAAAAAATAAACATTCAGTGCTGTAATACAGTCAACTTTTGTGAGAAGACATTTAATCAATAATTAGTATTTACTGAAGGTTTACCTAAAGTTATTATTTAAAAACATAACAATTTTATTTTTTTGCAGGAAAGGAGGATGCAGGAAGTATGGGCTATTCAAATATTTTATGTACTATATTTGAATACAGTACATACTATGACCCTCTCTAGCTGTTTTTCATAGACTCATAGAAAGCCAGACCTGGAAGAAACCTAAGATAGCATATAGATTAAATTCCTCATTTTATAGATGAGAAGACTGAAGCTCTTAGTTAGTTAAGTATCTTCCATAGACAACCAGGATTTAAACTCAGGTTTTCTGACTCCAAGTCAGTAGCTCTTTCAGCTCTACCAAACAGCCAATTTAAACAAAACAAAACAAAACAAAAACTCTGAGTCCACAATTCTCAGCATGAGGTTAATTAAAAAGAAAAAAAGATCCTTTTCATTTGGTGACAAAGTCAGCCAGAGTAGTAACATACAGTTAAAGAGAATATATTTTTGTTCATTTGTTTAAATTTTCCATCAGTAGTTTTGATACAATTTATATCATTTAACCCGTAATTCCCACCATAATAAAGCAAGAGAGTGGCACTGGGAAAATATTATTCTTGCTCAAAATGATTAGCTATAGTCAGGTAAGTTAGTTCTGATATTCAAGTTCGTTGCTACAAAATAGGTTAGACTGGAATATTGAATGCTGTGTTATAAAGAACTGTGGATAGAACACATATTTGGCATTAGCAAACTCTAAGTTCTGATCCTACCAGGTACTTACCAACTGGGTGACCTTGGGAAATGTAAACTTTCTGAGCTTTGGTTTCCTTATTAAATTGGGTATATTAGCATATATCTTAGAGGATTCCTCTGAGTATTAAATAAGATGCTGTGCCCAAAGTGCCTGGCTCTGATGCTCACTAAAGTTCAATACTTCATCTGTGAAATTTTAACAGCAATTGATAAGAAGGTGGTTGATGAACTTTCTGGGGTTATACTGAGATGACTGGTTGATGTCTGAAACTACTTGGAAGATTGGACACCCATAAAAGAATACCTTCTTATTTTTAAGTTTTGTTTCACATAAGACATGGTTCTAGGTCTACTGGTCATTTGGAAGGCTTTTTTGTACTTATTGTTAGCTTACAGTTTCCAAGGTAAACTTTATATTACTTTCATTTCCCTAGCCTGAATCATAAGGTGGTTATTAAATGCTTGTTGAATGAATGTCATCAAGCTTTCCATTAGGCATGTGCTTAGTGCATATATTCACACACAGGAGCACGTGTGAATGTAAATTCAGGGACAGACTCTTGGCCCATTTAGTTCACAGCTCTACCCCCAGTGCTTATAGCAGTGCTTGGCACAAAGTGAGTGTTCAAAAAATATTTGTTGAATAAACCAATAAAAGTGTATGTGTGTACCATCCCATTTTAGGCACTGTAGAAAGCAAGCTATTAATGGTTCCTGTTTTTTAAAAGCACTTGCTTCAAACACATGAAAGGATGCTCAACATCACTAATCATTAGAGAAATGCAGATCAAAACTACAATGAGGTATCACCTCACACCGGTCAGAACGGCCATCATCAAAAAAATCTACAAACAATAAATGCTGGAGGGTGTGTAGAGAAAAGGGAACCCTCTTGCACTGTTGGTGGGAATGTAAATTGATACAGCCACTATGGAGAACAGTATGGAGGTTCCTTAAAAAACTAAAACTAGAACTACCATATGACCCAGCAATCCCACTACTGGGCATATACCCTGAGAAAACCATAATTCAGAAAGAGTCATGTACCATAATGTTCACTGCAGCACTATTTACAGTAGCCAGGACATGGAAACAACCTAAGTGTCCATTGACAGATGAATGGATAAAGAAGATGTGGTACATATATACAATGGAATATTACTCAGCCATAAAAAGAAATGAAATCGAGTGAGTGAGTGAGGTTGATGGACCTAGAGTCTGTCATACAGAGTAAGTAAGTCAGAAAGAGAAAAACAATTACCGTATGCTAACTCATATATATGGAGTCTAAAAAAAAAAAAAAAGTTCTGATGAACCTAGGGGCAGGACAGGAATAAAGACAGACGTAGAGAATGCACTTGAGGACACGGGGAGGGGAAAGGGTAATCTGGGATGAAGTGAGAGAGTAGCATTGATGCATATACACTACCAAATGTAAAATAGCTAGTGGGAAACAGCTGCATAGCACAGGGAGATCAGCTCTGTGCTATGTGACCACCTAGAGGGGTGGGAAAGGGAGGGTGGGAGGGAGATGCAAGAGGGAGGGGATATGGGGATATATGTATACATATAGCTGATTCACTTTGTTATATAGCAGAAACTAACACACCACTGTAAAGCAATTATACTCCAATAACGATGTTAAAAAAAGATAAAAAAATAAAAATAAAAGCAATTGCTTATACCAGTGCAACCAAAGAAAGATTAAGAAACAACAGAACAATTGCAAAAAATTGTCTGTACTTCTGTTCAAGTATTCAAATTTGTACACTGTTTTTAGCTAGTACCATTAGGATAGAAAAAGTGAGATCATTTCTAAAACTAAACTAAAGTTTAAAATTCTGTTCTTAAAGACTTTCTGAAAAGAAATGACACCACATGTCCTTACTGTCATATCAAAAAGTTGGTTCTGCATGTTTGTGACCTTTCCTAAGTTCATAAACAATAAGTAAGAAATGTTATTAAAGTTTTGCTTGGTTTACATGTTTGTCTCCCCTGTTCAACTGCAAGTTCATTGAGATTAGGGACTGTGACTAGTTTGTGTCTGCATCTTCGTTACCTAACACTGTCTGACATATACTTATGTGCTCAATAAATGCTTGAAGGAGGATGATGTTACCTAAGTGCCAAGACCTATATTTGTGAATGCAGTTTTTAATGTCTCTCTCACCTTTTCTTCACTTGCCCTCTAAAGTCAAGATCATTTTTCTTTTAATACATAACTACTTCTGGACTGCATTTGGTCATTTTATGACAACTGAAATAGATGAATGCACAGAGAGAGCATCTATAATAAGGACAGGATTCTTCTGAGTGACCAGAGCATCATGTTGCCATCAAGTGTACAGTGGAGAGGACTAGCAGGCTCCCTTTCCAGTTCTTCTCTTACTCTGTGCCAACGGGGCCCTCAGTCTTATCGGTATCCAATAATCAGCCCGATTACAGCTAGCCCTGGGAGACATGACAGAAAGAGAGTCCTCATCTCGCATTAATTGCTTCTATTGAAACTATGCCACATCTCTCCAAGCTAGATGTTGCTTAGTATCCCTTTGATATGATAATGACATGCTTCTTAGCAGATGAATATGCAAATTAAAAGCAGTAATTTGGTGGCATGCACCTGCTGACACTGCACGGCTATGCTTATGTGCTCTGCTGTAACACTGCAACCACACAAAAGCATCACAGAGGTAAAATTAAATTCTAATGTCGTATATATTAAACAGATGCTTCCACTTTTCTTTGTATATCTACTTCTACAGATTTTGCCACTGGAATCTCAGTTCTCTTCATGCAATTAATGGACATTGATGTGTCATACACACAAGCATACTCAGTGCCATTTAAGGGGGCTGATTTTAAAGAGGTGGCTTACATATATGCACATTAGAAGATGAACATTTCTTCTTCATAGCATAGAAGCTGATGACTTTACTTTTGTTGCACAAAGACCCTATTTATACATGGAATGCATCCTTGGGCTGCAAAGCTGAAAATCATGTTTCTATAGCAAAGATGTGCACTGAAATATACGGTTACTTCATATCGCCTAAAAAGGATTCCAAAATGACTTGAAGAGGCTAGCAGAATACCCAGAATCAATACACTAAATTTCTCTGCTTCATGAGGCTAGCTGCAATGAATGAGAAAGCCTAAATGGTGATTGCTTAGATGTGACCTGTAATTACCCTGGGAACCTGAAAGTCTTTATCAATGCATCATGTGCATGTGGCTTAACCAGTCAGAATTAAACATTCTTAAGACAGAATTTTATAAGGGGTGCTACTTCTCTGGTTTTATTTTCCCTGCCCTTAAGCCCAGGTAGCATTCATACAGTTATACACACACACACACACACACACACACACACACATATGACAGTAGCTGGATTGATTGGGATTGAACTGTTTAATGATACACACACAGATTAAACACATATTTCTTTACAATGAGCATTTTATACTATGAATTTAATGATTATATATTATATTAAGTGAATAGACTCCAATTTAATTAAATGTCTTCCTATTATTGGACATCTAGGTTTTTCCCAATTCTCCAATTATATACATAATACCACAATGAACATCTTCAAAACATATATCATTTTCCTTCCTTTTGTTTATTTCCCTAGAGTAATCTTCCAGAAGAGAGTTTACTAGATCTAAAAATGAGGCCACTTTTAAGATTAAAAAAAAATCTCTGGGAAACTATTTGTTTTATTTCACAATGTTATGGTTTTTGGAAACTTAGCAAGAGGGACATTTTTATGATTACATGATTGGAGACACAATTTTCAATTTCCTTATACAGGCATGTTATATGTCGCCATCTGTGTTGATTTAGACCTACTTTGTATATTTTTGTAGAAATCGTCTAGTAATCTCTCTATAATTAACTGGAGACTTCTACGAATTAGCTTCATTTTATAGTCCCTGGCCATTCTAAAAATATTTCTCCAGTTCTAGCTAGTTATTTACAGAACTAAAAAACAGCTTCATATATATATATATATATATATATATATATATATATATATATATGCAGTTTTACATATGGATGAAGTGATTCATTGCTGCTTAATAATGCCGCTAAATATCTAAGAGTAAATACTACAGAGAAATACAAGTCTTCTCTTAACCTTTCAATCTTATGCTGCATATAGTTTATTAAACTGAGGAATAAGAGATTCAAGGTTATTTCTAATTGCATAAAAAGTCCTATTACTGGTGAGTTTTGTGGAAACAAGTATCTGCTACATTTATACACAATTTAACTTTTTACCGCAAGGAATTATATTCTTAAATTTTCAACTGTAGTCTTTGAAAAATACGTAAGGTGTGGGTGGTAGGAAGAAGGTCAAAATTTGTGGTAATTTTCAAAATTTCATTTTCATTTGTATTATTCAATAAATGACTAGTTTTGTTAGATCATTTATAGATTTTTCAAGACTTCTATTTTAATTATTTAACAGCCACATCATGAACAAAATTGAACTTTTCAACAAAACAAAAATAGTGTTTGCAATGACTTAGGATAATCTTGAAAAGAAGTGGGAAGCCATTTTACTCTTTTCTGCCTCATTTCAGCCTTTGAAATTGCTGTAACTTTCTTTAATACTGCTTTGAAGAGAAGGATATAAATTCTGAAACCCAGCTTTTCCTAATACTGGAATGTTCACTGTACTGGAAACCAGGAGACTCAGGTTTTAGATCCAACTCTGACATAATAATCTGGGCAAGCGTGTTATTTAACTTTTCTGGGCCTCAAATTTTTCACTGAAAGTAGTCATTAGATTAACAAATATTTACTGAATACCTACTGTGTGCTAGGAACTGTTCAAGGTGACGGAGATAAAGCAGGGAATAAAATAAGAGCCCTCTTTTATGGAGCTTACATTCTAGTATGTGAGAGGTATATAATAACAACTAAGCACACTTAATATGAGGTGCCTGGAGCTCAGTCACTTTATAGTGCTCCACATTCCTCCCTCTTCTCTGTCCTCCACCAGCAAGCCTTCAGATTGACTCCTCTAAGGCCAAGCTCTGATTAAAGGTATATTTAAAATAAAAATAGAAATAGAAAATATGAACAGACCAATTACAAGTACTGAAATTGAATCAGTAATTTAAAAACTCCCAACAAACCAATGTCCAGGACCAGATGACTTCACTGGTGAATTCTACAAAACATTCAGAGAAGAGTTAACAGCTATCCTTCTGAAACTATTCCAAAAAATTGCAGAGGAAGGAACACTTCTGAACTCATTCTATTATGGCCACAATCACCCTGATACCCAAACCAGACAGAGATACCACAAAAAAAGAAAATTATAGGCCAGTAACATGGATGAACATAATGCAAAAATCCTCAACAAAATACTAGCAAACCGAACCGAACAATACATTAAAAGGATCATACACCATGATCAAGTGAGATTTATTCCAGGGAGGCAAGGATTTTTCAATATCCGCAAATCAATCAATGTGATACACCACATTAATAAATTGAAGAATAAAAACCATATGATCATCTCAATAGATGCAGAAAGAGCTTTTGATAAAATTCAACATCCATTTATGATAAAAACTCTCCAGAAAGTGGGCATAGAGGGAACATACCTCAACATAATAAAGGCCATATATGACAAACCTACAGCTAATATCATACACAACAGTGAAAAGCTGAAAGCATTCCCTCTAAGATCAGGAACAAGACAAGGATTCCCACTCTCACCACTTTTATTCAGCATAGTTTTGGAAGTTCTAGCCACAGAAATCAGAGAAGAGAAGGAAATAAAAGAAATCCAAATTGGAAAAGAAGTAAAATTTTGTCACTGTTTGCAGATGACATGATACTATACATAGAAGATTCTAAAGACGCTACCAGAAAACTACTAGAGCTCATCAATGAATTCAGTAAAGTTGCAGGATACAAAATTAATATACAGAAATCTGTTGCATTTCTATACACTAAAAATAAAATATCAGAAAGAGAAATTAAGGAATCAATCCCATTTACCACTGCATCAAAAAGAAGCAAATACCTAGGAATAACCCTAGCTAAGGAGGCAAAAGACCTGTACTCCAAAAACTATAAGATGCTGATGAAAGAAATTGAAGACAACATAACAGATGGAAGATATACCGTGTTCTTGGATTGGAAGAATCAGTATTGTTAAAATGACTATACTACCGAAAGCAATCTACAGATTCAATGCAATCCCATATCAAATTACTAATGGCCTTTTTCACAGAACTGGAACAAAAATTTAAAAATTTGTATGGAAACACAAAAGACCCTGAATAGCCTACATAATCTTGAGAAAGAAGGACAGAGCTAGAGGAATCATGCTCCTTGACTTCAGACTATACTACAAAGCTACAGTAATCAAAACATATGGTACTGGCACAAAAACAGACACATAGATCAATGGAACAGGATAGAAAACCCAGAAATATACCCACACACTTAAGGTCAATTAATCTACAACAAAAGAGGCAAGAATACACAATGGAGAAAAGACAGTCTCTTCAATAAATGGTGCTGGGAAAACTGGACAGCTACATGTAAAAGAAAAAAATTAGAACATTCTCTAACACCATATACAAAAATAAACTCAAAATGGATTAAAGACCTAAATCTAAGACCAGACACTATAAAACTCCTAGAAGAAAACTTAGGCAGAACACTCTTTGACATAAATCGCAGCAATATTTTTTTGGATCCGCCTCCTAGAGTAATGGAAACAAAAGCAAAAATAAACAAATGGGACCTAATTAAATTTAAAAGCTTTTGCACAGCAAAGGAAACTATAAACAGAAGGAAAAGACAATCTATGGAATGCGAAGAAATATTTGCAAACATTGCGACTGACAAGGGCTTAATTTCTAAAATATACAAACAGCATATTCATCTCAGTATCCAAAAAACAAACAACCCAATCAAAAAATGGGCAGAAGACCTAAATATACATTTCTCCAAAGAAGAAATACAGATGGCCAATAGGCACATGAAAAGATGCTCAACATTGCTAATTATTAGAGAAATGCAAATCGAAACTACGAGGTACCATCTCACACTGTTCAGAATGGCCATCACCAAAACGTCTGTAAATAATAAGTGCTGGAGAGGGTGTGGAGAAATGGGAACCCTCCTACACTGTTTGTGGGAATGTAAGTTGGTGTAGCCACTATGGAGAACAATATGGAGGTTCCTTAAAAAACTAAAAATAGAGTTACCATATGACCCAACAATCCCAATCCTGGGCATATATCCAGAAAAGATGAAAACCCTAATTCAAAAAGATACATACACCCCAATGTTCCTTGCAGCGCTATTTACAATAGCCAAATATGGAAGCAACCTAGATGTCCATCGACAGATAAATGGATAAAGAAGATGTGGTATATACATATTGATACAATGGAATATTACTCAGCCATACAGAAGAATGAAGTGATGCTGTTTGCAGCAACATAGATGGACCTAGAGATTGTCATACTAAGTGAAGTAAGTCAGAGAAAGACAAATACCATATGATATCACTTATAGTGGAGTCTTAAAAAAATGATACAAATGAAATTATATATAAAACAGAAATAGGCCCACAGACATAGAAAACAAATTTAGGATTACCAAAGGAGAAAGGCAGAGGGAGGGATAAATTAGGAGTTTGAGATTAACAGATGCATACTACTATATATAAAATAGATAAACAGCAAGGACCTACTGTATAGCACAAGGAACTATAGTCAATATCTCGTAATAACCTATAATGGAAAAGAATCTGAAAGAGTATATATGTGTGTGTATATGTGTATAACTGAATCAGTTTGTTGTACATCTGAAACATTGTAAATCAACTATACTTCAATAAAAAAATAAAATAAATACACTATTTGGAAGTTGTTATTTCTCCTATAATAAAAAAATCCTTTCCTCTCAATTTCTTCCTATAACTACCAATTTATTTCTCTGCTGCCCTTTTTGTTTTTCAAGAAAAAGTTCTTGAAAGAGTTCCTGTACTTATTGTCTCCGGTTCATCTTATCCCAATTTCTTTTGGACATAATATCACTTTTAACAAGCTTTTGTTTTCACCATTCTGCCCAAATCACTCCTTGTCAATGTCACAAATGACCTCCACATTGCTAAAGTCAATGGTTGGGTCTCAGTCCTTTCCTTCCTTTTCTTCTTGCTACTACATCCTGCTACTATTACTATTAAGTGCAGTAATAATCATAGCTGTTATGGTATATTTGAAAGTTGTTAAAAGAGTAGATCCTAAGAGTTCTCATTACAAGGAAAAAAAACATTTTTTCCTTTTTTGGGGGTAACTATTTGAGATGATGAATGTTAACTAAACTTACTTGTGGTAATCATTTCACAATATAGGTAGGTCAAGTCATTATGCTGTAGACCTTAAACTTATAGAGTGCTGTATGTCAATTATATATAAAACTGGAAGAGAAAAATAATAAAAATGTCCAATGTTAAAAAAAAATCATAGCTGGCATTTACTGCACACTTACCCTATCCAGGCACTTATTCTAAGTGTGTTAAACATAGACACTTTCGCCTCACAATAACATATGAAATCAGAGCCATTATAAGACCCTTTTTACATATGGAGAAGGAGACACAGAGAGGTGTAGTGACTTTTTCAAGATCACATAGCAAATAAATGTGAGAGCTGGATTTGAAACAGGCAGAGTGCCTTCAGAGCCGTTATCTTAGCCATTACATTATACTGACTCACTAGCATCTGACTCAGTTGACTGCTTCCTCCTCCTTAAAACACTTCCTTCATTTGGCTTTCAGGACACTATGCTTCCCTGGATTTTTTCCCTATCTTCTTGACTGCTCCTTCCTATTCTCCTTGTCTGTTCCTCCTTCTAGCTTTCCTAAATATTAACATTGGAGTGCCCCAGAGCTAAGTCCTTAAATGTTCTCTCTTTATTCACTTCCTTGGTGATCTCATAACATTTCTCATGACAAAGTGACATGTGAATTCTGACAACTTCCAAAGTTTTACTTCCAAACCAGTATTTTCACTGAAAGCCAGACTCGAGTATCCAAATGTCTACTTGACATCTCCACATTGACAGATAAGTATCTCAAACTTAACAAAATTGAACCAAACCCCTTATGTCTCCCCACCACCTCCGTAAACCAGTTTCCCTTCTCAGTTAAGGAAAACTCCATTCTCAGGAGTTGCTTAGGCTCAAAATTTTGGAGTCTTCCTTCACGCTCCTCTTTTTCTCACACCCCTATCTTGTCCATCAGCAGATCTTGTTGGCTCTACCTTCAAAATATGTTCAGAATTCAACTATTTTCACTCCCTCCCCACCCGCTCCTGCCACCATCCTGCTCCAAGCCATGGTCAATTCTCCCTGGATTATTGCAGTGAACTCCTAACTACTCTCCCTACTTCTGCTCTTGTCCCTTGACAGTCCAGCCAACCCATCAACCAGAGTTATCTTGCTAAAATGGAACTAAGACCATGTCACCCCTCTAAACCCTCTAATGGCTTCTCATTTCACTCAGATCAAAACCCAAAGCCATTACAATTGTCTGCAAGGTCCCCCACAATCTGGCCCCCCATTATCTCTCTGACCTTATCTCCTACTATTTTATTACTTGCTCACTCTGATCCAGCCCCACAGGGTTTCTTGTTCTTCCTTAAACATGCCAGGCATACTTGGGCCTCTGTGCCTTTGCACTGACTTTTTCTTCTTTCTGGAATCTTTTCCTCTCATATGTCAACACACCTTTCTTCCTCCCCTCTTTTAAGAATTTGCTCAATGTCCCCTTTTGGGGGAGGCCTTCCCTATTATATTTAAATTGTACCCTAACATTGCCAATTCCCTTTCCCTGCTTTATTTGTCATACTATGTATTATATTTATAAATACTTTTTATTTCTGTTTACCCAAGTAGAATGTTTTATGAGCTGTGAGTTTTGTCTGTTTTATATACTGTCTGTTCCTAGAACCTAGAACATTATCTGGCATGTGGTAGGAAAATTATCAGTCCATATAAGAGGAATTTCAGTGGGGGGAGAAGCTTCTGGGCTACATTTTGCCTTTTTCATGTCTTGTGAGAGAAAGTAAGTTTGTCTTCTTGATATTCTTCTTAAGAGCGAGAAAGAACCTTTTCTGAAAACTTCCAGCATAATTCTCCTTGCCTCTCATTGTCAAGAATTCTGACCAATCATTGATTGAGAGAGCAGGGCTTGAGATTACCTTTTGGTTCAATCAGACTCACCCCTAAAGCTGAAAGTGGGGGTCAGCTTTTCTTGAGGCATATGGACTGTGGAGACGGGGGCGGGGGGCAATACTGAAGAAATCAGGGTTCTAGAGGGATGAAATGCTGGACAGGCAGCCAACAGTATCCACCACAGACATCTCGGAGTGGAAGTGCTGGCTCTAACAATATTACATTACACTGGAACTCTGCCATTAAAAAAAAAAAATTACCAATCTGATGACTCAGAAATTATATCTCACTTCTGATTTAATTTTCATTTCTCTGAGTATTACTGAGGTGGAATACATTTTTATTTGTTAATTAATCACATATGCTTCCTCTTTTTAAGACTGCCTGGTGATATTCTTTCTTTTCTTTCTTTTCCTTTTCTTTCTTTCCTTCCTTCCTTCCTTCCTTCCTTCCTTCCTTTCTTTCTTTCTTTTTCTTTCTTTCTTTCTTTCTTTCTTTTTCTTTCTTTCTTTCTTTCTTTCTTTCTTTCTTTTTCTTTCCTTCTCTCTCTCTCTCTCTCTCTCTCTCTCTCTCTCTCTCTCTCTCCCCCCCCCTCCCTCCCTCTCTCTCTTGCTTTCTTTTCTTCGTTGGGTCTTCGTTGCTGCTCACAGGCTTTCTCGAGTTGCGGCGAGCAGGGGCTACTCTTCGTTGTGGTGCACAGGCTTCTTATTGTGGTAGCTTTTCTTGTTATAGAGCAGGGGCTCTAGGCACGCGGGCTTCAGTAGGTGTGGCACGTGAGCTCAGTAGTTGTGGCTCGCGGGCTCTAGAGCGCAGGCTCAGTAGTTGTGCACACGGGCTTAGTTGCTTCACGGCGTGTGGGATCTTTCAGGACCAGGGATAGAACCTGTGTCCCCTGCACTGGCAGGCGCTGCGCCACCAGGGAAGTCCCAGACTGGTGATATCCTTTGCTGATTTTTTTCTATGGATTGTTTACCTTTTTCTTGTTAATTATTAGTACTTCTTTATATATCCTATATGTAATCCTTTGTTATATATATATTGCAAATATTTTCTCCCAATATACTGCTTGACACAAGTTTGTTTGTGGATTTTTATTGGATCATACAGAGGTTTGAAATTTTATCAAATCTATCAATAATTTGATTTTTTAGCTTCTAGGTTTTCTCTTAACAGTGCTTGTCCTACTCCAATATTATAAAAATATTTTCCTGTATTTAACGGTTTAAAATACAATCTTTATTATATCTTAAATTTGCTTTTCTGGACTTTCCATTCTATTTCATTTATTTATCTATTTTTCTGCCCCCTAATATCACTCTCTTTTAATTTCTTAACATGCTTTGATATTTTAGAAGGTTTAAGAAGATATTTTACCTCCATTTTTCTTTACATTATTGGCTACTCTCACCTCCACATATATTTTAAAATGAATTAGCTCTTAAGTTTTTGTTTGGTATTGCATTGAATTACAGATTAATTTGAAGAGAATTGTGAGCTTTACTATACTGAGTAATTCTATCCATTGCTGAGGCATTGTTTTACTACTTTCTCTGTATAAATCTTATATATTTCTTATTAAACTAATATCCTATATATTTTGTGGGGTTTTTCCCTTTTTGCAATTGTGAATAATATTCAAGATTTTTCTAATTGGTTATTATTGGTGTATAGGTAAACTATAGTTTTTAAAATCTTATTACTATATTAAATTCTTTTATCAGTTCTAGTAATTTTAGTTATTTCTTTTGATTTTTCAAAACATAAGATTATATTATTTATAAATCATAATTTTTCTCTTCCTTTCTAACATTTCTAGCTCTTATTTAATATTAGTAGTCCTATATTAATATAATGTATTTTATTTTATTGCATTGCCTAGGACAGCCAGTACAATCTTAAATACTGAGACTTATTCCTGACTTTAATGGTAATAATTACAGTGTTTCATTATTGATTTTGGTGTACTGTGAGATGCAGACATAAATATTCTTTATTAAAGTATGGAGGCTTGCCTTTATTCCTAGTTTGCTAAGAATTTTAACAAAAAATATGTTATTGAATTTTATTTTTTTAAAATTTGGAATGTATTGAGATGACCATATTGTTGTTCTTCTTTATTGTTACTAGAGTCAATGACATAAATTTCTAAATGTTAAATTATCTTTTCTTGAGACATTATTCTTTAAATATTTTGCTATATATTTATCTAGTAATATACCACATGTTTTTATATAGTGTCTTCATATCATTCACTTGTAAATATTTTTTATTCCTTCTTAACTCAGGAATTATTTTAAGAATTTTAAAAAGTTTACCTAAGTAGTTAGATTGTTTCTAGCCATGAGTTTGTTATTGATTTCTGATTTTGTTGAAGTCAGCACATATCTGTGTAATTTCAGTTTCTCTTTGAGATTTATTAAGATTATTTACTGAGGCATAATATGTGATAAATTTTAAAAAATAAGTTAATGCATTTGAAATAAATGTGTATTCTCTTTTTATTGGACATGTATGCATATATAATTTATTATATGTATTATTAAAACCCTACATATCTTTATTATTATTTATTATTATTATTCTTTTGTTACTTTAGTCCTCAGGTTCTAAGAGAGATGCACTAAATTCTTCCACCAAGAATACGGACTTTATATCTAATTGCATTTCTACTACTTTTTGTTTTATATATGTCAAAGTTGGATGGTTAGGTCATAATTTGTGACTTTTGTATCTTGAAAAATTGTTCTGTTTAATGTGTCAAATCTTCCTCTTTGTCCAAATTAATGATTTTGATCCCTAAATCTGATTTATATCATATTAATATTATTATTATTATTACATCTTTATCGGAGTATAATTGCTTTACAAAGGTGTGTTAGTTTCTGCTTTATAACGAAGTGAATCAGCTATACATATATATATATATATATATATATATATATATATATACCCATATCGCCTCCCTCTTGCGTCTCTCTCCCACACTCCCTATCCCACCCTTCTAAGTGGTCACAAAGCACTGGGCTGATCTCCCTGTGCTGTGTGGCTGCTTCCCACTAGCTATCTATTTTACATTTGGTAGTGGATATATGTCCATGCCACTCTCTCACTTCATCCCAGCTTACCCTTCCCCCCCCTGTGTCCTCAAGTCCATTCTCTATGTCTGAGTCTTTATTCCTGTCCTGCCCCTAGATTCTTCATAAGCTTTTTTTTTTTTTTTTTTTAGATTCCATGTATATGTGTTAACATACGCTATTTGTTTTTCTCTTTCTGACTTACTTCACTCTGTATGACAGTCTCTAGGTCCATCCACCTCACTACAAATAACCCAGTTGTGTTCCTTTTTATGGCTGAGTAATATTCCATTGTATATATGTGCCACGTCTTCTTTATCCATTCATCTGTCGATGGACACTTAGGTTGCTTCCATATTCTGGCTATTGTAAATAGCACTGCAGTGAACATCATGGCACATGACTCTTTTTGAATTATGGTTTTCTCAGGGTATATGCCCAGTAGTGGGATTGCTGGGTCATATGGTAGCTCTATTTTTAGGTTTTTAAGGAACCTCCATACTGTTCTCCATAGTGGTTGTATCAATTTACATTCCCACCAATAGTTCAAGAGGGTTCACTTTTCTCCACACCCTCTCCAGCATTTATTATTTCTAGATTTTTTGATGATGGCCATTCTGACTGGTGTGAGATGATATCTCATTGTAGTTTTGATTTTCATTTCTCTAATGATTAATGATGTTGAGCATTCTTTCATGTGTTTGTTGGCAATCTGTATATCTTCTTTGGAGAAATGTCTATTTAGGTCTTCTGCCCATTTTTGGATTGGGTTGTTTGTTTTTTTGTTATTGAGCTGCATGAGCTGCTTGTAAATCTTTGAGATTAATCCTTTGTCAGTTGCTTCATTTGCAAATATTTTCTCCCACTCTGAGGGTTGTCTTTTGGTCTTGTTTATGGTTTCCTTTGCTGTGCAAAAGCTTTGAAGTTTCATTAGGTCCCATTTGTTTATTTTTGTTTTTATTTCCATTTCTCTAGGAGGTGGGTGAGAAACAATCTTGCTGTGATTTATGTCATAGAGTGTTCTGCCTGTGTTTTCCTCTAAGAATTTTATAGTGTCTGGCCTTACATTTAGGTCTTTAATCCATTTTGAGTTTATTTTTGTGTATGCTGTTAGGGAGTGTCCTAATTTCATTCTTTTACATGTAGCTGTCCAGTTTTCCCAGCACCACTTATTGAAGAGGCTGTCTTTTCTCCATTATATATTCTTGCCTCCTTTATCAAAGATAAGGTGACCATATGTGCGTGGGTTTATCTCTGGACTTTCTATCCTGTTCCAATGAGCTATATTTCTGGTTTTGTGCCAGTACCATACTGTCTTGATGACTATAGCTTTGTAGTATAGTCTCAAGTCCAGGAGCCTGATTCCTCCAGCTCCATGTTTCTTTCTCAAGGTTGCTTTGGCTATTCCAGGTCTTTTGTGTTTCCATACAAATTGTGAATTTTTTTGTTCTGGTTCTGTGAACAACGCTATTGGTAGTTTGATAAGGATTGCATTGAATCTGTAGATTGCTTTGGGTAGTATAGTCATTTTCACAATGTTGATTCTTCTAATCCAAGAACATGGTATATCTCTCCATCTGTTTGTATCATCTTTAATTTCTTTCATCAGTGTCTTATATTTTTTTGCATACAGGTCTTTTGCCTCCTTAGGTAAGTTTATTCCTAGGTATTTTATTCTTTTTGTTGCAATGGCAAATGGGAGTGTTTCCTTAATTTTTCTTTCAGATTTTTCATCATTAGCCTATAAGAATATTAATATTATTTTAACTGTTCTTTTTCTTGGTTACTTAGCATCTTTCTGATATACCTATGTCCATTGCTTTATTTTAATTATGCTGTGTCATTTTGTTTTGGAAGTGTCTCTGGGAAATAGTACATAGTTAAAGTAAAATCTGACAATCTTTACCTTTTAATGGGAGAATTAACATTTTACATTCCTTGTAATTATTAAAATGTTTGGCCATATTACCACTATTACATATTTAACATTTAGCTTTTTAAAAAAGTAATTTCTTCTTTACTCTCTCTATTTTGGGGGGTGATTTAATTGAGTTTTCTCCATTTTTTCCTTCCCCAGAGATTTAAAAATTACATATTTGGTGTCTATTCTTGTATTGGTTAGCCATGAATTTTTCAACTCGTACGTTTAAATGTATATAACCTTCTCCTAAGAAAAGACAATGAACCACAGCATGCTATCGTTTTCCCCTTCACTGACATTGGCTTCATCTTCCATTTTTATGTTGAACTCTTTTGGAGTTTGGTTCCAGATTATCAGTATTTTTAAAAGTTTACACGTGTGTCAGGATCTATACTTAGCCATATGTCTCACTGGTTTCTCTTTTTCTCTTATTTTTGGTATTTAATGTATTTCTTTCTCATAAAATCTTTTTTGTTTTCTTTGAGTACTTCCTTGAACATTACTTTCTGAATGGATTTCTTAAAATACCTTCGTTTTCTCTTCATATTTTATGCTCATTTAGTTAGATTTAGAATTCTGCATTGTTCAACTGAGAAGGTGACATTTGAGTAAGGACTTGAAGATAGTGAGGGATGGAGCTATGTAGGTATCTGAGGGAAGAGCAGTGTAAGCAAAGGCAACAGTAAGTGCAAATGCCTCAAAGCAGGAGCAGTCCTGGTATGTTCCTGAAATACATGTAAGTGTGTTATTTTACTTAATGTCTGTCTTTCTAATCAGCCTGTAGACCTTCTGACCATGTCTGTTTTATTTTCAGCTGTAGCCACAGCACATTTCAAAGTATTTAGCATATAGCATTTGCTCAGTGTTGGTTGAGTGAATGAACAACCTGAAATTTAAAATGAAAGCTCTAGATCATGCCATTCAAGTTCAGTCTTATGTTTTAATATCAATAGTACTAACAAAGAGGACATAACCATCTCCTTTACTTTACTTTTTAAAATTGAATGTTGAAAAGAATAAATTAAGTCTCTGCCACTCTGCTACCAACATACACATACAACATACACACACACACATGGACACCCAGAAATCATTCTTTGAAAATGCACCTACTTCCAATAATCTGCATTTTTCACTTTTCCAACTCCCTTTCTATTAGAGACCTTCTTATTGGAGATTATATTTGCCCTCTGTTAAGTACACTTTGCTTCTCTTTAACCCAGTAATAAAATGCTGTGTAAATAAAAAAGACCTAAAATCATGCACAAGGAGAATGAAAACTAATGTAGAAATTATTTTGCAGGGTCATTTTAGAGATCCAATATTCTATAATGAAACAATAGGTTTGGCTTCATATATTAGAAGGTCTCAATAAAGATCTTTATGTGATGAATGAAAAATATAGCAGGGATTTCAGATGGGCATCATCTGATAGGCACTTGACTGTCAAACAAAAACAAGTTTTAAAGGAAAGATGGAGAGTTGACAAATCATCAATATTCTTTCTAAAACCCATTTCTAAGCATTTATAATTCGTCTCTTGAGTTTTCAGTTTAGATTACATGAGGTAGAGTTTGCTACGTAGTTACAATTCCAAGAAGTATAAAATTCTCCTTCGGGAGCAAATACACTAAATGTATGGACCCGTGAAAAGAGTAGTTACTGCATCACTGCCTTCATAACCAATCACTAAAATCACCAGGCAAATGTCTTCATTTCTACAAGGTACCATTTTCCCCATATGTGCTTATGGCAGTTTCTCTTTTTAAAAAAAAAAGGAAAGAAAAATATTCGCAGGTTTTGTAACTACTCAATTTCAATGAAAGCAGCAGAGCCCAATTGTAGAAAAATCCCTCACAGGCAATACCAATTTATGAGTAAATTTATGAACAAAAAGTACATTTTTAAGTGACATAATATCAAACAGTTTACTGTCCCCCTCCCCCAGCTCCTCATCCCCAGGTTTCCTACCTTCCCATCCTCCCACCCCTTAACAGCATTTGAAATCCAGGGATGGCCCGTATGTTGGGTATCTTTAAGAAGGCTCTGTTTGTGATATTGCAGCAGTTCTGATGTGGCATACAGGTTTCGTGATCCTGGCTGGGCCAGGAGGCAGATTGAACCCCAAGAGTCTCAACCCACAGAATCTGAGGTGGGCAGAGGAGGTAAGGAAGGAAACAGACTCAGGGGGCAGTAGAGGCGGGAGAGGTAATATCACTGTGGGCAGTGGGCCTGGTATTAGAAAAATATGTCTCTCTGGCTTGTTTCTATTTCCACACTTTTTACAAAGATGTAAGAAATATTTCACTTTCCTTTTGACTCTGAGTTTGGAAAAATAACAGCAGGAACACAGGGAAGTAGCAATTTGCATTCAACCCTGGGGAGAGAATGAGGGTGTCAGGACCTAGTGACTGGAGGACCCCTGCACCATCGCATCGTGGAGACCGGGGCCAGCAGATGGCTCTCATGAGGGATTGTGGATGGTCATGCCTGATCTTTTGATTTTTAAAAAGAAACTGGAAATCCAAACTTTTAAAAATGTGAACTCTCCTGTCAACTTACTTTAAAAATTATAAACACTCTGCAAGTTGATAGTGAGTCAAATGCACATATATTTGGACTAGATCCTGCACTTAGGCCACAAGTTTGCAGCCTCTGCAAGGCCAGCAATTGTCTCCATCTGCAGTAAGGTGAGGGTCAACTGCCCTCAACAACAGAATTATAACTGAAACAACAGAATTATAACTGCAACACTGTCTCCTTCCTTCTTCACTAACCAATACCCCCATGTATAATGTTTTGAACAGGAGACAAGAACACTGGAGACAAGAGGCCTGGAAATAGAAGGACTGAAGGAAAAAACTCCAGACTTGTTACATGGAAATATATCAAGCTCTAACACAAATAATATCTAATTCTTGCTTTATAAACATATATCTTATTGCCTATATGTCAAATATGGCCCACACTACTTTTTTTTTTTAACATCTTTATTGGAGTATAATTGCTTTACAATGGTGTCTTTGTTTCTCCTGTATAACAAAATGAATCAGCTATACGTATATATATATCCCCATATCTCCTCCCTCTTGCATCTCCCTCCCTCCCCTCTAGGTGGTCACCCCCACTACTTTTAAAGTGCTGAAATTTGTCAGAGAGAGATTGTCAATGTGGTGGTGGGATAATTTCTCTCCCTTGTTCTGTTAGGTCAAGTGTTAATCTCAATGAAATGCCCATATTTGTGTGTTAAATTCCTGTTGCAGAAGAACAAAACTATAAAACACAGATTCACTTAATCCAAGTGTAAAATTACAAAACCAATTGATCTGGCACTAATATTTAGTGATTTCCAGTTACAAGAAAAGATTTTAAAACAGAAAACCCCAAAAAACTACCCTAATACTATCAAACATCAAGTAAATTTTCAATCACAGAGCATTCATTGGTTTACTGTTAGTAATTCACTAGTGGGGTGAACCATGAAACCATAATCTCTTAGGCTACTTCCTTCTGAAAAACTGGACCATTCAATTGACAGAACCATGTTTATCCAACACTATGTTAAATTCTCTTTTCATGTTTTTATTTTCTTAATACCCTTTCCTTTTGCCTATTTTCCAGGGCTTCTGCTGACATGTCAGAGCCTTATGATTCACTGTCAATTTTCTTGGCTTGGATTTTTTTCCTCTTACCTCTTTTAAGGGGGCCTGGTGACAAGGTGGGTGGTAGACAAGGATGCAGGCGTGTTTCTTGATTTAGTACACCCAACTTCACAGAGCTAACATTTTTTCAGTGTGTGGCTTCCTATGCACCAGCTCCACCTGACTACTTCTTACCTGGTGCGTGATCTTCAGTTAAAAATGCCAGCAGTGTGCAACTTGTCTTTGGCAAATGAATTGTAAGTATGCCAGCTGCCAGATGTCTTCATTTTTAAAACACCTTCAAAACTGCTTCTGGCACAGTTCCATAAGCAAAACAGGCTAAGCTGTAACTCTCCTTCCCATGATGTGAGCAAAAGAAGAGGGGGTGAGGGAAGCAGATAGAGGCAAGAGAAAAATGTATTGCCTTCACATCTTGGAGAAAGAGATAAATGAAACCGAAAACAGAATCCAGCTACCCTTATCAGTAAATGTTTAGATGAAGAGTTATCTGTGACCTACGATTATGTTCAATATGCACATGAATAGTCACTTTAAACAATATAGTAATTTGAAATACTGTGGTTTTTATGAGTCCAACAAAATAATGATGATACACTTTCCTAAAAAAGAGGACTTCTGCCTCCTAAGATAATAAGTAGATGTAAGCCTAGGGAAAGCTATCAAAAACCAAATAATTCTTTTTTCTTTTTTTTCACCTTCTGCAATACAAAATGTTCTTGCTCTCAAAAGTAGGATTTTGAGGGACTTCCCTGGTGGTGCAGTAGTTAAGAATCTGCCTGCCAATGCAGAGGACACGGGTTCGAGCCCTAGTCAGGGAAGATCCCACATGCCACGGAGCAACTGAGCCCGTGTGCCACAACTACTGAGTCTGTGCTCTAGAGCCCACGAGCCACAACTACTGAGCTCCCATGCCACAACTCCTGAAGCCCACACACCTAGAGCCCGTGCTCTGCAACAAAGAGAAGCCACCACAATGAGTAGCCCACGCACCAATAAAGAGTAGCCCCCGCTCGCCGCAACTAGACAAAGCCTGCGTACAGCAACGAAGACCCAAAGCAGCCAAAAATAAATAAATAAATTTATATATTAAAAAAGTGGGATTTTGAAGTGGGAGAGTCAAAAAGAAGCTTCCAGGGCTTCCCTGGTGGCGCAGTGGTTGAGAGTCCGCCTGCCGATGCAGGGGATGCGGGTTCGTGCCCCAGTCCGGGAAGATCCCACATGCTGCAGAGCAGCTGGGCCCGTGAGCCATGGCCGCTGAGCCTGCGCATCCGGAGCCTGTGCTCCGCAACGGGAGAGGCCATGGCAGTGAGAGGCCTGCATACCGAAAAAAAAAAAAAAAAAAGAAGCTTCCAGATATGGAGGATGGCCCTCAATTCCTGTCCTGTCGTAAGTCTCCTTCAAATCTCCTAATGGATTAATTAAGCCATACTCTATAAGGGGACAAATTTAAAGAATAAGGCACTTTGCATACGTTTAGAATGACTGACATTCCTAAAAATCTGTGATATCCACATTACTTTGGAAGTAATTGCAGCCCAGAGAATGGATACAGCTTAGATGTGGTACCAGTCAGAATTATTGAGAATGTAGTGACACTGAATTTGAACCTAACAACATTTATAGAACAAAAACAGATATTCACACTTTAGCCTAGAGGAAAGTCAGAATATGGCAATTTAGGATCAAGTCAAATTAATTCAAAGAGAATTATTTCAATCAGTATCTTTCAGTAGCTCTCCTGATAGAAATGGAGACATCCTATATGAACTATACAATGGAATAAAATTAAAAGTAAACTGAGCAAGGAAAAGACATGACAATGACTTATATTCTTCTTTCATTAAGCCCTGATTATAAACTGTGTTATCCATCTCATATTCACAATACATAAACCTATCTTTGAGTGATTAGATGTCCACACTGAAAGAATATGGACATGCCTGAAAAGTGATGGGGGATTATAAATATATAGGAGACACATTGCTATGAAGCCCAAGAAGGAAAATAATACCTCTTCTTTATACCTATCAATGAGTAAAAAAAATCTCAATTTTGACTCTTAATCAAGAGGCCTTACAGAAAGGAAGTGGGCTTACAAAAATAAGTAAGAAGCACTGGTCTCAGAGGATATACACCACTGGTAAAATTATGAAAAGGGAGGTTTACTTTTCCAGCTTTCAGTTCTACAGTCCATCATGCACGTTTTTCCATTAATCACATTCTCTGTGATTCTCTGTGCATGCCTTTCACCTTCCCACCTCTGTGGATGATAATAGCATAAGCTATTTTCTCTAACTATCCTTACCATTCATTCCTGATTATTGAATTCCTGTCCATCCTTTAAGTTTTGGTTCAAATGAAATCATCTCCATGACCTTTTCCCAGTTTCCTCTACCTCCATTGAAAGGAATCTCATTCCTCTACTATTCCCATAACATTACTCTTTGATTTTTGTCTTCTAATCTGTCTCCCTATCCAGACTGTGAGCATCTTGAAGACTGAAATAGAGTCTTAGATGTTTTAAACCCCAGAACACTTAGTATACCCTGCACGGTCTTACTCCTCAGTAAATGCCAGAATAATACTGGATGCCTTCTATCCTTTGGGTCAGTCAACAGTGCCCTCATCCTGCCCTCTCCCTACACAAGTTTATTACACAGTAGGCCGTTTTTATTCCTTAAGCCTAACTTCTCAAATAGATTCTATTTTTATTCCATTTGTTCTATCTGGTACACTATTAATTTGTGGGTAAACAGGCATTATAATGGATAATATGAAATATAGCTTCCAAGTAACATAAATTGGATTTTAAAAGAAGTGAGGACCTTAATTTAAACTGCACTGGAGTAGACTAGAGGGATAAATTTTCTGGGTCTTTTAGTGCTTTTAATTCATAACAGAGCAAATGCACATAGAGCTATGTATGAACACATATAGAGGAAAGTAATAGTAATAGAAAAAGAAGGAATAAAAAATAAGCAAATGATAAAGAAAATGAACTGAAGTTTAAATGTATTATACCCAATTTAAAAACCATAAAGTATTAAAATTCCAACTCCTAAAAGTTTTTCCCCAAACTGAGAAATGTAAACTGGCTTCTTGAAACTGGTGGACTTGTTTTTTTTTTTTTTTTTTTTTTTTAAGCAATCAATCCATATTTTAGTTTGGCTCCAAGTTTCCCAGAAGAGCTTGAGCACATCACCCTGAAACCTCACAAAAATTGCCCAGGGATGTCTGGCCTGAGCTTCGTGAATTCTGCTCTAAGTGATGGGACTGAAGGAGAACCTTGGCAGCAGCTGGGAAAAAAAAAGACACCCAGAAATTAAAATTGAAGTTAATTACAGTACTTACAGATTTTTTCCCCAGACCTGAGTCTTGACGTTCAACAAAGAAGAAAAGCTCTCAATACAACTTCAACATGACAATGCCAGCCCTACACCTAAGCCTGTTCTTGGGGGACTGGGGAGGGGGAGACTTGTAGTTGCTCATGTCATTATGGTTGTTTGGGGTCTGGAGGTAGTAAGAGTATTCTTCATCTATGGCTAGTGATGGAAAATGGATCAAGAATGATCTCATGTGCAAATTGATGGTTTTATTTTTTCCAAATACCCAGAGACGTCATTGAGTTTTATTCTCCCAGACTTTAGGGGTGCTCTGGGTTTGGGATATTGGTTCATGTGATTAGTGGTAAGCAATGCTTGTCTTAGGAACCCTCATCAGACTTTTCTTCTGTCAACTTTTTATAGTTTAGAGTCTGATGATCCAGGTTAGGGAGGCAGCACTTAACTACCTACCAGCTGTTTAACCAGAGGCAATTTACCTGTCCTCTCTGAGCCTGTTTCTCTATCTATAGAATGAAGATAACCATATCTGCTTCATACCTCTGACATGTGACTCTATAAAAATGTTATCAATATCTTACAGAGTATGAAGTAGGCACAATGACAAGATGTATCTATGATAGGAAACTTTAGCTATCTGGACATTTATTTCACTACGAGCAGAGTCTTTGATAAATTATTGGTTTGATGTATCTCCAGTTACATCACTTGAAAAAGCCTAGGAAATAATATCATTCTGAAATTTATTCTGTCCCAAAAGGAAGAACTGATTGGTAGAGTGGCATGGAGGTAAGTGAGCTAAGCAATGTTGGAATTAGATAGGATTCTCTAGACTCTTGCAACACAAAGTATGGTGAGAGGACTAACAACGTTGCATAATCTGGGAGCCTGTTAGAAATGCAGAATCTCGGGCCCCACCCAGACCTACAGAATCATAATCTGCTTTTTTTTTTACAAGATCACCTAGTGATTTGTGTGCACATTAACATTTGAGAAGCACTGTTTAGAATTCAGAAAAATGGATTTTTAAAAGTTAAGGTACAAGATCTAGATTATTCTGTGGACACAGATCTTAACAGAGATTAATTCAAAATGGAAAGAAAATCTTTAAAACTAAGAAAAGTGTCTCTTAGTGGGGAAAGAAAAGTGAGCATGTGAAAATTAAAAGAAGAAACACTGTAGATGTCTGGGCTTTCTGATTGAGCTCAGATTTTTAAAACAAATATACAGAACATGGAAGGAGGGTGTGTCAGATTAAAGATGGCCATAAATTCTTTTCTACTCCTCTTATTGAGGGATGGAAACTAATCCCCTTCCCTTGAATTTGGGCTGGAGTTAGTCATTAAGTCTAGTTGATCTGTTTTCTAAATACATTTTAAAGTTGTTCTTCCATTTTCCTCTCTGGGTGCTGACTTAGTTCAGGTTTCATTATCTCTCATCTGCACTAATGAGAAAGCCTCCGAACTGGTCTCCCCACTTTCAGTCTTATTACTGTCTGACTGCTCATTCTAAAGAGAGAATTGGCTCAATACATATATCATGAATGAAAGGAAATTTGTAAATTTAACATGCTGCTTTGTGAGCTAGACTTACTGGCACTGGAAATGTTGAACTATTGAATGAGTATACGTCTTCTCGCATTTTAAAATAGCAACCATTTTTAAAGTCTTACGTGGGCTTCCCTGGTGGTGCAGTGGTTGAGAATCTGCCTGCTAATGCAGGGGACACAGGTTCGAGCCCTGGTCTGGGAAGATCCCACATGCCGCGGAGCGACTGGGCCCATGAGCCACAACTACTGAGCCTGCACATCTGGAGCCTGTGCTCTGCAACAAGAGAGGCCGCGACAGTGAGAGGCCCACGCACCGTGATGAAGAGTGGCCCCCACTTGCCACAACTAGAGAAAGCCCACGCACAGAAACGAAGACCCAACACAGCCAAAAAAAAAAAAATCATTTAAAGTCTTACGTGATTTGATTCTATTGTTACATCATTAGGGTCCTCTTATTCCAAAATGAGTTGAGAGCACATTGGAATTGTGCTTAAATTCTCAAAGGGTCTACCTGAAATTATATATATTGAGCAAAGCATATCTCTTCTTCACATCCTAAGTGGGAACAAGCAAGAATATGTACAGAATGAGCAGGAGAAAACTTCATGAGAAGTGAAAATATTTATAGGCCTTTTTAGATTTGTTATTTTTATTCTTTAATTTTATTATTGTTAATCAAAATATTACAAATGAAGGGAAAACCTGCATATTCCTGTTCTAATGCAAAGTCTACTTTGTATGTTTTGTGTGTGTATGTGTGTGTATTCCTCCAAAACTTATCCATGCAGAGACATACACTCAGTTTGTCAATCATTGTGTACAATTTCACGTATTGCTTTTATGGATATATCATAATATCTGCTCATGAAGTTATATGGGTTTGATAATCATCATCTATTGAATGTTTCATCTATTTGGCCTACCACAATTTTACTCACCATTCCTCTTCCTCACTGATTGGACTTTAGGCTGCTTACAGTTTTTCTAGTTAAAAATAAAGTTGTTGGGAACATCCTAGAGCTTACAGCAACTTCCTTTCCTAAATGATGTCCTCAGGCTAACTTCCTAGTAGTGGGATTATTGGCTCCAAATGTTTCAGTGTTTTGAGTTTATACTGTCAGCTGTATTTTCACAAGGTCCCTCACAGCACCCATTTCAAGGAAACCTTAATAGCATTAAGTATTTTTTGAAAAAATATCTTTTTTGCTAACTTGTTGGACAGAAAATAGCACCTTATGATTGTTTTTATTTTGTTTCTAATTAAGATGAACATTTCCCCCCATTTTTGGTAATTCTCTTTTTTGTCTGAATTGCCTGTTGATGTCATGCTACATATATGTATACATGCCTGTTTGCCATATATACCATATATTCAGATGTTGAGTATTAAAAATCTACAGACAAAATCATCATTTGATGAAGCACCTGCTAACTAACCAGTTAATTGATACCAGCTGCAGAAATCTATGACTCACACTGTGGGTTCTACAAACCTATGACTGGTAGGTGCTTTCCCTTTTTGGAATGACTAAGGTCACGATAGATCAGGACACGTTCTGGAAACTAAGGATACCACCCTGACCCCTGACTCTTTTTAATTCCCATCCCATAAGGAACAAATGCCAGGCCCCTCAGTCATTTTCCTAACCCTGGTCTCTCTCCTATTCTCTCCTGCCCACAATCATACAGAGTGGACCTATCTTCTAGGAAAAAGTGTTCCTGAGCTATACGTTTGATAAAGATCTAACATAACAACATAAGAACAGATGTGGCAAAGAAAAGAGAGAGCAATATAGTGACCATGGTCAATGAGGCGGAGGTCTGAGAGGAAAAGGATGTGTCTAATTATCCATCTCTTTTAGCATATCTGGCAGCTAGTGCTGAACTTCTATAATAGTCTCTAGAGGGCACCTGTTCACTATGTAACTTACCCTCCTTGGACCTCAGAAATCGGAGTAGATAATTTCTAAATTCCTTTCCAGCTCTAATATTCTTACAGATGTAATATAAGAGGTTATGTCTATAAGAAATGATACTATGTAACATCTCCTCACACCACATACAAAGATAAACTCAAAATGGACTAAAGACCTGATGTATGACCCCAAATCATAAAACTCCTAGAAGAAAACATAAGCAGAACACCCTTTGACATAAACCGTAGCAATATTTTTTGGATCTCTTTCCTAAGGCAAAAGAAATAAAAGCAAAAATAAACAAGTGGGACCTAATTAAACTTAAAAGCTTTTGCACAGCAAAGGAAACCATTGACAAAATGGAAAGACAGACTATTGAATGGGAAAAAATATTTGCCAATGATATGACTGGTAAGGGGTTAATATCTAAATATATAAACAGCTCAAAACACCAGACACAACCCAATTAAAAAAATGGGTAGAAGATCTGAATAGACATTTCTCCACAGAACACATACAGATGGCTAACAGGCCCATGACAAGATGCTCAACATTGCTAATTATTAGAGAAATGCAAATCAAAACCACAATGAGACATCACCTCACACCCGTCAGAATGGCTAACATCAAAAAGCCTACAAATAACAAATGTTGGCAAGGATGCAGAGAAAAGGGAACCCATGTACACTGTTGCTGGGAATGTAGATTGGTGCAGCCGCTATGGAAAACAGTATGGAGGTTTCTCAAAAGACTCAAAACAGAATTACCATATGATCTAACACTTCTACTTCTGGGCATATATCCAAAAAAAAAAAAAAGAGAGAGAAAACACTAACTCAAAAAGATACATACACCGCAATGTTCATAGCAGCATTATTTACAATAGCCAAGATATGGAAGCAACCCAACTGTCCATCAACTGATGAATAGATAAAGAAGATGGAATATTAATCAGCCATAAACAAATTCTGCCTTTTGCAACAACGTGGGTGGACCTAGAGGGCACTAAGATTAGTGAAATAAGTCAGAGAATGACAAGTATTCTAGGTTGTCACTTATATGTGGAATCTAAAAAAATAACACAAGTGAATGTACATAACAAGACAGAAACAGACTCACAATTATAGAGAACAAACTAGTGGTTACCAGTAGGAAGAGGGAAGGAGCAGGGGCAAGACAGGGGTGGGGGATTAAGAGATACAAACTACTATGTATAAAATAAATAAGCAACAAGACAGGGAAATATAGCCATTAGTTTGTAATAACTTTAAATGGAGCATAACCTTTAAAAATATTGAATCTCTATGTTGTATATCTGAAACTAATATAATATTGTACATCAGTTATACTTCAGTAACAAAAACTTTCTATGCAAAAAAAGCAATTATACTATGTATTGATAGTGTCAATTTCTTTCTCTTTTTGTTTTCACTGAGATATAATTGACAAATACCATTATGTTAGTTTCTGACAGCAAAATTTCTAGATAAAACTATGTAAATTTCAAATTTTGTTAAGACATAATCAAATTGCCCTTCCAGAAGTTTGCACCAATTTGCACTGCCACTACCAGTATTAGAGTTTTTGCTTTGACATGCTTTTGAATGTTGAGTGTTTTCATGCCTCTTAATCTATGTGGGTAAGATCACTGCTAAAAATTATCCACTGATATTCTTACAAAACTGTGCCAAGATAGGTAAGCATAAGGATGTTCACAGTAGCAACGATTATACGAGCAAGAAGATGGAAATAACCAAAGTGCCCCCAAACAAAGGCTAGGTTAAATGAATTATGGTGAAGTCATAAGGAGGAATGCAATGTTGTTAAAAAGAATGAAATAAATCTGTTTATGCCAATATGATGAGTTCTAACATATATTATTTAGTGAAAAAAGATAAGGTTCAGAACAGCATGTATGGTAGGATCCTGTCTGGGGAATAACAAAAAAATATACAGATCTGGCATATGACAGACTTTTCTTCACAAAGGACTAAAAATAAGATACTATTAACCATAGTTATCTTGGGGAGTGGTACTACTTGTTGAGGGTGAGATTTAAGAGGGAGATTTCACTTTGAGTCTCTATCTTTTTTTTACTGCCTGAGCATTTTTATCAAGTGCATGGTTTGCTTTATTTTACAAAACACTGTAAATACAATTTTAAACATAATGATAGCTAATCCCGTCAAATATATATTTTGTTTTAAATGTAAATCTCACCAAGTAACAGTTCAGTATAAATAAACTAAAAATATCCTCCATTTGATATCCCACCAAAGGGGAAAAATTGGAAGAAAGAAATGACACTGTGGAAAGAACATTTTCCTTAATTCAAAGATTTATCTTTATCTTTCTTATGGATCATGATTTTGAAAAAGACCTAGACCTTACAATTGTAAGATTCTGTTATCTTGTTTTGGAGGGTTGTAAAGTCTTCCCAACAGCCACACGTTTAATTTATAAAAACCCAGATTACTCAGATTCATGAGTTAGGGAGCAATTATTTACTTTTCAGTAGAATTCTTAGATGTAAAGTAGAATTTTTGCCAGCTTTCCTTTAAAGAGTAAATATCTTCTAGTGCATTTAAAGTGTATTTGTTTTGCTAGATAGCTAGTGGGAAGCAGCAGCATAGCACAGGGAGAACAGCTCGGTGCTTTGTGACCACCTAGAGGGGTGGGATAGGGAGGGTGGGAGGGAGACGCAAGAGGGAAGAGATATGGGAACATATGTTTATGTATAACTGATTCACTTTGTTATGAAGCAGAAACTAACACACCATTGTAAAGCAATTATACTCCAATAAAGATGTTAAAAAAAATAAAGTGTATTTGTTTTGCAAAAAATGCGTTTGTGTAGAATGTAGTTATGAAAGTCATGTGGCACACTTATAAGTAATGCATGAGAATACATCCTCAAGTAATAATGTGCTAAGGCATTATTAACTAGCCAAGTGGTACCTGGATATTTTGGCAAGCAATTCACTTATGAGAATTCTTTTAAAGATTAGGTCCAGGTGTTATTACTTCCATAGCTCATGTACTATAA
This sequence comes from Mesoplodon mirus, assembly GCF_964341445.2. NCBI lineage: Eukaryota > Metazoa > Chordata > Mammalia > Artiodactyla > Ziphiidae > Mesoplodon > Mesoplodon mirus. Next base: position 49,073,350 of record NC_138982.1, read on the forward strand.
AAATTGTGAAAGGTGCACAGGAACCTCAGAGAGCCCTATTTCCAGGGAACTTCAGAAACCTGAGACTATATATTTAATACACAAAAGTGGATTTTAGAATAATATGTGATGTTATCTTTGTAAAAATATATACTTATTTTATATATTATATACTTGTGTGTGTGTATGGGTGTAAATACAATATAGAAAAAAATATAGAAAGAAATGCAGAAACACTCCTAGGAAATAAGACTGGCATGATAGGAATGGGGAATCACTTTTGGTTTTTACTGTGTACTTTATATGCTTCTGTTTGACTTGTGTGTTTTTAAAATAAACATGTAGCTTTAATAATGTAAAAGCAAGTAAAGACAAACTGAAAAATAACAATGAGACAGAGACCAAGATGATAATCCTGAATCATTTACCCAAATTTATAACAAAATAGTTGAATTGGTTGAGTTTGCACTTTTCTAAAAAGAAGTAGAAATATTTATTAGGATTCTTACCTAAAGTCTGGTATAATCAAAAAACTCAGGATTGCCTCTATTTCCTTTAGTATAGGTCAAGCCTTCCGAGAGAAACTTCAGGGCATGGATAATCTACCAGAAGCCTTTTATCCTTTACTTCTTTAGCAATGGTTGCTTTAAAAAAGCAATAAATGCAATACCAGCAAATTCCACCAATTATTGATTGCATGTTAGTATGTTTAAAAATGTCATCGTCATGTCCACTTTTTCTAAAGGTGCTCTCCAGGATAATAGATACTCTTTGAAGAAAGGATACATATGTGGGTAAATATGTTTGGAAAATGGTGGATTTAACAATATCTAACAAGTTTCTTTAGAGCAGGAATTCTCTAATATGCAAGGACAGGGAGGATGAAGTATGCAGAGTCTCCCAAATGTGACAACGGTCATGTATCCCAGGCCAGCCTAGTGGCCGCACATTGTAGAAGAATCAGCTAGTGTTTGATGAATGAAAAAAAGGGCAGGAAGAAGTTAACATGAGGAAAAGAGAAAATAGTATATGAAGTATATCATTAGTATTGCCCTACTTCTCTGAAGTTTTGTATTGTCTGTCTACATCATTATAATGAGTATTGATTTCAGAATCTAAATTTTGGGCAAATGAAATTAATTTCTACCACAAATAACCTTATTAGTTTATAAAATGAAAGAGAGCTTCTCCAGGCCCTGACCTTAGAAGTTTGATTCCGATGATCTAAAGGGGGATCCAGGAAGTATATTTTTTATTTTATTTTATTTTTTATTTTTTGCGGTATGTGGGCCTCTCACTGTTGTGGCCTCTCCCGTTGCGGAGCACAGGCTCCGGACGCGCAGGCTCAGTAGCCATGGCTCACGGGCCTAGCCTCTCCGCGGCATGTGGGATCTTCCCGGATCGGGGCACGAACCCGTGTCCCCTGCATCGGCAGGCGGACTCTCAACCACTGCGCCACCAGGGAAGCCCCCAGGAAGTATATTTTTTAACAAGCAAGTAATTCTAATCCTTGTGATTTAACGATCAGGTTAAGAAACACTGATTCAGAGAAATAAAATTTAGATGTTTTATATACAGGCTAAAACAAAATGGAACAAATTAATTTACCTCCAAATGATCAGTAATTTCAAAGTGGAACACACACAAATAGGAATCAATATCATCTTGAGGATAGTTTAAACACTCACGATACAATTCCAAATGAAAAATCAAGCTTCTTGGACACCTCTCCTTTGCAGTAAAACTTCTCATTCTAATCTCATTATGTCCTGCAAACCAACCTGGCCACAAAGCTTTGGCCTGTGCTTTATTCTTATCTCTTGATCTGGGATTATAGTTCTTACAACTGTGAATCCACAGCATTTAAAAGTTAGTTCAAGCCTTCGCTTGTTGGAACTGAAGTGGTCCAGGGGAGCTGAGAATCACATTTAGGTGTGCCTCCTGGTTCTACTACTTATTATTAGTTGTATGATTTTGATGGGGTTACTATATTTCTCTAGTTCTCAGTTTTCTCATCTGTAAAATGGAGTATTTGCAGTTATATAAGTAATTGTGAGTATTAAATGAGGTAATTTATTTAAAGTGTGTTAAGTAGTAGCTATTATTTATTACATATGCATTGATATAGTGCCTTCTGTGTGGGATTTTTTTGTGTGTTTTTAGTGTTTGTCAAAAATGCTAATGGAACACATTCCTTTCTCCAACATAGTTGAGTGATTTGGTATGTTACATAGTATTATTTATTTATTATATTGGTATTTATTTATTCTTAATAAATATTTCCAATTATTTAAATTATTAATAAGAATCTAACAAATTACTTAGAACCAAGGCTACTTTTGGAATAAATCTGGAGGACAGTTTAACTTCAAATGTTTTATTCATTGCCCCCATTACCTCTGAAAATGCCCTGTGCGATCCAGTAATTTAGTATGGATGCAACATTTTCCACACTTCCTCTTTTATGTAGAAATAGGGCAAACATTGTTTGTTAGACTTTATAGCCTCATTTGAAAAATGCAGCTACTGTATTCCCTGTTGTCTTTGTAGCATCAAAGCATAAATGCCAACTGACCATTTTATGTTAATGGCATCTTGTAACTGTCTCCTAAACCCTTCTCCTCAATGGAGCCCAGTACAGAGTTGATCTTTTCTGATCTTAGGAAATAGAAATGACCAGTAAAAACCTGTAGACAATCCAAATATTCAGTCAAGGGAGGAAAATAATCTCAACTGTCTTTGTCTCTCTATTTTAGTAGTAATTATCTGGAGATGTATATGTATACATATATCTATATTTCCACAGTGGAAGAAAGTCAAGATTTTGTGATGGCTAAAGGTCTTGATGATTCAGTGACTGTAATTTAATTGACTATCCAAATTTCAACCAAAATAAGCCTATCAAAATCACCAGCGCCTTCTAGCCATGTGGAGAGGTAAACTTTAATTGAAGACATGCAGTATAATTATGAAAAGGAAGGAATTATTTCAGATTCAAATCCGTGTAACCCACTGTTAAGCCAATTTCAATTTCAGAATATTGGGTCACATTCAGTATCATTGATTCACAGCTCATAATATCATGTGAGATGTTGCTTTGAATTCATACTATTATGGGAAAAATTCTTTTTAAAAGTGCTTTTAATTTGCATATTTAGTACATAAAGATTCATCTGTAGATTTATCTAATTTAAATCATTAGTGCTTGAACTTGATAACTACAGAATAGGTTGTCTTCATCCTATTCTCTTAACTATAGCACCCTAAGGCTAATATAATCTAACAAATACTGAAACACTAAAACATGCATTCTCAAACCAAAACTACAATGAGGTACCACCTCACACTAGTCAGAATGGTCATCATCAAAAAGTCTACAAATAATAAGTGCTGGAGAGGGTGTGGAGAAAAGGGAACCCTCTTGCACTGTTGGTAGGAAGGTAAATTGGTGCAGCCAGTATGGAGAACAGTATGGAGGTTCCTTAAAAAACTAAAAATAGAACTACCATATGACCCAGCAATCCCACTACTGGGCCTATACCCTAGGAAAACCATAATTCAGAAAAAGTCATGTACCACAATGTTCACTGCAGCACTATTTACAATAGCCAGGACATGGAAGCAGCCTAAGTGTCCCTTGACAGATGAATGGATAAAGAAGATGTGGCACATATATATAATGGAATATTACTCCATAAAAAGAAACAAAATTGAATTATTTGTAGTGAGGTGGATGGACCTAGAGACTGTCCTACAGAGTGAAGTAAGTCAAAAGAGAAAAACAAATACCATATGCTAACACATATATATGGAATCTAAAAAAAAAAAGAAAAGAAAAAGAAAAGGTCATGAAGAACCTAGGGGTAAGACAGGAATAAAGACACAGACCTACTACAGAATGGACTTGAGGACATGGGGAGGGGGAAGGGTAAGCTGGGAGGAAGTGAGAGAGTGGCATGGACTTATATATACTACCAAATGTAAAATAGATAGCTAGTGGGAAGCTGCCACATAGCATAGGGAGATCAGCTCGGTGCTTTGTGTCCACTTAGAGGGGTGGGATGGGGAGGGTGGGAGGGAGGTACAAGAGGGAGGAGATATGGGGATGTATGTATATGTATAGCTGATTCACTTTATTGTAGAGCAGAGGCTGACACACCACTGTGAAGCAATTATACTCCAATAAAGATGTTAAAAAATAAAAAATAAAATAAAATAGGTGGAGGAAAAAAAAAATACATGTACTCCAATGTTCATTGTAGCACTATTTACAGTAGCCAAGACATGGAAGCAACCTAAATGTCCATCAATGGATGAATGGATAAAGAAGATGTGGTACGTATATAAACAATAGAATATTACTCAGCCATATAAAAGAATGAAATAATGCCATCCGCAGCAACATGGTTGGACCTGGAGATTATCATACTAAGTGAAGTAAGTCAGACAGAGAAAGACAAATACCATATGATATCATTTGTATGTGGAATCTAAAAAAAATGATACAAATGAACTTATTTAGAAAACAGAAATAGCATCCCAGCCATAGAAAACAAACGGTTACCAATGGGGAAAGGCGGGGGAGAGATAAATTGGAAATTTGGGATTAGCAAATACACACTACTATATGTAAAATAGATAAACAACAAGGACCTACTGTATTGCACAGGGAACTATATTTGATATCTTGTAATAACTTATAATGGAAAAGAAACTGAAAAAGAATCTATATGTATATATATGTATATATAACCAAATCACTTTGCTGTACACCCAAAACATTGTAAATCAACTATACTTCAATAAAAATAAATAAAAATATGCATCCTCCTAGACATTTTCATCTACCTCTTAACAAAATTTGAAATCAGTTTGGTGAAACTGAAGCACTTTTGTGTATCCAGGTCATGCCCCAAGAGGTCCTTCTAAAGGAAAAGGAAACATTCTTAATGATTGGCTCTCAACGTTGGTTGCACTTTGGAATAATCTGGGGAGCTTTCAAAATACCCGACACCTTGTGAGCCACCCCTGCAAATTTGAAGTACTTTGTTTGGGGTACATCCCAGGCACTAGGATTTTAAAAAAGCCCCCCAGCCAAGGTGGGGAACCACTGATCTCAGCACCATTTCATGCCCAAAGAAATAAAAAACAATCCCCTATTCTTTCCTGAGGGTCAGAGGATGTGTTAGGCTGAAAAATGGTCCTTGAAGGTGTTCACACCCTAGTCTCTGGAACCTGTGAATGTTACCTGGGATGGCAAAGGGACTTTGCAGAGGTGATCAGGTTAAAGATCTTGAGTTGCTGAGTTTATCCTGGATTGTCAGGTGGGCCTGAGATGTAACCGCAGGGGTTTTATGAGAGGGATGCAGGAGGAGTCAGAGCCAGACAGAAGGTATGTGACAAGAAGGCAAGGGACAAAAAGAAAGAAATGTGGACATCCTTCGATTTTTGCTGCCTTTGAAGATGGAGGCAGGGGCCACAAGCCAAAGGGTGTATGTAGTCTCTGGAAGCTGGAAAGGTCAAGGAAACAGATTCTCCCCTGGAGCCTCCAAAAGGAACGCAACCCATGGACTCATTTTCAACATCTGGCTTCCATAACTGTAAGAAACAAATTTGGGTTGTTTTAAGCCACTAAGTTTGTGGTAATTTATTACCACAACAATAGGAAAATAATTTAGGGGAGGATGAATTCTGTCCAGTAGCAATTTGCAATGGTTTTATGGGGAACTCTGCGGCTCTTAAATATCCAAACACCAGAAAACTCAGCAAGAAAAGCCAAGACCAAACTGCTATGATCCATTTTTATTAAATGTTACATATATTTCTTAAACATTGTCTAGTCCTTAGTTTCTTTGTATGCAACACTACTTTTGTTGTGTAGACTCTCCTTAAATAGAAACTAACTAAATGTCATGCTATTACTGCCAAGCAAAGCCTCAGATTAAAACAAATACATGAAGATCTAGCCAAACATTTCTGAAAAGCATGTCCACCATGGGGAGATTGCCTGACTTTTCAGGTTTTCAGGTCCTGGCTTGCTCACAGTAATTTCAAAGTTCTTATTTAGTAGATTCTTAAGATTACGAACATTTGCTTTTGTAAAGATACCCTTTTGGAGGCTGAGTATTCTGTATATAGAGTCTATGTTGCCTTCCCATCAACCACCAGCCACTTCTTGTGAACAAAAAGAGAGCCACCAGGGCTTCCCTGGTGGTGCAGTGGTTGAGAGTCCGCCTGCCGATGCAGGGGACACGGGTTCGTGCCCCGGTCCGGGAGGATCCCACATGCCTCAGAGTGGCTGGGCCTGTGAGCCATGGCTGCTGAGCCTGCGCGTCCGGAGCCTGTGCTCCACAACGGGAGAGGCCACAACAGTGAGAGGCCCGCGTACCACAAAAAAAACAAAAAACAAAAAACAAAAGAGACACCAGATATCAAGCACCCGTCATATTTTGATCTCTCAGGATTGTCCTCTGACCATGGTGTCAACTCAGGTTCCAACACAGTTTGAATACCAAGAGCCTAGAAAATGCAGCTTTTGCCTTAGAGTTCTATGATGATTCTCTCTCAATTAGCTTAGACTATTAAATCTAAAATTAATTTCGATCACTTACGTAAAGGGCCTAGGGAAGTGGTCCACTTATAAGAGTTCAGTAAACCTTAGTTCTCTTACTATAGAATATAAATAAAAACATTAAGAGATGAGAAGGCCTAGATAGAAGCCAAATTAAACCATTACAATTTGGGTGTTTAGGGACAACTTCATTAAATTCCTTGAAGTTTGTTCATTTCACAAATACGTGCAAGACAATATAAAAATACATCCCTACATTTTTTTTTGCAGCCTGCATATTTTCTAATATTTTAAGAATCAGTGGCATTATTATCAGGGGTCAGTGTGGGGCTGTCAGCCAGTTCCAAAGAGGCACAATCTCCATTACTGGCTCAACACTATGAGTGCATTCCTACCAGAACAATCACCTGTCAACCACGGAAAAAAGGTTTTCCAGCATATTTCTCTAGGAAAACGTTCATACTGGTTAATCAAATAATCTCCCCACTAATAGTATTTTATTTTGTGATATTCAAACCCTGTGGACTAAAGATGAAAGAAATATCATTAGAATCTCCTCCTAACATACGTAAACTATACCTTCCAATGAGGTTTTGGGTCTATCAACAAACGTACGTCAAAGCCTTGTTGCACAGAGTCAGAGAAGGTAGGAGGCCACAGGGCTCAGGGAGGTTTCAGGCTGAGCCGAGGAGTCAGACTTGCTATGGGAACTTCTGGCTCACCAGTGACCCCAAGAGTGTTACAGAATTCAGTAAAAACAAATGACAAAAAACCCCAGCAAAGCACATTTCTTTAATTACATTTTTACGTGGGTCCCAAAATGCTGTAGAAGAGTATGATGAAAGTCTAAGAAACAGAATGCTGCAGCTCCAGTCTGTGATTGGGGCAGGTAATTTGGACAAAAACAAGCACACATACATATTTCTAAAGGAAATGCACCCCTACCCACCCATCTCGAAAAGTTCAACTTCTCAAGATTGATCCAATCTACTCAGTAACAGTAACAGACGTGTATCTTATGCTAACTAGTTTTCTGAAACAGTATGGGAACTTGGATCGTTCAGCCACTATTCCCACCCTTCTACAACTAGAACCCCTTTCTCTCACCAGAGGAAATTTCAGCCTGATAAACCTTTCTTTTTTTAAGTGTTAAATGGTATATTTTCTTCCCAGGTGTGTTTTACCCCCCGAACACCAACATCCAGTTACAACAGTTTTTTTAGGTGCTCATATGTCATTTGTATACTAAGCAAAGTCCAAGAGATTATTTTTGCCATTAATCTTTGCAACTAATAAAGATGAATGTAAACCAGCAGCCTTAAAACCAGAGGTGGGCATTTCGCCGGTAATGCTTTTTCATAGCTCCTTGATGAAGATGATCAACTAAAGCAAAACTTCTGCATGATCTATTAATAGAGAATGAGGATTAATGAAGGATTATGTCATAATGAGTCTGCCTGCAGAGTAGCTTCAGTTCTGGTCCTTTGCTGCCAAAATACAGTTCTCATTTCCAACAAACAAAGTCTATCTGAGAGAAAGCACAGAGCCCCTTTAGAACTGGAAAGTCCTGTGCATAATAATGACTGTCTAACTCTTCTTTTGCCAAAGAGCTTCAGCACTTTCAATGTCATAGGTCAATGCAGTGATTCAGAGGGGGCCTGATCCTTATCTAAGCTTTTGCAACAAAATTAGAATGTGCTGTAGTCTTATTAAAGAAATGTTTGTTCCTCCATCAATGAGCTGAAAAGAAAGCAGCTCAATGTACTTTTGCAAATTACAGCAATAAACTGCTTGAATTAACTGCTTTATTACAAATATTTAATTATTCTGAGGGTTAAATATCCAACATTTTGGAAAGGCAAAATTAGCAGTCCACTTGATAATCTACTTCATTTAAAATCTGTTACGACGGTGTATTTTTGTTTTTAGTTTTAAACAATTCCAATTTTCAGTTGTCTTTCTTGTAAATTCAGTTAGTTTCCATTTGGAATGAAAAGGAATAATACTTACAGCCCTTAATTTTGAAGTAAGTTGCCAAGAAAATCAAATTTGTAATGTGGGAAAAATTACAAAAGGTAGAACTCGTTTTCATTTCCCAGGAACACGAATAGTTACAAAAATGAAATAAGACTCAAAACACCAAGTTAAGGTCAGTCACATTTTAAGTAAGACCTATTTCAAGATTTAGATAAAATAATATCATCATCATTGCCGTTATTATTAAAATAGCTGTTGTTTAAATGTCATTTAAAGGGCACTTCCCTTTAAAATAAAAATGATGACGAATTAAAACTTTATATTAAAAGAAGACTCGACAAATACATGTTGACAAAAAGCAAACATTCTCAAAGGAAAGATTTTACTCCAACAAAATAAGATTCATCAATCCAAATCTGTTTTTCATTTATTAGTTCAGTGATATCAAAGCAGATGAAAATTATTTTTAAAAACTGATCATTTTATCTGGGTTATATTCTTAAAAAATAAGAAAGTAGAGAGCATTTTGCCATAGGGCAAAGAAAAATAGATCAACAAGGATATGCTTCAACAGAGGGACATATCAAAGCATTATTATAGTCTCTCTCCACTTACTGTTTGGATTCACTAATCTACATCACTAAATTGACCATTCAGTGCCAGAAAATCTGCCATGTAGGTCTCGACTTTTCATAGCAGCTCTTAAATGTGTATTCGGAAACTACAAAGTACTGAATATATTTTCAGCCTTTTTATACTACGATTTACAGCTAATGACCTTAAGCAATGTCATGCATGTAAAACAAAATTATGAGACCACCCTGGTTTAGAGCCGAATAAAGGTATAGAATCAAACTTCATTATCATTCAAATTTAATAGGGGAGGACAGCAGCAAAAAAAAAAATTCATAATACTATAGATAAATCTATTTTGTAGTTTTACTTTATAAAAATATCCTCCACTTGTATTTTGCTATTACCGGCTCAGGGTAAGTAGCTTAATGCCACAAGTAATAATGCACTGCACACATTCAAAACCCTTGTGCCACATCAGCCAGTGCCTGCAGGGATAAAACATTTATCAGTTGCTCCTTAGAGCAATAGTGGGTTTGAAAATTTGGCTGCCCAGACTGACATTAAGTGAAATCATAGTTTTTGCTTGATTCAGAACCCAACACAGGAAACCCTGATACTGGGATGACTCCACTGGCAGCGTGCCTCCTGATATCCACTGAACTGTGGGCTACATTCTGTCCCACTACTTCCCATGAAAGAAGGCCTTTTACTTCCCTGCTATAGTTGGCACACTGCCCTTTTCACAGACCCAACGAACCGTCATCTTGGATGTAACAAATTAGTACATTCTCAGAATAATAATAAGTGCAGGCATGAAAACACTATTGTTTTTATTTGGAAATGAAGTAACTCATTTTAGCTGTGTGACTTTTTTCAGTGTAACACCACAGGCCAAAAAAAAAAAAATCTTTTCTGAAAAGAATGGCCAATTTCAGGAGAGATATGACACATCATTTGCTGTAAAAATCAGGGAAAGGCAAAAGAATAGAAAAAAATGGCATTTGCTGCAGAGTAGTTATAGAGAAATTAGGGGGTTTGAGAGAAATACAAATGTAAAACAAGTAATGTGTCCATTTCAAAGTACAATTAGAGAAATAAGATTGGGAATGAGTACAATAAGGAGTTGATTTCTGATACCAGGTTAAGATCTATTAACTGATTTTTCTGCTTGTAATTGCAAAAAATATATAAGTAAGAGATTTTTAAATGATCTTCAGGTATCTGAGGAAAAATAATTAAATGTAGAAAATGTTAAAACATAAGAGAATAACATAAACATGTTTTCATATGTTAATGAACATGTCAAAATTTACTTTCAGTTTTCAGAAAGATCCTTTTCACACTGTGTGTGTGTGTGTGTGTTTCCATTTTCAGGATTTTTTTACTATGTTTATAAAGAAAGGAAAAGATTTGCATATAAGTCAGATCTACTACAAATCAGAGCCATGAAATTACAGGAAAAACTTTTCCTCAGTATTTTGGAAGGGCCATCACCACCTTTCAATGTCAGGAACCCTGAAAAATATGACTATAAAAACTATTGTTATGACAGTCTCTATGACAGCTTCAACTGAGATTTAACTGAGATTTGAATAGCAAGTATACCTTTCAGCAGACAATAAGATGAAATTAGAACTGCCAAGAAGTATGAAATAAAGTAAATAAATATATATTTTCGATATTCTAGGTTTTGTCCAATTTAAATGTCAGCTCAAAATTATAATCTAGAAATGAAAACAATCATTAATCTACTCTCCCTTTGCTCTACCCTGATCATTTTAAACAAATCACGATACTTCATGAAAAATGTACCACAAATTTACTAAACTTTCTGGTTCAAATGAGTTCAAGAATATCTCATTATAAATGGCGACAGTCCTGAAAAGGCAGCCAAGCATGACTAAAAAGATCACTCTTTTACACAAAAAAATAGCCTTCTTATTTTACCCTTTGTTGAAAAGACATTTGGCCAGCCACAGGGGAAATACATAATCTACTTTTATATTCAAATAATTTATTTGAAAACTCTATGGCTACAATGACCCTAAAACAATTCTGGATTGAATATACATATTACATGGGTTTATGTGATCTTAATCATTGACTTGTTTTCATGTGTTAGCAATGATTTTGGCAATTCTTTTTAAGAGAGAAAAACACATTCATATGCTTTAACAAAAATTTACCATTAAGTAAAATTATATCTGAAATGAAATAAATGCTATTAATGTGGTATAGTTCTGTAAATAATTTTAAATGTGAAGTCGAATTTCAATATTGCAGTTCTCTTCATGTAGCAATCTATTAATTTGATCTGATATACATTCCAATACACAATCTACCTGGTAACAACATGTCAGAAATTATGCCATCATAATTTGTCTTTTTATAAAGACAAGCAGCAATACTTGAACATTTCAAGATTTTAAAAACCTCCTTCCACATAGATTTGCTCTTTTCAATTCTGTGAATTTTTGTTTCAGTCTTTTGACAATAAGGTTGATATCATGAACTCTAAGTTATGGTAAATTTAACTACAAAATGTACCCTCCCACTCCCACTCCAGGAGCCAAAGAAGATGCCAGCAGCAAATAATGTTTGTCCATTTACTTTAAGTAAGACACTGGTTCTTTCATTCGGTTGCTCAGTATCCAAGATTATATAACAGCAGAGAATAGCATACACTGAGGAGGGAAAGCTTAAAGCAATTAGTTTCCTTCTAAGTACTTTAGCCCTCCTTATTTAGGTTTTTAAAAAACAGGCAATCATACAATGAATTTCAAGCAGCCATACAAAGCATTTAAAAAACTGTTTCTACAGTCTTAATTTCCTTTCATCCTTGTACACATAAAAGAGAGGAAGTAGCTATCACATTCATGTCCTAAAATTGATCACTTAGATAGTCTAGAAAGTTTTCTGTGCTTTCCACCTAGGTTTTTTCTCTGACTTTTCAAGGTACAAATGAGATATTTCCAGCTCTGATACAGAAGACCAAAACATAAAATGTCGACTTGTCTTGCACATTCGGGTGCTTCCCAAGACTCCGCCACTCTCCCAGCAGAGCAGAATGAATATCTGTGCTAACCACACATTTCAGGACAAAGGAACTAATTCATGGGGGAGGGGAGACCACACACCATTTATAAGGTTTGTTCAGTTTACAAGAAAACTATTGTCAACGCTTTGTTGATTCATTATGAATGACCCTGCGTGACAAATAACAAGCGTCTACCTCCTTGCTGAGCCTCACCAGAATGCTTCCTGCATTCGAGAGCAGCCCAGGATCTGCTGGGCTAATTGTTGTTTAAGGAAACTGGAGCTCTAGGTACATGAGATAGTTCTGATCACAGATATAGCCATCGGGTTGAAGATTTGATGAAACTGTGGCTCTGGTACCCAAAAGATCACTCACAATAGCACAGTGCTTGCTATTTGCTGTATAAAACTCTGATGTGAAGAACCAAATTCCACTAGAGGGAGTGAAAAGAGCCCAGAAAGGATCATAGCGATGCTGACTCTACGCAGGGTCCCACCACTAGGACATTTCAGTCACTACGAAATCTTCTTGTCTCCCCACCTACAAAATGGGACTAAAATATTTTTTGAAGGAAAATCACCTTAAAATCTTTTGTTGGAAAATGCTATACAGTGCACAAGTATTATCTTCATCATCCATTGAACCTCTGTACTTTTTTTCTCTGTCCCGAGGGAAATAATAAATTGACATATTTTCTATCATCAGAGATCCTTTTAAGACCACAATGTGATTGCACTCCAGTACATCTCACACTTATCCCCATTAAAAACACACAAAAGGGTGAAAGCAGGGAAAGAAATAGGTAGGCATAAAGGGCAGCTCAGATATCCTGTTGTACAACATGGGCGCTCTCTCCTAACCTGCCCCTGCCTCTAAGACGGGGAGCGTAACCACTGCACAAAGAAGCTGGCAAATGGGCTCTGCATATGTTCCAGTTGAAACTGGCTGCTCTGTGGGGAAGAGCACACCGATTGCTCTCCCGAGTGGCCATTTGATTGCTGATCAGCTACATGTTCCCCTACTGCTCCAACAACCCTGAACGGTGCCCTGTATCTTTTTAAGTGGTTGGTTTAGTTGGAAACACGGAAAGAAATCTGTTCCTCTTTGAGGCACATGCACAGTAGCACTGTAGCATTTTCTTTCTTTAAGGAATAAAGGGACCTTAAAAATATGCCCAGACTTCCATGAAGAAAGGTTCCTTGGTGGCCTGAGGGAGAAAGAATTCTTCCGCTTCCCCTTCCCGTCTCCTTCAGTTCTCTCAGCTGTGGGATTTCCTGAGGCCACCAAGTGGTTTTCAGAGGAGAATAAAGAGAGCGTTTCAAGGTGGTAGGGAAACCGGCACTCTGACAGGTTGCTGATGAAATGTTACTTGCTAAACCTCTGTGGAAGGAAATGTGTCAATTTCTACCCAAGCCCTGCTCCCAGGAATCTATCCTACGACTCTGTTCCCACATGTGTGAAATGACATACTACAAGGTTGTTTATTGTCGTACTGTTTACAATAGTAAAAGATTGGTAACACCTTAAATGTCCATCAGTAGCAGCTGGGTATATTATGACCCAAGGATACAAGGAAATAATATACAATGTAAGGAGGAATGAGGAACTAATGTAAGATGATCTCCATGATATAATGTTGAGGGAAAAAAGCAAGCCACAGGAGAGTATGAGCTGTATGAGACCCCTTCTGTTAAAGAAGGGAGAAAAGATTGATAGGTATTGCTTGTAGGCTCCATGAGAGCAGGGCTCATGCTTGCTTTAGTCCCCCTTGTGTCCTTAGAGAAAAGAAACACTTTATTTCCAGTGAGGAAAGGTCTGAAATAAAGTTGTAGTGAATGAGGGAGAGTAACAGAGAGTCAACAATAGTTTGAAAAAAAAAATTCTTGATACTAAGTGAAGTACGTCAGACAGAGAAAGACAAAAATTATGTGTTATAACTTATATGTGGAATCTAAAAAATAACATAAATGAATTTATTTATAAAACAGAAACTGACTCACAGACATAGCAAACAAACTTATGGTTATCAAAGGGGAAGGGGGGAGGGGTAAATTAGGAGTATGGGATTAACAGACACACACTACTATATATAAAACAGATAAACAACAAGGATTTATTGTATAGCACGGGGAACTATATTCAATATCTTGTAATAACCTATAATGGAAAAGAATCTGAAAAATACATATGTATCTGAAAAAATCTGGATTCAAAGTTGTATACAGAACTTGATAGAAAATTTCATGAAAAAATACTTGTAAATATTAATAGTGGGATCAAGAGTGATTTTCCCCTCCTCTTTTATCTTTTTATCTGCTTGACAATTTTTCTATGAGGAAGCATTTATTTAATAATTTCACAACAAAACAAAATACTACATTGGACTAAACATCAGCTGTACTTAGTGACTCTTTAGATGTGCTGTTTGGGAGAGGGAAAAATCAAGGATAGTTCTGAGGTTTCTGACTCGGAAAACTAAGTGGATATTGTTGAGAGGAGCTGAAGTGAGGTGAATGAGAAGATGGCAGGCAGTGCGTCTCACTGTTAAACGTTCCTCAGGGTTCACACTGTGAGCCGGCCTTAGGGTGCCCTAAGAAATCTTTCTGGGCTTCAGTAACTATTGCATACCAATTCCACCATGAAAAACATGCAGCCATACTTCCACTATAGAATCACCTGGGAGCTGTCCTTAGGACACAGTCAACCATGTTTTCCAAAGAAACTGACAAATCATTCAAAGCAGTGTTGACTTTCACTAGTATTGTTTCCATTGACTTGCAAATAAGTACACTCAGGTAGGACAAAAATTCCTACACACACTGCCTCTGGTTACACAGAAACAGCTGAGGGTAAACAAGGTGGTGCTTAGCAAAATCGGGATCCTCTGCTTGACATCCTCAGGATACCCCTCCTTGTTGATTCTCCAGGGTTACAAGGACATTTTCCACCTTTCCTGGCTCTCTCTGCAACCTGGAGCCCATCCTGCACGCATCTTTCCAGCAGGCCTCCGCTCCCCAGAAACTTAAATTTAACTGGAATGCACAGAATTGGGGTTTCCTGACTAAATGCTCTGGTTATTAGAATAAATATATTATTTATTATAAATAAATATTATTATTTGCTTCAATTTGCTTCAATTCACACTGAAAATATTTCTAAATGATATGCTTTATTACAGTTATTTTATAAAATAAAATGTAACATTGATTAATAGAGAAAAATCTGTAAAACACTGACAAATATTAAAAAAGTGAAAACCATGCTTAATCACAGTTTGCTGTGAGAACCCTGTCAACGTTTCGGTGTTTTCCATAATTTTCATAAAGTTGGAATCATACCGTTCTATATACTGTTTGATAACTTTGCTTTTAAAAAGTAATATTATATTGTGAACATTTTCCTGTCACTAAATATTTTTCTAAAATATTGGAATGGCTAAATGAAGTTCCATTATATGCATATACAAAGATTTATTGCAAGAATCTCCTATTGTTGAACATTTATGTTGTTGCCAGAATTTTAGTATATAAATAACTGTGATGAAAATAGTCTTGTAGGTAACTTCTAATATGCATTTCTGTTTATGAATTTAAAATTCTAGGGGTGGAATTATTTGTTTTATAAAGGATATGTACATTATAAATACAGCTGACCTTTTTTTGCCAGTTTGACTCTATCATAAAAAAGAAAAAAAGTAAAAAGTAGAAAGGTAAAAGAGCCCAAATTCCATAACACCTAAGTCCCTCCATAAACTAGACCCTGAGCTACCTTTACAGTTTTAGGCCTAAATTCTCTCCCTACCCTCTCTCCTTCCCTCCCCGCTCCCTGCTCACACTCCCCAAAGCCACTTGAGCCCCAGGCACAGTAGCACTTGCTATTGTTGAATAATTCATAAACTTAATAGATCTGGGCTTTTGCTCCTTCTGCTTTCTCCACCCAGAATGCTCTTTTCAACATGGGCAAGTGCCTGCCCATTCCCCAAGTCCTGTCCAATCTTGAGTAAATGACTTCACCTCTCTCTGCCTCAGATTCCATGCCTTGTGAAACAGACATAGTAATATTACTTTCCTCCTAATATTCTTTGAGGATCAATGAATTAATATTTATAAAGTCCTTAAAATAAAGGCTTGCCTAAATTTAAGAAATACTTAACAAATATTAGCTGTTTAATGTTATTATTACCTGACATACTGTCTCATCTGTATTATGCAACCAGTTTATACAAAATTCCACTTGATTTCTAGGAGACCCGCCAGCTCTAGGATTTCACGAATTGATTGCAGACGTTAGAATCTAGATGGGACCTCAGAGATCATCTAACTCTGTGTTCGTCAAAGTTTGAAGAATCACCTGGGGAGCGTGTTAAAAATGGAGATGCCTGAGCCCCACCCCGGTCCAATTAAACCAGAATCTCTGGTGGTGGGCCCAGAAAAATGCATTTTTATCAAGCTCCAGGTGATTATTAAGCACGATAAAGTTTGGGAACTATTCATCATAGTCTAAAACCATAGGTCTGCCAATGAGGGTGCAAGGCCATAAAAGGTTAAGTAATTCTCCTTTGATGAAAGTAGAAAAAAGCCCATCTAGTTTGTGGAATGAAAGAATGGCCACACCTCACATCACCAGTGAAACACAAATGATTTCAGGGATGCTTCAATGATGCTGCGGGTCCAAGCTTTTGTACTGGAATAAAGGAAGAACATGAGCTCAGATCAGGCTTAAAATTTGATTCCAGGTCTGTTGGCAGGAGGATTGATCAAAGTTCTACCTAATTGTGGTCTCTCATTTATGGTGAAAATGTGAATCCCAATGAAGAATCGATCTCAGTCACTGAACAGTGAGTGACACTACTGTAAACACACATCCACACCCTGCAAGACAAGGCAGCTTGCTCCTGATGAAGACATTTCTATTTTGTCTTGCCTATTTAATTTGACATTTGTCTTTTGGCAGAAGATGCATTATTGAGACAAGGAACAGAGATGATGTCTCTTTCCTTTTGGAACCACATGAAAAAATTTCGTTTTATTTTATTTTAGGGGTGAGCGGATATGTGAGTTGAGGGAAAATTTCCTGTATAATTACTTCTGAGATACATATTTCCATTTGAGGAAAAGCCATACAAGAAAATGAAGTCCATTCTTAATAAATCAGACTATTCATTTTACTCAAGGACCACTTCTATTTTTGAAAGCGAACACTGTTGATTCTGAGGTCAAACATAACAGTGGTATTAGACTACCACTCCCACTGATTAAATCATGCGACTGGAACAGAGCTCATTTTAAATAAACAAAATTAAGACCTTTTAAAAAAAGATAATGGTACTGTATTTTCTGGTGAAGAACATATTTCCTAAATGAAAAGAAAGACTTATCCACAATTGCTACTTGGAGAAATAAAAAAAATGTAGCGTGTACAGAAAAACTCTTGAGACTATTTGTTATAGTTGCCACAGTATTATTATTAAAGAGAAAAATTAATTACTAGAGTGTACACAGTGCAAATGGGCCCACTGTCTTGTGCCATGATTGCCTTGTTCCCACACACCAGTGGGACAGGTTCCTGGGAGGGTGCGCCATAAATACATGCCCACGACAGGCTTGGCCTGGTGTCTGCATTGTGGAGAGGGTTTCCAAAAACAGTACTTTATCACTTTTCCTTTCATTCACAGGTTTGAGACAGAATCCTGCTGCCTTTTGGCATCCTCTCCACAATACCAGCAGTATGTAAGAGTGACATGGCGCACAAAAGAGTGACCACAATTGCAGTGTTCATAAGCAACCAAAGAATTTCACCTTGGGGTACACAACTTTTTGGGAATCACTAAGAATATCCTTTCATGTTCTGCATCTCCCTTGCTTCCATCTCCACCATTCCCATCCCATCAAATTTCCTCTTTACTCTGTATCACCTCTTTCCTTCTTTCTCACAGACTCTATAGCAAGCATTTCTGTTTGGCTTTGGTTTTGAAATACTGTTAAGGCCAAAAGGTTGAAATGACCAAACACCTTGGCTTTGCTTTCTCATTCAACATAATTTTAAAACTCCATTTTAATCTTAAAGATCTCAAAGATACAGTGGTTGTTATATGGTTTTTCCTAGCTACGCAATTCATTTTGCATATATCCATGGGGCCAGGTTGTTGAATTATGCATTCCTTGAACAAATCACGGTGTACATTTCCCTGTGTGCTGTACTTCTCAGGCAATGGATCCATCTATAGCTACAATATATGAGGATGATTTCATCAAAGTTTGGATCATCTGCATTTCTTATATTCCTAGCACAATACTCACAAGTGGTATTCTGTGCCATATTTTCACCTGATTCAAAAATGTTATCATAAGTAGAATTAAACTGTTCATAATGGAGCCAGGACAAATACCTTGCAGATACTGAAGGGTTTAATAATATGTGTGATGCATATATTATATCTATGAACTTTGATTTTAAAACAAATTGGAAACTGACTTTGGCATCACCAGTTCTTTACCAACCAGTGCTTAAGATAGTGAGACCTATATTCTGCATTCTCATCTATGTATTCAGTATTAGCTTTGTTTAAAAAAAAGGTCTAATGTGAAGTCTCACATTTAGCTATTTTCCACAATGACTCAGTACTGTTTCTGACATACTGGAAAAGACCATTCCTGTCCATCTTCTGTATGTGAATGAAATTGCCTTGAATCTCAAACCTCATCTTGTTAATGTGACCCATTCTCCTAATTTATTAAAATAGTGTTCAATTCTAGTTTTGTCAAGCTTAACAAACATGGTTTTCTAGTAGTAAGGTCATTTATACAATGTTAAATCATTAGGACAAATCTTGGAAATATATTTAATGTGCAAGACTGGAAGTACACTAATGTTAATTTGCTTTTTCAGTCAACATCCCTATCAGCTGTGCCTTCTTAAGATTTTATTAGTTTTTATATCACCAAGTTATATAAGAAAGAAAAATTGTCAAAATATATTGTGGTCTTTGCTTTTTTACTTTAGTGTCAAATTAAGACTGTTATAGAGGTCAATTAGATTAACTTGATAAGTCAGATGATATTTGTTATTGATATTTCAATAACATTTGTAGCAATATTCTAAATGCTAGTAAATTGATGTCTTGGTGGAAACTACCTGCTTCGCAGATTGTTTGCAAAATAATTTCAGGCAATTAATTTAATTTTCTGTCATACTACTGTCACATGACATATGGGTACATTTAAATAAGATTTAATTATTCATTTAATGATTACATACCTAATTTGAAAATCTTAGATAAAATATGCAATAAAAATGAAGAGAAAAGAGTGGTTTCCTGGGTATTTAATAACATAAACTGCTCATGATAAGCAAAAATTAAAAATGACAATTCCAACCCTTTGAAATGTTATCTAATGCGTTATGTGTTAGAGAGGCTCTAGTCTATTTTAAAAATCATCAATACTTGAATGATAAATAAAAAATTTAGAAATAATTTCATTTACTTTCAAATATCAAATAATCTGAAGGAAAAAACTACAGAGATTTATTTTTTATGAAATAGGTATTTGTAGTTACCTTATCATCCAATTTTTTCAGTAAAAAGTGAATTAAACTATTACAGGACACCTTGTTAAGTAATTATATAGCAACATCACTGTGCAATTAAATAGCCATCAGTCCCTGCAGCTGAGAAATTTCAGGTAATTATTCAAAGATAATTTAATAGGAGAATTACTGCATTCAAACAAGCATTAGCTAGTAATCTACCTCAATTAAAGCATCCAATTAATTTCAGAACCTTGATAACAGTTGCCTTTGGCAAAACTATCCTTTCCCCTCATTTGATCTTACATACACAATATTCCTTAAACAGTGTATAAAGTTAATTTACTTCTTCTAAAAGCATAGTCTATTAACTCTCCTAAGAAATTAAACAAATGCAAGTATTAAAAATATTCCTTTTTCTTCTCTCTCTCTCATTTCTACCTTCTACCTAATCTCTTATGCAGAAACTGAACGAGGTAGATTGAGATTCTGGAGCATCAACTTCCTCAGTTTTCAGAGCAGAAAACTTCCTAGCAATCGAAACTCCCAAAAGGGGCTTTTGTTTTCAGATTGACTAGCTCATTAAACAAACTATCCTTGGGAAATGTGCCCTGTGGATTTGGTGGTGATGATGGTGGTGGAGGAAACACATAGGAGAAATACATTTTGGTTTTTTGAGAGGCTGCTAATCTTGCTGACACTTCAAGCTTTCAAACTGTTCCTTAACAGCCTTCCTGGGTTGGGCTCGTTCAAGTTCTACTGGTTTCTTGGATAACTCATTCAGCCTTTTTGAGCCTCGGGTATGGAACTGCCTGGTCCAGTGCAGGACATTACTAAAAGGCCACACTCAACCCAATTGTGAGTGTCCTCCTCGCTGGGTGTCTCACACTATTGGTCTTCCAGAAAGGAGAGCACATGGCCAGTATCCTGAGCTTACTTCCCTCAAGGCTGAATAAAAAGTAGTATAAGGTTGGTATAATGGGGAAAGTACATAAATTTGTTGGTGTGTACTGTCAGATAATTAGAAATGCCACAACAGATAAATGGTTTGCCTCTGGCCATCACTTTCAAGGCTCCGGGAGCTCTCATAACAGCTATGGAAAATGGATAAGAAAAGGCCATGAGGATGTCCACAGACGACTCAGGAATTATTATAGGCTCATCTCCCCACATCCTCATTCAGCAGCAACATTTGTCTTTGTCCCTTTAACTTTATCCTTCGGTTGCCTTTCTACCTTGAGTTCCATTTGGAAAAATCCCCCAGCATGGGCTGTTTATTCTGCCTCTGACCTACCATTCTCTTAGGACCCTGCTATTAGTATTTCCCTGGGTGGGATAATATTGCATCTGCAGGTGATAAGTCCCCATCTAGCTCAGGCTCCTGGGACCTCACCCAACCCAACCCCCATCTGTCAGAGGAGGGGGACAGAATGGTTGCTAGAGGTTGTTGGGCTGGAAACATGTTGCCCAGGCCTGAATTAGGGTGAGGTGAGCGAGGCCGAGTCATGCAAATGATGGGTCAAATCTTATCTGTTTCTTTGGTATTGCTGCTGCACCAGCATCTAGTTTTTGGGTTTAACATTGTTTTTCTGATACGGTTTAAGGTTTTGGAAATTCATAAGAGAAAAAATATTTTGGTCATCTACTTAATCTTAATTAACTTCAAACCCAATAAAGGCATTCCTAAATTTGTGGCTTCCCCAGTGAGGACTGAGAGTTGAGTTCAGCAACTTTTGGTGTTGGCCATAACAGGGAAGAGGACATACCCAGGGCATCTGGTATCATATTTGGCACATATTAGGTTCAAAGCATATCTATTACATGAATGAGTCCCTCTGATTTTCTCCCCAGTACCAGGCTTTACCGCCTATGTGTCTTGGATGGTCTAATCAGTATACAGTTATACTGTTAACTTAATAAAGTTGTGTGAACCACTGGAACAATGCACTATGTCTTGTTACATTGAGATTAACCAACAGGAAAGACTAGTCTTTTTAAGGAAAACAAGCAAGCAAACAAAAATACCAGTTTGGGGCTTCCCTAGTAGCGCAGTGGTTGAGAGTCCGCCTGCCGATGCAGGAGACACGGGTTCGCGGGAAGATCCCACATGCTGCGGAGCAGCTGGGCCCGTGAGCCATGGCCGCTGAGTCTGCGCGTCCGGAGCCTGTGCTGCGCAACGGGAGAGGCCACAGCAGTAAGAGGCCCGTGTACCACAAAAAACAAAACAAAACAAAACAAAACAGTTTGAATGTTCTATATTTCAGTCCATTTGGACCGGAAACAATTTTTTTTTAAATTTTGCGGTACGCGGGCCTCTCACCGCTGTGGCCTCTCCTGTTGCGGAGCACAGGCTCCGGACGCGCAGGCTCAGCGGCCATGGCTCACGGGCCCAGCTGCTCCACGGCATGTGGGATCTTCCCCGACTGGGGCACGAACCCGTGTCTCCTGCATCGGCAGGCGGACTCTCAACCACTGCGCCACCAGGGAAGCCCCGGAAACAATTTTTAAATTGAAAAAAATAATGAAAGAGAAAATTAAATGAACTTCCCAAGAGAAGTGATGATCCTTCTCATAAAGGAGTTTATTAGCATAAACTAATAAATATAGCAAATATATTGATGAGGTCCAAGTTACAACTTGTAAGATTTTTCCACTTTGTTATTCAGGCAACATCAGTAACTGGCAATATTTGCTATCTAGAGTTGTGAGCCTATTGACACCCAGAGTCAAATTATACATCTATCAAACCCCTAATCATGAGTGTATTCTCAGTACATATAATCCAAATGATTAAAGTAGGTAATGATTTCTCCAAAATAACTGCAAGATGCCCATAGGATTTAATTCACTCTATCTCTGTACCCCTTGCTATTCTAATTATTACTGCTTTTTGGAGTTAAGTTACCTGTAATTTTCTTTTAGAATTACAAATGGTATACTTTGCTTTCTTATCATGTCATAGAACTCTGTTATTAACCACATTTTGGAAAAAACCTAAAGAAGATTTAATAAGAAATTTTAAAGCCCCAGTGAATTTTCCACTGCTGCAAACTCCCTGCATCCCTTAAATAAAGCAGCCCATAATTGATTAATAAAAAGCTAAGTAATTTTGGTATTAATATGATCCCCTGGGAGACCCCCATAATCACAACTAGCAGACCAGTCACAGTATTGCTCAATTACATATCCAGGTAAATAATCTGCAAATCAACAAACCCTGTAAGGGGATTTTCAGCATTTCTAATTTGTTAATCCATGATAAATGCCTCTCAGAGATCAGACAAAGCCCAGGCCCTTTCATATTTTGAAACTCCTGGTTTGTTAAAATGCTTTAAAGCAGAGTAACCAAGGGTGTTTTCTATTTAAAATATAGCATGTAGGGCTTCCCTGGTCGCACAGTGGTTGAGAATCTGCCTGCTAATGCAGGGGACACAGGTTCGAGCCCTGGTCTGGGAGGATCCCACATGCCGCGGAGCAACTAGGCCCGTGAGCCACAACTACTGAGCCTGCGCGTCTGGAGCCTGTGCTCCGCAACAAGAGAGGCCGCGATAGTTAGAGGCCTGCACACCGCGATGAAGAGTGGCCCCCACTTGCCACAACTAGAGAAAGCCCTTGCACAGAAACGAAGACCCAACACAGCAAAAAAATAAATAAATAAATAAAAAATAAAATAAAATATAGCATGTAAAATGCTATATTTATAGCACTAATGCCTAACACATTAGTGCTATAAACACACACAAAATACAATGTTATGTGATTGTCAATATAAAAATTATATTTATAAAACTGTCAATTTGCAGTGCACTCCAGGTGGCATGACTGGTACCAGGGCAATATAGTTTCCTTCTCTCTGATCTGTCTGGATATCTCTGTGAAAAAACATTAGCCTACAGGAGGCCTTCGGTGAGCATAGGGCCTGGGGACCCACTGTCCTCCCTCATCCCCATTGGGTTGCAGTACATCTAGCCACTGCTGATGCAAAAATAAAAGACCCTGTCTCTGCCCTGCTCAAGTTGCTTTTGTTAAAAAAATTCCAAGAAAGGATGCATTGTTGTCACCTAGAGGAACCCAACTCAGTGCTTAAATCATTCATCCTCTTCCAAAGTGTTCTTTTCTAAACCACATTTTTCTTCTCTCCTCAACCTGACCTCATTGAAGATTAGTGATTCTGCCTTGTTGAATTTTAAAAGTGTATTGTCATTACCCCTGACCCCATTTTTTTTTTTTGTAAGTAACCCTAATTCTTCTAAATTTCTTCTATGAGTCTTGGGCTATTTTATCCTCTGAAACAGTGAAATTATCACATTCAGTTTGTGAACTGAAAGACAGTAAAGAGAAATAAATGTGATTTGCACATTATTTTAACCTAAGGAATACATGTGATTGATTTAATCACAAACATAGTGCAAAGTTCTCCTGTAAAGAAATATCACCATTTGCCTATCTCTTTATTAGATTATTGTAGAAGATACAAAAGAGAAGAAATAGTCCTTCCTATGGTACCTTTTTTTAAAAAAAATTGAAGTATAATTGACATAAAACATTAGTTTCATGTATACAACATAATGTTTCCATATTTGTATATACTGTGAAATGATCACAGGTAAGTTACCCTCTGAAACCATACAAAGTTACAAAATATGCAATATAATATTATTGACTATGGCTACCATGCTGTACATTACATCCCTATGACATTATTATTTTATGAATGAAAGATTGTACCTCTTGACCTCTGTTACCAATTTTCCCCAGCCCCACCTCCAACTGTCCTCCCTTCTGGCAACCACTATGCTGTTTTCTGTATTGAGGAGTTTTATTTTGTTTTCTTCATTTGTTTTGTTTTTCATTTTCCACATATAAGTAAAATCACACACTATTTGCCTTACTCTGCCTGATTTATTTATATTTATACTCACTTAGCATAACACACTCAAGGTCCATCCATGTTGCCGCAAATTGCAAGATCTCATTCTTTATTATGGCTGAGTGGTATTCCATTGTATGTATATATATGCCACATCTTTTTTATCCAATCATCCATAGATGGGACACAGGTTGTTTTCATATCTTGGCTATTGTGAATAATGCTGCAATGAACTTAGGGGTGAAAATATCTTTTCGAATACCCAGAATTGAAATTGCTGGATCATATAGTATAGTTCAATTTTTAGTTTTCGAGGAAACTTCAGACTGTTTTACTAGATCTATACCAATTTACATTCTCACCAACAGTGCACAATGGTCCTCTTTTTTCCACATCCTCAGCAACACATTATTTCTTGTCTTTTTGATAATAGCCATCTAATAGGTGTCAGGTGATATCTCATTGTGATTTTGATTGGCATTTCTTTGATGATTAGTAATGTTGAGCATCTTTTCATGTGCCTGTTGGGCCATTTGTATGTCTTCTTTGGAAAAATGTCTACAAATCCTCTGCCCATTTTTTAATTGGGTTGTTTGCTTTTTGTTACTGAGTTGTATGAGTTCTTTGTATATTTTTAGATATTAACCCCTCATTGGCTATATGATTTGCAAATATCCTCTTCCATTCAGTAGGTTGCCTTTTCATTTTGATGACACTTTCCTTCACTCTACAGAAGCTTTTTAGTTTAAGGTAGTCCCATTTGTTTATTTTATTGCCTTTTGCCCTTGCTATGGAGTTAGATCCAAGAAATCATCACAAAGACTGAAGTCAAGGAGTTCAAGGCCAATGTTTTCTTATAGGAATTTTATGGTTTCAGGCCTTAGATTCAAGTCTTTAATCCATTTGAGTTAATTTTTGTGCTTAGTGTAAGATAGTAGTCTATTTCATTCTTTTGCATGTGGCTATACCATTTACCAACATCACTTATTGAAGAGACTGTCCTTTTCCCATTGTATATTCTTGCCTCCTTTGTTGTAAATAATTGAGCATATGTGTGTGGCTATATTTCTAGTCTCTCTGTTCTGTTCCATTGATCTATGTTTCTTTTTTTAATGCCAATACCATACTGTTTTGATTACTAAAACTTTGTAATATAGTTTGAAATCATGGAGCATGATGTCTCCAGCTTTGTTCTTCTTTTTCAAGATCTCTTTGACTATTCGGGATCTTTTGTGATTTCACACAAATGTTAGAATTGTTTGTTCTATTTCTGTGAAAAATGCCGTTGGAAGTATGGACATTTTAACAATATCAATTCTTCTAATCCATGAGCATGGAATGTTTTTCAGTTTATTTGTGTCTTCTTCAATTATTTTTCCAACTTTTTCCCTGTGATTTTTTTTTTTTTTTTTTGGCCACACTGTATGGCTTGTGGGATCTTAGTTCCCTGACCAGGGATTGAACTGGGGGCCACGGCAGCAAAAGTGCCAAGTCCTAACCACTGGACAACCAGGGAACTCCCCTGTGATAATTTTTAAACTGAAGTGTGGTTGACTTACAATATTATATTAGTTTCAAGTGTTAAAACATAGTAATTTAATATTTTTACAGATTATATTCCATATAAAGTTATTATAAAATATTGACTATATTCCTTGTGCTGAACATTACATCCTTGTAACTTATTTATTTTATACCTAGTATTTTATACATCTTAATCTCTTTCATCTATTTTGCCTCTCACCCCAGCCTTCTCTTCCCTGGTAACTATACTCAGCCATAAAAAAGAATGAAATTTTGGCTGAGTAATATTCTACTCTATATACATGACACATCTTCTTTATCTGTTCAACTGTTGATGAACACTTAGGTTGTTTCCATATCTTGGCCACTGTAAATAATGTTCCTATGAACACTGGGGTGCATATACCTTTTCAAAATAGTGTTTCCATTTTCTACAGATAAATATACAGGAGTGGAATTGCTAGATAGTATGGTAGTTCTATTTTTAACTTTTTGGGGAACATCCATACTGTTTTCCACGGTGGCTGCACCAATATACATTCCCACCAAGAGTGTACTGGGATTCCCTTTTCTCTACATCCTCTCTAACACTTGTTATTTCTCATCTCTTTGACAATAGTCATTCTGACAGGTGTGAGTTGATATGTCATTGTGTTTTTGATTTGTATTTCCCTCATCATTAGTGATATTGAGCATCTTTTCATGTGTCTGCTGGTCATCTGGATGTCTTCTTTGGAAAGATGCCTATTCAGGTCCTCTACCCATTTTTAAATTGAGTTGTT
The DNA here is from genome assembly GCF_964341445.2 of Mesoplodon mirus. Taxonomy (NCBI): domain Eukaryota; kingdom Metazoa; phylum Chordata; class Mammalia; order Artiodactyla; family Ziphiidae; genus Mesoplodon; species Mesoplodon mirus. The sequence goes on from NC_138982.1 coordinate 49,100,193, forward strand.
TGTGTGTTTTTTTTAACGTTTAGTTGTATGAATTCTTTGTATGTTTTGCATATTAATTCCTTATTAGATATATCATTTGCAAATATCTTCTCCCATTCAGTAGGCTGCCTTTTCATTTTATTAATGGTTTCCTTCACTGTGCAATAGCTTTTTAGTTTGTGTCCCCATTTATTTATTTTTACTTTTGTTGCCCTTGCCATAAAAGTCATATCCAAAAAAATATTGCTAAGACTGATTTCAAAGAGCATACAGCCTATATTTTCTCCTAGGGGTTTTATGGTTTCAGGTCTTGTATTTAATATTTATCCCATTTTGAGTTTTTGTATATGGTGTGAGGAAATGGTCTAATTTTATTCTTTTACATGCAGCTGTCCAATTTTTCCAATGCCACTTATTGAAGAGACTATCTTTTCCCCATTCTTTATTCTTGCTACTTTTGCCATAGATGAATTGACCGTATGTGCATGGGTTTATTTCTGAGCTCTCTATTCTGCTCTATTGTGTCTGTTTTTGTGCCAGTAACATACTCTTTGATTACTGTAGCTTTGTAGTATACTTAAAATCAGGGAGCATGATGCCTCCAGCTTTGTTCTTCTTTCTCAAGATTGCTTTGGCTATTTGGGGACTCTTGTGACTCCATACACATTTTAGACTTATTTCTTCTAGTTCTGTGAAAAATGCCAATGGAATTTTCAAAGGGATTGCACTGAATCTGTAGATTAGTTTGGGTAGTACTGACATTTTAACAATATTAATTCATAAATCCATGAGCCCAGAATATCTTCAGTTTTTTGTTTTGTGTTCAATTTCTTTCATCATGTCCTATAGTTTTCAGAGTACAGGTCTTTCACTTCCCTGGCTAAATTTATTCCTAGAAATTTTATTATTTTTGGTGTAATTGTAAATGGTCTTGTTTTCTTAATTTCACTTTCTGATAGTACATTATTGGTGAATAGAAATGCAACAGATTTTTGTATATTAATTTTGTATCCTGAAACTTTACTGAATTCATTTATTAGTTCTAGTAGTTTTTGGTAGAGTCTTTAGGGTTTCCTATATATATGGTATCATGTTATCTTCAAATAGTGACAGTTTTACTTCTTTCTTTCTAATTTGGATGTCTTTTATTTCTTTTTCTTGTTTGATTGCTGTGGCTAGGACTTCCAATACTATCTTGAATAAAAGTAGTGAGATGGGCATCCTTTCCTTGCCTTGTTCCTGATCTTAGAGGAAAATCTTTCAGCTTTTCATTATTAAGTATGCTGATATATGGATAAAAAAAAAAGACTCATCTATATGCTGCCTACCTCGAAACTCAACCCAGAGCTAAAGACACACACAGACTGAAGGAATGGAAAAAGATATTCTATGTAAATGAAAAGTGAAAAAAAGCTGGGGATAGCAATACTCACATCAGACAAAATAGAATTTAAAACAAAGGCTACAACAAAAGACAAAGAATGACTTTATATAATGATAAAGGGATCAATCCAAGTGGAGGATATAACATTCAAGAAACATATGCACATAATATAGGAGCACCTAAATATATAAAGCAAATATTAACAGACATAATGGGAGAAATTGACAGTAATACAATAATAATACACCACTTAAATCAATGGATAGATCAAGACAGAAAATTAATAAGGAAATAGTGGGCACATTAAACCAGATGGACTTAGGATAGCTATAGAATATTCCATCCAAAAATAGCAGATTACACATTATTTTCACATGCACATGGAACCTTATCCGGAATAGATCACATGCTAGGCCACAAAACAAGTCTTAACAAATTTAAGAAGACTGAATTATATCAAGCATCTTTTCCGACCACAATAGTGTGAAACTATAAATCAATTACAGGAGGAAAAATGGAAAAACACAAACCCGTGGAGACCAAACAACATGCTACTTAAAAACCAATGGATCAATGAAGAAATAAAAGAGGAAATGAGAAAATACTTTGAGACAAATGAAAATAGAAACATAACTTTCCAAAATCTCTCGGACATAGCAAAAGCAGCTCCAACAGGGAAATTTATAGTGGTACAGACCTACCTCAAGAAACAAGAAAAATCTCAAAAAACAACCTAACTTTACATTTAAGGGAATCAGAAAAAGAGCAAACAAAGCCTAAAGTCAACAGAAGGAAGGAAATAATAAATATCAGAGTGGAAATAAAATAGAGATTAAAAAAAAACAATAGAAAAGATCAATGAAAATCCTAAGAGCTGGTTTTCTGAAATGATAAAACTTTAGCCAGACTCATCAAGAAAAATAGAAGGCCCAAGTATAAATACAATTAAAAATGAAAGAGCCATTAAAATCAATGTTACAGAAATACAAACAACCATAAGAGAATATTATGAACAGTTATATGGCAACAATTGGACAACTTAGAAGAAATGGATAAATTCCTAGAAACACACAGTCTTCCAAGACTGAATCAGGAATAAATAGAAAATCTGAATAGACTGTGCTTCTCATTTCTCCTTCAAACTGAATGATAGCCTTGCTGGGTAGAGTATCCTTGGTTGTAAGTTTTTCCCTTTTAGCAGTTTAAATTTATTTTGCCACTCCCTTCTGACCTGAAAAATTTCTACAAAAAAAAATCACTTGATAGCCTTATGGGGGTTCCCATATATGTGACTCTTTGTTTTTCTCTTGCTGCCTTTAGAATTCTCACTTTATTTTTAACTTTTGCCACTTTAATTATGATATGTCTTGGTATGGGTCTCTTTGGGTTCATCTTGTTTGGGACTCTCTGTGATTCCTGTACCTGGATATCTATTTCCGTCTTCAGATTAAGAATGTTTTCAGTCATAATTTCATCAAATACATTTTTCTGGCCCTTTCTCTCTCTCTTGTCCTTCTGGGACCCCTATAATTTGAATGTTAGTATGCTTGATGTGGTCCCAGAGGTCCCTTAAACTATCTTTATTACTTTTTTAGTGTTCTGATTGTTTTCCTCTATTCTGTCTTACAGGTAGTTTATGCATTCTTCCATGTCACCTAATCTGCTGTTAATTCCTTCTAGTGTATTCTTCATTTCAGCTATTATATTCTCAGCTCTGATTGGTTCTTTTTTTATATATTTTCTAGTTCTTTGCTGAAGTTCTCACTGTGTCCCTCTATTCTTCTCTCAGGGCATTCTGGTGGCTGCCACCTTGTTGGAGGATAGGCCTGGAGTCAGAGAGGCTAGAACTGGAGCCTGGTACAAGCCAGGGCTTCTCCCAGGCAAGATGATAGTTGCTACCCTGTTGGGGGCATGGATGGGGCCTGAGGGGCTATATCAGGAGCCCTGGGGGAGTTGGCCTTCTTTCCATGGTGGTGGTGATCTCTATGTTGGTTGGGGGTGGGGCCAGGGCCCATGGGGCTGAAGCCACAGTTCTGAGCTAGTTTTGCTTCTCCCTAATGTATGCCATGGTGTTCTCCACCTGGCTGGGAGTAGAGTGGAGCAAAAGGTGCAGGAGCAGGAGCCCAGTGCAGGCCGAGGAGGTGAGGGAGGGATGTTGGGGTGGTCCTGGAAGCTGGCCAGGGCACTAGGCAGTTTTCAATCTGCTGCCTCTGCACTGGGACTGGGAGCAAGCAATTCTGTGTGTGTGCTTTTGAAGACCAGAGTCTCAATTTCCTATAGCCCTCTGGTAAGCTCCACTGTTTTTCGAATCAGCAAAGGGGGCTAATCTTCCCAGTGCTGGATTCCATGACTGAGGTACCCAGTATGGGGCTTGAGCCCCTCACCCCTATGGAGGATCCCAGAGACTGTCGTATCCCCTCCTTTTCTGGGTCACCCACCAGGGTTGTGGGTCTTGACTAGATCACTCCTCCTCTCCTACCAGACTCTATGTGGTTCTTTCTTTATAATCTTGGTTGTAGAGCTGTTCTGCTAGTCTTCATGTCATTCTCAGAGAGAATTGCTCTCTATATAGTTGGATGTGTTTGTGGGGGAAGGTGAACTCAGGGTCTTCTTACTCCACCATCTTGATTCCACCTCCCTCCCAACAAAACCTCCACAATTTTCTGTTTGTTTCATCTCAATTTCACTTCACTTAAAGCTGTACCTCTTCTTCAATTTCATCATTGTGTTACAGTTTTCAGTGTACAAGTCTTTCATATCATTGGTTAAATTTATTTCTAGGCATTTTATTCTTTCTGATGCAATTGTAAATGGGATGATTTTCTTAATTTTTCTTTTGGATAGTTCATTGTTAGTGTACAAAAATGCAACAAATTTTTGTATATTGATTTTGTATCCTGCAACATTACTGAATTTGTTTATTAGTTCTAACAGTTTTTTGGTGGAGTCTTTAGAGTATTCTATATAAAGTATCTTGTCATTTGCAAATAGTGACAGTTTTACTTTCTTTCCAATTTCACTACATTTCTTTTTCCTAATTGCTGTACCAATACAATGTTTAATAAAAGTGACAAGAGTGGGCATCCTGTTTTGTGGCTAATCTCAGAGGAAAAGGCTTCAGCTTTTCACATGATGTTACCTGTGGGTTTCTCATATATGGCCTTTATTACCTGAGGTATGTTCCCTGTGTACATACTTTGTTGAGAGTTTTTATCATAGACAGATGCTGAGTTTTGTCAAATGTTTTTCTGCATCTATTGAGATAATCAAAAGATTTTTATCCTTTATTTTGTTAATGTGGTTTATCATGTTGATTGATTTGTGGATATTGAACCATACTTGCATCCCTGTAATAAATCCCACTTGATCATGATATATGTCCTAATGTATTACTGAATTTGGTAAGTTAATTTTTTGTTGAGGATTTTTGTATCTATGTTCATTATGGATATTGACCTGTGATTTTCTTTTTCTGTGGTGTAATTGTCTGGTTTTAGTATCAGAATAATACTGGCCTTATAAAAGAAGTTTGGAAGTGTTCCTTCCTCTTTAAACTTTTGGAACAGTTTTTGAAGGATAGGTAGTAAATCTTCTTGGAATGTTGCTAGAATTCAACAGTGAAACCGTTTGGTCCTGGACTTTTGGTTGTTGGAGGGTTTTTGATTACTGATTCAATCTTTTTACTAGTAGTCAGTCTATTCAGATTTTCTATTTTTTTATGATTCAGTCTTGGAAGATTGTATGTTTCAAGAAATTTATTGATTTTTATTCTAGGTTGTCCAATTTGTTGGCATAAGATTGTTCACAGTAGTCTCATGATCCTTCATATTTCTTTGGTATCAGTTGTAACTTCTCTTTCCTTTCTTATTTTGTTTACTTGAGCCCTCTTTTTATTTTGGTTAGTCTTGCTAAAGGTTGGTCACTTTGGTTTATCTTTTCAAAGAACCAGCATAGTTTCATTGATCTTTTCTCTTCCATTTTTAGTCTCTATTTCATTTTTTTCTACTCTGATCTTTAGCATTTCCTTCCTTCCACTAATTTTGGACTTCATTTGTTCTTCTTTTTCTAGTACCTCTAGGTGTGAAGTTAGATTGTTTGAGATTTTTCTTGTTTCTTGAGTTAGGCCTGTATTGATATACACTTCCTTTTTAGAACCACTTTTGTTGCATCCCATCAACTTTGGTATATTTTATTTCTGTCTTCATTTGTCTATCTGTATTTTAAAATTCCTTTTTGGATTCTTTAATGATACTTTGCTCATTTAGTAGCATGTTGTTTAACCTCCACACATTTGTGATTTTTCCAGTTTTATTTTTGTAAGGGATATCTAGTTTCATACCATTGTGGTTCAGAGGTGATGCTTGATAGAATTTCAGTCTTTTAAAATTTATTGAGGGACTTCCCTGGTGGTACAGTGGATAAGATTCCACGCTCCCAATACAGGGGGCCTGGGTTCAATCCCTGGTCAGGGAACTAGATCCCACATGCATGCAACAATTAAGAGTTCGCATGCCACGACTAAGGAGCCTGCATGCCGCAACTAAGGAGCTGGTGAGCCACAACTAAGGAGCCCACAAGCCACAACTAAGGAGCTGCCTGCCACAACTAAGACCTGGTGTAACCAAATAAATAAATAAATATTAAAATAAAATAAAATGTATTGAGACTTTTGTGGCCTATCTTATGCTCTGTCCCAGAGAATGTTCCATGTACATTTGAGAAGAATGTGTAGTCTGCTGCTTTTGGATGAAATATTCTGTATATATCTCTTAAGTTTATCTGGTCTAACATGTCATTTAAGGTGCTCTCTGTTAAGGTTGATGTGTCCTTATTGATTTTCTGTCTGGATGATCTAGCCATTGATGTAAGTGGGGTGTACAAGTCCCCAACAATATTGTATTGCTGTCAATTTCTCCCTTTAGGTCTTTTAATATTTGTTTTATATTTTTTGGTGTTCCTAAGTTGGGTGCATATATATTTATAAATGTTATATCTTGATGGATTGACTCCTTTATCATTAGGTAACACCCTTCTTTGTTTTTCATTATAGTCTTTGTTTTAAGGTCTATTTTGTCTGATATGAGATGACTAAACCAGCTTTCTTTTTGTTTCCATTTGCATAGAATATCTTTTTCCATCTTTTCAGTCTCTATGTGTCCTTACTTCTGAAGTGAGCCTCTTGTAGGCAGCATATAGCTGGGTCCTGTTTTTTAATCCACTCATCCAGTCCGTATCTTTTGATTTCATAGTGTCCACTACCTCCTTTTTTTCTAGGAGAAATTGACAGCAATACAATATTGTTGGGGACTTGTACACCCCACTTACATCTTATTTTTCTTTATTTTATTACAAGCAAGGATGATCATATTATTATACTTTTATATATTTATTGGTCATTAAGATTTCTTCTGTAAATTGCCTATTTGTTTCCTTTGTCCATTTTTTGATGAGATATTGAGCTTTTCCTTATGGTTTTCAAATCAGTTTGTGCACTAGGGATTTCAGCCTGTAATCCATCACATAAGTTAAAATATTTCCTTTAGTTTTGTTGTGGTAAATATACATAAAATTTTCCATATTCACCATGTTTAAGTGTTTAATTCCTTGGCATTAATTATATTCAGAATGTTGTGCAACCATCACTACTACCTAGTTCCAAAAGTTTTTCATCATACCAAACATAAACTTTGTACCCATTAAGAAATAAGTCCCCCTTCTTTCCTCCGCTAGTCCCTGGTAACCTCTAATCTACTTTCTGTCTCTATGAATTTACCTATTCCAGACACTTCTAGATATGCAAGGAATCATACAATATTTGCCTTTTGGTGTCTGGCTTATTTTCGCTAAGCATGTTTCTAAGATACATTCATGTTCTAGCATGTATCAGAACATCATTCCTTTTTTATGGCTAAATAATATTCCATTGTTTGTATATGCCACATTTTGTTTATCCATTCATCTGTTGATAGATACTTGGATTTTTCCCACCTTTTGTCTGTTGTGAATAATGCTGTTATGAACTTTTGCATACAAGTATTTGTTTGAATTGCTGTTTTCTTTTGGGTATATATCCAAGGGAAATTACTGGGTCATATAGCAATTCTATGTTTAACATTTTGAGAAACCACCAAACTGCTGTTACTCTGTATGCCTTATATGCCTTATAAATGCCACTAGCATCTGAAAGCAGAAGCTCTATGCTTCCTTGTGTGACTGGCAGGTTCATACCGTCAATCTTCCTTTTTAACAGAGGAAATCAGAACAGTCTCCTCAGTCTCTTTATTGAAATGTTCGATGAGTAGATCACAATTCTGTTACTACAGAGTTGTCTTGCTGTACTGTAGGCCTAAATACAGGTTCTATCATGAATGAACCTTTGAACTTAAACAAATCTTAGAGGCTACTGACCATTTATTTATTTGACTAAATTATTTTGTCTGATGACAAAGAGATGCTGCATTTTATTTCTGGTATTGTAAGAAAGGTTTCATTTTGGTGAAGCATAAACACTTGAATACTAGCCTTGGTACTCAGTCGTCATGGAATATGTCTCAGTGTGCCAACACAGACCAGTATGAAGTTGGTTCTTAAAGGAATTTCTTTATTTGCACCTGAGGATATTTTTAAAAATTTTCTCTCTTTGACTGGCCAGAAATTTTGACATAAAAAATCCATTTTTAAATCAACCAACCTTTGAGTGTGAATTGTTAATGTGGACTTGAAGCATTAAGAAAGTTTAAGTTGAAGAGAAATCTAGATCTACAGCCTTACTGAAGTAAAAATGTTCCTTCATCTTACTAAAATCTAAGATGATTTCTAAAAAAAGTTGTACAGCTCTCAACAGTAACCTGATTTACTCTTGTCAACATATCAAATGCTGGGGCTACTGGGACTAAAGACCAAGTGAGAAATTGATGTCCTACTAAAAGACTGAACATTAAGTGCCCCTTGGGACATTGAGAATAATTCTGGTTCAATTCTATTAATGTAAAGCCCAGGAAACCCAAGAGAACAGAAGAAGAAACAGAGGAAGAAAGTAGATGTAGTCCAATTCAAAATGATACAATATCTTTTATTTACTTGTGTAATAAAGGGAACACCCAATATGGCTTCAGAAGACCTGTCTGGGTTTGAATTCCATCTCCATCACATACTACTTGTGAGACTTTAGGCAAGTAACTTTACTTTTCTGGGCCTTGGTTTCCCCTTTTGTAAAATAAGGATTAAGAAAATCTCTAACAGAATTATTGAGAAGATCAAAGTGCTTTTCATATTGGAAAGCTCTATACCAAGTGTTCTCAAGTGAAGATAATTTTGCCCCCAAAAGACAATTGGCAATGTCTGGAGACATTTTTAATTGTTACAACTGGGAGAGGGTGAACTACTGACATCTATTGGGTAGAAAGCAGGGATGCTGCTGAACATTCCATGATGCACAGATCCGCCCATCACAACAAAGAGTGACCCATTCTAAAAAGTCAATAGTTCTGAGGCCGAGAAACCTTGCTCTATATTATTACTTACTTTTATGCAGTGAGCTGCCAGTGTTTTGATTTCATTGCTGTATTTTTGTCAGCAGTTCAGGGTCTTACTAAGAGGTGTCTTCTTCAATCAAACCCCAAGTAATGTAATCACAATAACTGCCACCTTAAGTACATGGTTTTATCTAGTTTATCACTATTCTCTAACCAACATGCACCAATCACATGTCTATAGAGAAAGACTAATAACCTATGACTTGGAAATGTTAAACCCTAGACACCTGACTTCTTTAACTGTATCATTTAAGAGTTTTACATAGATGATGAACTCTACATGAAATGACGAAGAGTTGTAGGTACCAACAGGAGGACAATAGCCTGGTATTCAAGCAATAACTGGCAAAATAACTCTGTTGGATTAGGTTGAATACCTGTGCAGCTGCTCTGTGAGCAGTCATTAACAAGGTCAGAGAATCCTTAGAAACCCACAGAAGCAAAACAGCTATTTGACTAAGTTCTTTGACTTATTAGTATAGTTGTCTCAGTTTCTCCCTCTGAAAAATGAGATTTGGAAAGGGGAGTCACAATCATGAATGAAGATGGAAACTCTCTGATACCAGCTCTCATCAATGCTGTGGCTACTGAGGGGACAGGACAGCATGTCATCCTTTCCTATCCAGGTGAAGAACCATGAAAAAAAATGAAAGTACATGCTTTTTTCATATGCTCTGGATGTATGGTGTCTTTGCACAGGTTTATACATGAAACAGAAAATATACCATCTCCAGATTACCACTGAAAAGTCCAGTTAGTTTAGTCAGTTAATTCAATGGTTTGAAAAAAAAAATCAAACTTATTCACACTAGCTGTTTGACTCAGACTGTGTCTGAACATATAAACTGATCTGACTGGCTAAGTCAGTCAATGGTTAATGAAGCTGGTGAATAGAGATCATTTGAAGCATCATTTGATGATGCTCTTTTAGTCTCACAGAGATATAACTTTAACCTGACTCTAAGTGAATCACAAAATTTGTATCTCTCAAAAATTATACAGACAATTATGAACACCCCAATTAATAAAAAGAGAAATGCCTTTGTTTGCTCAGTGGACAGGGATATGAAAAAAGGAAAAGTGCACATGCTATTCAATAGACATATGATTAGATGATTCAGTCAGAAGTCCTATTCAAAGAGAAAGCTATTTATCCCAACGAAATCACCCTTTGTGTTTGGTTGATGCAGAATGTGCCTTAATTTCTCTGACATATAGAGGAAGTAGGTCTTGATGTCCAAATATGCTAACAGAATGCAGGCATTTTTACACATGGTTGTCAGGTAAGGACTCGGAGCACATTTTTAAAGACTCTTGGTAGGCCACTGAACTTGGATCATTCTTAGCTAAGGTATCAAAAACACTTCAAATACTTTAAAATAAAACTAATCCATGCACTGGTGTGTTGAAAACTTTTCCTATCCCCAGGGCACTAAAATAATACCCTTCTGAACAGTAGGTGAAGTATTTTTAGGTGATAGCTCCCTAGTTATAACAAGGCAAGTCAATTTTTAGGAATTAGTGATGCTAATCACAGTGTCTCAAGATGTGCATTGCTGGGGAGTGAAAAATAAGACCACAAACTGACATGACTGCAATGTGCTATGCTCCCCCGAAGGAGATGTAAACAGGAGGGAGACTTGGCTTCCTGATCCCGCCACAGCTAGATCCATCATAAAGGTCAAGATAATAGGCCACATACAGCAAAATCAACACCACTCGCTCTCCCCTAGCCTAGCAGATAAGCGTAGAAACTCAGTTTCCTGCAAGGATAAGTGATGGCTAGCCCAGGTGGAGGAGGAGAAGGTCTGAAAATATGCATGTAAGAACACAAGGCACTGTAACTATGCCATCAAATTTAGCATTAAATATATTTTACAATCAATTGAGATACCATAGATTGCCCCCAAACATGCATGAAATACTTCCAGGGTTTTACCAGACTGCATACTTTTTCATGTTTATGCCTCTCTAGTGTTTTTGGACTTTAAAAGCACTCAACACTACAAATGTACTTGTGTTAACAAAAGAAACTGTAATAAATGCAATTTCTGGTTTAAAGCCATCATTGAAGTATGACTACTTGAGATTTCAATTTACCTGAAATGTCCAAATTAGTCTTACAACCCAAAGCTAAGGTAGGCCTTGACTAAAATAAATGGTGTCAGAAAATTCACATAAAAGTAAAATAACCGAGTTACTAAAAGTTGCCAAATAGATTAAGAGTTTCATATCTAATGGGAACTTATTACAGAGATTATCAAAAGCATGTATTTATTTTATTATTTTTTGAGTTTTATTTATTTTTTATATAGCATGTTCTTATTAGTTATCTATTTTATACATATTAGTGTATACATGTCAATCCCAATCTCCCAATTCATCACACCACCACCACAACTCTGCCACTTTCTCCACTTGGCATCCATAAGTTTGTTCTCTACATCTGTGTCTCTATTTCCTCCTTGCAAACAGGTTCATCTGTACCATTTATCTAGATTCCACATATATGCATTAATATACGATATTTGCTTTTTTTCTCTTTCTGACTTACTTCACTCTGTATGACAGTCTCTAGATCCATCCATGTCTCCACAAATGACTCAGTTTTGTTCCTTTTTATGGGTGAGTAATATTCCATTGTATATATGTACCACTTCTTTTTTATCCATTCATCTGTCTATGGGTATTTAGGTTCCTTCCATGACCTGGCTATTGTAAACAGTGCTGCAATGACATTGGGTGCATGTGTCTTTTTGAATTATGGTTTTCTCTGGGTATATGCCCAGTAGTGGGATTGCTGGGTCATACTGTAATTCTATTTTTAGTTTTTTAAGGAACCATCATACTGTTCTCCATAGTGGCTGTATCAATCTACATTTCCACCAACAGTGCAAGAGGGTTCCCTTTTCTCCACACCATCTCCAGCATTTGTTGTTTGTAGATTTTCTGATGATGCCCATTCTAACCGGTGTGAGGTGATACCTCATTGTAGTTTTGATTTGCATTTCTCTAATAATTGGCGATGGTGAGCAGCTTTTCATGTGCTTCTGGGCCATCTGTATGTCTTCTTTGGAGAAATGTATATTAAGGCCTTCTGCCCAATTTTTGATTGGCTTGTTTTTTGAATATTGAGCTGCATGAGCTGTTTATATATTTTGGAGATTAATCCTTTGTCCATTGATTCATTTGCAAATATTTTCTCCTATACTAAGGGCTGTCTTTTCATCTTGTTTGTAGTTTCTTTTGCTTTGCAAAAGCTTTTAAGTTTCTTTGGTCCCATTTGTTTATTTTTGTTTCTATTTCCATTACTCTAGGACATGGATCAAAAAGATCTTGCTGTGATTTATGTCCAAGTGTGTTCTTCCTATGTTTTCCTCAAAGAGTTTTATAGTGTCTGCTCTTGCATTTAGGTCTCTATTCCATTTTGAGTTTATTTTTGTGTATGGTGTTAGGAAGTGTTCTAATTTCATTCTTTTACATTTAGCTGTCCAGTTTTCCCAGCACTACTTATTGAAGAGACTGTCTTTTCTCCATTGTATATCCTTGCCTCTTTTGTCATATATTAGTTGACCATAGGCGCATGGGTTTATCTCTGGGCTTTCTATCTTCCATTGATCTATCTTTCTGTTTTTGTGCCAGTACCATACTGTCTTGATTACTGTAGCATTGTAGTATAGTCTGAAGTCAGGGAGTCTGATTCGTCCAGCTCCACTTTTTTCCCTCAACACTGCTTTGGCTATTTGGGGTCGTTTGTGTCTCTATACAAATTTTAAGATTTTTTTGTTCTAGTTCTGTAAAAAATGTCACTGGTAATTTGATAGGGATTGCATTCAATCTGTTGATTGCTATGGGTAGTATAGTCATTTTCACAATATTGAGTCTTCCAATCCAAGAACATGATATATCTCTCCATCTGTTTGTGTCATCTTTGATTTCTTTCAACAGTGTCTTATAGTTTTCTGAGTACAGATTTTTACCTCCTTAGGTAGGTTTATTCCTAGGTATTTTATTCTTTTTGTTGCAATGGTGAATGGGATTGTTTCCTTAATTTCTCTTTCTGATATTTCATTGTTAGTGTATAGGAATACAGGAGATTTCTGTGCATTAGTTTTGTATCCTGCAACCTTACCAAATTCACTGATTAGCTCTAATAGTTTTCTGGTGGCATCTTCAGGTTTCTCTGTGTATAGTATCATGTCATATGCAAACAGTGACAGTTTTACTTCTTTTCCAATTTGTATTCCTTTTATTTCTTTTTCTTCTTTGATTGCCGTGGCTAGGATTTCCAAATCTATGTTGAATAATAGTGGTGAGAGTGAACATCCTTGTCTTTTTCCTGATCTTAGAGGAAATGCTTTCAGTTTTTCACCATTGAGAATGATGTTTGCTGTGGGTTTGTCATAAATGGCCTTCATTATATTGAGGTAGATTCCCCCTATGCCCACTTTCTGGAGAGTTTTTTATCATAAGTGGGTGTTGAATTATGTCAAAAGCCTTTTCTGCATCAATTTGTTAATATGGTGTATCATATTGATTTGCATATATTGAAGAATCCTTGCATCCCTGGGATAAATCCCACTTGATCACGGTGTATGATCCTTTTAATATGTTGTTTGATTCTGCTTGCTAGTATTTTGTTGAGGATTTTTGCATCTATATTCATCAGTGATATTGGCCTGTAATTTTCTTTTTTTGTAGTATCTTTGTCTGGTTTTGGTATCTGGGTGATGGTGGCCTCGTAGAATGAGTTTGGGAGTGTTCTTTCTGCTGCAATTTTTTGGAAGAGTTTGAGAAGGATGGGTGTTAGCTCTTCTCTAAATGTTTGATAGAATTCACATGTGAAGGCAGCCGGTCCTGGACTTTTGTTTGTTGGAAGATTTTTAAACACAGTTTCAATTTCATTACTTGTGATTGGTCTGTCCATGCTTTTTATTTCTTTCTGGTTCAGTCTTGGTAGGTTATACCTGCCTAAGAATTTGTCTATTTCTTCCAGGTTGTCCATTTTATTGGCATAGAGTTGTTTGTAGTAGTTTCTTAGGATGCTTTGTATTTCTGTGGTGTCCACTGAAACTTGTCCTTTTTCATTTCTAATTTTATTGATTTGAGTCTTCTCCCTCTTTTTCTTGATGAGTCTGGCTAAAGGTTTATCAGTTTTGTTTATCTTCTCAAAGAACCAGCTTATAGTTTTATTGATCTTTGCTATTGTTTTCTTTGTTTCTGTTTCATTAATTTCTGCTCTGATCTTTATGATTTCTTTCCTTCTACTAACTTTGGGGTTTTGTTTGTTCCTCTTTCTGTAGTTCCTTTAGGTGTAAGGTTAGATGGCTTATTTGAGCTTTTTCTTGTTTCTTGAGGTAGGCTTGTATTGCTATAAACTTCCCTCTTAGAACTGCTTTTGCTGCATCCATAGGTATTGGATTGCCATGTTTTCATTTTCATTTGTCTCTAGGAATTTTTTGATTTGCTCTTTGATTTCTTCAGTGATCTCTTGGTTATTTAGGAACGTTTGTTTAGCCTCCATTTGTTTGTGTTTTTTACTTTTTTTCCCCTGTAATTTATTTCTAATCTCATAGTGTTGTGGTTGGAAAAGATGCCTGATATGATTTCAATTTCTTGATTTGTGACCCAAGATGTGATCTATCCTGGAGAATGTTCCATGTGCACTTGAGAAAAAAGTGTAATCTGCTGTTTTTGGATGGAATGTCCTATAAATATCAATTAAATCTATCTGGTCTATTGTATCATTTAAAGCTTGTGTTTCCTTATTAATTTTTCTGTGTGAATGATCTGTCCTTTGGTGTGAGGTGTTAAAATCCCTCACTATTATTGTGTTACTGTCAATTTCCTCTTTTATAGCTCTTAGCAGTTTCCTTATGTATTGAGGTTCTCCTATGTTGGGTGCATACATATTTATAATTGTCTTATCTTCTTCTCGGATTGATCCCTTGATCATTATGTAGTGTCCTTCCTTGTCTCTTGTAACATTCTTTATTTTAAAGTCTATTTTATCTGATATGAGTGTTGCTACTCCAGCTTTCTTCTGATTTATATTTGCATGGAATATCTTTTTCCATCCTCTCACTTTCAGTCTGTATGTGTCCCTAGGTCTGAAATGGGTCTCCTGTAAGCAGCATGTATATGGGTCTTGTTCTTGTATCCATTCAGCGAGCCTGTGTCTTTTGGTTGGAGCATTTAATCCATTCACATTTAATGTAATTATCAATATGTATGTTCCTTTTACCATTTTGTTAATTGTTTTGCATTTGTTTTTGTAGGTCCTTTTCTTCTCTTGTGTTTCCCACTTAGAGAAGTTCCTTTAGCATTTTTTGTAGAGCAGGTGTCGTGGTGTTGAATTCTCTTAGCTTTTGCTTGTCTGTAAAGCTTTTGATTTCTCTCTTGAATCTGAATGAGATCCTTGCTGGGTAGAGTAATCTTGGTTGTAGGTTCTTCCCTTTAATCACTTTAAATATATTGTGCAACTCCCTTTTGGCTTGTAGAGTTTCTGCTGAGACATCAGCTGTTTACCTTATGGGAGTTCCCTTGTATGTTATCTGTCATTTTTCCCTTGTTGCTTTTAATAATTTTTGTCTTTAATTTTTGTTAATTTGATTACTGTGTGTCTTGGCGTGTTTCTCCTTGGGTCTCTCCTGCCTGGGACTCTCTGCACTTTCTGGACTTGGGCGGCTATTTCCTTTCCCATGTTCAGGAAATTTTCGACTATAATCTCTTCAAATATTTTCTTGGGTCCTTTCTCTCTTCTCCTTCTGCGACCCCTATAATGCGAATGTTGATATGTTTAATGTGGTCCCAGAGGTCTCTTAAGCTATTTTCATTTCTTTTCATTCTTTTTTCTTTTTTCTGTTCCACGGCAGTGAATTCCACCATTCTGTCTTCCAGGTGTCTTATCCATTCTTTTGCCTCAGTTATTCTGCTATTGATTCCTTCTAGTGTATTTTTCATTTCTGTTATTTTATTGTTCATCTCTGTTTGTTTGTTCTTTAATTCTTCTAGGCCTCTGTTAATCATTTCTTGCATATTCTCGATCTTTGTATCCATTCCTTTTCCGATGTCCTGGACCATCTTCACTATCATTACTCTGAATTCTTTTTCTGGAAGGTTGCCTATTTCCACTTTATTTAGTTGTTTTTCTGGGGTTTTATCTTGTTCCTTCATCTGGTACATAGTCCTCTGTCTTTTCATTTTTTCTATCTTTCTGTGAATGTGGTCTTTGTTCCACAGGGTGCAGGATTGTAGTTCTTCTTGCTTCTGCTGTCTGCCCTCTGATGGATGAGGCTATCTAAGAGGCTTGTGCAAGCTTCCTGATGGGAGGGACTGGTGGTGGGTACAGCTGGGTGTTGCTCTGGTGTGCAGAGCTCAGTAAAACTTTACTCTGCTTGTCTGCTGATGGGTGAGCTGAGTTCCCTCCCTGTTGGTTGTTTGGTCTGAGGCAACCCAGCACTGGAGCCCACAGGCTCCTTGGCAGGGCTAATGGGGGACTCTGGGAGGGTTCACATCAAGGAGTACTTCCCAGAACTTCTGCTGCCAGTGTCCTTGTCCCCACAGTGAGCCACAGTCACCACCTGCCTCTGCAGGAGACCCTCCAAAATAAGCAGGTAGGTCTGGTTCAGTCTCCCCTGGGGTCAGTGTTCTTTCCCCTGGGTCCCAATGCACACAGTACTTTGCGTTTACCCTCCAAGAGTGGAATCTCTTTGTCCCCCAGTTCTGTCAAAGTCCTGCAATCAAATCCCACTAGCCTTAAAAGTCTGATTCTCTTGGAATTCCTCTTCCTATTGTAGGACCCCCAGGTTGGGAAGCCTGACATGGGGCTCAGAACCTTCACTCCAGTGGGTGGACTTCTGTGGTGTAAGTGTTCTCCAGTTTGTGAGTCACCCATCCAGAGGTTATGGGATTTGATTTTATTGTGAGTGCGCCCCTCCTACTGTCACATTGTGGCTTCTCCTTTGTCTTTGGATGGTGGGTATCTTTTTTGGTGAGTTCCAGTGTCTTCCTGTCGACGATTGTTCAGCAGTTAGTTGTGATTCCAGTGCTCTCGCAAGAGGGAGTGAGCACACGTCCTTCTACTCATCCATTCAGACATATGCAAGTCAAGGGAGCTCCTGGGCAAGGGTTCCCAACAGGTCATGTGGACTCCTGGACTCTCTGATGTCCTTTTCTTCCTTTGCACTTAGTCTAGTTTCACTTGCTCATTGGGAGCCATGTGAAGAGGCCTCACAGCTGCTCCTTCAGACCAGGGTTCCTAGTGGGAAATGGCTATGCAAATGCCTCAGCTGGAGGATGTGTGCAGAAGTGCTGCCCCTGACACCTCAATTCAAGATCCATGTATTTATTTTAAAATGTGAAGTTCATGATTAAGATGTAAAGTGAAGAAGACCATCAACTTCTGTCACCACACAATGGTTATATGGAGAACCTCATGGGTGTGTGACCAGTTACACAGGACACTGGTTCAGGAAGGCTCCACACCTGGTTTAATGTTATGTTGTTCTTGTCTTGAAATTCTTAATAGTATTTTATAAACAAAGATCCCTGCATTTTCATTTTGTACTGGGACCCACATATTTTGTAGTCAGTCCCGACCGTGTGAACAATTTAAGCCCCACAGATATGTTTCTATCTTCGACTTTCTAGTAAGACTCTTCATAAGGAATATCACCCTCAAAGGCTAAGCTAAATGGAACAGGAGGTAGAGCCAAGGAGAAGGGAAAGCATTTTGGGGAAGTTGAAAATGTAAAGACAAAAAGTAATTATGGATTTTAAAGAAATGATTGAATCTTTCCACTCCCAGGAAGTTGAGTTAAAATCATAATGCAGAAGAGCAGCTCTTTGATTGCTAACCAGAAGTCACTACGGGAAAAAGGAAATCCAATGTTTGAACCATAGGACATTGAGAAGCAAATTAATTTGAGTTCTTTTCTAAAGTTCATTTAAAAGGACTAACTGGAACTGTTTCAGAAAGAACAGTTAAAGGGCTGCTGACGTATTCTCAGGTTGGTCCTAAGTAGCACTTGGAGTAGGTCTGTTATAGAGGAAGTAGAAGCATAAAACTATGCCTAAGTATTAGCAGCGATTAAAAGTATGCCAGTGGGTGGGAGTGGGTAAAATTATTTACTTTATCAAGTGGAAGAGCTAAGCATGGAGGAAAGAGCTTACAAGAGAGAAAAGTGGGCACTTTGGAGGGAAGTGTATGGGGAAAATAACTGAAAACAGTATGAAAAGAGTATTACAGCATACAAAACGCTCAAAAGAGTCAGTGAGGACTTACTACATGGGCACTAATGAGCACTAATAAGCTCTCCAGGATTTGAGGCCTAAGGCTATTAGTGTATTAAAAGTTCTCACACTTGTTCACAATAGGTTATATCCAGTCAATTCTCCCTCTAGGAAGATAAATTGTACGCAGATGCAGAATAATAACTAATGTATGTAGAGTGCATCATAATTTACATACATGATCTTTTATGTAAAAGATTTTTTATGCTTATAACATCCCCATAATGTGTATAGTATAATACCACTTGACAGATGAGATAATGAGGCTCAGAAAAGGAAAGTGAATTCCCTAAGAATACAAGTCAGAAGGTAATAGTCATCTTATTCCAAAACCTGTGCTTTTCCCACCATAAATGTAATGAATGGCATGTAATATGTTCTAATGTTAAAACAAGGTTAACAATAATGACAATAACCACAGGACCTCTTCTGAAGCCCTTCTTTCTTTCCTTCCTTCCTTCTTCTCACCGTCCATCCATCCATCCATCTATCCATCCGTCCACTTCTGGGTGAACTGTGGTTTTAAAAAGATGGTCAGTGCACCTCAAGGCTTTTTCTAGATCTGCCATTATTAAACATTGTCTTTTAGGAATGATCCCTGTAATGTGTCTATTCATCAGACTGGTACTTTCAAAACTTATGCTGTCCACAGGATGGCAACTGGGGGTAACTTAGTATGTGACCGAAATGGCTCTCATGTGACTTTCAGTGAATGTGACAGGTATTGCAGTGAGTCTGGAAGGCAGCCGGCACTAAGTAAAAATTGTGATGTAAACAGAAGTCAGGTTTTGTAGCTATTTGCTTCTGCCCTTGTCCTTTCCTCCTCAGTCTCTATTCTACCTCCCAATCACGCTGATAAAACTTAACTTTTAATTGAGGTGCTAAGAACTTTCAAAGACCTTGCATTTTAACAGGGAATTTTATGAAGAAAAATAAAAGGAGAGCACAAAAGCGGGAAGGAGGGAATATGAGGAGAGGGGGTGAGTACTTGGAATTTCCCTACTGAGCATTTCTACTCTCCATTCCTAGTCTGGGGTTTCTAAGAACTTAGATTATCAGTCTTCTCATCTCTCCACTTCCAGTTTGTTTATAAGAGAATGACTAAGCAAAGGCTTGGCAACTCTACCTCAGAGGGATTGCTAATACTGCTCTAGACTAGAGTACTGAGGTCAGAGATGTGATACTATGAGTTGCTCTGGCCATGTGCATAGGAAACAATATTCTCCTTTCCTACACTGCATTTTTGTCAAAAATTAAGATGAGAAGTTTAGGCAAGAAGCCGAAGAATGCAACTCTCCTCATATCCTACTTTCTCATCAGCCCACTGCATTCTGGTCTCTCTCCCCACCACACCCCTGAAATTGACCTCACCAAGGTCACCAACAATCTTGTTACTGCTGCCACCATTAAGCACTCTTTTGTTCTTGAAATACTTTTGTCCTTTTACTTTCTCGACACGCTATGTTCTTGATATCCACCTACCTATTTGGCTACCCGTCTCCTCTTCACACTTGGCTTCCTCTGTCAGTCCCATTAAGGTTGGCATTCCATAGGGATTTATCCTGGCCTTTGATCTCTTCCTCTTCTATACAGTCTCCTTAGGTGGCCTCACATGTTACCAGTTTCAGTTATTCCCTACATGCTAATTCCAAGAATCCCATTTCAGTCTGATTTCTTACCTGAGCTTTAAACCTGCAGCTATACCCGCCAACTGAAAATTAGTACTAGTTTACCTTAAAGATATCTCAATTTAACATGCCTAAACCTGAACTGTCCCCAAACCATTCAATCTTCTTTCCCCGCTGACCCAATGAATGGAAATACTACCAAGTCAGAAACTTGGGCACAGTTCTTGACTCTGTTTTACCTCCCTTCATCTATTACTGAATCCTGTGAATTCTACCTCCCAAATCTCTCTCCAGTCCATCCACTTCTCTCCATCCCCACTGCTAAAGCACTGATCCAGACCAGCCTTATCTCTTGCCCTACATTACTGTGTGATGGTCTCTAACCAAGCCCCTTTGCCTCTTGTCCTGTTCACCTCCATCTTCACATCACAGCCAGACTAATGGTTCTTAAATGCAAATTTGATTATGTTATTCTCCAGCTCTCCATTGTGCTTGCAGGCCTCTGGATAATCTGACTACTGCTAACCCGCCCCAGCCTAATCTCTCTGACTCAGCCCTGATCCTGATATTTCAGTCACACTGAATTTTCCTTGCACATTTCTCTCTTTCCCTTTTCCCGAGGCCTTTCCACATTCTATTCCTTTTTTCCTGACATTTCTTCCCTGAATAATTCTTCATCATTCTTCCTGTCTCCATTTAGACATCATTTCCTCCCCAAAGTCTTTTCTGATCCCCCCACCCCAATGCCTTGCTTCAGGCTTAGCCCCCTCTCCTCTTTGCTCCTGTAACCCCTCTGTTGCCCTTATTGCCAAGATGTGTCACCTTGAGATGCAGTTGTCTATTTACTAATCTGTAACCTCACCAGATACTGCGATATGAAGACATAGGCTTGTCTATTACAGTTCACTGTTGTGTTCTCAGTACTTAACAGAGAGCCTGCAACAAAGTAGGTACTTACTAAACAGTCCCTGAAGGAATAAGTGAACTTGGTGGTAAATCTATTTTTTTTAAAGCTTTATGTTGTTAAGTTAGATAAGAATTTTTTTAGTGAAACATATACAATAAAAATAAACCAACAAGTAAACCCTCTGGTTTAGAGAACCTCCATTCTGAAGAACTCAACATCAAAACTGAATATGTATATTTATTGGCTACTACTAAAGAACTGTGTTGATATGTTTTGTGATACCTGCCTGAGAGTTCTAGTCACAGGTCAATAGGCCCATTAAAAACCAGAAAGCGTGGGTAGTGCAGACAAGCACACAGAGAGAACCAAGCAGTCTGCATGGTCATGAGTGGCCAAAGTTTCTGTTTCTATGCATACCCTTTGGGTCACTTACCCCCTAACTACCAACCTTACTATTGTTTCTTCTCCTTTAGAACAGGTTTGGGATGTCACATGGACTCAGCCTCTTCTTTTGGTCCCATCCTGCTCCCAACACTGGAGTTGGAAGTGCAGCTCAGCTTCATGATGGGTAGGGTGGCAGAATCTTGGGTATGTCCATCTTGATATTGCTGAGAACTTTGCTAACTTGGGAGGCATTAGCCATATGAGGCCACTGAGAACTTGAAATGTGGCTAGTGAGACAGAGGGACTGAGTTTTAAATTAAATTTAAATTTAAAAACTAAATTTAATGGAAAACTTTTTTTTTTTTTTTTTTTTTTTTTTTTTTTTTTTTTTGCTGTACGCGGGCCTCTCACTGCTGTGGCCTCTCCCGTTGCGGAGCACAGGCTCCGGACACACAGGCTCCGCGGCCATGGCTCGCGGGCCCAGCCGCTCCGCGGCACGTGGGATCTTCCGGGATCGGGGCACGAACCCGTGTCCCCTGCATCGGCAGGCGGACTCTCAACCACTGCGCCACCAGGGAAGCCCCTGGAAAACTTTTAAATATGTTTGGAACAACAGATATGTGAGTTTGCTTTTTCAATTGTCAGTTTATGTAATCTAAATCAAGTCTTTCTAATCAAAAGTTAGCTCTCATATTGAGCTGTGGTACAAGTGTATAATATACACCAGATTTTGAAGCTTCAGTAGGAAAAAAAGAACATAAGATATCTCATTATTTTTTATATTGATTACATGTTATAATAATAATATTTTAGATATATGTGGTTAAAAGAAGTATTAAAATTAATTGCACCTGTTTCTTTTTAGCTTTTTTAATGCTACTATTGAAAATTTTAAATTATACATGCAGCTCTCATTATATTTCTTCTGAACAGTATTAGTTTAGGGGCCAGGCTGGGCCTAAAGACAGATGTGCAGAGGAGACTGGCAGCCTTTAATCCTTTCTGCTTTATCACTTATGAAAATAACAAGACTAAGACTAATGTCAACCCTACGGTATTAGCTAACACTGTTGAACCCTTACTAAGTGCCAGACTGTTCTAAATTTCATAACAATTCTCCGATGAAACTATTTTTATTCTCATTTAAAAGATGGAGAAACTGAGGCACACAGTTGAAGTAGTTTATCTCACAGTCTGTAATTGGTAAAGCCAGGATATGAACACAGATACATCTAATTTCAGAGCTTTCACATCAGTGAAATGGCAAGATAACACTTCAAATGTGCTACTTAGTACATTTTCTGAACTCTATTTAAGGAGACAGTGTAACAGTCATTAATACATTAAACACTATGTATTGTCATTAAGTCAAATGATTAAGTCAGCTGGGTGCTCTACTTAATACCAAAAAAGAATGAAGCTTACTCTTTTGTAGTTCAAACACACAAATAAATCCACAGCTCTGTTTGCCAGGTATTGTTTAAGTCTGAGAAAAGTAAGTGAACTCATGAAGCTATTTTTAAAAAATAATCAAGATAATTGGTTTGCTGCAAACAAAAATGCCAAGGAATCCTAACTTCCCTGTGCTAGAAGTGGAATTCATTTTCTCTGTAGTCAACTTACTAGCAAAATATTTTACACTAACATGCATTTAGTATGCTTCTATCTGTACTTTTGAATGTACTTTCACTCATTCATTCATTCACTCATTTTTCAGTTATTAACTGAGTGTCAATATTCCAAAAATTGGCTGTGAAATGAACATAAGAATGCACAGTCTAAGAAGAGAATTCGTGCCTGGAGAAAATAGCACCAGAGAGAGTGTAAGTGGGGACCCATAGTTATATACATCCAACCTCCCTGTGAACTACAGTGTTTTTTAAAGTTTATGATTGTATGACCCCAAATATATGTTTTTAGGTATTGGTTGGGATATTTAACCATTGGTGTAACAGAAGATTCAAAGCTTGATCTCAGCTGTTATAAAAACAATGCAGCTGATGAGTGAAAACAAATGCCAGGAACAACCATGCTGATGATAAAGGAAGGACATTGTGGGAAGCACCATTTTATAATAACTTGAGGCATCCCATCTAATGAGATTATAATTTGGCTCTCACTTATTGGGTAACATAACAGACAGCTTCAACTATCATTTGTCTAGCATCCATTAAGTACTGTCTTCTTTATGATAGTTAGCTTTGTGTGTTGGACAATAAGTGAGGTGGGGGAAACCAACTAAGGTATATGAGAAATAAACCTTAATGACAACAAACAATTTGTCAGACATTCTTTTTCTTCAGCTTTAACATTTAGGTGCCATATAGTGAATTAAATGATCTAACCCATCTCATACATCATCCAAACCACAGAACACACTGCTATAGTCAAGCTTCTCTAGAAGATTACCTGACAGGTGATATATGAATCCATGGAGGGATTGTATGATGAAGGAACATTAAAGATGACAAGTCTTCTAGGCCAGCTACTTTCATTTCATAACAGGCACACACATATTTCTGGCTAAATAGGGGGGACTAACTTAACTAAGTTTGATTTTACATAGTCTGTGGGCTTAAGGGAAGCGATAGAGGACCACAGCACAAATACATGGAAACTAAGTATTAATGTCAGTTTCTGTGACATTTATTCATTCAACAAACATCGACCAAGCATTTACTTTGGGTCAGCACTATCCAAGAACCAGAATTTTCTTTTGGGAGCCCAGGTGGGTCCTATTCAGGATGACCAAGCTAATAAGCATGAGGCCAAGGGCTCAAGCAGAATTCTTCTGACTATAAACTCAGCAGTCTGAACAGTGTCACATGCTGCTTCTCAGCACCTAGTGATAAATGGTTTGGCTCCTGCCCCATTTAACTTCCATAGTCCTTCCAGTCACCTTCCCCCACAGCAAGGTCTCTTCCATCACTCCATGACCTGGCTGAACTTATCAACTTTGAATAGAGAATTTGATACACAGTAATCTATATATGAGCTATAAACTTGACCTCTAATTCTCTTTTAATTTGATAAAAGAACATAGAAGGCAGACTAAATGGATAAATTGTTTTAAGCATTTTACAGAAGTGAAGATTCCAAACTAATTTTCAAGGCTTGATACTGCAGATTAATTTGATGTTATATTAGACTCATTGGATTGTTTTTCTATTTATATATTTGCTTCCAATTTTGGGGATACACACAGAGCCTATGTGGTACCAAGGAATAGGTAACTTCTTGCAAAAAAGCAAAGCTCAAGACCTAAAGCAGACAAAATAGACAAAGAAAAGGTGGAGAGAAGTGTTTCCTGAATACCTACTATGTTTTAAATTCTGTCCTAGTCCCTTTTACATATATTATTTTAATTTATTTATAATAAAAATCCTACAGAGTATTATCTTCATGTTACTAAAGAAGAAACTGAGATTTAGCAAGTTTATCTAGTATGTCCCAAGTTACCAGCTAGTTAGTGGTAAAGCTGAAGGTAAAGCCAAAATCTGTTTAATACCAAACCTCTTTCCACATGGCATGCTGTCTCATGCCTACAATTTGTCTCTAAGTTTGCTGCTTCATCAATTACTTTGCAGGTAGATGGAAACAGAGGTTCTTATCTCTTATTTAAATTCTTCTCTTGCTCAGTCTCTTTATCAAAATGAGATTGTGCTTGCTGGTCTTTTAAGTGAACATTTTTGGAATAATGCTTAATTCTTTACATCCTTCAGTGGCTGAAGACTTCACAGCCCTTCCTATATGTTACCCTTCATATGGAGAAAACTTCCCTTCCCTAGACAGACTTTAGAGTAAACTGATCTTATTAATTCTAGTTTTTTAAAAAAGATTATTTAGAAGCTGTCTTATAAAGAGATTTCTGATATTCAAAGGACTAGTATACACTAAAGTGTACTCAATTCTACAATTATACTGAGCACCATGTAATCTTTCATATTTGTATGCTAAAATATCGGCCACCATTTAAAGCTACTTTACCTGCCACTTTTTTTTTCTGTTTTTTTTTTTTTTTTTTTTAGAGTTTGCTAGACCAAGCCTCTTTATTTTGCAAAGAAACTCAGGTTTGCAGGGGCTGGGGGACGGGAGGCATCTGTCTCACCCAGGTTAACTAAACGGCATCCTTGTCTGCTGGTCACAGCTTTTTTTTTTTTTTTTTAGTTTCTGCTTTATAACAAAGTGAACCAGTCATACATATACACCTGATCCCACATCCCTTCCCTCTTGCGTCTCCCTCCCTCCCACCCTCCCTATTCCACACCTCCAGGCGGTCACAAAGCACCGAGCTGATCTCCCTGTGCTATGCGGCTGCTTCCCACTATCTATCTACCTTACGTTTGGTACTGTATATATGTCCATGCCTCTCTTTCGCTTTGTCACAGCTTACCCTAAAAATGTCATGAAGAACCTAGGGGTAAAACAGGAATAAAGACACAGACCTACTTGAGAATGGACTTGAGGATATGGGGAGGGGGAAGGGTACCTGCCACTTTTTGAAAGGTTTTCTCTGATCTCGCTATAGAACTTGAGATCCTCCCCCCACCCCTTATGGCACATATCACTTTTATTCACATTTGCAGAGTATGCACTGTATGCCAGCCACACCATGGTGAATATAGCAACATCATCCTTGCCCTCATGGAGCTTAAAATCTAGCAAGGTAACCCCATATCCATACAACTAATAAAGGGATAATTCCATTTATCATAAGTGCTGTGAAAGAAAATTCTCTGATATTATGCATTGTGTGGAGAAAATTAAAAATTCAATAACTGATGATGTATACTTTTCTTCCTGTTTACAAAATTCTAGATAATGGGCTTCCCTCTCTAACCTAACACATATCTCATACTTACTAGGATGTGCAAAGAACCCAACTTGCAAAAAGAAAGTTTATCTTTCTCAAAAGTTTACCATGAACAAAAATGTGTGTAAATCTATATGAGGAAAACTACAAAACTCTGATAAATGAAATCAAAGGAGAACTAAATAAATGGAGAGATAGTCCCTGTTCATGGACAAGAAGACTCAATATTGTCAAGATATCAGTTCTTGATCTATAGATACAATGCAATCCTAATGAAAATACCAGCAATTTATTTTTTTTGGATATTGACAAACTGATTCTAAAGTTTATATGGAGAGGCAAAAGACCCACAATAGCCAACACAGTATTGAAGGAGAAAAACAAAGTAGGAGGACTGATGTTACCCAACTTTAGTACTTACTATGAAGCTACAGTAATTAAAATATTGTGGTATTGGTGAAAGAATAGACAACTGGATCAATAGAACAGAGAGCCCAGAAATAGACCCCCATAAAGATGGTCAATTGTTCTTTGACAAAGAAGCAAAGGCAATACGAGCAAGTTAGTCTCTTCAGCAAATGGTGCTGGAACAACTGGACATGTACATGCAAAAAAAAAAAAAATGCAGCTAAACACAGACCTTACACCCTTAACAAAAATTAACTCAAACAGATCATAGACCTAGATGTAAAACACAAAACTATAAAATTCCTAGTAGATAACATGGGAGAAAACTTAGATGACTTTGGTTATCATGACGCCTTTTTAGATACAACACCAAAGGAATGATCCATGAAAGAAATAATTGATAAGCTGGACTTCATTAAAATTAAAAACTTCTGCTCTGTGAAAGCAATATCAAGAGAATTAGAAGACAGGCCACAGACTGGGAGAAAATATTTACAAAAGACACATCTGATAAAGGACTGTTATCCAAAATATACAATGAACTCTTAAAGCTCAACAATAAGAAAACAATCCAACTAAAAAACAGGCCAAGATCTTAAAAGATACTTCACCAGAGCAGACATATAGATGGCAAATAAGCATATGAAAAGATGCTCCACAGCATATGTCATCAGGAAAATGAAATTAAAACAATAAGATATCACTACACACTTTTTAGAATGGCCCAAATCCAAAACACTGACAACACCAAATGCTGGTGGAGGTAGAGCAACAGGAACACTTACACTTTGCTAGTGGGATCGCAAAATGGTACAGCCACCTTGGAAGACAGTTTGGCAGTTTCTTACAAAGCTCAACATACTCATAGCATACAATTCAGCAATTGCACTCCTTGGTATTTACAAAAAAGAGTTGAAAACTTATGTCCACACAAAAACCTGCACACAGATGTTTATAGCAGATTTATTCATAATTGCCAAAACTTGGAAGCAACTAAGATGTCCTTCAGCAGGTGAATGGATAAATAAATTGTGGTACATGCAGACAATGGAATATTATTCAGTGCTAAAAAGAAACACGCCATCAAGCCATGAAAAGATATGGAGGAAAGTTACACGCATATTACTAATTGAGAGAAGCCAATCTGAAAAGGCTACATACTGTATGATTCCAACTATATGATGTTCTGGAAATGGTAAAGTTATGGAGACAGTAAAATGATTAGTGGTTGACAGAGGAGGAGGAGGAGGAGATAAATAGGCAGAACACAGAGGGTTTTTAGTTTAATGAAAATACTCTGTATAATACGATAGTGATGGATATATATCATTATACATTTGTTCAAGCTCAGAATGTACAACAAAAGTGGGTCCTAAGGTAAAATGTGGACTTTGGGTAATTGTGATATGTCAATGTAGGTTCACCCTTGGTAAAAAATGTCCCCTTCTGGTGAGTGACGTTGATAATGGAGGTGGCTATGCATGTATGGGAAATCTCTGTACCTCCCTCTCAATTTTGTTGTAAATGTAAAACTGCTCTAAAAAATAAAGTCTTAAAATAAAAGCATTCTATGGCTTCATATTAGTGAAGCAAAGACATTTGTGGACAAAACCTGAAGAAGTGAAGATTTCCCTGAGTTTATAAGAGAGCTGCCTCTCTAATCCTTAAGCCAAAGAACCACTTAAGGATCTACGATTTTGGTGAATTCTAATTAGAATAATTGAATGTCAGATTGAAAAATATCCTTAGAATTAACTAATTCAAAAGGTCAAGACTTTTAACTTTTACAATTTTTAAGGAGAAAGATGGAGGGTTGCCAGCCTTTTATTTTGCCAAGTGAGGAAGTAACATAAAATGTACCATCTATTTAGCTGTGATCCCATAAATGAACAGGCATTTGGAAACAAAAGAGGAAGAAGAGCATCATCTCAGTATCAAGGACAGCCTCTCCTAAGCAAGGACAGGTATAAATTTATAGCAATATAAAGATAGGTATAAACATAAACATAGATTAAATGTTATAGCTACATAAAATTTGTCTTTAGTTTTTTCATTTTATCTTAGACTGGTCAAAACTGGAGTTTAGGAAACTCTGATCTCCTCCAAACTCTTCACAGGGGCAATGACTGACCAGTGTTACAAATTAGTGGCCACTGGGGCTGGAACCAGTACCCAAGTCATTGGAGCCCACTTCAGTGTTTCTTCTAATCACCATATGCTTGGACTTTGGGAACATGACAAAGGGCCCAAGATGGAAGGTGAGGTGAATCCTCCCCTACATATAGGATTGGGGCAACCCTGGGATCAGGGAGATAGAGAAAAAAAGTGGGAGAAACATTCTGAGGCAAGGAAATGAGTGCATTTTTAGTTCCTAAGAACATTCTCCTCTTTCCTCAGTCTTCCCTCTCCATCAGGGAAAAATGATTATGAAAACAATAAATTGATGGGCAATTTGTCAAAGCCTAATATGTTCTCAGAACTGTGTGAGGTGTTTTAATCCTCATACTCCTTTGAGGTAGCTCTTCTCAGATGAGGAGACTAAGACTCAGTGAGGAGAAGTAATCTGCCTAAAATCAGCAGCTGGAATTCATATCTAACTCAAGTTCAGATACCCATTAACTATATGCCATACTGTCTTATATAGTGCTACCCAGGAGAAAGGAAGTACTATATTTGTTGAGCTTCTACTGTGTGCCAGGCCCTGGGTTTAGTGTTTTTCGTAATTTGTTTTCATGTATTCCTGACCTCAATCCTATTTATCTTCTTTGTTTCACAGATAAGGTAACTTAGGCTGAAGATCACACAGCCAGTAAGTGGAGGAGCCAGAAATTTAAAAAACCAGAATGATTCCTATTGGGCCCTGAAGTAGAGATTCATCAAGAAGCTAAAAATAAGTATACTTTTGTGTTGAATTCAAATACATATAATAGCAGATCAATAAGCCATACTCTAGTTACATTAGGACATTTTCATAAATTGATAGGTTGAATCATTCAAAATTGCCATTTTGTGGGTCAAAAGTGGTTGAATATTATGATTGCATATGGTTTGATCTAATATACATCATTAAGTTTTACTACACCAGAGTTCTCTGCCTCTACCTAACCTCTGCAATAAGTTAAGGACTAGCAAGCTAATAAGAATAGTGATAATAAGAAAAATATTAATAATAACATTATGAACTATTTAATTTTTTTAAAAAACTACTTCTACCATTATTTTTATTGTGCTAAAAATACATAACATAAAATTTACCATCTTAACCATTTTCAAGTGCATAGTTCATTTGTGTTAAGTATGTTTACGATGTTGTGAAACAAATCTCCAGTACTTTTTCATCTTGCAAAACTGAAACTCTCTACCCATTGAACAATGAGAGACACTATGAGGGACCATGTGGCTGGTGGTATCAGATCAAAGGACTTTTCCAAAATAGGTTCATCTGGAATTTTGTGTGAAATTTTCTAAGCTTTAATGTTGGCTTCAAAAAATAGCTTTGTTGAGAGATAATTCAAATACCATAAGTTTACCCAATTAAAGTGTACAATATAATGATTTTTTAGTATATGAACAATATTGTGCAGCCATCATCTCTATCTAGTTCCTAAACATTTTCATCAACCCCCAAAGGAGATCTTGTACCTATTAAGCAGTGACTTTCCATTCTCCCCTCTTCTCAACCCCTAGTAACCACCATTCTACTTTCTGTTTCTATGAATTTGAATGCTTTGGATACCTCAGATTTCTACCATTTTTGAACATGTAAAATCTGCAAGATGCTTCATGCGCTTTATTTAATTCTAAAAAAAATTCTATGAAATACTATTATCTTCATTTATAGCCTAGGAAATTAAAAAGGTAAGGTAGACATCAAGTCACATCTGAAACTAACCCAGTATTACATGTGTTCAAATTTGCTGTATCCAAACTGATAAGAATAATTTCTACCACAGAGAAGATTTCCCATATTTTTTATTAGTGGGAGGTGGTGGTGGTGTGGATTTCCAAACACCCAAATAATGGAGCTCAATAAATACTTGATTAATGACTAAGCGAATGATGTGACAGAATCCCTCCTTAATTAAAAACAATATGAAAGAATGAGAACTTTGAGGGAGAACACGCAAAATCTCATGGTAACATTATACATGTAGCGAAAGCTTTGGGCTGATTTTTCTAAAACAGCAAAACTTATAGAGACCACATACTATGAGCTATACTATACTGAAAAAAATGGATAGACTTCTTATATAAACATAAGATATCTAAAAAAAAATGGGAAAAAAGGACTTAATTATAAGAACAAAACAGCATTCCATTCTGGAATATCATTGACAAATTTAATTGAACTCTGGAGGAAATAGGATGTTTTAAAATGGGTTAAATGTTAGATGAAATATTATTTAGTATGTTACTCAGAGTTGGTACATAAACAAGTAAGAGAAACTGAGTGTGGAAGAACAAATGATGCCCTTGTGTTTGTAGCACTTAAAAGAATGAACAATAATTGGCTAGAAGAAAACAGAAGATTTGTGGTCATATTTCACTTTTTTCGTTTTAACAGAAAGACAAAATTGGAGAAAACAGTTATATTAGAGACTTTGTCATTCATAAAACAAATGAAGCAGAACTGGAAGAGAGAGTGGCAAAATATTTACATGAAAGGGCATCCTTATTTTTAAATTATTGAAATGGGATTTACTTTCAAACTGAGGTCACATTTTTAAGAATTTTTTTTGAATTTTAAAGAAAAATTACATGATAAATAATTCTTCCTTAAATAAATTAATTAATAAAAAGTAATGAACTTATTAAAATAGGTATATATTTATAAACATTCATATTCCTAAACCAATAAAAATGACTTTAGATTTACAGAGATATTAAATATTACAGATATTTTCACCTGTATTCCCTCCATTCTATGAATAAACACATTTGTTACTAGTTTTCTTTTCCATTGAAACTCTCCCAATAAAGACTTTTCTTTTAATGTGTGAAACTTCAGAAACTTAATATCTCTATGTCCCAATACACTTAAAATTTTCTTCAGATATTTCGCTTAAACTTGAGTTTGAAGACAACCAAATTTTTGCTCTGTGAATTGTAGAAACGCTAATGACCAAATCCTTCTGAGATTTGTCAACTATCCAGATGTTAAATCTTTCTTTTCCCTTTTTCTGAGAAAGAAATTTATTCAGCTCAATTCAATGCAAATCATTCTGTCATCTTTCAAGAACAAAAGACTGAAGGAATTATAGGTCTTAATTTTTACCTACAACTATCCAAAATAATGTTTTAGAAAATTTGAAGAATTATAGAATTTCAGTGCTGGGTGGACCCTTCAAGATAATCAAATACATTCCCTTAATTTTACAGAGAAAGTAGCTAAGCTCAGGCACGACAAAGTTAGGGTTGTAGGCCATATCCAAACACAGTTTCCTAATAACCATCTAAGGCAGGGCCCAAACTGTTAACTTCCTCACTCTCTTGTCCAGATCCTAGATAATATAAGGTTCTATTTGAATAAATTAAATGGTACTATTTTTTGAGGAAGAAAACTCCAGGCTATTGAAGTGAAATAACACTGATTCCTGTACCCTAAGATATCACTCTACATAAACAGTAACTGCCAGTGCTTCAGAGCTGGCACAGTGGCAAGAGCACTGGAGCATTCCAGCCCAAATGGGAAGCTGGCTGAATCATTTTAACTGCTCTGCGCCTCAGTCTGCAAAATGGGAATAATGTCCATTCCACGTAGCTGAGAGGATAGACCTAGATAAGGAGTAAAAGGACTTGAAGGCTCCACACTACACGACACAGGCCCAGCCATGATTTACGCACAGACCTACTTCAGTAGGTATGTCCTACCTGCACCAACAATAAAGGACCTTGAGACACAGATTAAGTGACTATCTAGCACAAACCCAAGAAATCTCAGAAAAAAAAAAAAAAACCCGGCAAACCCACACTATGAATAAAAGGAAGAAATATACTCTGGCGTATCTGACGCCAGGAAGTAATAATGTCATTTTGAAATTACAGGTAGATGTGTTCCCCTTTTCCCCACTCCCTCACACTCTTTTCTAGCACATTTTGGGGAGCTTTGGAAAAAGAATAGAAGAGACAAAAAAGTACTTTGCCCGGCAGGAATACAAAATTGTAAAAGCACAGACAGCACTACAGAGGCGTGCTGCCATTCACTCACAAAGAATTTTGTGCATGTAGATGGCTGATTAATTGCCGGCCTGCCTAGACGAAGCTGCAACAAGCCAGATACTGTCAGCATGCCATCGGTTACCATGGAAATGCACAAGGTTCCTGTTTCTGACAAGCCCTTGAATACTGGATAGATTGTGCCATATGTAAATAAGGCAAATTAGTTTTCCTATATCTTCCAGACAAGGTTAGACGAAAAGAAAATATATCTGTTTAAACATACTCTCTAACCTCTTAGATGTGATGAATGGGAAACAGGGGCTTCTTTCTTAGGAAACTGAACTCAGATCGTTAAAACTGAAAGGCACTTGGGGAAAATGACCAAAAAATGCAAAATGCGTTGCCCATTTATAAGGAAGGACTTCAAAGTCCGCCATGCAAAGGTGTATTTATTAGACTTTTGTTTTGTAACCAGAAGTTGGGTTTTTTGTCCTGTTCTTTACAAAATTATAAAATGTCTAGCAGTTATTTTTATAGTATTAGATTAGAAATTTTATATTCTTGTCACAAAATTTTTACTTATTGCACAATCCCTAGACTGCATTAGGCTGAATACTGAGTCACAAACCAGCATAATTTAAAATATTTAACTCCGCTACCAGGAACACTTACTTTTGCATTATATTTTTGGGGGTTTCTTTTTTTTTTAAACAGTTTTTGCCAGCACTGTGAGACTTTATAACTTCTTTCCATGTTGTAATAATAATTTATAATTAACTGAATCTGATGTGATTTCAAAAACTTATAATTACTATTAGGATATTTTAAAGTACATAATGACTCAAATCCCTTGTATCTTTCATGACACAGGACTACTCTGATAGCTATGTAAAATTATATATTTTTAAAATTTAATCTGTTTAAACAGTAAAAATGCCAGAAAGTGCTGGAGTACTTTTTATAACATAGCTTCTCTGAACAATATTTAAATGTGCATTTCTTAAAATAAAATGTTATATCTCTATTATCACCTCAATTTTAAATACACACTTTTTTCTTTATTTTCAGTCAGATTTTCTAAGGATACTTGTATGTAAAATTTCCACATTTAAACTCAAATATTCATATGCTATTCAAGAAAGCTACTACATATACAAACACCAAAGATATCTATAATTATCCAAATTAACCCTTCCCTAAATTTAAATTAATGTTCTCTCTCCTTTCTGGGTAAAGGTAAGAAAATTTATTTTCTATCAAATGATCCATGTATTAGATATGCCCAGAATTCCAACTTGATTATAATAGACTATATGTTGTTCCCATGTTTTAGAATTTAGAGGTGAAATCTATCTAAAGACCCCCAAATTTTAACATATTCTTATAATTGAATATTATCCAAGAAAAATAAAAAGAAGGCATTATCTTATATGTTCATTTTTATGTAAATAATATGCTACATGGAACTATCAAAAATATTGACTTTTTGTATTGCCCTATTTGACATATTTTTTCCCCTGAAAAAAATACTCCTTATACTCTTCAATAAGAATTGATGTGTAGAGTGAATGGGTTTCATGAAAATTTCTAAACAAATTTTAAGAGCATATTAATTTACACAACAGTAAAGAAGAAATCAAAGAAAACTACCTGATAATTCTGGCTAGAACAAGTGCCTATGCCTAAAAATAACACGATTTTTCTTTCTGTTCTGTATTTTGTTTCACATATGGACAGTCAAACAAGTTATCACATGTTTTAGGTCGTTCCAGTCCTTATGCAATGAAATACATGACCTAGAGACGACATTTCATTTTGTTCTTTTTTCCCCCTTTAAAGCAGAAAAATTATAATTAAATGCATTAGGACTTCTTGCATGGCCATATGACAATGTCCACTTTTCTTACAAGAAATCTTCCCAAGTTCTTTAATTGTGAGCATGTATATTTTAGGACTTAAATAGTAATCTGTATGCTAGAAGCCAAAAGTTTCACAATGGAAAGTGGCCAAATTTCTTTTTCAAGTGTTATTATATGAAAAAAACCTCATCTTCATAGTTACAAGACACATGTTGTATGTGCTAGGAATATGTTAGAAACAATGAGATTGGCTCTGTCCATGTTTTTAACTCTGCACTTTAGCATTCATAATTTCCAAACTGTATGCTTTAAGCTGAAAGATAAATATTGAGAGTATTTTACTTTATTGCTTAAATATGGTAAATATTTAAGCAATAAAGTATTATTATATTATACTCTGACATATCACTAGAATGGTATTAAGGACAGGATAGTCAATGAGAGAATAGATCTTGTAATCATTGTGAGGAGGATAAATGTTTTCTAGGAGGAACATACACATTTGCTACTTTTAAGAGGCAGTACTGTAGTGTGGAAAGAATAGTCAGTCATTCATTCACTGAGTATTTACTATATGCCACTTAATCCGGCATAGTAAGGTCCCTGCCTTCATGGAGCTTATACTCTAGTAGGGGTAGAGATAAACCAGGGGAAAAAAAACCATCAGAGTTCTAAACTGTGCTTTGCCTCTCAAATCCTGAATTCCTTTTACTTGCATCACCCTTATGATATAAATCATATTCTCTTTATAGTTATTTCTGTATATCTTTCTACTTTACCTACCATAAAAATTTCTTATGAGTATCAAATATGGTCTAGGTCTTTTTCATCTTTGGATCTTCCACCATCTTGAACATATAGTAGGTTCTCCAATGATATTTGTTGAATAAGTGGATACATAACTCTCCTGGTCACTTGTAGTGTAATTTTAGGCAAGGCACCTGACTCTAGGAGTTTTTGGTTTTTTCACCTATAAGCAGAGGTACTAAAATAAGTCCTCTTTAAGGTTAAATTTTGTAATTCTATAATATTACTTGCTGCTGTAAGTCAGTTAACAACTTTACTCTTCTTATTCTACTGGCTTAGAAAATTTTCATCCTCAAAATTATATTAGTCTAAAATTTGTTTTTATTCTTTTGGCTATCATTTTTCAAGAATAATTTTTAAAATATAATCTTTTTATTTTTCATAGAAAATTATGCCTAGATCTGCTATTAAATCCTAATTCAAGATGTTGCTTGTTACTTGTTTGATGTACAAAATAGGCAGGAAAATCATGCACAGGAAAAAAATTCAGTTTTTGAAGTGTTAAATCAAGTGAATGAAGTAAGACAGAAGCAATACTTTCTGCAACAAAAGACAAGAGCTTCCTTCCTCTAAATCCCATACACATATGGCTGCTTGTCCCAAGCTCACGGATAATTTACAAACAGTGGGTGATGTGCTATAAAGAAAATGACTCAATGGCCCATCGGTAATTTAAATATGTGACAAAATGTTTAAATGTTTTAAACAATGTAAAACACTAGAGACTTAGCAGTTTGAAAGCAAGTGTGGACAATTTTTTTTTCTAGTTTATTGGCTTCATTTTGCACCAGCCCAAATAGACATCCAGCATTTGATTCTTCCTGAGGCGTAGTATGTAATCTTCCACTAGACAACTCACTGGAAAATAAGGAGGAGAATATCCAGCTTTGAGAATAGCCTGGCCAATGTCTATGTACCAA
Source organism: Mesoplodon mirus (assembly GCF_964341445.2). Classification (NCBI taxonomy): domain Eukaryota; kingdom Metazoa; phylum Chordata; class Mammalia; order Artiodactyla; family Ziphiidae; genus Mesoplodon; species Mesoplodon mirus. Next base: position 49,136,270 of record NC_138982.1, read on the forward strand.
ATGCGAATGTCTATAATTGAAAAAAGCAGAAATTCAAGGTCTTACTTAAGGTTTTCATCTATCATGGGAACTACTTCATTCATTTTCTTATCAGCACAATGACAGCCCCAATCTCCATAGATCAGCATTTTGAAATAAAACTTCAGATTATTTTTGTGTTGACATTTATGTAACCTATATCTTTGTAGACACAAAATAAAGAGCTTTTAGTGCACAATGGTTATAAATAAGGCCCAACCTCCAGTTAAACACCTATAATTTGACTGATTCTCTCAAAACACAAGCAAAAAGAAAAACAAATGAATGTTAGCTGCTTTTCTATTTGCTCAACACAAAAACTGAGGAGTGAAAAAAATGCATTTAGTTAACTGTCTGTTGAGTTTATACAACCTGAACCAAGCAGACCCTTAATAGGGTAGATTTTGGGGGAGGCAGAGATTGATCACTAACAAACAATATAAATGAAACTAATTATTTAACCAAGGTGAAAGAGAAAACAACAATAACTAAAATGAGGGCCTAAAGTATAATAATAATAAAATAGAATTCTAAGTAAAAATTGGTGCTATTTTCCTATTATAAAGAGAAACTCATTTGCAAATGCACATGCTTACCTCAAATAAATGAAATGTTTCGTGGCTATGTTTAGTTGGATCTTGCAAACTGCTTCAGATTGAAATGTATGTTGAAACCTAAAACTGATTTGTTCCATGTAAATCGCATTTAAAACTTTTTCAGCTAAAGATATTGTAAATAAAGCTATTAACTTGAGGATGAGCTCTTTCTTTAGACCTCCGAACCTGTTAAATCTTTGATTATTTTAGGAGAGTTTTTTCTTTCTATGTAAAATATAAAAAGCTAGGAACCATTTTTTTTTCCGTTTGAAAGGGATGGAAGAAATTCCATTCAATTCAACATTTTATTATTATTATTATTATTATTATTATTATTATTATTATTATTATTATCAATCTAAACAAATGAACCTTCCTCCCCTCCTCTGCTTGCCAGTTGAACCATGTCTCAGAAGCAGCTGACTGGATAGGCAGACTTCCTCCAAGAGTTCCTCAATTGGATATTTTCTCTATGGTCTAAATATACTTGGCTATATTTAATGGCAAAGAAACCTAGTAACATGTTAACATTTTGAAACACTTGTCCCTGAAAATATTCTGAGAGTGTTAATTTCATATACCAGCCAAATGCTTTGTCTCCTTTCTTACTATATAGAATATATATAACACTGTACCATAAGGTTAGGTTGGTTTAATTTATTACATAAATATTGTTACTTAATGATTGACATGACATTTGGACTATCAGAATCTGTAATCTGATTTTTTTCCCCCTTATATAACGGGGAAACCTAAAAACCCCTTCATTTTATTTGCAAGCCAATTGCCCTGCGTATTTTCATCAGTTTGGGCCCACTCACTTCAGCTGGGCTATCCATTCAGCATATGATAGTTATTTGGAAACCTGAAAAAAAATACTAGAGGAGAATTCTTTTTTTGCTCAGAGTGTAATATAAATGCATAATTAGTAGGATTTATATTTTGATATATATTGAAAACATTTCAGCATTTCCAGCACATTCATACTCTGGTGTTCTTCCCTCCAAATTATTCACCAGTGATGTCTGCAAAACCAAAAATAACATTTGGACTTGATCGATTCTGTCAACAAAATAAGTGTGCAATATTTAAGTATTCTGACTTCATTAGAGTTTCCTTTACAAGAAAATTATAGTTGTACACATACTGAGGGAGGACAGGAACCCATTCAACTAGATTCTCACTGTAATACAGGGAATTGAGTAGGCATTTCAATATTTTTCTTATCCATATCCTAAGATCTTTGATAAATCCTCAATTTCTGAACTCTCTGATGACAGAGTTATGCTGCTGGGCACTTAGCTTGGGTCACGTCTTCATGGCAAGGGTCAAATTTGTAGAAGGCACTTCATATTCATTTATTCACCTCTCAAGACATTTCTTGAGAGGTAATTACGTTTCAAGTAATTACAAATTAGCCCATTAAGACATATAACATCTGTGAATATTATAAAATTCACTATATAGATCAGGGAATACTCATACTCTCCATACTTAAAGGTCCATGCAGACATTTCTGGATATAGTACAGTACAGAGGATACTTCCTTTTCATGAGTTAGATATAAGAGAGTTTTAAGCCCAAAAAAATCACAATAAACTTTCTAGCCTCATTTTTTAGAACACCAATGTATGTATTATTTCAACAGCTTTAATACAAACCTCCTAATATTATCAAGTGCTATTACCCTCCATTCTAGTCTGGTCTCAACCTATGGCATGTTCCCAAAGGCCACACATGTGATGATGCACTCCTGAAATCCTGCAAATAGCTTAGTCCCCATTAGTTGATACTGACTTGGCTGACGATTTTTTTTCTGTAATGAAGCGTCTCTTTTTTGAACAAAGGTGTCATGTAGTCTGGAAGGCATACAAGTGAGTCACAAAATGTGAAAACATCTTACAAGTCAACATTCACCAAACAGTCATTCACCAAATAGGCACTATATGAACTGGACCCATGTATATTTTTTAAATTTTCTCTCTTCTTTCTTCTCTCCCCCCGCATCCCTCTGTTACTGAGCAAATTGCTCTGCCACAAAGGCCATAAGCATGAGCATCTTCAACGATGAAGAGTAATCACAAGAAGACTCTACCCTGCCCACACCCACACTCCACACTTTCTGGAGTCATCAGAAGACATTCAATTCCAGACTCTACCGATTTGTTGTTATGTGACTTTAGGAAAATTACTTCCTTGAACCTTGTGAGTCTCAGTATTCTCACCCACAGAACAAAGCTAATAATAATATTTGTTCCATCTACTTCATAGAATTGTTAAAGAAGGATTGAAAAATATATATGTGAAAGCTTGTTTTGAAAAGTATAACTGTACAATTATTATAATAGGGACACGATAAAGCAAAAGTTACTCTGAAGTTGAAATACTCAGAGTAACATTTAGGGTCATTTTATATTTAAGAGAAATTATTTTATATTTCATAAAACATTTTATTTTATTAGTAGAAGTGAAACTATATATGATTTCACTCCATCTTATATATATTTAAGTGTTTGTATGTATATTGATTTACTTAACTGATATGTATTTATTGGTTAAACAATAACTTTACTTGATAATTTAAAACATTTATAGTTTTCAATGAGATAAATTAGAAAACTCTAATAGAAATGTATCCAGAATCTGATGGGTCATTATTATGGAATTATTTATTATCCTCAGTGTAAAATTACACCAATTGTATATGATTCTCAGGAGATTTATTAACTGTACTGTCAGTTTTCTTATATTATCTCAGAATATTATTAAATTGAGTACTGATACAATTTATTAATGATCTAGTATTTAACCATATATTGAGTATACTGACATGCCCAACTAAAATGATACAGGATTTTTTTATTCATCCTAGCGCTATGTTTGAGATTTTAAAATAGGTTCTTTACTTCCACTTTCATATTACTGGCCACTTTAGCCCATCTTACTTATCAGGAGCAACCTAATATTAACTTAAATGACAACCAAAATGCTTCATCCACAATTTCACTTCTCCCCTTGACATTCTTGCCTTCTGCTGACCCTATACTCAGACAATTGTGGTACATTTATTTATTATTAGCAATTTTCCCTCCATAACAGACCACTTAATTACCAATCTGACACTCCGAACACTTCTACCCAGCTGCAATGAAGTGCTTTGGAACAACTAGAGGCAAAGGCATCAGCTGCTGCTTTCGACAAACACAGGAAATTTTAGATAATTTAACATACTTGACCCTTTTTACCCTGGCTAGGTATGTGTGCACGTGTGTACATATCTGTGTGTGCATTACATGTTGCCTATGGAAGTGTACACTACAAAATATAGACTCCAAGACTTTGTGTAGCCCTTCAGAGGAAAGTGCAGAATTTGACACATGGGTCAAGTACTAGGTAAAGAACACTCCATTACCTAATAGGTAACATATAACGGCAACTATCTTTAAAAAATCTGTAGATTCCTTTTTGTTGACAACCATGTTGTTCTTATTGAAAGCAGCTTTCATTACTTTATTAAAACGAATATTTACCTCATGAGAATATATCCTATCATTTAGTCTCCATTCCTGTGAGCCTAAATTTTTTTAAAAAACAGCAAATAGTAAAAATACTTTTCATTCCAAGCTTTAACTAAAAGATAAATCTATCTGACCGTTTTTCCAGGTTTTACTTATATGCCACTATGCTCAATATTTTTCTTTTAAGAATCAATGATCCAGTTGAGTCTTGATTTCAACTTAAGGCCATCCATTAGAGAAAGTTAAGAGCCTGAAAAGGGTCAGCCTTTTCTGTCTGTATTAGTCTAGGTAGCTTTCGTCTCTAATGGAATCCTTTCGATAATTATTTCATACTTCCGGCAAATCTTGATGGACTCCATTCACCTCAATGCTACCTCTGCAGATCATTCAAAAGCTTCTATTAGGACATCTTAGAGAAGCCTCCTTTTTGCTTTATACTCAAATAAAGGAAGTAAAAAACTAAACTTCAAGAGGGGCTATGCTTTTTAGTGTAATCACAATACTTTCCAGTCTGAACAATAGGCATCAGCTATTCTTTCTCTTTTAAAAGCATTTTGACCAGGTGGAAGAATTTTAAACATATACCTAGTACACACATATACTGATCTCATTCAAAACCATAGAAAATATTTTCATACTTATATGCATATGGCCTTTTTCACTCTTAAAGTTTAGGGAATGTGAGTGCTATCTCTCTTTCAATGACAGCGCTTTTCCGTGGGAAGAAACAGCTGACCAATAATTGTAACAATTTATTACCATTAACTGCTAAGATTGAACAAAAAAGCCAGGTTACAATCTGGGACACTTATTTTTGAAATGCATCATATACTTCCTTTAAAGTACAGATTTCCTTCCTGATTGTATTTTGCTTAGTTACTCACAAACATCAACTTTAATTCCCTAAGCAGAAAACAGCTAGATGACAGGTGAAAGATGGTTGAGGATTAAGAATGTGCTGTGAACTTTACACAGAGCAGCTAACAGTCACTTGAGGAATCAAGTGCTGAATGTATTAGATGATTCCGGTTGCCACTTCCTTACTAGGCCTACTCTAAATGGAACTCTGGGTCTACTTAGAGCAGGGTGGGCTTTCAATAACCCAGAAAGACCCATCCACTGCAGAGGGGGAGGGAGGGGTCTCTTTGGGTGTCTGGTCATGGTGGAGGGAAAAGGAAACAGCCAACACGTCTTCAGGACCTGACACCTTTCACAAAGGATTTAAGGTGGCTCCAAACAAAAATATAATGTGAGAGATACAGCGTTTACCAGAGAAAGGAAAGGCAAAGGGAAAATAAAGACTGAACAATACTAAGATCAAGGGTGAGATGCACACACAGAAATTCATAACCCATTTTACCAGAGTTGCCAGGGGTGCTGGTCCAGGACACAAGCAAAGGGGGAAGCATAGTCAGGTACAAGATTCACAATATTCATAAGTTTAAGAGGAAAGGTGGAGAAGCCCTTTAATAAAGTGCCTACTATGTAACAAGTACTTTTATATGGGCAGGTATTATTATTTTCATTTCACAGAAAAGGACACAGGTTCTGAGTAGCTGAGTGACTTTCACTCAAGGAGATATGGTTGGTAAGAGTCAGAAATAGGATTCAAACTCGGATCTGACACAAAACTCATGCTCATTTCATTTCAAGAAAAGGGCCGCGGACAAAGCATCCTTCTCAAAACTCTTTTCTAGACCTGCATACATTCTTACTGAAAAAAGGTAGAAAAGGCATCTTTCTTAGTTTTTAGAAAATGCAGTGGATGTGTTTGTAAGTCAATATAAAGTATAGAATAGTTCAAATAAATAAGGTTTTACCTAATCTGCTATACATCATATTTAAATTATACTATGTTGTTTTGTTTCCTGCTTTTATTACTTTCATGTTCCTATGTTAATCCAGAGTTTCATAAATTCTTTTTGTAATGCCTACATGCCAATGAAATCAGTATCTATATCCCACAGTATAAACATGAAATTTGGGTATGGAGGACACACAAAAGGGAATATTCTGGGGCTACTTTAAAAAATATTAATATTCCATTTATTAAAGTCATATATTCATAAACCCAGTTTTTCCTTAAGCTTTTAAGTTTGACTTCAAATCTTCAAAGTGTTTAGTCACTTAAATAAAATTTCCTTAAGTTTTATAGCATTTATAAATTTACTATATGTTATGTGTTGAAGATGAAATTAATATTTTAAATACTGCAACTATTTAACAAATCTTCCCTAACACTTAACTTTTGTAAATCTATTATATTAAACCTTTAAATATGATGAACCTTGTTTTCTTAAACTTCCAGTAATATTTATAATCTTGATAAAATTATTTTACTTTCAACCAGAAGCTAAAATTTTAAATCACTTGATATATTATATTTTAAATAGAAATGTAAGCTAATCTGTTGGATACACTAGAGTGGTCAATAAACTTCTAATATTCCAAATATTAAATATTATATGAAAGTAAACTATCAAATATTTACAGCTGATTTTCAAGTGTGTAGAAAAACAGTAACACTGTGGGTAACATTTATGTTACATTAAAATTTATCTCTATATTTAATAAAATTTATATCTAAATCCTGATTAAATTAATTTTAGTCAAGTATAAATCTAAATTAAAAGATACTTTGCCCTTGGCACACAGTGATATCTCAGATGATTTTGGTAGTTCTTCGTTAACTTTTATATTGATTAGCAATTATAATTAGGACTTGAAATTTTAAGTTGTAGATATCAATTTTAAATTATATATATGTGGTTGCATTATACATATTGCTTTGTAGACTTTTAAAATTTTGAAATAATTATAAACTACAGGAAGTTGCAAAAATAGTACAAAGAGTTCAGCATATCCTTCACCCAGCTTCCTCCAGTGATATCTTACATAAATGTAGTATCTAAAGTAGAAAATTGACATTTGTACAATACTGCTAACTATATTTTGCCTTGTTCAGAATTCAGTTTTACTTGCACATACACACACACACCTGTGTGTAATTCCATGCAATTTGATCCCATGTGTAGATTTGTGTAACCACCACCATAATCTAAATAGAGAACTATTACATTACACAAACTCCTCTGTGGAAATCCTTTATTGTCTACCCCTCCATTACCACCTTCCTCATCCTTATCCCTTGGCAACTACTAATTTGTTCTCCTTCTATCTATCTGCTATTATGAGAATTATATATAGTTGATTCATGTTATTTATGGTAGTTATGTTCCATTAAGTCACTGCAAACACTAAATTAGCAAATATTAAATCATTTCTCCTGGGGGAATTTAAGGTTAAGTTCCTGTGAGCCTCTGGTAACATTTTCATTAACCAACTAATACACTGCCTCCTATAAATGGAATAATACAGTATGTAACTGAGATGGGATTTTTTTTTTCACTCAGTATAATGTCGTTGAGATCCATCCAAGTTATCACATGTAGAAACTTAGTTGTTTTTTTTTTTACTTTTTATTTTAACATAATTATAGATTCATAGGATGTTTGAAAAATAGTACACAGAGGTATCATGTGCCTTTTATCCTGTTTTCCCCAGTGGTAACATCTTGGATAACTATAGTACAATATCAAAACCAGTAAACTGATATTGGTACAATCCACAGATCTTATTCAGATTTCACCAGTCTTACATGAACTCATTTGCACTACTGTAGTTTAATGTAATTATAACACATGTGTAGATTCATGTAATCAACACCACAATCAAGATTCAGAATTATCCCATCTCATCATGAAGATCCCCGTGTTAACCCTTTACAGTCACATCCATTCCCCTTCCTTATTCTACCCCATCTCTAACCCCGGCAACGTTTGCAAATGTAAAATAAAATCATGCATGTGTAATCTTTTGATATTGGCTTTTATCATTCAGCACAATTCCCTTGAGATTCATCCAAATTGTTGCATACATCAATAGTTCATTCCTGTTAGTTCATTTATGTAGCTGAGTAGTATTACAGAATGGATATACCACAATTTGTTTTATCACTCATCCACTAAAGGATATTTGGGTTGTTTCCAGGTTTTGACTATTACAAATAAAGCTTTTATGAACAATAGGTACAGGTTTTTGTGTGGCCATATGTTTTCATTTCTCTGGGATAAATGCCTAGAGATGTGATTGCTTTTTTAGTAAGAACATGTTTAGTTTCTTTCTTTTTTTTTTTTTGAAGAAACTGCTGAACTAAATTTGTGAATAACTGTACCATTTCACATTCCAGCTAGCAATGTACAAATGATTCAGTTTTTTCAAGTCCTCACCAGCATTTGGTATTATCATCAGTTTTCATTTTTCCATTCTGATGGGTGTGAAGTAACATCTCGTGGTTTTCATTTGCATTTCCTTCATGGCTAATGATATTGAACAGTTTTTCATGTGTTTATTTCTCATCTATATCTCCTCTTTGATGAAATGTTTATTCATGTCTTTTACCCATTTTCTAATCGGATTTTTGGTCTTTTTATTCTTTATTTTGGGCTGAGTTTTGAGAATTCTTTATATATTCTAGATTCAAGTCCTTTGTTGAATATGTGGTTTGCAGTACTTTCTCCTGGCTTTTAGGTTATCCTTTCAGCCTTTTCATAGGGTCTTTTATGGAGCAAAAGTTTTTAATTTTGATGAAATCCAAACTATCATTTTTTTCTTTTATGGATCATCCTTAGAGTTTCATATGTAAGAACACTATGCCCATCCCTAAGTCCCAAATACTTTCGCCTATGTTTTCTTCTATATGTTTTCCAGTTTTACACTTTACATTTAAATCTATGATCCATTACAAAATTTTTTTTTTTTTTTTTTTTTTTTGTGGTACGCGGGCCTCTCACTGTTGTGGCCTCTCCCGTTGCGGAGCACAGGCTTCAGACATGCAGGCTCAGCGGCCATGGCTCACGGGCCCAGCTGCTCCACGGCATATGGGATCTTCCCGGACCGGGGCATGAACCCGTGTCCCCTGCATCGTCAGGCGGACTCTCAACCACTGCGCCACCAGGGAAGCCCACAAAATAATTTTTTATAAAGTGTGAGATTTACATCAAGATTTAGCTTTTTCTTTTTTTTTTTTAATGTTTTTGCCTGTGGATGTTCAATTGCTCCAGCATCATTTGTTGAAAAGACTATTCTTCCTCCATTGAATTGTTTTTACACCTCTGTCAAAAATCAGTTGGTCATATTTTGCGGGACTATTTGTGGGTTCTCTGTTCCTCCATACACATTTTGTTCAGTTAAAAATATATCATGAACCTGTTTCCACAAATATTTTCAGGATCATTTTACCTAAAGCATGCTATGGGTAGGGCATACTATGATTTATTTAATCACTACTATTTTGGATATTTAGGTTATTTTGGAATTTTTGCTAACATAAACCACCCTGCAATGAACATCTTTGTATAATAATCTTTGTATCCATGAAAATTTCTCAGGATTTCTAGAAGTAAGATGTCACATTAAAGGGTATACACATCTTTAGAAATTGAACTCCTTTGGACAATGGTTAGAGCTCAAACTATTTTTTAAACATATGCTTAAAAACACATGTATGTATGTAAAATAAACATGGGGGAATAGGTGAATGGGGTAGGATAGCCATTAAGCTATTCACTGCTATTCATGCAAGATACATGGCTTTTCATGTTTGTTGAAAATCAATGACTGAGTCAGATTTCTCAGAGAAATCTACTGCAGGGTGAAGGGGGAAATTCTACCCCCTCTCCTAGTGTACTATCATATAATTGCTTAAATGCCAGATACTCCACAGAGAAAGCTGGATAAAGGTGCCTCAGGAAGTCAAGTTTGAAAGTAGATTAAGTAGAATTCATTACTTATGGTCAATATTTTATTCAAAGAACATTTAACTAGACTTGTAAAGGGCACATGCCCACTATTAATACAAGGTATCTCTATGAGACAGCCACAAAGTTGAACAGGAAAAGAGGGGAGAGAAAGATGAATCTCGACTCTGTGCACGTAAAAACGTCTCTTGAGAATGTAGTATCTGCATGGGACCTGAGTGGTCTCAGACAGATAAAATATGGGAAATGGCATTCTAGAGGGAGGCAAAAGCATGACTGCCTAAAATGGGCATGCAGCTGAGTCACTCCATGAGTGCACATGTGTTGGGGGAGATGGTTGGAAATAATTTTAGAAAGGCAGGATCTAAGCAGTAACTGGAATCTCAAATTGAGGCAGGTGGATTACATTCAAATGGGGAAGCTTTTGAAGTTTTGACATGGGAACAGGTGATCAGAGCTGCCCTTTAGAAAGATAATTCTGGTTATAGTATTTGAACAGCCTTGAGTGGGAGAAAGACCACAACCAAGTCAGCTGAGGAAGCTACTACCTAAGTCTAAGGAGAAGAAATTCGGCTCAGAACTCTGACAGAGGCAGTGGGGGAAGATTAAAGTTTGTGAAGCTACCATACTAGATTCACTTCTGGATGATCTCAAGGAAGTTTAGGGGCAAAATATTTGCCTGGAGGGAAGAGGCAGCTGCATCATGGCTTGGATCATGTGTTTTAGCTCAACTGTGATTTTGGAGAAGTGGTGGAAAGAAGCTGGAATCAATGGTGGTTGAGAGCAAGGGCTCTAGAGCCAAAGTGCCTGGGTTGTTATCCCAGAAACTGCACTTACTCTATAACCCTTAGTAAGTAACTCACCTTCTTCGTGCCTTGGTTTACTCAATTGTAAAATGGGGATGATAATAGTATCCATTTCTAGTTCTGTTGTGGGTATTAAACAAATTAATACATGTCAAGTGCTTAGAACAGTGCACGCACCTGTTGTTCACCATTACTCTTTTTGTTATTTTCATTATTTTTGAGCTGCTTAAAGAAAAGAAGTTTGTGACTGCATTTGACTGACAAGGTCCTCTTGTCTGGGGTCAAAAAGGAAGGAATTAGAGGAGCAGAGGAAGAGGAGATATCATATAACAACAATGCTTCTCCCATTCTAACGTGCAAACGGTCACCTGGGGATCCTGTTAAAATGCAGATTCTGATTCAGTGGGTATAGGGTGGAGCCTGAGATTCCCCATTTCTAACAAGATCTCGCTGTGCAAGCATCAGCTCATTCACTGCTTTACCCACCTCTCTTTCCTTCTTACCTCCAGGCTCATCTTGAACTTTGGATGTTAGGGGTATTTCTAGTACTTACTGTCACAACACTGTTTTCAGGGAAACTTTCCTTCATCCAATAAGTATGAAATGATTCCTATAATATATGCCAAGTGCTTTATATCCCTTATCTCAAATTTTCATAATAAATCTTGTAAGGATAAGGTGCTAAGAATCTCATTTTACTGATGAAGAAACGTAAAGAGGTTAAGTAACATGCTTGAGGTCATACAGCTCAAAAGAGCAGAGCTAGGATTCAAACCCAGGATGCGTGACACCCAATCCTGGGCCCTTCTCAGACGTTATGCTATTTTCCAGGGGATATGCCTTCCACAGAGACTCCAGAGAAGAGACAAAGAAGTCGGAAAGGAAAGAGCCGGAGGGTGTGTGCCCTGCATCAGGCTGTGAAGTCACTCAGGACTCCAGCCCACCTGTTTTATGGAGATCTCTTGTAGGATCTTGTAATTCCTGAGTTCCTAGGATTTATAGGTATCCCCACTCCATACACAGAACCCTATTTTGCCAGACCTTGGTTATTCTTAAATAGGATCTATTTTTGGTAAGGTATTTCCCAAGACCTTTAGTTGATTTGTCAGGAAACGTTATAACAAAAGAATGCATTCTGATTACTAATTAAGAGATACTAAGATCATAAATCTGGTAGTAACTAAAGTTATTGTGGTGATCATTTTGTAATGTATAGAAATATCAAATCATTATGCTGTGTACCTGGATCTAACACAGAGTTGGAGGTCAATTACACTTTAAAAAGAAGATTATAAATCTGGGAAGTGGTAAGATGACAAGTCTGAAATACGCATACATTTCTATTTTATCTGCTAGATCCATGACAAACAATACCTTTCCTTAGATATTAGCTTTAGGAACAACAATTAGTTCACGCTGTGCACTACTGTGTGGAGGGACGATGATGCAGATGAATCCTTCCCTCTCAGGGCCACCTTATGTAGCTTCTAAGGAGATGAGATATGCACCCAAACCTGATCAGATGTGGGGGGGGATCCCATGAGCAGTAAACAAGTTAATTTGGCTCTGATGCTCCATCCCTGGCAACAGATACCTCTGGTAGGATCCTACAGATGTATTTTTATAACATTATCACAGGATTTATCAAGTTGCATTACCATTTGTCTACCTCCAGTTCTGTTTGTCCCTAAAACAACTTTCTAAATTTTCATTTTTCACATATTCCCTTAACAATTCTCCTCAAGCCTATAAATGCTAAGTACCTATTTCATGGCTTTTTGCTTTTGTTTTCTTTTCTATATCTATGTATTGCCTGTGTTATAATTTAAATAAGCCTTCCGTTAACTCTACTTGTTTCCTTTTTAAATACATTTATTATTTTTAGAAAACCTTCATTATCACTCCCATGATTGAGAAACCAGGATCAGTTAGACAGTAAATGTAATTAGACGGTGAATGTAAAAGTAAATAAGTAACAATTGACATTAAAAATATAGTCCATGCATCATTTAAAATCACTGCATATACCCCTTGGCAGATTTATTACTTTGAGAAAAGCTGCCCTGGAGGACATGACCAAAGGGCAAATACCCATGTTTATTTCTCTATTTTCACCATTTTTCTAAATTCCTAGTCTTCATTTAATGATGAATTAATGAAGGCATAAATATGCACTGCAGGCATTAATATGGGGAGGCAGTGCTTTGGGCTGGGGAAGTCAGGGATGATTTTTAGGGGAATATAACATTTGAGCCAGACGTTTGATTTTGAGAAGCAATTGGACAAGGGGCAAAGAGATGTAAGAACATTCCAAATATCTGCCTAGGTATGGAGGTGGGAAAATTTATGACAAGTCCAGAGACATCTTAAATGTATCAGTTTTACAGTGGCAAATTTAATGCATCTTAATGGGCCACTTTTCCCAGGGACAGATGATGGGAATTCACAGCCCAGGGGGAAAGTCTATGGGTAGTATATTCTTGGGTGGGGATTTGAGAGAGGTTTTAAGCACCTCAGAAATCACATTTCTAGAGAGCTGCCTCAGAAAGGCGCTTCTTGTGGCAGCTGTTAAATGAAAAGGGCATAAACCAGTGAACTGGACACTTAGGAAGACATTAATATGCATTCTGAAATCCTAACATACAATGTAATCCAGGATGTTCTCAGGAATGCAATTTCTGATTGAATCCAAATGTCTACATTAGCCATAAGAACACACTCTTCCCACTAGGAGAAAAACAATTTAAAATCTATGAAATTGTCTCCAATTAGACTTAACTGATCATTTGTCCCCATGTGGCCAAGCTGCTGCTTAGGCTATGACTCCTTAGAAGGTTTATGATGATGAAATGTGCAATAAATAGGTTTAATAGTGTTATTTTGTCTTAGCTGTGGGCACATGTTCTTGCAAGACATTCACGTAAAACAAAGCAGCAATCATTCTGATAGCCGTGGTTATCCCTTGAATGAAGCAACTATCTACCCCACCGCAGCCTCACCACATGAACTTAGGGTTTTTCCATACACAGCCCTTGATATAAACAGTTAGACAAGGCCTTGTGTGCCTTCAGCACAATGTGGAACAGCCAATAAGATCTGTTATTATAATGCTACCTAATAATGGTGGGGGATAGGGATAGAGATTTGTGTTAGATAAGAATCCCCCCCCCAAAAAATTCACAGGGCACAATTAATAAGAAAACAATGAAATGTTGCTAAGAAAAAACTGAACCAGGGAGATATACTTGATTAACACATAGGAGCTATTACTGGAAAGAGTGCAAAGAAGCCTTCCCGTGCTGGAAGGGGGCCTGAGAGTATGACACAGTGAGTATGGGTTGCTTTTAGTTCCTCTAATTCAGGGGTAACATCCATACAACTTCAGAAGAAGCTTGGGTACCCAAAAAGTCAAGTGTTTGCAGATGCATCAGAATTAGCCACCATTTAAGAAACCCACCATCTTTCAGAATGAATTCCCTACATGTCACAATAAGTTCAACTGCAAAGGAAAGAAAGAGATTTTCTGTTACTTTGCTATACATATCCTCCCACCCGTATGTTAGATGTTTCAAACTACCAAATGCTGCAGGAATTTACCCAGGCATATTATTAATGCCAGCCCACCACTGCATGAACAAAAATCAGCAAGATTTGGAGCACTTCAAAATTGACTGCCTAATTTAAAATTGTTTGAGTGTAGTTAATCAATATTTATTTGCTTTTTCTAAGAGATGAAGAGAGTATACTATGGTGTTGATTTCATCATTTATATGTTAAGGAAGAGTACAAAAGCAGTGTAGCAGTTCCAACGATAGGCTTTGGAGGCAGAAATATCTGGATTATAAACACTCATGAACTGTATGTAGCCTTGGACAAGTTACCTAACATGTAAACCAAAGTCTCCTCAGATATAAAATGGTGATAAGACTAGTTCCTGATCCATAGAGCACACAGTGAGGATATATAAAATAGCACAGTCTACACACATGGCTAAAGCTCAGTAAGTATTGTTAATACTATTACCTTCTTAAAATTTCTCTTTGATCTTTTTCTCTCCTTTAGTGTGGGGTAGGGGCTGTGACACTGACTAAAGCCAGAGTTGTAAACTCTAACACCTAATAGGGCCAAGCAAGTCGTATAAGCAAGAAGTGTCAGTGAGGATTTTTAAGAGTTTGAATGTGACTGATAGATGGCAATTGACTATTGTCTATGTCAGTGACTATTACTATGGCACATAGGACAGTGTCTGCCTTATCAAAAGGGAATGGGAATATGATCCCACTGCTGCTAAGTTTTTTTCAGAAAAATCTGGATTCTTTTAAAATGTGACATCTTCCAGTTTTTAAACATTGGCAAAGAATTCAATATAATGTGAATTCTTTGTTTATTTAACGGTGGGCCAATATGGAAAGGGCAAACAAAATAGGTGCTTAGGTTGAATTTAATCCTGGGGCACTAGTTGGTAATCTCTGGATTAAAAGATGCTAAAATATAATGAACCCAAGCTATCTCTAAAAAGTCTCTCTAAAATGTGCTTGAACTCTGGTAGCTGAGGAGTAAGTTGTCATGCTTGTCTTCCTTACTCCCTCTGGGTTTCTATCAGTATTTATTCCCTTTTTTATCTATTCATTTATCCATTATCATGAAGCCTCTATAATGCATTACAGGGTGTTAAGGAAGTTTCAAAGATGTAGATGACAGAATCCCTCACCCCAAACAACTCCCAGTGTCTGAGGGGTATTAATGGCAGTAGGTACATATGAGTACCCTACAGAATTGGGTAGAGGGAAATGAGGATGAAAATAGTGTAAGACAGTAGGAGTGGCATTAAGAAGTGTAAACAAACCCCCTCAGCTTGAGGATGCCTGCCCCCACCTCTGCTTTCTCTTCACTCCAGTCCCAGGTGTCTGAGCCCACTTGCTTGCTCTACATCACTCACTATCCACACCCTCCTCTTCTCAAGATGCGGCAGGCTCAAAGCTGCAAAGACTGCTGTTCCATGCAGAAGGAAGAAAACAAGAGAAAAATAGTGCTAATTTCTAGTAGCCATTATTTCTAGTTCTTCTCCTGTCTTTAAGAAAACTTTCCATGAGGATTCACTGGTGGTGCAGATTAAGAATCCGCTTGCCAATGCAGGGGACACGGGTTCGAGCCCAGGTCCGAGAAGATCCCACATGCCGCGGAGCGACTAAGCCCGTGCACCACAACTACTGAGCCTGTGCTCTATAGCCCACGAACCACAACTGCTGAGCCCGCGAGCCACAGCTACTGAAGCCCGCATGCCTAGAGCCTGTGCTCCGTAACAAGAGAAGCCACCGCAATGAGAAGTCCACGCACCACAAGGAAGAGTAGCTCCCGGTCGCCACAACTAGAGAAAGCGCATGCACAGCAGCGAAGACCCAACACAGCCAACAATAAATAAATAAATTTATTAGAAAAGAAAACTTTCCATGAATTTCCTTAACTGGGTTACTAAGGTTTTGGTTAAGTTAAAACTAATAACATTTAAATATATATATTTTTTCATTTATGAGATCTTAATTTCGGGAGTCAGCCAAGAATTATGGGAAGAAAAACCTGAAGAATTGGATACAGATCTGAGTTCAGCTGCTGAATCTCTTTATGACCCTGGGTATGACTTTAGGTGTTAGTGAGATGGGGCATCAAAACAAAAAATCTCTGAAATTTCTTCAAACTCTAGAATCATGTAACAGCAATGCTCCATAAGTCTTTGGACTCATATACAAAATTTTGCTCAAATATTCAGTTTGTACAGCAGCAGATTGAGTGTACTTATCTACACCGAGTGCAAGGCCCTGAAGGGAATAAGAGATAAATAAAAACCCTGCCAACATGCTCCCCTTGCCACCTTACATTTATATTGCCTGCCTAGTCTGCAAAGCATTTTCTTATCCATTGTGTCATTTGATACTTTTATTGGAAAGGAAAACAAGGTTCAGAAAGGTAAAGAGAACTTGTTCAAGGCTTCACAGCTTGTACGTGGCAGAGCCTGGCATATAACCCTTCTCCCCAGGCCCCATTTTCCCAGCTAATAGAATAAATAAAACCTATGACCATCACCTCAGCAGTAGCTGCCACCTCCACCACCACAACTGACATATGAGGAGCATTTATGTTGTGCTGGGAACCATGCTAAATGTGTCACATGACATTTATGATATCATTTAATCTTCCCTATGCTCTGGGGGAATGGGTAATATTATCTCCATTTACAGGCAGATGAGGCTTAGAGAAGTAAAGTAACTTGTCCAAGGTCATGGAAATAGTGCTGAAATGAGGAATGACTACCTAGAGGGGTGGGATAGGGAGGGTGGAAGGGAGACACAAGAGGGAAGTGATATGGGGATATATGTATACATATAGCTGATTCACTTTGTTATAAAGCAGAAACTAGCCACCATTGTAAAGCAATTATACTCCAATAAAGATGTTAAAAAAATTACTCTGTCTGATTCTGACCTATCTCAGTATAGGCACTTAGCAAATGTAATTAGAGTGATACCAGGAAGAGGAAAAGGGTTGGGGAAACCAGGAAAGAGTTCCAGGATAAGGGATATTAATGAGTGGGCAAGACTTGCTAGGCAAAGATGGTCCAAAGATGCAGAGGCTGAAAGGGCCTTTCTGAGAATGGGCTTTGGCTACAGGAGAGAATAGGGTTACGCAGCCAGGTATTGCACACTTCCAGGGAGCACCAGTCACACTGTGGTGTATGGTTACATACTACTGGAGGCATAGTCTACATATGCATTCTGCAGTGTAAATGGTGCCCTCAGAATTGTGTAACGTGGCAGCCTTGAGAGAACAAAGCTAGGAAAGTAGTTGGCTCTAAATTATAGAGAGCTTTGAATGCTACATCTTATTTAACCCAGTTGGTAATGAGAAATGTACTGAAATATTTTTAGTGTCCTGGGGAGTTGCATGACCACTGAAGACACACTCATATAGTAGTGGGATCAGATAGGGAAGAAGAGTAGAGGAAGAAAGACTAATCAGGAGACTTTCGAAATAGTGGTAAAACCTAAACAAGCATGGAGACAAGGAAAAGCAAAGAGAAGAGTTTTGATCTGAGAAGCATTATCTAAACTGACTGGCCGTACTAACTTCATACATATATATGAAGGAGAAAGGAAAAACATTAATTTTCTAATTGGGGAGTTTAAGTGACTTAGAAAGCAGGTACTTATGTGAGAAACATGGAAGTCAGGAGAGGAATCAGCTGGGGCCATTTTAGGTGTATTGAGTTTTGATGAAAACAGATCATGTCAGTAGAAATATATCTAGAACTCTGTGATTGGACCTTGTGAAAGTCCTAATGGCTGAGACAGAGATTTTGGAGGTCTTCTTACCTGCAGGAAGAGTTGAAGTTACTGGGAAATTATCAAGAGTCTTGCTCCAGTAATTTTCTTTGAGGATATGTCTGTGACTGGGATATCCCTCTCTAAAATGCAGCTCTTTAAACGGAATATGTAAATCCATCCTGGTGAAGAACATCCCCACTGTCATAAGGAATTCTTCTGGATATAAATTAACCCATGAAAAAGGCAATAATTATCAATGATTTTCACAAAATGCATGAGTGCCAGTAATATTCACAAAATAATTTAATTTAAAAATTCTATAAGGTACAATGACTCATAAAACCCCTGTGAAGTATATTCATAAATATTGATTAAAGAGATGGCATAAACCAGATGGTGGAACACCATGATTCCTGGATTCTGTAAAGTAACAGCAGTTACTACAAGGGGTCAGTTTCAGGTACAGAATTAAATTAAAAGCCAGCATCAAAATTATTTCTGTAATACTATATTTTTATGGTATTATAGATATAATTTATTTTTTATTTTAAAATTTCTATTTAAATTATAAAAATAATGTTACAAGATTATAGAAAATCTGGGGTGGGGTGAGGAAGAAAATGATCCATAATTCCCTATAATTATTTTCACATTTACATTTTTATATTGTTGTCATCTTTGGATGCATACAATTACTATGTATCCTTATTTTTTTCTCTTAATATTTGCTCTTCTGTATTTTTCATGACAGATTTCATAGGTATTAAATGGCCACATGACATTTCACTGAATGGATGCACCAAAAGTGATGCTCCTAGTGATAAGAATCTAACTTATTTTCTTTTTAAAACAAATAATGCCGTGCTTAATATTCCCGTGCCCATTTTCCTATATTTTGGGTTATTCCTGAGTTAGGCTGTCAGAAATGGAATTACTGGATCAAAGGAAACCTATTATTTTTTTATGGCTCTTAATACATGCACTAGAATTCATCTCTCAAATTCCACTCTGATTTTCCCTGGCACCTGCAATGTATGAGTGCTATTCTACAGCACCTTTGCTAGCTCTGGATATTATAATTTTAAACTTGCTATCTAAGTAGTGAAAGAATTTGGCTCATTTTTATTAAAACTAAATCTCTTTTTAAGCTAAGACATTTTCTGCAGTAGCAGAAATGTAAGTGTATAGTTGTATAAAAACCATTATTTTCTTTCACAAAAGCAGCAACAGGGATGCATTTCTATCTAAAATTCCAATCAGAACAATGGTGAATCTAGTGTACACCTTTGGAGGTTTTGTGGCATATTTTGACATTTTAAGTGTATTCATTCAGACTTTATTGAACACTTAGTATATGCCAGCCTCCACTGCATTCACTGGGATATAAAGGGTAATAGACAAGGGAAGGGCATTACAAGCACAAGAAACAGCATTTGCAAAGGAATGGGTGTGTCACAAAAAAGAATGTTTTCATAGAACTGTAGTTACTCATTATTTTGGAGATAAAAGGCACTGTATCAGTTATCTATTGCTGTGTAATGAACTACTTGGAAACATGGCTTTAAACAACAATGCTTAAAATTCTTCATAATCGTGTGGGTTGGCTGGCTGGTTTTTCTGCTACCTTTGGCTGGGTGCACTCATGGAGCTGCATTCCTCTGGAAGGTTGGCTTGGGCTAGGCTCAGCTGGAACAGCTGGGATGGCTAAGCATCTCTCTCCAAGAAGTCATTTATTCTCAAGAGACTGGACCAGGCTCTACTTCTTCAAGTGGTGCCAGCAGAGTTTCAAGAGGGGAAGCCCCAGTGTATAAACACTTATCAAGCTTCTACTTGAGTCACATGTGCTGATGTTCTAGTAGTCAAAGCAGGCCACATGGCCAAGCCCAGTCTCAACATGGGAGGCACTATTACGTGGACCCTTGCAGGTGTGATTCTTTGGGATTCCTCAGAGAAACAATCTCTCACAGTTACAAGTAGGGGAACAATGGGTAAGGAGACTGGATACAGATGCCAGATTGGTGCAGCCTTCCTGTGCTAAACTGGGTTAAGAATTTTTTTTCTTATAGATCCCCAAGAATGAGTGGAAAGTTTTTAAAATTTTTAGAGGTGTGGAAGGGGCTTCTGTGAAGATGCCATGCTCTGATCTCTAGTTATAGAAAGATGACTTAGGAGAGACTGCGTGATATTAGACATGAGATCATTAAGACACAACCAAGATCATCAGAGTGGAAAGATCATGGAGAGGAGAAAAATAATTGAGAAATATTTACTAGTAATAACAATAGTAAGATTTACTGAGTACCAGCTATGTGACTTTACAATCATATCTCCTCCATCCATATAACAATCACTTTACATAGATGTACTTAACTGTATTTCACATGATGAGGAAACAGGCAAAATGGTTAACATTCTGAGGTATTTAAGGCAAGTTTGTGGGAGAACTAGGATTAGATCCTCCATCTGTTTGAAGCCAAAGTCATTTTCTCAATCTTGCTGAAGAACGAAAGGCTAGAAATTGCCTGTGTGGTGAAGAGGTCAAAGTGACTGATAAACCAGGAGAGAAAAACCGCAGGCTCGTCTCTCCTATTTAGTACTCATAGGGTCAAACATTAAGGGAATAGCGGGGTCCTGGCTGGTGGATGCTGGGCTAGAGTGAGGAAGGAGAAATGGGAAGGGGAGAGAGAAGGATTGAACATAGTGGCTTGGCATTTGGGGCACAAACACTGAGGTTTCAGATCACTGCTCCAGTAGCAGCAAGCTTTGAGCAATCAGGACTCATCCTGGGGACAGATGATAGCACGTCAAGGGAGTTACTGGTATGATGAAGAGAAGATGGATAATGAAATGCAATTTAAATTCTGCATTCATCTGGTGAATTTTTTTAACCCAATTCCCTCCTCCCCTCTTCATTTCTCCCTTTCAACTGGCTCTTTGTGGGTGGGTTACTCTTCTGAAATGCCTACTTCCTTCCTCTTTTGTCTTTCTGTCATGGTCCCTGGGGAGAATGGAAATTAGCTAAGTGTGATGGGTGTTCAGGAGGCAGGCTTTGGTCCTTGGCCAGGAGAGAACTAATTCCCCCAAGAGTAGCCAAAAGTAGCAGCTTCACAACTGCCCTTCTTCCAGCTGAAAGGGTTTCTTTGTTTCTTCAACATTCCAAATCAGGTCAGTTGCAATCTGTTTTAAGAAATCCATGATCCACCCAAACAAATCTCTCAAGTCAATTCAAATATCAATTAACATGTATTGAGCTGTAGACAGCAGAGTCAGATTGGAGATACATAAAACAGAATAAAAGAATGTAGAGCCTTTATGCAGGGGGGGGTAGTGAATCTTGCAGCACAAAGTTATATCTTGTAAACAGTAATCATAATGTAAAGCAGACTGAAATAAATGCTAAGTAGAAGTAGGTACCTGATGCTGCGGGGAGGCTGAGAAAGGAAAATTTTGAGCAAAGGAAGACATATGAGCTGCTCTTTGAAAGATGAGGAGAAGAGGCTAAGAAGAGTGCTCAAGGCAGAGAGCACAGCCTGACCAAGAGTGCAAGCTTAGGAAATGCCTGATGTGGTTAGAAGTGGCTAGACTGTAGGGGTTAAGAATTACAGATTTTTGTCCAATGTAAGAAATCTCAGGATTTTCTGAAATAGTCCATTTTTTCTCCAATAAATTGTCCTCTGAAACAATGCCATTCATTCAAAAATATGTCAAAACATCACTAATCTGAGATTATTTTTCTCTTGATTAGTTATATTAAAGCAGTGAACACTTCAAGCTTTATTACTCACCTACTCCCGAGGGATTTAGCAAAGACGTGTAAAAGGGTAACGTATCAAACCACACTCAGCAATTATTTATCCCCATGTACCCTGCCTGGCACATAGTGCATATTTAATAAATCTTTGTTGCCTGGACAAAAGAAGACATATGATCCATAATGATGCCCTACTCTACACCATATTCCATTATTCAGAGACCTAGTGGAACTCTTAAGTTACTTAGTGTCACTGGATGTGTCTGTCTGGATAGGCTGGGTTATGGTGTGCTAACAAACAGCTCCAAAAATCTCAGTGGCTTAACATAATACAGGTTTATTTCTTGCTCATGCTACATGTCCAGTGCAGGTCAGCAGGAAGGGCTCATAATAATGACTCAAGGACTGAAGGAGGTTGGCTCCGTCTTGACTCATGCTTCCAGAGTCATCAAGACAGGGAAACAAGGATGTGGCAAATCCTCCACCAGCTCTTAAAGCTTCCATCCACATGTGATGCAAGTTACTCTGTCTCACGTTTCATTGCCCAAAGCCAATCATATGGTCAGATCTGACTTCAGGAAAGAGGAAGAGAATCACAATATTTGTGAGCAGCTTTAATTACCCACACGCTGGATCACTCACATGATTGGTCCTTTTAACTTAGCTTTCATTGTAGAGGGAAACTTAATAAATGCAGTTGTGTGAATGAACATTGTGAAAATACTATTGCTTTTGTGTGCATAATCAAGAAGATAACCCCTTTACCAGATTTTGTGTATAACTAAAATTATTCACAAATTTTCTTAACAGAATTCTCTGCTAGTTGAGCAAATCACAGTATTTTGCCTTAAATCATTTTAAATCTCAGCACTGTTTCCATGTCAATGGCAGTCCACTGGGTACTTCTTGCCTCTTATGAGATGATAGCATTTGCTCTAAAAACCTTGTTCAGTCATTGAACATCTTGCAGAAATTTAGCTAGTGTAGATATATGCCTAGCACTTGTACTAACATTTTCTATCTTCTATTCTGACACTTATTAGATGATTGCTTTAAAGCTATTTTTGAAGAGAGGGCTTGAAAGAGGAGAATGGATCAATCACTGTTTAGCCTGCTAGACCCTCTTTGATGTACGGTAACCAAAAGTCATTCTCATCACATCACAGAAGGTTTAGGTGAGGCAAGCTTGTGATCTCAGCTGAATTCTTAATACACGATAGGCTGTCTAGTGTCCCCACACAGGGGATGTAATTCAGTTTATAATAAAAGCTCAGTGCCCTTATTGCTGTTACTATACACAGCAGACTTACTATATACCATCTATTGTATTTTTTTGGATGAAAGAAAAAGTATTAAATTATTTCCTGTCTGCCTTTCAAAGTCTACTTAACCAATTCACTGCTGCTAATTAGCATCTGGGTGCCCTAATAGAGCAACACCCTGGGCAATTCCTAGTCTCCCTCATGAATCAGACCTCCATAAGACTACTGTCCCCTTGTGGTGATGAACAAATTATGCCTATTCCATGGTAAACTTGAGGCTATTTTCGAAGGACTTGGAACATGCTGGCCATCTCGTTGTATTATCCATCAATTGGAATCAAATAATAAGGTAAAATATGGTCCAAAGATAGCTTTGTATATTGACCCTTGCTGGAAAAAATGTTCAGTGGCTGAGAGAGTTCATAGATAACCTAGTTTCTTATCCTCTTGGCCTCTTGCAACAATAATGTAGTTGCCACCTCAGCAGACATATTATATAATCAATACTTAGATGGCCATTATTGCTGTTGG
Source organism: Mesoplodon mirus (assembly GCF_964341445.2). Lineage (NCBI taxonomy): Eukaryota > Metazoa > Chordata > Mammalia > Artiodactyla > Ziphiidae > Mesoplodon > Mesoplodon mirus. The sequence goes on from NC_138982.1 coordinate 49,159,890, forward strand.
GCATTAAAAAATGCATTCAAAAGGCAGGCGAATCTTCTGGAGACACTCATTCTGTCAACCAGGGCAGTCCTTAGGGAGGGTTTCCCTCCAAAAGCAGCCAGCCAGAGGAAATGTCGACACTGTCAAATGTCAGGCAGAGTTTCTAGGGCGGCAATGCACCATGGGTCTCTTCCCTCCCCCAGCAGGTTCCTGGACATAGGACTGACTCTTGCTGATGAATCAATGGAGCCATTTAGGGTGTCCAAATATTTCCTTTACTTTTTTGATTCAGAATTTTCCTCCAAACTCCAAACGTTATGAAGAGCAGGGATTGAGACTTTCTATCATTGTAACCGCACTAATGAATACTAATTGGACATAAGGAAGTAGAAAATACCCAATCCAAAAACAAAACAAAACAAAGCAATGGCAACAACAACAAACCAAAAACCTTTGGCACTGAATGTGAAGGAACAGTTTTCATTGTAAACATGAGTAAAAGAATTTGATATTGCTCAGCTAATCTCACTCAAGGGCTATAAGCTACACTGCCAAATGCAATGGAGTGAGCAAAACTTTCATTAAAAGATTTATGCTTTGAGTCTCAATAAGACATTCTCTGAATTTGACTTTTTTTATTTGAGAAAGTAGAGCTATAGTTGATTTTTTTCCCAGAGTTTATGTTTATTTTCTAGAGATTTTGAATAGTTTTGTACAAAGCCAGAATTAGGTCGTGTTTTCCATGATGATTAAAGATCTGTACTAAAAACTTTAGTAATATATATTGCTAGAATGTATCTCATTTATTTTGTGAAAACCACAGCCACGAGGGGATATGCAATGAGAACAGGCATGTTAAAATGCTAACAAAGAAATCTCCTCTCAATGCCCCCACCCCCCAAAAAAATATTCAAGCAAGCATGTAGGATTTGCAATCATGCTGCAGCGGAGGGGGGGGGTCAGAGATCAAAAATAAATGGTGGGCCACAACATGCAGAGCTTTTAAAAAATAATGTCACATTCTTTCATTCTCAGTATAAGAAATGGGCAACTTGTTCAGGGCAAATAATTGTTTGAACTGAGGATTTTATTATTAATCTCTGAAGACTGCTGAATTTAGGGTCACAGTAAGGGTTGATTAGGTACAAGGTGCATAAAGCTCTCCTCTGTCGATGCTATTGAAAGAAGCAAGTAATTTAGATTCAGAATTGGTCTTGGATTGAAGCTCACTCCATTACCGACCATTTTCAATTTCAGCTATACAATAAACATCAAGCTCGGCAAGGAAATTAGTACATTTGGTAATGTATTGGAAGAGATGGGTGGGTCTTTGACAAGATGACACTTATCACCAAAGCTTCAGTTAATGAAACCCTTGAGTGGTATCTGCGTTTGACATATTTTGACATTTTTTGAAATCACATCCAGCGTTTTTTCCCCCACAATGTTCTTCTTTATGAGAGAAAAAAAATCCATCTATCTTTAAAATGAGTACTGAAGTACTGCAATATTATTGGAAAAAAAATTAAAGAGATGCTGCCTGCCACTGACAGGAAGAACAGGGTACTTTCTCAAAATCCGTAAGAAGCAACAGATTCATAGGATAAATTTTATTCAAATGAAGCCCACAATGTATTTCCAGGAGAAGCTTCAGATTTAAATGGAGCATGTTTTATCATACCTTCCCTAAAAGTACTTTCACTATAAAATGTGATCTCATTAATGTGACTACAATTTACATTTCTGCAAAAAAATTGCCAATTTTGGGTAATTACTTCCTGGACAAAATAGTTTTCTTTCCTTTTTTTTTTTTTTTTTCCTGCAAGGAGACTGCTTGTACCTTGGTAAAGGTGGGACTTTTAAAAGAGAAAGTAATGAAAAGGAACAGAAAATGAAGACCGTATACCAAAAACAACAAAAAAAGTCGAGAAAGAAAACTGCAGGGGAAAATAAAGGTACAAAATAAATAGGGGAAAAGCAGATAAGAATGAAGGCATCAAGAATGAACAATTTCTGGCCCCAACTAGTTCTGACTAGATCACAATCCATATTCTCTCACCAGAGTTCTCACGTTTATGTATAATTAAATGCTGTTTTATTGCCAACTGGCCCAGATAATGAAAAACCAGAAAAAGAAGAAAATGCTTCCAAAGTGACTGAAAATTTAGGCTCACACATTCCGAAGAGTGGTTTTTGTTATTTACTTTTTAGTTTTTTTCTGAAAGCTGGGTAAAATTATTATGTATTCAGATATTTTAAATCTCACACAGCTCTATTGTTCATGCCATGTTTTTTATCCAGGGCTGGGAGAACAATGAAACAAAAAATACAAAGCGTTCTAAACGGGGCAGTGGGGCCCTTCCTGAACCCTACCGGACCGGGGTGGCACTTGCAGCGTGGTAGGCCCAGCCGGGTGGTCTCCCTCATACCTCATTTACCCACCACGAGGAAGAGGTCACCCTGAAGTGTGGAAGGGGGGATAGGAGACAGAAAGAGTGTGAGGGAGGCAGAAAGAGCAGAGTAAAGAAAGAAAAAAAGGCTGCTTTGCACAAGATAGATGCTCTGGAAGAATTCAAAACACATCAAGAGGACTCTTTTTTAACCTCCACTCTGTAGGTGATTTCTTAAACCCTTTAGACTCCTACCCATTTTGACTTCCATAATCCAAACGTAAGACCCCAGATCCTGTAGGTAAGGGAAGGGGAAAAACTAACCTCTGTATTAGCTCCAGGTCGTAATATTGTCATCTCAAAAAGCTGCATTCGATATTTCCCTGACCGCCAACTCTCATTCCTAGTCCCTAAAATATTATTATGATAATAATTTTAACATGTAAAAATACAATGAGCACTCTAGAGTTTGGTCATCTAATAATCCAGGGTTTTATGATTATTTTTTTACAGTTCTTCACTTGTCCTGTAAGTATGGAAAATCAGTTAATTTTGTTTAAATAGAACGATATGTCACCTGACCTCAAGAATGGCATTACAGTTTAACTGCTTTTACTACCTCAGGTAGGACCTTTAGACAAGTCTAAAGACTCTTCCTTTTATTTTGCCAATTTTAATAATAAATATGGAATAACCAAACTTTGGGTGAGAGGCTATTTCTTCCTATATTCAGTGATGTTGTTTGGCCGGGAGGCACTGGAAATGTTCACCACTGATGTTTAGTCTGATTAGTTGGTACCTGTGCCATAGCAGTTAAATATTTTTTTATGTACAAAATATTTACCAGAGTGATTGTTGGTCCCCAATGAAACATTTTCTATAATTGTAATTGGTTAATAATTTATGTAAGTATTTATTTAATGTCTTGTCATCTCCTCCAACACTCACCTCTTGAGAGAGCTCGGGACAATTTCTTTCTTGTATCTCTTGTTTAAGGCAGTTCTTGCCACATAGTGGCTACTCATGAAATATTTTTTTGAACAACTGAATTGAGGATTCCCCACATATCCACATTTTAGGAGTTGTAGCAGCCCTAGAAGAATGATCCCTTCAATTTCTTTGTAGTATTAACTGCTTATTCTTTCAGAGTAATTCTGGCAAAATTGTAAATACTGTAAAATACTGTAAAAACTGGAGGAACATTTTTCACTGTGGATTCTTATTTGATCTCTCTTTTTTTAAGAAAGATATTTTTGTGATCAGCTTTGCCTGACATCCTGGAGTTCAACGTCTTTAGAATTAAACCTTCTGTCAACTCAGCTGCTTGTGATGCAGGAGCTGATCTGAGGGTCCAACTGCAAATTATAGCATTTTAAGGCAACTCTCCTGTTTCCACCATTAAGTGAACACCCTTCTTCAGAGGTACATTGTGCTTACAGTTCCTGAACTTTTCGGGAGTAATCTGATTTGAATCATCTTGAGTCTAGGCTTCTCAAGCTGCTAGTCTAGGTTTCAGCTTTCTCTGATCTGCTAAGTCAAGATTTTGTTGCTGTTTCTCCTCTCCCATTGTCCTTGTCTTTGTGCTGTTTTGGTCCTTCTGCTGTCATTTTAGCATGGTTTTGTGAAGAAGTGCAGGTTAAAGCATGTGGTCAGTTTATTATTTCATAAGTTTAATATACTTTCCCCATTTTATAATTATGAAATGTTTGATACAAACAATTGAATATAGAAGTATATTTGTATAAAGACTACACATATGCATGTGTATATATTTATATACATGCCTATGTACTATATAATATGCTCTGTTGCTCGACTGATAGTATTTGCAAGGTAAAAGAATGATAAAACAAACACCCACATGTACACACCTAAATACCTATGTGCTTCTTCCTGTATCCTCCTGCCTCCCCACTAAAGGTAACCTTTATCTCAAATTTTGGGTTTAAAATTCTCTCATTTTTCCTTCCAATTTTTCTCACATATATGTGTGTGCATGTGTGTGTGTGTATATATATATATATATATATATATATTCTGTATTAATCTGTGTTGCTAAGTTACACTTCAGTGGTGACTTACAAAAAGAAATATTGATTTTTTGCTCAGGTACACATTTGGTACAGGTTGGCTGTGTGTCTGTGAGTCAGCCTTGACTTTGTTCTGGGTCTTCTTCATTCCAGGACTCAGGCTAAAGGAGTAGCCCCATCTCAGTCTCATTGCAAAGGGAAAAGGGCAGTGGCAACACCATGCAATGGCTCTTAAAACTTCTGCTGGAAGTGGCTCATATCAGTTCCATCATGTTTCATGGACCAAACCTGTTATAAGCAAGGAGGATATATCACAGGGACGGACACTGCAAGATACATGGCAAAGGAAAGGAATGTACCCCCTTTCCAGGAAATGATAGTGAATAGTGGGAAACAATAATAAAATTGACCAAAGTTTGTTCTCCTGGTCACAAATATTCATTTCTCACTCTTCCATGTAATAATATACTCCCCTCCCACCCCCAAGGAAAACAGCTTAAATGATGTACCCATTAAAGCATCCGATTCTAGGTCCAGGATTCTGTGATCACCTTAACATCAGGTCCAGATATAGCTCCTCTTCATTTGTAGACCCATGAACTAAAACTAAAACTCTCTGCTAAACACAGCAATTCTAAAATTTCACTGGGCAAGTGTTGTGAGGGCCCTCTAACATGGCGCGAAGAGATGGCTCTTGATTAAGGTCATTCTGCTCTCTGCGTCTAGCTCCAGTTCATGGTTATAGTTAACTCTTGACCCCAGCCTCTGGGCGGTTCTCCCTTTTCCATTACTCTCCTTGGACCACATCTGAAAAGGGCGTTGGAGAACATGCTCCCTTGGGAGCTAAGATTTTCTTGCTTCCTGCTCTTGGACCTGGGGCAGACGCAGGCTCTTTTGGCGGAGGCTGATGCTTATTTCGGCAGACTGTAATTCTCCCGACAGCTTCTTCCGCTTCTTGTACCAACAGCCGCGCTGGCAATTCTTTTCAAGACACGCCTCTCTTTCTCCAGACTTACACACAGGTTTTTTTGGAGCTTATCAGACTTCTGTGAGGGCACTATACCCTTAGGCTCTTTTAAGCCCATTTGTGCCCATGAAAAGATTCACCAGCTATCATCATAATCAATTCAACCTGAGGCACCTTTAACATCTTTAATTCAGTCTATGATTCTCCAAAGCTGAATTTTTAATCAGATTTTGTCACTCAGAGGCATTCTCAGTTTTACTATGGGATATGAGAATAAGTTGCATCCTCTAATCCTCTAAATGCCCAGCTTTCTGATTTCCTATCATATCTTCTCATTTTTGCTTACAAACTGGCCAATCCCTTTGTGAGCTCATTTCTTTTTCTTTGCCACCATGTCAAATGCAGCCAACAGCAAACAGGACATGCTAGTAATCTTCTGTTTCCTAATCTCTTTGTGTAAGGTCACAAAGTCACTCAGTATGTTATTCCCTTTTTATGTTATTGCAGCTTTGCTTTACCACTGCATAGTGGGTTGCCATCCTTCCAGCCTCTAATAACAGATTCCTTGTTACCCACCACTCTGCCACAAAGTCAGTGGGACATATTTTAAGGGTTTTGTTATGGCAGCATCTGCTTTGAGGTAACAATCTCTAAATCTCTGTGACTGACAAAAACAATTATTTTTTGTTCATGTTACATAGTTCTATATTGGCTGTGGGTTGTCTGAAGCTTTATTCCCTGTGTCCTCTTCCAGGATGAAGAGAGTAGCCCCTATCTGGGACATGCTATGCTGTGGAAGATGGAGAAGGGTGACGGCAAAACCATGTGATGATTCTTCAAGTTTCCTCTCAAAAATGGAATACATCACTTCTGCTCACATTCAATTGGCCAAAGTAAGGCACATGGCTGAAACTGACATTGGTGTTGTAGGAAGTACAATCCACAACAAAGATAGAAGGGATAGTGAGTATTTTGAATAAATAATACAGTGTACCACAACACCTGAATACATATTGCTTTGTTTTGCACACTTTTGAACTTTATATAAAGAAAATCATTAAATATGTATTCTTTTGTGACTTACATTTTTTGGAGTTCCAGATTTTATTAGTGGGTTTTATCGATGTTAATGTGTATAGTGTTTTTCACTCAACAGTGCTGTATACTATTCCATTGTATTAATATAACAAAAGTTATCTATCCATTACAGCTGTTTCCAGCTGTTTTTTGTTTGGTTGGTTTTGTTCTTGCTATTTTACACAGTGCTGCTAAAAACTCTTATAAAAGTGTTCCAATACACACATAAAAATATTTTTTGGAATATATGCAAAGAATAAAATTTGGGGGTCATAGGCTATATACATCTTCAAATGCATTAATTAATGCTGGATTTGTTTTCTAATAATTATATTACTTTATATTTCAGCTAGGAATACTTGAGTTCTCACTGTTCCATGCGCTTGAAACACTTGGTATTGTCAGACTTTTTTTTTTTTAACACAATTGCCAATCAGGTGGGTATCTTAGGTTTGTATTTATATTTCTCTGTTTACATATTGCATGTGTCTGTGGGCCATTCATATGTCCTTCTCTGTGAAATATCTAAATATCTCTTTAGGACATTTTTCTATTGGATTATTTGTAATTTTTATATTGATTTTTAGGAGGTATTTACAAATATTCATACATTTTCAATGTTATTCCATTATTGGTTATATGTGTTTCAAATATATTCTCCCGTGGTCTGTCTTTTCACTTTTGAAATGATGTCTTTGACAAACAGAAGTTTTAAATTTTAATGGAGAGAGGTCCTTCAACATTTTCCTTTATGGGTAGTGCTTTTTCTATCTTGCATAAATAATCCTTGTCTATACCAAAATCATGAATATATTATTAAGTTATCTCATGAGAATTTTAAAGTTTTGTTTTTGTAATGAAGACTTTAATCCACCTGGAATTTATTTCTGTGTATGGTGTGATTAGCCTATAATTTACCCTCCTTGTACTGTTCTTCTCCTCACATTTTTTTTATATCAAATCTATACAGATTCATCAAATTTGTTAAGGAATGTTTCCTCTTTTTCCATTCTCTGGAAAACTTTCTGTAAAATTGGATTGTATGTTCCTTGCAAGTTCATTAAAAGGTCTGTTTCTTTTTTTTTTCTTTTAAAAAAGTCTTTATTGTTGATTTAATTTCATATAACCATAGAATTATTTAGTTCTTCTAGTCCTTTTGAGTCAGTTTTGATTAAAAAATTCCATTTTTTCCAATTTTAAGTTTTTAAATTTAGTGGAATAAAGAAATTCATCATATTCTCTTATTTACTTTTAAATTTCTTTTCTACCTATAGTTATATCCTTTTTTCAATCCTAATATTGTATTATCTTCCCATTTTGTTTTTTCTAGATTAATCTTCCTAGAGATATATCTATTTTATTAGTCTTTTCAAATAATCAACTGTTGGCTTTGCTGGTCATCTGTTTTTGCTTTCTGTTTGTTATTTCCTATGATACAACTTGTATAAATTTTTTAAATATTAAAATTATTCATATGCCACTGGGATGAGCAAGGCTTTGATGCAACCATTTCCAAAGGTGGCAGTGAATAAGGTAACAGGATATACATCTAGAAAAACAACTTGGTTGCATCAAAACAAAGAGCATCATTTAGGAGTAGAATTCTTACCCTGTTTTTCAAATGGTTTGAATATCTTTGGTACTTTTCTTACTGACTCCTCTTTTAATCCTGAGTTTAATACAGAAGTTGATTATGAACCCTATGTAGATCTCTAATCAAGATTAAGGAATGGGTTTCTTCATCTAAATTTTCTAACATCAATATTTCTAGGGGAGAGTGGCCAAGATGGCAGAGTAGAAAGACCCTGAGCTCACGTCTTCTCATGAGCACACCAAAATCACAACTATCTGCAGAACAACCATCAAGGAAAAAGACTAGAACCTACCAGAAAAGATCTTCTACAACTAAAGACATAAAGAAGGAACCACAGTGAGACGGGTAGGAGGGGCAGACTCACGACATAATCAAATCCCATACCCCACAGGTGGGGGATCCACAAACTGGAGAATAATTATATTACAGAGATTCTCTCACAGGAGTGAGAGTTCTGAGACCCATGTCAGGCTCCCCAGCCCGGGGGTCCAGCACCAGGAAGATGAACCCCAAGAGCATTTGGCTTTGAAAGCCAGTGGGGCTTAACTGTAGGAGCCCCACAGGACTGGGGGAGATAGAAACTTCATTCTCAAAGGGCGCACACAAAATCTCACATGCACCAGGACCCAGGACAAAAGCAGTAATTTGATAGGAGCCTGGGCCAGACCTACCTGCTGGTCTCAGAGAATCTCCTGGAGAGGCAGGGGGCAGCTGAGGCTCAGGGACACAGACACTGGTGGCAGACATTATGGGGAATATTCAGATGCAGGAACAGTCCTGGCAACCAACACATTGGCTCATTAACGCCAAGACCTGGCCCCACCCAACAGCCTGTAGGTCCCAGTGCTGGAACACCTCAGGCCAAACAACTAAGTGGGTGGGGAAACAGCTCCACCCATCAGTAGGCAGGCTGCCTAAAGACTTCCTCAGCCCACAGCCACCTCTAGACATGATCCTAGACTGAGCCCTGCCCACAAGAGGGCAAAGATCCAGCTCCACCCACCAGTGGGCAGGCACTGGCCCCTCCCACCAGGAAGTTTGTACAAGTCTCTAGACCAGCATCACACACTAGGGGGCAGACCCCAGAAGCAAGAAAACTATTATCCTACAATGCAAGCCAGACCCTAGTCTGGGACCAGCTGGGCCCTGGCCCTGCCCACAGGCCAATACCCAGACGCCATACCTTCAGGATACCCAGACCCCATACCCAACTCTGTCAGGAACTTCCCCACCATCAGTGATCTGAAAAGAGCTCTGGGATCTCTGGGTACTGCAGTCAGACTACAGGAACCAGCTCTCCCTGACAGTAGTCCAGCACTAACCTCAGGATCTGGCTTCACCTGCCAGTGGGGGAGCAATAGCCCTAGTGTCTTCAGAACCCTGACTCCACACTTCAGTGAGCAAACACTAGCCCCAGGGTCCCCTAGGGTTCCACAACCAGCCACCTCATGACCAGGTCCTGTTAAACAGAAGCCAGCCACATCTGTAGAAGGCAGGGCCTGGTAACCAACCAGACTAGGGGCTAGCCAAGCCTAACAGACCTCCCACATAGCCCACCACAATAGAAGGCCCCATGTGGCCCTCTTAGGGGAAATCCCTAGAGCATATAGCTGGGGTGATGAGAGGGGAGTGTACTGCTGGGGCACAAAGGACATCTCCTACAGAAGGCCACTTCTCCAAGGTCAAGAAGCATAATTAACCTACCACAGACATAAAAATACAAACAGCAACTTAGACAAAATGAGGCAGCAGAGTCCAGATGAAGGAACAAGATAAAACCCAGAAGAACTAAGTGAAGTGGAAATAGGCAGTCAACCTGTGAACGAGTTCAGAGTAATGATTGTAAAGATGATCAAAGAACTCAGGAGAATGGATGCATAGAGTGATAAGTTAGAAGTTTTTAACAAAGAGAAAATATAAAGAACAACCAGAGATGAAGAAAAAAATAACAGAAATGAAAAATATACTAAAAGGAATAAATAATAGGCTAAATGATACAGAAGAATGGATCAGCAAGCTGGAAGACAGAGTAGTGGAAATCACTGCCACTGAATAGAAAAGAAAAAAAAAAGATGAAAAGAAATGAGGACAGTTTAAGAGACTTCTGGGACAACATCAAGCACAATAATATTTACATTATAGGGGTCCCAGAAGGAGAAGGGAGAAAGGGCCTGAGAAAATATTTGAAGATATCATAGCTAAAAACTTCCCTAACCTGAAGAAGGAGACAGTCACTCAAGTCCAGGAAGCACAGAGTCCCATGCAGGATTAACCCAAAGAGGAAAACACCAAGACACATTGTAATCAAAATGACAAATATTAAAGATAAAGAGAGAATACTAAAAGTAGCAAGAAAAAAGCAACAGAGAACATACAAGGGGACTCCCATAAGGCTATCAGTTGATTTTTCAGCAGAAACTCTGCAGAGCAGAAGGAAGTGGCACAATATATTTAAAGTGATGAAACAGAAAATGCTACAACAAAGAATGCTCTATCTAGCAAGGCTCTCATTCAGATTTTATGGAGAAATCAAAAGCTTTACAGACAAGCAAAAGCTAAAAGAATTCAGCACCACCAAACCAGCTTTGCAACAAATGTTAAAGGAACTTCTCTAGGTGAAGAGAAAAGGTCACAACTAGAAACAAGAAAATTATGAAATGAAAAAGCTCACTGGTAAAGGCAAACATACAGTAAAGGTAGGAAATCATCCACAAACAAAACTAATAGAGAGGTTAAAAGACAAAAGTAGTAAAATCACCTGTATCCACAATAAGCAGTTATGGGATACACAAAAAAATTAGATGTAAAATATGATATTGAAAACAGTAAATATGAGGGGAGGAGAGTACGAATGCAGGGTATTTAAAATGCATTTGAAATTAAGAGATTAATTAATAACTTAATAGCAATCAGTTTATATATAGCAATCAGTTTATATATGTTATAAAAAAAAAACCTCACAGTAACCACAAACAAAAAATCTAAAATAGATATACACACAAAAAAGGAAAAGAATTCAAACACAACACTAAAGATAGTCATCAAATCACAAGAGAAGAGGACAAAAGAAAAGGGAAAAAATATTCTACAAAATCAAATCCAAAATGATTAACAATATGGAAAAAAACATATATGTCGATAATTATCTTAAATGTAAACAGACTAAATGCTCCAACTGAAACAGACTGGCTGAATGGATATGGAAACAAGACTGTATATATACTGCCTACAAGAGACTCACTTCAGATCTAGGAACACATACAGACTGAAAGTGAGGGGATGGAAAAAGGTATTCCACACAAATGGAAATCAAAAGAAAGCTGGAGTAGCTTATACTTATATACTTATATCAGACAAAAAAGACTTTAAAATAAAGACTATTACATGAGACAAAGAAGGACACTGCATAATGATCAAGGGATCAATCCAAGTAGAAGATATAACAATTGTAAATAATAGGAGCAACCAACATAGGAGCACCTCAATATATAAAGCAAATATTAATAGACATAAAAGGAGGAATTGACAGTAACACAATAATAGTAGGGGACTTTAACACCCCACTTACATCAATGGACAGATCATACAGACAGAAAATCAATAAGGAAACAAAGGCCTTAAATAACATATTAGACCAAATAGACTTATTGATACTTATAGAGCATTGCATCCAAAATCAGCAGAATACATATTCTTTTCAAGTGCACATGGAACATTCTCCAGGATAGATAACACGCTAGGCCACAAACCAAGCCTCAGCAAATTTAAGAGAATTAAAATCATATCAAGCATCTTTTACTACCACAATGCTATGAGACTAGAAATCAACTACAAGGAAAAAACTGCAAAACCTAAAATTACATGGAGACTAAACAATATGCTACTGAACAACCAATGGATGACTCAAGAAATCAAAGAGGAAATTTACAAAAAATACCTAGAGACAAACGAGCACAAGACGATCCAAAACCTATGGATGCAGCAAAAGCAGTTCTAAGAAGGAAGCTTATAGTGATAAAATCTTACCTCAGGAAACAAGAAAAATCACAAATAAACAACCTAACCTTACACCTAAAGCAACTAGAGAAAGAAGAACAAAATCCAAAGTTAGTAGAAGGAAAGAAATCATAAAGATCAGACCAGAAATAAATGAAATAGAGACTAAAAAACAATAGAAAAGACCAACGAAACTAAAAGCTGGTTCTTTGAAAAGATAAAAAAATTGATAAACCATTAGCCAGACTCATCAAGAAGAAAAGGGAGAGGGCCCAAATCAATAAAAACAGAAATGAAAAAGAAGTTACAACTGACACCAGAGAAATACAAAGGATCATAATCCAATAAAAGGAATAACCTAGAAGAAATGGGCAAATCTCTAAGAGAAAGGTACAATCTCCCAAGACTGAACCAGGAAGAAATAGAAAATATGAACAGACCAGTTACCAGTACTGAAATTGAATCGGTAATTTTAAAACTCCCAACAAGTAAAAATCCAGGACCAAATGGCTTCATAGGTGAATTCTACAAAACATTTAGAGAAGAGTTAATACCTGTCCTTCTGAAACTATTCCAAAAATTGCAGAAGGAGGAACACTCCCAAACCCATTCTATGAAGCCGCCATCACCCTGCTAACAAAACCAGGCAAAGATATCACAAAAAAGAAAATTACAATATTACTGATGAAGATAGATACAAAAATTCTTGACAAAATACTAGCAAGCTGAATCCAACAATACATTAAAAGGATCATACACCATGATCAAGTGGGTTTATCCCAGGGATGCAAGGATTTTTCAATATCTGCAAATCAATCAATGTGATACACCACATTTACAAACTGAAGAATAAAAAACATATGATCATCTAGGTGCGAAAAAAGCTTTTGATAAAATTCAACATCCATTTATGATAAAAATTCTCCAGCAAGTGGGCAGCGAGGGAACATATCTCAACATAATAAAGGCTATATATGACAAACCCACAGCTAACATCATACTCAACAGTGAAAAGCTGAAAGCATTCCCTCTAAGATCAGAAACAAGACAGAGATGCTCACTCTTACCACTTGTATTCAGCATAGTTTTGGAAGTCCAAGTCAAAATAATTAGAGAAGAAGAACAAATTAAAGTAATCTAAATTGGAAAGGAAGAAGTAAAACTGTCATTGTTTGTAGATGACATGATATTATACATAGAAAATCCTAAAGGTGCCACCAGAAAACTACTAATGCTCATAAATGAATTCAGTAAAGTTGCAGGATACAAAATTAATACACAGAAATTGCTTCCATTTCTATACACTAACAATGAAATATCAGGAAGAGAAATTAAGGAAATAATTTCATTTACCATAGCAACAAAAAGAATAAAATACCTAGGAATAAACCTACCTAAGGAGGCAAAATACCTGTACTCCAAAAACTGTAAAATGCTGCTGAAAGAAACTGAAGATGACACAAAGAGATGGAAAGATATATGGTGTTCTTGCATTGGAAGAACCAATATTGTTAAAATGACCATACTTCCCAAGGTAATCTACAGATTTAATACAATCCCTATCAAATTACCAATGGCATTTTTCACAGAACTAGAAGAAATAATTTAAAAATTTGTATGGAAACACAAGAGGCCCCGAATATCCAAAACAATCTTGAGAACAGAGCTAGAAGAATCAGGCTCCCTGACTTCAGACTATATTACAAAGCTACAGTAACAAAAACAGTATGGTACTAGCACGAAAACAGACACATAGACTAATGGAACTGGACAGAAAGTCCAGAAATAAACCCACACACTTATGGTCAATTAATCTACAACCAAGGAGGCAAGAATATAGAGTGGAGAAAAGACAGTCTCTTCAATAAGTGGTCTGGGAAAACTGGACAGCTACATGTAAAAGAATGAAAATAGAACATTCTCTAACACCATACACAGAAATAAACTCAAAACAGATTAAAGACCTAAATATAAGGCCGGATACTATAAAACTCCTAGAGGAAAACATAGGCAGAACACTTTTTGACATATATCACAGCAATATTTTTTTGGATCTATCTCCTAGAGTAATGGAAACAAAAGCCAAAATAAACAGATGGGACCTAATTAAACTTAAAAGTTTTTGCACAGCAAATGAAACCATAAACAAAACGAAAAGACAACTTACTGAATGGGAAAAAATATTTGCAAATGATGTGACCGACAAGGGATTAATTTCCAAAATATTCAAACAGCTCATACAACTCTATAACAAAAAAACAAACAGCCCAATCAAAAAATGGGCAGAAGAACTAAATAAACATTTCTCCAGAAAAGATATACAGATGGGCAAGAGGCACAGGAAAAGATACTTAACATCACTAATTATTAGAGAAATGCAAGTCAAAACTACAGTGAGGTATCACCTCACACTGGTCAGAATGGCCATCATCAAAAAGTCTACAAATAAATGCTGGAGAGGGTGTGGAGAAAAGAGAACCCTCCCACACTATTGGTGGGAATGTAAATTGGTGCAGCTACTATGGAGAAGAGTCTGGAGATTCCTTAAAAAACTAAAAATAGAGTTACCATATGATCCAGCAATCCTACTCTTGGGCATATACCCAGAAAAGATGAAAACTCTAACTCAAAAAGATACATGCACACTAATTTTCATAGCTGCACTATTCACAATATCAAAGACATGGAAGCAACCTAAATGTCCATCGATGAATGAATAAAGAAAATGTGGTGTGTATGTATACATACATACAATGGAATATTACTCAGCCATTAAAAAAGAATGAAATAATGCCATTTGCAGCAACATGTATGGATCTAGAGATTATCATACTAAGTGAAGTAAGTCAGACAAAGAATGACAAATATCATATCACTCATATGTGGAATCTAAAAAAGTGATACAAATGAACTTATTCACAAAACAGAAATAGACTCACAGACATGGAAAATAAACATGGTTACCACAGGTTGGGGAGGGATAAATTAGGAGTTTGGGATTAACAGATACACACTACTATACATAAAATAGATAAATAGCAAGGGCTAACTGTATAGCACAGGGGACTATATTCAATATCTTATAAAACCTATAATGGAAAGGAATCTGAAAAGGAATATATATATGTACATATAACTGAGTCACTTTGCTGTTCACCTGAAACTAACACAACACTGTAAATCAATTATACTTCAATGAAAAAAAATACTAGTGAACGTAGCAAAACAAACAGATAGCTTGGGGGTGAAAATTACATATTGTTTTCCTGGCTTTAAGAAAAAATGCGTAGTAAAAAGTAAAATGCAAAGGATTTTAGTACTATATGTATATTAAAGTACTAGATATATATCTGGCAAAAAATAATTGGAAACAGTTAAAGTTTGGTGACAGATTTGCAACTTTCTTATACCCATAATAAAAAGAGGACTCCACTGGGGACTCGGTGGCACTTTGTGGCCAATCACAACACCAATAATCTAAGATAAAGATGCCAGTGATAAAAAAAGTTTAACTTTTTATTCTACAGTATTAGCATAGATTCAAATAAAGAGGTACTTAATTTTCAGCACAATGCACACAAAATTGTGAACCTAATGTTACAGAAAGCCTTTTCCCAGTGAGGAATGAACTAGGGCCACAGTGGATTTCCTGTAAGAAAATATTAGTAGAAGCTGAATAATTCCAAGAAGGTTTGCAACTCTTTAAGACCAAACACATTTTGGTTTGCACAACTTTTGAATTAATTGAGATCATTACCAGTAATACTGAAGTAATTTAAGAAACTGACATTTCTCTTCTGTTATTTATATACCTGATATATTAAAATGACATAGGGCTTTCTGAAAACTTTCAATCAATTTAGTCTTTGTCAAACTTGCAATCAATAAATCACTAGAATATGGGTCTGAACCTGGAATCTTAGATACAGGGTCTCAATAAAATATGGGAAAATATTAAGATCAAAAGAAATTCCACAGAGATGGCACTTAAACCGTCATGCCCTTCCATATGTTTTGGTGTTGTTTTCAATGACTATCTATTACTGAACTTGGGAATAAATAGATGTGGCCAAGTTTTTCCCATCAGTAAAATGGCAAGATGTTAATTAGCTTCAGGCATGAGATATGGATATTATTCAAGGGCCACTTGTAGTTAGTAATCTGCCCTTAATCACTCCCTAGATTAGGAATCTGCCCTTAATCACTCACTAGGAAAAACTAGTTACTCTTTGTTGTCACTCTTTAGAATTTTATCTCTCCCTATGCAACACTGTCTCTGGACAACTCTCTAGGTTCTACCTTATAATTATGCTACAGTAGTTTCCCATAAATAATTTCATTCTAATTTCATAGTTTTTGCCATCATTATCTATTGTTTCCTGAATATTCTTCAAACTGGCAATTAATTTTTTTATTCATCCTAAGCAATTATATCTATGAAATAGTAGTTTGGATATACTAATAATCTTTCTGGTATAAATTTACATAAATTATTAACTACTAAAATTGTAAAAATACTCATTCTACCAGCTTCCACTTCTAGTAATATCAGAGTATATAACTTGGTCCAATATCTCACAAAAGACAAAAAGAAAATCAGGCAAAATATTTTTTAAAAATGTATCTTGAAGGTAATGTAGAGCCAACAAGATAATAAAGAACTACTGGTCCAGGATCTAGGAGAGGAAGATAGCCAGAGGTGAGACTGAAATTTAGGGCTACATTTCCCCTGGTATAATTTTCTAATTTTGGAATAAGTAACTGAGAGGCTGAGTGAACCCTTGACATTTTCATGAGGCTCTAGGAAGAAGATTTTAGTCCAGAGCCCCCCAAGGTGATGGATAGACACAGTGAATACTCCTGTTTCGGAATGAGTCCCCAAAGGGATATATCCTAAGGAATAGGGTAAGCCAGAAATAGACAAATTCTTGTAGCTCAGCCTTGAATTATCTTAATCTTTGAAATAGAATTAAAGTAATATCAATTTATTAGAGTCTTTAGGCATCCAAGAATGCTCGTGCTCTCAGATATCTTGCAGAAGCTCTCAGATGCCTTTCTAGATGAATTAATATATCTTAGGTATCACATTATTTCTATAAACAATTCAAGGCTATAACTTCTAGTACATAATAAAAAAAAGCTCCATGAGGAGCAAGAGAATATGAGAAAAAATTAGTAGAAACCACAGCAATAGAAATTAACCTTTAAGGGCTTCAGAAATAGTCATAACTAGATAAAGGCTTTAAAATAAATTGCTTCTCATGTTCAAGAAGATGAAATACAGGTAAGAAGTTTGGCAGAGGAAGAAAAAACTGAATGAAATCTCTGAAACTGAAAATAAGAACTGAAATTAAGAATTCAGTGGATGGGTCTAATAGTAGAATATACACAATCTAAGAGAGATTTAACAACCTGGAATATCCTCAGTCAACCCTGTAAAAATGAAATGATAGAAAATACAGAAAACATGGTAAGAGATATAGAGGATACAGTGAGAAGGTGTAACATTTAAATGGAGTCGTAAAAATAGAGGAGAGAAATAACAGGTCTGAAGTACAAAGAGAGGAGAGATATAATCAGACTGAAGCAAATTTTTAAGTGCTAATAGCTGAGAACTCTCTAAAACTGGAGAAAGACATCAAGCTATCTATTCAAGAAGTACTACAAATCCCAGGAAGAATAACTGAAAAAAATAAATCCACACTGAGGCACTAAATAATAAGACTGCTAAAACCCCAAAATGGGGAAACAAAACTAAACTAAACTAAAAGTCAGTTATAGAAACTATTACCTTTAAAAGAGTAATAATCAGACTTAAGCTGACTCCTCAACAGAAACAATGAACATCACCTAAAAATGGAATGGTATCTTTAAAGTGTTAAAACAACTGTCAACTCATATCTTCTGAATTTGATGGTGAAAAAAAATCTTTTCGGATTGAAAAAATGAGATAATTTCCCAGAAGCAGACACACTAAAATAAATATTAAAGAATGTTCTTCAGGCAGAATGAAAAAGATCTCAGACGGAAGCTTAGAAATGTAGGTCATTAAGAGCAATGGAAAGGCTAAGGTAATAGGGAGTCTGGCTCCATGTTTTGATATTTTGACTACTAAAAGCTTTTAAGCTACACCCCCTCCCTCTTCCCTTTCTGCTCCATATCTGAACAGGCTAAGAAGAAAGCCTGGTTACACCCTCCTTTGGTACTAGTAGGAGATTTAAACTGTTTAGGTCCCTTTACACACACAGGAACCCTCATTTTAGCCCACCCTCTAACCACCATAAAACCCCAAGCTAGTCTCCTTTTCCTACTCTCACAAGCTTTTGAGACCAGCTTAGGAGATCTTCCCTGCTCTCCCCAGGCAGCTTCATTAAGTAATAAACATTTTCATAGCCTCTTTAAATGTGTGTGGTATCATCAGTATTGACAACTAAACAATATTTTTGGTGAGGGGTTATTCTATTCTTGAAAACTGGCTATAAGAGCTAAATAAGTGAGTAAATAAGATTATTGGCTATGCAGGAGAGTCATAATAGGGTTTTATTGGTCTTTTATTCATATATAAATAAAATTCACCAAATAATGGTATGTACTCTTAAAGGGAAGATAAATGAAATTAAA
Organism: Mesoplodon mirus; assembly: GCF_964341445.2. Lineage (NCBI taxonomy): Eukaryota > Metazoa > Chordata > Mammalia > Artiodactyla > Ziphiidae > Mesoplodon > Mesoplodon mirus. The sequence goes on from NC_138982.1 coordinate 49,178,544, forward strand.
TCAATCTAATTAAAATGAGGGCAAGTGAAATTAAATTATTTTAATGTCTTTGATCTACTTGCATTGGGTAGAATCTGAAGGAAGCAATTAATACTAGATTTTGATAAGCCGAGAGTATATGCTATAGTCTGTAAGATAACTACTGAAAGAACAGTAAGAGTGTATAAAATTTGTGGGAAATAGAAGGAAAATGGAATAATTAAAATTTATCAATACAAATGAAGGTGAGAAAGAAGAGGAAAAGGACAAAGCAGACAGAACAAATAGAAAGGTCATAATAGAATGGTAGATTTAAATTCAAATAGAGCAGTAATTATATTAAATATAAATAGACTAAATATTCCAATTAAAAGATAAACATTATCAGACTGCATTAAAAACTATATTCTTTTTACGAGCGAGATAGCTAAAAATCTACTGATGAAAAATGATTGAAAGTAAAAAAAATAAAAAGCTTCTATTAAATAAAATTTGTGTAACCATAATATCAGATGAAATAGAACTTAAGGCAAAAAGTAAGAAGAATATTTTATGAAAATTCTGTATTTGTTTGTATCTAATAACATAGCCTTAAAATAAAGGCTATATAAAATTGACAGTAAAAAGGGATAGACAAACCCAAAGTTATAGTGTAAGATTATAACACATTTCTCTTTATAATAAAAGCAAACAGAAAATCAGTTAGGATACAGTGGAATAACAGGAGGAGTAAACTTGACCTAATTAACATGCATAAAATAATACACACAAAAACTGAATAATGCACATTCTTTTTAAGTACACCTGGAACATTTCAAAAATTTACCATGTTATGGACCACAAAGTATGGTTCTACAAATTTCAAGCAACTAAAATCATACAAAGTATATTCTAGGGTCACAATGCAATTAATTTAGAAACCAGTATCAAATATTCTACTGGAATATCCCTGTTGATTTAGAAATTAAGAAAATATACACTTAAGTAAATCAGGATTCAATGAAGAGAATATATTGAAGATTGTAAAGTAGTTTTAACTGAAGGCTAATAAAATTACTAAGTATGAAAATATGTAGGATACAGTTAGAGTCATGCTTAGGGAAAATTTAGAGTGTTAAAAAGCACATATTCAAAAAGAAGAAAAGCTAAATGTCAATGAGTTAGGCATCTGTCTCAAAAAGTTAAAAAACAACAAAATAAAATCCAAAGAAAGTAGAGGGAAGGAAGAAATAAAGTTAGCATAAATTATATAGAAAATAAATAATAGAGAAGATCAATAAAATTCAGATATTATTTATTTTAGGACATTAGCAAAATTTTAAAACCTCATATTGATACTAATGAGAAAAAAAGAAGAAGGCATGAAAAAATCATTATCAGCAAGAAAAAGGGGACATGGACATAAATTACATAGATCTGGAAAAGTTTACAATAGGGTAATATGGACAACTTTTTGCGAATTTGAAAATGTTGAAGTAATGGAAATTTCTAACAATATAACTTTCCAAAACTAAAACAAGAAGAAATTAAATCTTGAATAGTCCTATTTTCTTTAATATAATTCTTTAACAGTGAATTCAACCAAAAAATAAACAAATCCAAAGAAATCCAAGAAATAAATCCAAATTCTTCCAGTGAATAGAAAAAAGGGAATACACCCTATCTTCTTTTACAAAACGAGAATAACTTTGATATTAAAACTTGACAAGGATATTAAGATAAAGGAAAATTACAGGCAATCATATTCATATCCATAGATGTAAAAATTTTAAACAAACTCAGCAAACGGAAACCAGTAGCACATATTTACTAGTTTATCTAGAATTTGAGTTTGGTATAATATTAAAACAGTGATTAGTATAATTCATTACATTTGCATAAAAAAGAAAAAAATAATGTGGTCTAAATAGATGGAGAAAAGGCACTTGATAAGATTCAGCAACCATTCATATATAAGTAAAAACCCTTAGCAAAGTAAGACCAGAAGGAAACTTCCATAATTCAATACTGGGCATGTATAAAAACAAATGAACAAAAACAAACTGAATAACAACAAAAAAATCCTATAGCAAAAAGTCATATTTAATAGTAAAATGCTGAAAGCTTTTACTCTGAAATCTGGAATAGAACAAGAATGACAGCAGTCACTAATTTATTCAACATTGTACTAGAAGACAATGCAGCAAGGCAAGAAGAAGAAATATAAGGCGTAAGGAATAAAAATGAAGAAACAAAACTGTCATTTACACAAAAAATATGCATACATAGAAAATGAAAAAAAAGTACAGATAAATTTTAAAATGTATATGTGAGTCAGGGAATGTTGCTGGATACAGGGTTAATATAACCTTTTTTAAAAAATGCATTTCTTTATATCAGCAACAAACATTTAAAAAACAAACTTTTAATTTACATATAAATTTCATATATTTTATATGTAAATATATTTATATATCATCAAAAATATCAAATCCCTAGTAATAAAGTTAACTAAAGAAGATGAGCAAGATCTCGGCAAAACAGAATAGAAAAAAGAAAGATATTATAAAGTATTATTGAGAGAAATTAAAGAAGAGATGGAGAATATATCATATATATCATGTATATATCAATTAATGGAGAATATATCATATTCATGGGCTGGACAACTCTATATTATAAATATGTCATTTTTCTCAGACTGATGTATAGATTCAATGCAACCCAAACCAAAATAGTTATAGTGGTGTTTGTGGTGACTTGAAACCAACCATTTTGGGAGTATTTAACCAATGGAAATTGGTAAATACTACAAATCAGAGATTTTTTTCATCTAGAGAGCCAATTAATCAGGACACCACTGAGTTAACTCTAAAACTGATATAGAAAGAAAGAAAGAAAAAAAAACAAAACCCAACCAAACAGTTAAGACAAACTCAAAAAATAAAAACAAAGTGGAAAGATATGTTTTACCAGGTATCATGACTTACAATGCAACAAGAATTAAGACAGTATAGTATTGGCAAAGGATAAACAAATAGAGCAATGGAACAGAATAGAGATCTCAGGCATAGATCCCTACATATTAGGCTTGATTTATGAAAAGATGGCACTACAGAGCTGTGGAGAAAGAATACTGCTTTCCATAAGTGGTGATGGAAAACAGTAGAAACTTTTACCCTATCTAACAGCTTATTCAAAAATTAAGTTCCATGTGGATTATAGATTTAAATATGTCAGGCTAAATAACAAAGTTGCTAGAAAATAATATAGGAGTGTATTTTCATGACCTTAAGATAGGAAATACTTCTTAGAAGACAAAACCCACTTATTTTAACCAATTGAAAAAATGATTATATTAAAATTAAGAAATTCTCTTATTAAGGGACACCAACTAGTATATTACCAAACAAAAGAGTAGTATCCAGAATATATAAAGAAATCAATATGAAAAAGAAAAATAACCAAATAGAAGAAAAATGGGCAAGAGATCTGAACAGATACTTTATAAAAGAGGATATCCAAATGTCCAAAAAATATATGAAAAGTTGTTATTTTCATTAAGAATCAGGGCCATGCAAATTAAAACTATAATGAAATATCACTACACATAAACACCAGCATGACTGAAATTTAAAAGACTGACAAACATTAATTAGGATGTGAAGCAAACATATTACAGAAATTGGTATAACTACTATGAAAGCAGTTTTCATCATCACCAGATTCATCGTCATCATCATCTTGTAAAGTTGAATTAATACATAGCTTATGACTCAACAATTCTATTCTTTTACTACATATCCTACAGAAATGTGTGCATATACATCCCAAGAGACATGTACAAGAATGTTCAAAGCAGTATTACTGTTAATAGTTGAAAACTGGAAGTAGTAAAAATATCTACCAACAATAGAATAAATAAAATAATGGTATATTCAGCAATATAATACTGTGCAGCAATGAAAATGAAGAAACTAGAGCTACATGCAACATCATGGATGAATCTCATAAGCAAAAAAACCAAAACAGCCAGGCACAAACAATACACAGTGCATAGTTCCATTTACAAAGAATTAAAATCATCATCAAAACTAACTTGATGGTGTTGAGGAGTGCATCTTAATATAGAAAAACTAAGGAAGAGCACACAACCTAGTACAATGACAGTCAAAACAGTGGTTCTTTGTGGGGCAGCAGAGGATAGTGATTGGAAGAGAAACACAGAGTTTCCATGGTGATGACAATGTTCTTTTTCTTGACTTGGTGGTAGTTACACAGGTGTTTGTTTTCTGATAAATCATTAAATTCTATATCTTGTTTTATGCACATTTCTGTATATTTGTTTTGTTTCCCAATTTTAAGGGGTAAGGGTAAGCTGGGACGAAGTGAGAGAGTGGGATAGACATATATACATTACTAAATGTAAAATAGATAGCTAGTGGGAAGCAGCCACATAGCACAGGGAGATCAGCTCGGTGCTTTGTGACCTCCTAGAGGGGTGGGATACGGAGGGTGGGAGGGAGACACAAGAGGGAGGAGATATGGGGATATATGTATACATACAGCTGATTCACTTTGTTATACAGCAGAAACTAACACACCATTGTAAAGCAATTACACTCCAATAAATAAATAAATAAATAAATAAAATGGCATAGAACAAGTCAGGAAGAGAGGTCTCACCAGAAATCAGCCCTGATATCACCTTGATCTTGGACTTCAAGTCTCCAGAAATGTAAGAAAATAAATTTGTTATATATAAAAAAATATTCATCCCTGTAGCACCTAAAATCATCTCGTGTATCATATGAATCCTATTCTTTGAAAGCAGTCAACATTTTTTAGTTGACTCACTCCTTTTTATTTATTTTCCATAACTGGAATTACTTATATATATAAGTAATTCTACTTATATATATAAGTAATTCTACTTATATATAGAAGGTACCCAATAAATACTGAAGTAAACATACCACTTTTAAAATTAAAAGCTACTCATTTATGAATCACTTAAAATTATCTCACTTACTACCATTGGTAATTTGGGAAGCCTTACACCAGGGTTAGACTACCTCTGTTTTAATTTGTCTGTTGTCCCAACTTTATTCTTATCAAGGACCAGACTCATGAAGTGCTGCAACCAAAAATGAGCCTGTTCCTCTTGGTCCAGGGCTCTGGCTCCTTGACTTAAGACTCACAGTGAAAGACCATCCTCACTACCTCTAAAGTCTGTCTCTAACTCTGCTCCAAAGACCTCAGCCAGGTCTGTAACCTGTTCCCACAAGTAGAGAGGGGAGATCACAAACAAACCCAACAGGCAGGAGGAAATGATTTAAGACATTGTCTTTGAAACTTGATTAGCATTACTTTCAGTTTGTTTTCCATAACAAAAGAACCACATTTCTAGTTTTGGGGTAGTTCCAGAGAGCACTGCATAAGGATGCTTTGGAAATTCCAAGTTACTTGGAGAAAACTTTGAAAAACCAACTAAGGTCAAGTTATTGTAATAGCACAAATGCTTATATTCACCCTATATCCCACTGACCTTTGCTTGCTTTGTTTCTTAGAATAGCCATCTAAACCATTTGCTCAATTTCAAGGTTGAGCCTTGACTTAGTTGCTTTACATGAGTTCTTGAAATGGATTAACACTTAACAGTAGATTTATTCCGCATGCTACCATTCATCTACCACCTCGAAAGGATCTTCTCCTAGTCACCAAAGATAGTTTTTTGGGACAGGTAAATAGCTATTCTTGAACTGATTTTCCCTTTCTCGCTGTCTCTGTCTCTGTCTCTGTGTCTCTGTCTCTCTCCCCCCCACACACACACATACACACAAAGAGACTATCATTTACAACTACAAAACTAACAAGATACTATTTTCTTTAGCATACAAATCAGGTACCTAGAAAACATATCTAAAAGTAACTCGAAAAGTGAGCACCCCAATTGTGTCACTTGTCTAGACAACAATTCAATATTTTTATGCCAACCTATAATTTGCTAATTGACTAATATATACCCAGTACTATTAAGTAATTTTGAGGATTAGAAAAATATAAAATATATTCCATGGCTTCAGTGCATTTACAACCTTCACAAGAGGGAGACACCAACACAAAGATAATGTCCTATAATTATGTAATAATTTTATAGTGCAGACTATATGTGTTATACTATCATGGTTAATTAAAATATTGGCAATATTTTCCCCATTCTTCAGAAAGAGGCATTATTATTTTCCTTATTCTATAGGCAAGGGTTAGGGAATTTAAGTAATTTGCCAGGTACTAGATAGTGTACAGCAAAGCCAAGACTGAAACCAGATCTTTGGAGGGCAAACATCATGCTTTTTTCCAATGTGCTCTCTTACAAGAGCTGGCACAGTGTTGAACACATAATAGGTACACAGTAACTGGCTGAAGATTTAAAAACACTTAAAACATTCACTTTGAAATAAGAGCAAACAAAATCTATATAGGGCAGGCTGATTTTTGTGATTGACTAGATATAGAGAGTATGTATTACTGTCATAGTTTGGGTTCCCCCCTAAGCAGAGCCTGAGACAAGGACTTGGATGAAGGAGATGAGTTCAGGAAGCAAGAGTGAGGAAACAGGGAGAGTGATAGATGGGAAGGAAGAAAGACCAATATAAAATGCACAGCTGTGGAAACTAGGGACTTGATTTGCTGGACCACCTGAAAATCCTTCAGAATGCCTCAAACATGGGAGGCTGATGCATTCATAGAATTTTTGTCCTCTGGCTGAGGGTCCTCCCAGGAACAGTAAAGGACTGCACGTCCTGGTTTGCAGGCTAGCTAGAGGGCTCCCAGATGGAGAGCAGCCTGAGGCAGAAGGCAGAAGGCAAGCACTTGAACTGAACAGTCTATTCCAATTGCAGCAGAAATCAGATGTGGGCCAGTGAGATGGGATATGATGTACGAGAGGTATGTGCTACAGTTACCCATACTGAATTACTGAAGATTTTAAGAATATCTTGCAAGAGCATGGAAAAACAATGGTTTGACCTCTTGATATCCAACATAGCATTGACTCATTTTGCTCTGTTTGTCAAAATATTTGACTGATTTTGATGAAATTTACTAAAAGACACTCCACCCTAAGTTTAATTTGTGGCTTAATTTGAAACAAAATGGAAGCCAATCCACTTAACAGTTGGGACTCTTTCTCAAATTTGAATACACTTGAATAAATTTTAATGAAATCTGCTATAAGTGTAATGTTTATAGAACATTTAATGTATATAGAACATTTAATGTTTATAGAACACTTGTTCTAAGACAGAGGGTATCTACAATGCTAAATCTAACATCAATCCTACGCTCCATTAGTTTAGTGTCATTTGAATTCATCACATCATGAGACACTGTTGGGCATTACTGATTCCACAGAAACTGGCAAAGGTAGAACACAGGATTGGGCCAGGTGCTTAGAGGTCAGATCCAGCTGTAGGGTTTGGGGAGGCTACCAGAGAAGAGAGTCTCTGGAGAGAATAGTAACAAGTAATAGATGATGGACGTACAATACAAAACATCAGGGATGACATAAGGAGCTAGAAGCCTTGCATCTAATTATGCAGAACAACATGCTAAAAATGGCAGGCAGGCAGCTGTTAGGTATCAGCAGGTAGCAGGTCTGGAGGCTGGGCTGGTTATCAAGACTCAAGCACAAGGATCAAGAACACTTTTAAACCTGTACCAACATTTCAAGTTGTTGGAAGCTGTATCACAGAGACAAAAATCTCAGTGTATTTCTCTGTCAAGCTATATGTCCATGATGGGTTGGCTGGGATCTCCACTCCATGTGGTCCTCACTCCAGGATCAGGCTGAAAGAACAGCCACCATCTGGGGAATTACCGGATGCCATGATAGGAGGGAAGAGAAGTGGGATGAATTATACACCAGGCCTTAAACCTTCAGTCTGAAAGTGACTTACGCTACTTCTGACTACATTCAATGGGCCAAAGTGAGTCATATGGCCAAACCTAACCTCCAAGGGACTGGGGAAATTATATGTCTTTATGAGTTGTTTATGAAAAGATGGAAGACTACCACATCAGTTTTACTCCTGGAAAAGTAATGGGTGAATGGATATATATACATATGCAATAAATACAAATTTCAATCAACAGAAGTATAATGTTGAGATAGGTTCTGAATGTGTTCTAAACCAAAATGTGTTCCTCAGCAGTGTCTTTTATCACAGTCCCCTTGTCTCTCTTTTAAAGACCATACACTTTACAAGTTCACTCTATATTCAGAAAGTACCAGACCCAACCTAAAACATCATCCTAGAATTTGCCAACTGTAAGTTAGCCTACCTGCAAGGAACACATATGTTCTTTGAATGGAAAGGAACAGGGAGACAGTACTTTCAGTACTTAGCTGGTGGGACTGGTGGGAAGGAGCCTAGACAGGTTTGGGGGCTGAACACAAACCAAGTGACCATATTGAAAGGAATAGTCCTGAAAGGTTTTTCTCTTCTGATTCTTCCACTGTTTAGCAGTTTCAAATATGTCGTCCTTAATTCTTAGGGCAGAGAAGTCAAGGAAATTTTAAGCCTTAGGCTCATAAATACTTAGGCCTGGTTATGATCACAAGAGGAAAAAATATTAAATTCAAAATGTTTCATCTCTTTATTCTCATTCTATTCTACACCCTTATATATTTTAAAATACTTTTAAAACCCCAACTCTAAAGGTAAAATAAAGCAGAATTGGGGCTGCAAAAAAACAATCCATGGCTTCTCGGATGGCTTTTTCCTAGACCTACTGCTTCTTGTTGACTTTGGGCAGCTTTGGCTGTCCTTCCCCTAAAAGATGTAAATGATAAATATGTTTTTTTTAGAATCTCCAGCTATAGATCCAGAAGGGATTTTTCTGTGTGTTAAAATACTGACATGTTGATCCCTTCCCAGTCCTTACAGAAATGTGACATGAAATGGGTTTATGCCTATCAATGCCTGTGTCTCTCTGTGATCATTGTTCTCATCATGCTTTCTGGACCTACAAAATGTCAAGCCCCACAGATTCTTCTCTGTTTATATCCTTCTTAATCTTTTCCCCCCAGCTTTTAGTATGGTTCAACATATCCTTGCTTCTTAAAACTTTCTGTTTATTTGGCTTCTATGGCAACGTGTAATCAGGTTTGTTTTCTCCTTCTCTGTCTTTATCAATGGCTTTTCTTTTCTTATCCCAAATATGTAAAAGGGTAAACATTCTTTGAGGTTATGTTCTAAGTGATCTCTTCTTTCCCTACATTTTCTCTCTGGACCACATCATCTCTCCCAAGGCTTTAAATATGACCTCTATGTAAAAGACATTGAAATTGATATCATTAATCTCGACCTCTCTCCAGAGCATGAGACACATCTACCCACCTTTGAGTATGTCATAATACACTTAGGAAAATACTAGCAAGTTCCAAGGACAAAACCCTCTGTATTGAACAAATTCCAAACTCCACTCCTTACCCTAAAATTTAATACCTCTGTGATCCTACCCCAATCGAATTTCCAACCAATTACTGTTTTATTCCACATCAAGAATCCTATACAGGGTACTCCAATGAAACAGAACTCCTCACTGTTCTCCTTAAAATTCCAATTCCCTTTTCTTACACTCTTCACCCATGTTCTCGCTAGTTCCTCTACTGAGCATGCAGCTCACTTCCGTGCCCTTCTCATACTTTAATGGGAAGGTTTTAAAAGATGATTCACAAACTTCAAAACTAGAAAAAATGCAAATGATATGTTTGCATATCTTGATAAGGAAATTTACAATAACTTAAAAGGAAGTTACCTGCAGTGGTCAGAAATGTATTTTACTCTGTTCACTTAATTTCAGAATGCTGGCAAAATGTCAAGCCTGTTCATAACAAAACTTTCCCCTCCTTGACACTTATATCTCTTGCACTCTACTTGCTTTTCCAGAGAAGTAATTTTCCTTCTTCATTTTTAAATTCCCTCATATGCTCACCTCCTGCTCAGCCTTTCTATACTATTTCCCAGAAAACAATCAACCTTTCTTTCTCTCTCTCTTTCCGAGGGGTTAGTAGGAAGCTGTTGCTTCTGTCCCCCTCTTCTTGTGTGAGAGTTTCTTTCCCTGCTTTCCCCTCTGCCTCTCTCTTCTCCAATCTCATTCATCACTTGATTCTATACAGAAAACACTGTCACACATCAGTAGCCATCTGTAGCAACACTTTTCAAGGGTCCAGGATGTGGAAAAGGATTCACTGCAGCAATGTCTCCAAAGAAGAGGATAGGGTGATAATGCCATCTCAATTTTTTATTCTTTTGTTGATTTCCTTTTGGACCTGTCAAATGAGGTGCTGAGATGAGCCCTCTCCTTCCTAGAGCTCAACAATCAAAGTGAAGATGCCATAAACACCCCCAGGATAAGGGACATAAAGCCCAATGAAGACAAAGTAAGGAGGAAAGTACTGCAGTGCTTATGGAATCCATTGCTGGTAATGGCCCAACTCGGGCAGTGAACCGTAGCTTTATCCCTACAATGGCAGCCTCCTTTTTCTAACCTCTGGGTGATGAAAGGCTTCAAGCCCAGATTTCTGCAAAAAGAGTAAACAAGGCTGACTGCACTCACATTGACTTGTTTTACACCTGTGTTTATGAGTTAGAATAGGTGTGCAACAAACCATGAATCATGGGCTCTAATTATAATATAATGTTATTGTCCACATCTCCACAAAGTAGAGGACAGGGTTGATAATACATTAGGGTGTGGCAGAAAACAGGAACTGGAGAGTCAGGCACTTCTAGATTTTTACCGTACACTTGCTACCTAAGAGCTTAATAACCTTATACAAGTTAATTTAACATCTCTGATCTTCAGTTTCCTCATTTAGAAAAACCAGAAGTAAGAATACATATTTCGGGCTTCCCTGGTGGGGCAGTGGTTGAGAGTTCGCCTGCCGATGCAGGGGACACGGGTTCATGCCCCAGTCCGGGAAGATCCCACATGCCGCGCAGCAGCTGGGCCCGTGAGCCATGGCTGCTGAGCCTGCGCGTCCGGAGCCTGTGCTCCGCAACGGGAGAGACCACAACAGTGAGAGGCCCACATACCGCAAAAAAAAAAAAAAAAAAGAATACATATTTCATATGATATTCATGAGGTTGAAATGAGGTGTTATAAATGCAAGCACCTGGTGCAATGCAAGGAACATGATGTTGCTCACAAGCTGTCTCCCCTCCTCTCTAAACTTGCCCTCTATTGCCCTCCACATTGTACCATTTCTATCATGTGTAGGGAACCAGGGTGGGTAGCCATCCTCCTCACAAGGATCTGGTAAGGATTATAGAGATAACATAAGTATCCAGCACAGGGCTTGGCCCTGATCACTCGGTAAATATTTGTTCTTGTTCTCCTTCAAACTGTGAGCTAATTTTGGCCAAGATACTCTAGGCAAATACATGATAAAGGCCTTTAGAATTTGTCTGTACATCCAATTTCTTCTGTCAGAAAGCAGTATGTCATCTTGGAGGCTACTCTCATTCATCCTCCTCATCTAATACCTAATAACTGCCCCAAATTTAGAAAACTAAAAGTTGGTGATGATCCTCTAGTCACTTGCTATTCAAAGTATGTTCTGTGGAACCACAGTATCAGCATAATTTGGGAAGTTGTTAGAAATGCAGGCTCTTGGCCCCACCCCAAACCTGCTGAAATAGAATCTGAATTTTAACAGCATCCTTGAGTATATGCACATTAAAGTTTGAGATGCATCACTTTAGCCAAAACTCTAACACCTACAAAAAATTTAAAACAAGCCAAATGCTTCTTATGTAACTGTAAAAAGGTTCATATATTAGAACTGAGTAGACAAAACCTACTTTCTTGCTTTAATATCTCCTTTGTAACAAGGGTGAATCCTGTTGACACTAATGAATTGTAAAAGTGTTGGTACATTTAGGAGAGGAGGTGATATGGGATGGTGGTGGTTGCTATCACAGGCTTGGCTGTCATGGAGATATGAATTTAAATCCTAGTTCCACTATTGATTAGCTGTGTGAATTGGGGCAGTTCCTCGTCTACAATATGGAATTGACAATAATACCTACAGGTCTTTGTGGAAATTAAATAATATGATTATAAAGTACCTAGCATACAATAAGCACTCAGAGAGGGCAGAGGCAGTATCTATGAAATGATGTGAAGGGAAGGGCTTCCAAATATTCAGACTTCAAAACATGGATCTAATTTAACTACTGTGTTGCTTTGCTCCACTGCTGATGTACAGAGGACCTCCATTTAGGGAGAATATGATCAGGACCTTCAGCCTTCATAGGAGAATGAAATTCTTGCACAGGGATCTCCCCTGATTCAACAGGAGAAAGCACCTATGGTGACAGCTCTGTTGTCACACGTTGTTAAAGGAGGAACTGACAACCGGCTTCTGAAAATTCATCCAAACCCTGTTAAAAGACTGAGTTATGTTATTTTCATTTATTCTTCAAAGTATTCTAAATTCTATACTTGATTTAAATTTTATCTTCAGAAAATTATATAAGGCCTGATTATCTCACCTTCCTGTTTGTACCCCCCAATATATATGCTCAATTATTCTTTTATATCAACTCCCCCCAAGGGTTGATGTAAGAGACAGCCACATGACTAGCAACTATTAGTTGATCAGTGCTAAAGTTGAACCAATAAATTATTGTCTCTGCATAAAATACACATACTTCTTTTCATCAGGTAATAATAATTACATAACTAATCATACCTACTTTTTTGAATTGGTTTGCAAAGAATGTTCTGTTAAGTAATTCACAGTAGCATTATTAGCTCAGATGGTTTGTGTATTTGCTGTAAAATTCTACTGACAGACATCCAGTAGATTTTAATAGAGGTACTATATTATTGGATGATAAGACACAATACTGTAAAAAATAATAGATAATCTTCAAATTATTCTGAAAAGTTAATGATATACAATTAAGTTTCTGGGGGATATTTTTGAAAGTTCATTTAAAAATAAAAAACATCCAGGAAAAAAGTTTTTAAAATGATTACAGGGGTTTCTTTTTTTTAAAACAATATATTATATAATGATAATACTTGAAAGAGTATGATATTAGTGTCAGAATTTGCTCAATAAAATTCAAGAAACAGATTTGAGTATATTTAAGAAATTAGTATATCAATAAGGTATAATTGCTAATTGATAGATAAGAGGATCACTCTATATCATTTATTTCCATTTAAGAAAAAAATTTATCATTCTTTCTCTTAAATGGAGAAAAAAATAGTTAGATCCCTACCTCACACCTTACACAAAAGTAACTCCTAGGTGGATTAAAGATTTAAATGTTAAATATAAAAATATGCTGGTACTTCAAAATGTAGATAAATTCCTATGTATAGTCTTGAGGTGTGGGAAAATGTTCTAACCATAATACCATTGGGGAAAATATAAAGAAAAATATTGACATGCTTTACTACATTAATATATAAAACTTTCTGACTGAGAAAAAGTACAGTGAAACAGTTAAAAAGCAATGTTAAATTAAGAAAAAAATACTAAAATCCCCCACATAGACAAAGGATTAGTAGCCATATATAAAGTAGAAAAAAGATGAACTACCTGATAGAAAAATGTCTAATGAATAATAGGCAATTCACAAAATATAAAATGCCTAATAAACAAATTTTAAAAGGTTCTATCTCACTAACAATCAAAGAAATATACATAAAACAAGACCTTAAAAAAAAAAAACCTTTTCAGACTGTCATTGAGAATTGGGGGAAGAGAAAAAAATATAAAGAAGAAAATAAAAGTTTTTAATGAGCTTATCCTACTACTAAAAATGCCTACTCATGAATATAGGTTCAAAAATCATAAATTAAAATACCACATTCACTCTTTTTTAGACAATTTAAATAATTTATACTTTCCTTGGACATTATCTTTTCATTAAATATTTAAAATAAAAATTGTATTATATATATTTAAGGTGTACAATGTGATGATTTGATATACATATACACAGTGAAATGACTACTACAGTCAAGCTAATTAATATACCATCCCTTCCCCTAGTTACAATTTTTGTGTGGGCTGCATGTGCCTAAAATCTACTCTTAGCAGTACTGTTCAATACAGCATTATCACATATAGCCATCATGCCTGCATATTTGATTTCTAGACTTATTCGTTTATTCATCCTACATAACTGCAAATTTAAACCCTTTGACCATCATCTCCCATTTCCCCCACCCCCAGCCCCTGGTAACTAACATGCTACTCTCTGCTTCTATGAGTTTTACTCTTTTTTTTTTTTAAGATTCCACATGTATATACACAGTACTTGTCTTTTTCTGTCTGGCTTCTTTTACCTAGCATAATATCCTCTAGGTTCATTTATGTTGTCACAAATGACAGTATTTCCTTCTTTCTCATGCCTGAACAATATTCCAGTGTGTGTGTGCATGTGCACGCACATGTGTGCATGTGTATCACCTCTTCTTTATCCACTGATGGACACTAGGTTGTTTCCACATCTTGGCATGTGAATAATGCTGCAAAGAACCTGTGAGTGCAGATAATCTCTTCAAGATAGTGATTTCATTTCCTTTGGATATATACCCAGCAGTGGGATTGATGGATCATATGGTAGTTCTATTTTTAATTTTTTGAGAGGCCTCCACATTGTTTCCCATAATAGCTGTACAAATTTACATTCCCACCAACAGTGTACAAGGGTTCCCTTTTCCCCACAACCTCACCAACACTTGTTAACATTTGTGTTTATGATAATAGTCATCCTAACAGGTATGAGCTAATATCTCATTGTGGTTTCAGTCTGCATTTCCCTGATGATTGTTATGTTGAACACACTTACATGTACCTGTTGGCCATCTGTATGTCATCTTTTGAGGAATGTCTGTTCAAGTCCCTGGAGTATGTTTTTAAATGGGGCTATTTGTTTTCTTGCTATTGAGTTGTTTGAGTTTCTTATATTTTGGATATTAACCCCTTATCAGATACATGATTTGCAAAAATTTTCCCATTCTGTAGGTTGTCTCTTCACTCTTGATTGTTTCCTTTTCTGTGCAGAAGCTTTTCAGTTTGATGCAATCCTTTTTGTCTATTTTGCTTTTGTTGCCTGTGCTTTTGTGGTCATATCCAAAAAAAGCATTGCACAGACCAATGTCAGGAAGATTTTTCTCTATGTTTTCTCCTAATAGTTTTATGGCTTCAGGTATTACATTGGAATCTTTAATTCATTTTCAATTGATTTTTAAATGTGGAGTGAGATAAGGGTTCAATTTCATTCTTCTGTGTGTGTAAAACCAGTTTTTCCAACACAATTTATTGAAGAGATTGTCCTTTCCCCATTGTGTATTCTTGGCAACTTTGTCAAAGACCAATTGACCATAAATGCATGAATTTATTTCTGGGCTTTCTTTTTTAAAAAAATTTATTTATATTAATTTATTTTAATTTTGGCTGTGTTGGGTCTTCATTGCTGCACACGGGCTTTCTCTAGTTGTGGTGAGTGGAGGCTACTCTTTGTTGCATTGCACAGGCTTCTCATCGTGGTGGCTTCTCTTGTGGCAGAGCACGGGCTTTAGGTGCACGGGCCTCAGTAGTTGTGGCTTGCAGGCTTGGTTACTCCGTGGCATGTGAGATCTTCCTAGATCAGGGCTCAAATCTGTGTCCCCTGCATTAGCAGGTGGATTCCTAACCACTGCATCACCAGGAAAGCCCTATTTCTGGGCTTTCTATTCTGTTCTATTGATCAATATGTCTGTTTTTATGCCAGTGCCATGCTGCTTTGGTTACTATAGCTTTGTAGTATGTTTTGAAATCTGGTAATGTGATGACTCCAATTTTGTTTTGTTTTTGCTTGTGTTTGCTCAAGATTACTTGAGCTATTTACAGTCTTTTTGGTTCTGTATGAATTGTAGGATTGTTTTTTCTATTCCATGACAAATGTCATTGGAATTTTGATAGAGATTGCATTGAATATGTACACCACTTTGGGTAAAATTTTCATTTTTATTAATATAGAATTGCAGACTATATAATTTTAATTTCCAAATTTTTATTTTATAATTATCACCCCTTTCCCACTTATATATCTATTTGTGTTTTATCAATTATTTTTCCTTAATCAGCATAGACTTGTTTATTTTATTGGCCCTTTCAAAGAATGTACTCTAGGATTATAAACTCAACCAATTTTTCACCTTTCTACTTCAATAATTTCTGTTTTATTCTTCATTAATACCTGTCCTTTTTCATGCTTCTTTGGTTGCTTTTATTTTATTTATTTATTTATTTTTTGCGGTACTCAGGCCTCTCACTGTTGTGGCCTCTCCCATTGCAGAGCACAGGCACCAGACGCGCAGGCTCAGCGGCCATGGCTCATGGGCCCAGCCACTCCGCGGCATGTGGGATCTTCCCGGACCGGGGCATGAACCCGTGTCCCCTGCATCGGCAGGCGGACTCTCAACCACTGCGCCACAAGGGAAGCCCTCTTTGGTTGCTTTTAAAATTCTTCATTCAAATGCTTAATTCATTTATTAATCCTTCTTTAATAAAAGCACTTAAATTTATGAATTTTCCTCTGTATGAGTTTGTAGCTGCATCTCATAAATTTTGAAATATATTAATTTCATTAATCCTGGAAGTTTTTAGTTTTTCTTTGTCAAATATTTTTTTAAAGTAGATTGTTTAGTTTTCTTGTGGTTTGAGTTGCTTACATTTTTTTATATTTGGATTTATTGCATCATTGTCAAATAATAAGTATTCATAATATTTCAGCATTTATTTAAGCCTTCTTTGCATCCTAGAATATAAACAACTTTTGTAACTTTCTCTTGATGTCTGAAAAATAGGTATTCTCTGTTAGTAGACTATGAAGTTCCATACATATTTAAACAAGGTTATCAGTGATAGTTTTATCTCCTTTGTACAGAAAGTCCCCTACGTATGAACAAGTTCCATTCCGAGAGTGTGTTCCTAAGTCCAATTTATTCATAAGACCAACAAAGTTAGCCTAGGTACCCAACTAACACAATCAGCTATATAGTACTGTATTGTAATCGATTTATAATACTTCTCACACAAATAATACATAAAAAACAAACACAAAAATAAAGAAAACATTTTTAATCTTACAGTACAGTACCTTGAAAAGTACAGTAGTACAGTACAGCAACTGGCATACAGGGGCTGGCATCTAGTGAACAGGAAGGAAGAGTTACTGACTGGAGGAGGGAGAGGAGGTGGGAGATGGTAAAGCTGAAGGACCATCAGCAATAGAAGAAGAAGGGCAAGCTGCAATTTCACTCATGCCTGACGTTGATAGCACAGGTTCTGGTTCCTTGCTGGATTCAATTCTATCTATAAAGATACTGTACTACTTACTGTACAGTAAAGTACACAAAAGCACAACCACATGTAGAGGATGCACGCATGTGACAATGTATGCCAGACACGTGAACTAACTTACGTGGTTGGACATGCAAACGCACATTCGCATCTTTGAAAGTTCACAACTTGAAAGTTCATATGTAGGGGATTTACTGTATTTTATTTTGAGACTTATCAGTCAAAGTCTCAAAAAGGTATACTAAAGCCTTCTACTATGATTGTGATTTTTTAAATGTGGAACTTCTAAGTTTACTGATTTATGTATTTTAATATTATGTTAGTGAGTGCACAAAGGTATCACTGCTACAGTTTCTCTGTGGATCATGCATTTTATCAATGTAAAATACATGTGTTTTTCATTGATATTTTGTCTGGTATTACTACCCCTGTTTTTCCATTTTCCAGATTTTTCTTTGCCCTTCTTTTCATTTATATGTTTTCTATATCTTTCTACATTACGTATGTCTCTTAAACATCAAGTAGTTTGATTATATTTTGAGACCCAATCTGAAAATATTTGTTGGTTAATAGTGGAGTTTAACCCAGACTTGTTGTAATAACTGGTAGCATTTGGTCTAGCTTCTATCATCTTATTTTGTATTTTTTATGATGACTCCTTTACATAGCTTTAACATATTGCTCAGATTTGGGTGAAATGATCTTTAAATTTAGATTATAATAATTATTAATTTTTGATATTTGTGTTACATTTCAAAACCATATTAATAACAAATCATTTATTCACTAAAATATTAATTGAGCACCTACTGTGTATCACATAGGTAGAGCAAATTCTGCACTAAACAAAACAGACAGGGTCCTTGTTTCCTGGGGACTTTTCTTAGAAGGTGAAAAGAAGCAATAGACAAACAAATATACAGGAAACAGTTCAGCCAGTGGTAACTGCGACATAGAGAATTAAAGAAGGGTTACATACTTCAAATTGGGAGGTTAGGCAAGGTCCCTCTAAAAGGCTGAGCTCAATTTGATGAGAAAGAGTCAGTAGTGTAAAGATCAGTAATGATTCCCTTGAGATTGGGGAGAGAAAAGCCCTAATGCAAAGACCCTGAGGTGGGAAAGAGTTGGTGAGTTTTAAAAACTGAAAGAAGCTGGTGCATATTAAGAGAGTGAGAAAGTGATAAAAGGTGGCAGTTACCAGATAAAGTAGGACTTCATAAACCACAAGGAGTATGGATTATATTTTAAGTGTAATGCAAAGCTGTTGGTGGGTTTTAAATTGTGGGGTTTGTTTCTTTATCTGTTTTTGGTTTTGCTGTGCGGAAGGAGTAACATAATCCAATTTTCTATTGTAAAAGGTGGCTCTTCTGCTGTGTGAGAATCTATTCGAGGAGAAACAAGAGCATCAGCAGGACAGGTGATGGAGATGGAGAGAAGTCACCAGATTCAGGGCATGTTTTGGATATTGAGATCACAGGACCTGCTGATGGTTTGAATTTAGGGTGGGTGAGTAGTGAGAACAAGAGGAGAATCAAATATAATACTTAGGTTTTTATTTTTAGCAATTGGGTAGACAGTGGTGTGTGTTTACTGAAATGGAAATGCCTCTGGGAGGGACAGGTTTGATAGACAGTGGAAGAATTATGAGTTCTGTTTTGGCTACTTCAAATTTGACATTCCCATTGAGTACCCATGGATGATGTCCAATAGTCAGTTGGGTATATAAGTTTAGAGTTTTGGAGAAAATTCAAAGTAGCAATAGAGACAGGGTTCATTCTGTATAACTGAAGAGAGAAGGTACCTAAGCCAAAGCCCTGGGGCACTCCAACAGCAGGAGGTTATGCAATTCTATTTGCAGGATATAACATAAACTCCAAGTTTCTGGTTTGTTGGTCAATCTTTTCCACCTTTCTAGGTCTGAAACAGTTTTTCTCCTCCTAATTTACATTTCTTTGTTTATTTCAATAGGAATTTGGAAAGGAGGAGCATTAAATACTTAGGTCTAAATAATCAACTTGAACTGGAGATCAATTGTAGAACAGTTAATTCTTCAGACTCAGGAAGTCATCTGAATGATTGCTATCCATACAATAATTGTACTAAATTGAAAGTTTCTTGAAAAAAAGAGGGTTTTTTTTGCCTATTATCTACATAATTCAACTCTGTTGAATCTTTCAACAGAACATCCAAGGACAAGGAGGTCTTTAGAGCATAGTGGTCTGGTTCAACCAACTACTAGTTGAGTGACTGTGAGCTACTTATCTAACTTCTTCTCTTCCTTAATAAGACAGTAATAATGGGTCTAATATTACTACTAATATTAGTAATGCTTAACATACTACTAGTAAAAATAATAGGAGCAGTAATCAGCATCTTTCTTCTTTGATTTAAAGCTTGAATACAACAATGTCTGCAAAGCATTTAGCACAGTGCCTGGCATAGAATAAGAGTTAACAGATAGTGATTCTCAGAGCTCCACCCTGAGCCCCAGCTATTCTGTCAGAGGGCCTGAGGCCCTGTGCAACAGAAGAGTTGAAAAGGAGAGGGCAGGTGATGTGGTCAAAGAGGGAGCAGGGCCCAGATTACAAGGTGTCTTGTAAGTCAGAGTCAGGAATGTGGATTTTATCCTGTATGAGAGAAGAAGTTATTAGAGATTTCTGAGAAGTGAAATAATCTGGTTTAGAGCCAGAAACAGTTTTGCTCACATTTATAGCCATAGCTTATAGATCAGTGCACTACACAGAGTGTTTAATAAACATATATAAATATAGGTAGGAATATGCAGTGCTAACTGATGTCAGTTTCACTTCTGCTTATGTTTTTGACCATTTTTCATGGAAGTTCCTATGCTGCATGATTAAATGTGGTATAAATGAGGTATTCTCCCACCTCAAACCACTCCTTGAGAGTGCCTCTACGCTTCTCATTACTACTGACCAAAATATACTACCTTGTTGGAGCTTAAAATTTCCACCCAAAGTAATACTTCCCAACAGAAATGTCCATCTTTTAGATAATTATCAGTATTTTGGCATTACCTAATTTGTTACTTAGCAAAACTTTTCCTCATTAAATTTTCCTTAATAAAAGATCTGATCATTTCTTAGTGAACATCATCCTTTGGAATAAAAAAATGGAAAAGAGAATGCCTAAGAATCCATTTGGGTGTCAACGAAGCTCATGGGAAGTAATTATTCCATTATTCACCACACTCCTAAAGCTCTGTCTGGAAAACTGCACGCAATTTTCAGCTCTATGTTAAAAAGAAATAAGATTGCTAATTTGGAAAGAATCCAAAGGCTAGTAATAATGACAAAAGGCTTGGAAAACATGCCATTAAAAAGAGTCTAAGAGAATGGAGCATGAACTGCAAAGAGATCAGATAACTGATGGGGGCAGAACAGATTTTAAAATACCATGTGGGAAAGAAATCTCCTAAAAGGAAAAAAGATTATTTTTCTCAGTACAGACACTTATATGAATAGTTTAAAAGGAAGGAGAATTAAATCATGAGCCATGCAAAACTATGTTCCATCTGAAAATGTAGCAGAAATGGGGAAAATGGTAAGAAAACATTGGAGGACTCAGGGTGTCTCCAGGATCCTTCTAAATATCTCAGGCAATGGTTTCTGAATCCAAAGAAATCTTTTAAATCTAAATGCTGAGCAGGTGCTGCTGTACATGAATCGATGCAAATGGATAGGATACCAGTCCATTTATTTAAAAAACTTTATGGTTATTCTTCCATGTCTAAATCTAGGAGAAAGGAAAAGAACAAACATAAGAATACACCGCTCTTATCCACTGAAGAGCTATAGTTTAGGGGAGGAGATAGTATGTATACAAATCCAAATAAAGAAGTTGGGGGAGGGAAGACTTGCTGAGTATGGAAGAAGCCAGTCTCAAGGCTCTGAATTCGAATCCTAGTTGTGGTATTGCTTTAAGATTCATCCCAGGGGTGTGATGGGACAAGGAGCAGGCCAGCTGGATTCTGCCTCAGATATATATATATATATATATATATGAACCACTTTGCTGAACACCTGAAACTAATACAACATTGTAAATCAACTATATTTCAACAAAGTTTTTTAAAAATAAGATAAAATCCTGCCCCAGTAGATACAATTAATAGAATCCACCTGTCCTATGGGTGTGTCTTCAACATCATAAAACATTTGAATGAAGAGTAAACATGTAGTCAACCATCTTGCTGTCAACCATTCAGGTGACTATGTCTCCTTTCTTGTTAGCTTTTCTGTCTTGGTGGGTAAATGTCAAGAAGCTAATGTGTACAAAGCTGATATCCAGATTTACCTGCTGAGCCTTCAGCGTCCTTCACAACCAGACCTTCAGCTTCTTTTCCAACTCTTTATTCTCCCTCCATCCCTGCCTCTAATGATTCTCCCCAAACTCTAACTGGGAATGTTCAATGTTCTCTAAACATACCCTTGTCCTCTCCTCCTTCTATGCCAGTGCCAATGGCATCTCTACCCACACATGCTCCTGTACTCCCCAATCTCTTTGTTCATGTCCTAGTCATCTAGAAAGGCCCTGTTGAGACTCTACTGCTTCCATGAATCACTTAATCTCACTTTCCTCTATTCTTCCCTAGTCTTGTCTTTATACCTCAAACATGGACTGTAATGTTTATTTTCATTTTCTGCCCACTAGCTTATAAATTCCCAGAGGTCAATATTATATTAAATTAAGTACTATATTAATACAATATTATATTAAATATAATGCTATATTTTATTCACTGTTATATTTTTCACACTGCCTAGCAAAGTGACTGGAACAAAGTAAGTATTCAATATATGTCACTGGATTAAAATAAAAGTGAGATGAGATAGTCATTAATTGGGAAATAGCAACAGTGAATAAATTTGCCCAGTTAGAAGATCCTCTTAAGTCTACAGTATTATTTTCTAAAGTTTGTGCTGTCTTGGGAGAATCACAGAAAGTAATGCATGTGTATTTTATAAAATTGGAAAAGGAAAAATTGAAAAAAGGAAAACATCACCATTACTCCATCATTCAGAGACAACCACAGATAACATTTTAACTTGTATATTTCCTCCTAGTTTTTTAAAAGGATTTTTACATAGTTGTTATTATACCCCATATATGTATCTGTTTTCCCCCAAAGGTTATTAAAAGCTTTTCATAAGTACTTTTAATTACAGTATCTAGTCCTATTGTTAGATTGTTACTTAATCATTCCCTAATTGTTGGGCATTTAAGATGGTTTTCCATTTTTTTCTAATTAAAATAATTCAGTGCTGAATACCTCTGAGCAAAAAGAGTTGTCTACCCATCTTTTCAGAAAATAGTGTTTAAGGGTCATTTAAGCTATTTTTTTGCTGTAAATAATTTAGTTTGGTCTTTTAATGAGTCCCAGTATTTTTTGTTTTCCTCAGCACTGCTGAGATAATTTCCTGTCCGTTGAATCTCTGCTGCCCTGTTGACATGAGTTATGTTCTTGGCTTTTCATTCTGTCCAGGTCATTTACTCAATCCCTTTCTCTGGCTGCCTGGATACGTTCTGACAGGTGCTGTCTAATGAAGCTGGACATATTCCATGTTCTCTAGTCACTAGTTCTTAATTGATAGGAATTGGGGAAGATTTTTTAAATTATTAAGTCTTACATTGGCAGAGTCTCTTAGTGACTGTAAAATTTAGAAATAGTTTTACTTATTTTACAAAAGATCTTATTTAAAGTTTTGAATATGTTAAAGCAATTTCACATACATTAGTTCTTATAAAAATAATAAGATAATGTTTACTTTACAGTACTTTACAGATGAGGAATCTGAGGCTCCGAGAAGCCAGAAAAACAAAACAGACAAAAAAACCCAAAAAACTTTATTAGTTTCCTACTGCTGATATAACAAATTACCACAAACCTAGCAGCTTTAAACAAAACAAATTTATTATATTCTAATTCTAGAGGTCTCAGTGGGCTAAAATCAAGGTGTGGCAAGGCTATATTCCTTTCTTGAGGTTCAGGGAAGAATGTGTGTGCTTCCCTTTCCCAGATTTTAGATGCTGCCCACATTCCTTGGCTCCTAGCCTCTTCTTTACCTTCAAAGTCAGAAATGGCAGGCTGAGTCATTCTCATATCACATCACTCTGACACCTCCCTCCTTCACTTAGAAGGACCCTTGGGATTAGTTTGGTTTGCTAAAATAATCCAGGATGAGCTCCTCATCTTAAAATTCTTGACTAAATCACATCTACAATGTTATTTTGCTTTTGTTTTTGTTTTTTGTTTGTTTGTTTGTTGTGTTAGGTTACATATTCACAGGCTTGGGGGGTTAGAATACAGAACTCTCTGAGGGGCCATTATTCCACCTAACACAACAACTCACATCAGAAGTAAAAGCTATAGAAGTAATGTGATGTTGCTACATTGCATTAAGCAAAGTGAACAGGGATTCCTATAATTTAATGACCACAAAAGCTACAATACATACACCTAGTCAGAAAATCATTCTTATACAAGTGCATACTTGTGACACAAGTGTAGGTTTCATTTGCCATATATTAATGTATTTGCCCAACTTGAAATTTACATTTATTCAATTTGGATAACTCCTTTTATTGTATGATAAATCTGAAACTGCTGTGTCTCTAAATGTACCCAATAAAGGATTTTTTAAAATTACATCCTAACTGTAAAGACATGCTTACTGCTCACACGTTGGTGTGGATTAATTAGTGTAATTAGTCTTCTGTATATAACCACTGCCCAAAATGTCCCGGACAGCTAAAAGGCAACCGGCCACATAATGCCTGGTGGAAAACTTTGCATGTAAGGGCCAGGCAACTGGTGATTTATTTTTTTGCATGGTTGTCAGAAAAACAATAAAAAATCTGGCACTTCAGATTTCACTTTCTGAAAATGAAGACAAATTGTAATATATTTCTACATTAACCTGGCTTTCATCTGCGAATTTGCTTTATTGGGTGTTTGGATAAATTCAAGGTTACTTCTTATCTGAGTGAACACCACTATGGCTAATGTTAAATGGCAATCATTACATAGATACATGCCTTGTATTACATTGTATTACATTACATTGTATCTAAGGTATCTTACTCTGGATATTTTTAAAAAATTCTGTGTGGGCTTCTCTTTTTTTTTTTTTTTTTTTTTTGCGGTATGCGGGCCTCTCACTGTTGTGGCCTCTCCCGTTGCGGAGCACAGGCTCCGGATGCGCAGGCCCAGCGGCCATGGCTCACGGGCCCAGCCGCTCCGCGGCATATGGGATCCTCCCAGACCGGGGCACGAACCCGTATCCCCTGCATCGGCAGGCGGACTCTCAACCACTGCGCCACCAGGGAGGCCCTGGGCTTCTCTTTTTGTAATATGAATTCTTCGAAATGGGGATCTTTTCTCTCACATATTAGGACAGAGGGTCACTCTTGGTGAGGGCTCCACAAATAGGGGATTACAGTTGCTACATAATTTCACTTTGAAGGCACAAACCACCCATAGTTTATGGGAAAGCCAAAAGTAAGCATGATGGATAAAGTCTAAAATATAAAGTGAAATGAATGACAATTTTTAAAATTCTTCATATTAAATCTATTGATTTAAGTGCTTTAATATACCAGACTTTAACAAAAAATATTTTCTTATAAGAGCGCTTATATCTTTTCCTTTAAAAACTAGTATCTATTGAAACTAACTTAAGATTCACATACTCTTTGTTGTATTTATCAAGAAGTCAAATCCTTAACAAAAGGTACAATCAATCATAAATAATAGAATGTTTACAAAGTTTCTTCCCTTAAAAAGTTTTGAAGAGTTTTGGAGATAAATTTCTAAAGAGAATTTCTCTCTCTCAATGAACACAGAGAACTCTGTTTTTTTTTTAACATCTTTATTGGATTATAATTGCTTTACATTGTTGTGTTAGTTTCTGCTGTATAACAAAGTGAATCAGCTGTACGTATACATATATCCCCATATCCCCTCCCTCTTGTGTCTCCCTCCCACCCTCCCTATCCCACTCTTTTAGGTGGTCACAAAGCATCTCTGGTTGTTTTTAAAAATTGTTTACAATTGAATATCTAAAAGTGAAAATATTTATTTTTTTACTTAATGGAATATCAGAGAATTATTATCAAATATATACATACCAAGCATAAAGAATATATAGTGATAAAGGATGTACCTGCAACTAAATATGATATTTTGATATTTGGAACAGGTGGACCTTTCAAGAAAAAGGTTCATAATTATTCCTATACTGTTGAAATTATTTTAATTTTGCATCTCAGCAGATATATTTGTATGCTGGAAACAGGTGTTCATCAAAAGACGGTGATAAAGAGACACTGCAGTCGGGGCTTGGAGCCTAGCCCGCATGGTGTGATGACAGATAAATTAGAAAAATCCTGCTAAACATCTCTACACTTCAGAAGGAGATTACACCTTTTTAAAAAGGCAAAACATGTGGTTCAATTACTTATTGTCTTGGCATGTGGTTATGATGAAAGATGGAGTCTTAAACATCAATAGAGCTAAACTAACATCCCAGATGGGCTTTGGAAGAGGGGACTCCTGCAGCAATCCACCTGCACAAAAAGCAACTGGGGAAAAAATTAAAGAAATGCTTTTCTTCTCCTCCCCTATTTAATTTGTTTCTTTATATTAAATAGTCATTTAATGAATAACATGAGCTCTGGGGGAAAAAAAAAGAGCCAAGAACTTTTATATAAATGTATTTTCTGGGAGATCCAGCAGAAGATGAGGCAGGTTTTTGTTTTTTTGTTTTTGCAGCTCTCTGCAGAATGCTGTGCGGGTCTCATATGGGTCCTAGAGTTGTAACAGGTAATCACAAAGCCCAGGGGAGGAAAGTCAATGTAGATCTGCACAATGCATAGGACTACAGAGACAACATGCTGTGTGACCTCAGGTAAATAACAGAACCTCTCTGGGTCTCATTTTTTAAATTAATTAATTTATTTATTTTGGGGGTGTGTTGGGTATTTGTTGCTGCATGCAGGCTTTCTCTAGTTGTGGCGAGTGGGGCTACTCTTCGACGCAGTGCGCGGGCTTATTGCAGTGGCTTCTCTTGTTGCAGAGCATGGGCTCTAGACGTGTGGGCTTCAATAGTTGTGGCTTGCGGTCTCAGTAGCTGTGGCTTGTGGGATCTAGAGCGCACGCTCAGTAGTTGTGGCACATAGGCTTAGTTTCTCTGCGGCATGTGGGATCTTCCTGGACCAGGGCTCAAACCCATGTCCCCTGCATTGGCAGGCGGATTCTTAACCACTGCGCCACCAGGGAAGTCCCTAGGTCTCATTTTTTACATATGCAAACTACTGAAGTTGTGGTTCCATTTGGTCTCATGCTGCTACAATCCGAATATAATCCTCACTTCAGTCCTAAAGCACAGAATGTAAATACCACTAGGGGACAAACAACATAGAGGGAAACTTAGTGGAGACCAGCATTTCTCCACAAACCATTTCTATATTTGTACATGACTAGAGTACCCCAACAGTTCTTCAGGTGTTCAGTACTCTGACATAAGTTGTTCCAAAATTAGTAGTGGGGTACAGGGGATAACGGAAGAGAAATAAGGGAGGATAAAGAGGAAAATTATGATCTATTAATCACGTGCATTATACAAATTTCACATTGAACTCAACCCCAAACTCTTCAAAGTAGGTATTACTAATCCATTGTACATGAAACTAAAATAATGATCACCAGCACCTACTGAGCCAGAAATGCTAAGCACTTCTCACTTAACATTTATAGGAACTCTATTAAGCAGGTTCAGAAATAATGTCATTTCTTTGCCACTGCTATCCTCTCAAATACCAAAATAAGTGTTAACTTTTGAGTGAGCCTTGATCACATGCTCTGAACTATGTTAGGGGCTTTCCCAAGCTTTATTTAATCTTTCTGACAACGCTATGAGTTGGTTGGTATTGTTGTCTCTATTTAACAAATGAAGAAACTGAGGCTTAGAAAGGCAGAAAAATTTGCCCAAGATCAAATAGTAAATGACAGAGCCAAGAAGACGGATTAAGATCTTATAATCTCTGCAGTAAACTGCTGTTAAAGGCTCAAAGAGGTTTACTAATATAGGGTCACAAAGTTAAACAGTAATCAACAGAGATAGGACCCCCAGTTTATCATACTCCCAAGCTCTCCTTTTTCAATTTTTCTGACCACTGTCAAAACTGAACAGCATCTAGCCATTTTCAATAAATACATATTTGGTGCGTGCTATGTTCAACGTACTGTGCCAGGCTTGATAAGACATAAAGAAGTAAGTATCATTCTCCTCAATCCCATGAGATTTACTAGCACCTTGGGGAAATCAAAACTAGCACTTATGAAACATTTCAGAAAAACAGTAAGAATACACAGGTAAGAGTCAAAAGAATCCATAGATGCAATATGTGCTGAAGGACATCAGAGAGAGAACTCGCTTGGGGTGAGACAGACAAAGCATGAGGGAGTGTGAGGATGGGCAGGAGTTTTGAAGATTGGGATGGAAGCAGAGCAAGATGATCATTTGGCTGGAATAATCTTGGAAGCTCCCTGGAAGCAAAGACTAAGAACAGAGAATGAACGTGGTAAGGACATTTTCTAACATGAAAGAGTTGGAGATTCAGTTAGTAAGATATGTTGGGACCAGATTTTAGACTCTGAATGCAAAATTTGGCTTGCAAACATTCAAAACTCCTAAGCAGCAGGGTGATATGATTTACCTCAGATGATGATTACACCACAGTTGCCCCCTCTTGAGAAAAGAAATCTTGAGGGAAGAAAAGAATGGCTTCTCCTTAGTATAAAGACTGGTAATAGGGGAATTCCTGGCCCAGTTTTTTAAACTGTTTTTTTTTTGTCATTCTAAATATAGTAAATGTACATAGTAAAAAAAATTAGAAAATGTGGTATAAAGAGAGCAAAAAACACCCATAATCCTACCACTTAGAGACCACCATTGTTAACACTTGGGTGAAGTTCCATTTAATAATTCAAGAAATATTTATTGAGCACCTACTACATACCAGACACCACTCTAGATGCTGAGTCTACAGCAGTGAAGAAAAAAACCCAAATTCCTGCCTTATTAAGCTTCCACATGGATATTTCTTTCTACGGAGGTGTGATCTTTTTGTGTGATTCAGTTATCAAATATGTAGAGAGTTTTTGCTGATTTTCACTTCATATAACGTAATGTGCATTTTGTTATGCTTACTATTAAAATTATTTGGTAACATTTAAAATTAATATTTAATGTTATTAAAATTATTTGGAAACTTTTTAGTGGTTGTGTTATTCATAGTCTATAGAAGCTGAAATTCTTACTTAGTTATTCATACTATTATGAGGACATGGGGCACTTTGAGAAAGCACACCAAATTTAGTATATAATTTCAGATGTTCACCACCAAATTTAGTATATAATTTCAGATGTTCATAGATCCTTTCAATTATGAACCCTAAATTGATCATTTCATAATTATTAGACATTTGAATACTTCATTTTTCACTATTATAACTAACACTTAATGAATATTCTTTTTTTAAAAATAAATTTATTTTATTTATTTATTTTCAGCTGCCTTGGGTCACTGTTGATGGGCACGAGCTTTCTCTAGTTGCAGCAAGCAGGGGCTACTCTTCATTGTGGTGTGCGGGCTTCTGATTGCAGGGGCTTCTCTTGTTGTGGAGCACGGGCTCTAGGCGTGCAGGCTTCAGTAGTTGTGGCATGCAGGCTCAGTAGCTGTGGCTTGCGGGCTGTAGAGCACAGGCTCAGTACTTGTGGTGCACAGGCTTAGTTGCTCCGCGACATGTAGGATCTTCCTGGACCAGAGCTTGTACCCGTGTCCCCTGCATTGGCAGGCAGATTCTTAACCACTGCGCCACCAGGGAAGTCCAATGAATATTCTTACACCTAAAGCTTTGTGTATATTTCTAACTATATCGTAAGGGTAGATTCCTAGAAGTGAAAATTCAGGGTAGAAAAATTTAAATTTGTTTTAGGGCTTCAAACCATCTTTTGCTGTTAGTGTGTAGTCTTCCACCTTTATATTTTTACTAGTTTTTTAAAAATATATCTGTAAGGTTTTGTTTGATAAAAATTTTAGTGCTGTTATTTGCACCTAATAGTTCATAATTATTTTACCCTCACTGTTGTTTTTTTATTAATATAAATTAATCTCCTTTGTCCCACTTGATGCTTCTTGCCTTGAATTTTATTTTTTCTAATATTAGTATTGTCACTCCTGTTCTTATTTTTAGCTACTGTCATATCTATTGATGTGAGTTTTTTTGTTGTCCCTGAGGGTGGCTTTTGAATACGAAAATGTCTATTATTGGGTTTATTTTTAGCTTTAAAATTTATATTCAGTGAAATAAGGTACAAAGTTTTAAAATCTGGTTTTTCCTTATTTTTAAGTTGAGCTTAAGAAATTTAAAATTCTATTAATAAGTTTGGAGATCTCAGAAATCATTTCTAAAGGCATTTTGGTAATGCTCAATCACATTTACAGATAATTAAACACCTTCTAACATTTATCATTGTATTTATAAACTTAATACATGATATACTTTTAGGTACTTCAGTTATCTGATTTAACAAACCTAACCTTCCTCGATGCATAAATAAAGAGTCCAATGTTTACATTTAAAAATGTAATTGTTATTTTAGTTGCAAATACGGTGCTTAGTTAGATTTCAATTTAAAATGCAAATCTAAATCACTTACGCAATTTAATATATCAAATTAACAATTTGACACATTTAAGTTGGAGTTACAAAGTTATAATAGACCAAAATCAATCAATTTTGAACAAATAGACTCTAATAGAGCAAATTAATTTCAATACTTCAAATATATAAGATACTAAATATGTGCATGTACCTTCTAAACACAAAAATATTTATATATTATGGTTTTGATTCCCTTTGTCCCTTCATACTTAGTTATAATTTTCCTGGGGTTGAAGGATAACAATTTCCATGGCAATTAACTGGAGCTACTTAATTCTAAATCCTTCTAGACTGAACGGTATGAACACACTTACTCTGGGTAACTGGGATTACTTTTATAACCAGAGTTCTTGGCCTGGTGTGAAAGACTGTGGACATCCAAGACTGTGGACATCCAGAATGAGTCCTCTCACTGCTCAGGTTGCCAGACTGCACCCCGTTTTATAGCCATCATTTAAAATTTTAAAAATCAAATTATAAAATTTAACTGGTCGTAGTGTTCATGTAGCCCACATCACTGAATTCAAGTTTGAAATGTTATCTGCTTTATTATTTTCTCTATTATTACATTATTTTCTTCATTCTTTGTTCTTTTTCATTTAAAAAATTTTTTGCATTTAGACCATGTTTGTTATGTCCTATATTTGTTTCTCTGGTAATCTGGAAAACATTTATTCTGTTTTTCTTTTTCTAGTGATTACCTTTAAGTTTAACACACATACACAAGAGCACACACAATTTTTCCCATAGCGAAATAGCATCTAATGATTCCTGAATTAGATGGGAACTAGCACATTTCACTTCTTCCTTGTCCTTCACTTATCCATGTCCCAACTTTTGTTGTTATCTGGGGTTCTGGGTTCAGATTATTATCATTAGTAGTAGTAGTAGTAGTAGAAATAGCAGTAGTTATAGTAGTAGCATAGTCTAGATACTTACCTATTTGTACAATTCATTGGTGATATAATGGGAACCTGCAGAGAGGGGAGGCGAGATGCTTGTGCTCCATTAAACATTTTGCCAAGAAGGTCATTTTAAGGTTCTTAATATGTTTTGCCAAATTACTTTCCAGTAAAGTTGTACCGATACACATCCTCACCAACCATTCAATGAGGGTACCCATCTCATTACATTCTGAAGAACTGACCACTGTTTTTGGAAACTTTACCTATTTGATAGATGAAAATGGTATTTGGTCATTATTTTCATTTGTTTATTTGGGGGGAAAACTGTAGCTAGGAAGTACAATTCCAGTGATCTTCTTCTGATGAAGCTGCAATTACTCATGAAGGAACCCTCATAAATTGAGTAGGTTTGATTCAGGATCTTGCTTGAAATGTTACTAATTAATTTCCTAAGTGATTATTTTATAATCTTTTCTACTGGGCATTTTCCAGGCATGTAGAGCCAGAATAAAAATGTACAATGGGTGGTAGTTGTTTTTTAATACGAAGAATTCATGCACTCACTCTTAGTCATGGAACATTAGTGTTGTGTAACATGAATTCTCATAAAGTAAATAAATCAGTTAATCAGTAAATTCATGTTAATGGAAAACTACAGAATTTGTAAAATCTGTGGTACTGGCAAATATTATGATAAGATATATTGACCCAATAGTGTTCTGCAAACAAGTTCTGATTTGCAGAACTAACCAACACAATAGCAATCATTTCATGTGAAATATTCATATCAGAAATGTTGACTGGAGTGACTGAAAGTCATTCACTTAAAACTAATAAATAAGCACACTCGTCTCCCTTATAGTACTGGACAGTCATATCCAATTTAGTAGTGATCATTTGCATTATTCTTGTTCATCAACAGAAGTGACTTAGAATAAAAATTAGCCACCAATTTCACTGACAAATAGAGGAATGTATATATTTCTACATGAGTGGTAAAGGCAGGAACAGCATTTCAAACAGAAGGAACAGTATGAGCAAATACATGAATGCAATGGGGACTAAGGTGGAGGAAGCTAGCCAATATTCACTGTAAGACTAATGAAGCATATGTGAGACCCCTTGTCAGAGCTAACTTCATTTTGATAACTTCTACTACAATATCAGGCTTTTACCTTTAAACCTGGTTTGGATAAGAATTTCAAAGAAAGAAAAGATACTGTGAAGTAACTCACCAAGAAACTATTCAGATGTGGTTTAATGAAGGCTGCAACATACTTCAGCACATGTAAGAAAGTTTCACAGATATCCATTCACTTACTTTAAATCAGGTGAGTATAGCACAATTTAGATAATATTTTACAAACACTCTCTGGTAATTAATAAAGCTAATAATAAGAACTGATACTTATGGAGTTCTTGCCAGGCACATACATTATCTCATTTTATCCTTAAAGCAAATTATGAAGTCATTTCTCTCATTATCTCTGTTTTATAGATGAGAACTTAACCAAGGTCATGCAGCTAAGAAGTGAATGACTCAAGATTTGAACCCAAGTTGTTGGATTTCAAAGCCCAGGCTTTTAACCATTACTCTGAAGATAATAGTGATAACTTCAGGACATCACAAAGATATTTTATTTTGACATTAAGCCATAAATGTCTAAAACCTGTCTCTGTATTTACTTTGTCATCAACACGGAGCTGAACATAAAACATTACTTGTGCTTAGACAAGAGCTGTCAGTCTTGCTGTTCTCACTCTCTCCTCTCCACTTCATCCAAGATCAAGGTCACTGTGCTGCATTTGTGGCCCTACAATCACTTCCAATTCATGACCACAAATCGTGAAGTCCAAAACACAGGAATATGACTGTATGGCCAAAGCATCTAGAAAGAGAATTCTCACCCTAATACAAGTACCTGTAATAATGGCAAAAGCAAGCAGAAAATTATGGGTAAAATAAATTGATTTCATTTTATAAACATTATTTTTTCAAGGTCTTGTCAGTATAAAAGGCCCTCTTTCAAATCACTAAAGTCACTTTACCTTCTTTTTAATTTTACCCTTTCAGTCCTTCTCCTACTACTTTATCAAAAGTCAAAGTTAGAAAACCACCTAAATTTAACCCCTTTCCCATGACCTTATCATTTCTAGCTTCCAGGAGCTATTAAGCAACCTTAAATCCAGACTGCCAATGATAAAAGTAGAGGAATAGAAGGCATGGTAAATGAGAGACGACAGATATGAGGGGAAATGCCACTGAAGTGACAAATGCTGCACGTTGGCAGACAGACGGCTGATTTCCTTATTCCATAAAGAGCTCTTCAACCCCACAAGAATAACACTGATGGCCCCATAGAGAGACTGGCAAAGGACATGAACAGGCTGTTCACATCAAAAGAAAATGAAGTGGTTTTTAATCATTTGAAAAGATATTCAACCTCCGTCACAATTAAAGAAATGCAAATTAACATAAGATACAATACTTTCAGGTTGGGGGAAAAAAGCAAATCTGGTTATGGGGAAGAAGTCACACTCACACATCATATTTGAAGCACAGCTTAATATGTATCCAATTCAAAATGCATGCAATCCATGACCTAGTAATTATACTTCTAGAAGTACATACTATGGGTGCATTTGTACCACTGGCTCAGAGATACATGCTCAGGCATATTACAACAGCAATTCTAGAAGCCAATCCCTGGAAGCAACCCAAATGTCCCCTTGTTTATACCAAACACCGTTAAAATATCTCTGGAGGGCCACACAAAGAACTGGTCAACGAGGGGAGCTGAAGAGAGGGACCAGGGTCAGGAGTGGAACTGTGAATTATTTTCACTATATAGATTTTTATATTTTTTATTTTTAAAAAAGAATGTATATTAAAAATAAATCCACTAAAACAAACATTTAAAAGATGCTTTTGGAGTTTTGGAAGAGAAAACCAAAGAAAAGCAGCCATGAAATTTTCAATTTCTTCCACGGAACAGACAGTTCCAAGGATTATGAGGACACAACCAGAGAGGACTATCAGGAAATAAGCCCTAGGATTATATGCTAAATTTGTGTGCTTGCTCTGTTTTCGTATTTCTGTGTGATATCTTCCATAAAAAGGACCCACTTTTACTCATCATCATGTTAATAGCACTTTACCGTTGCAATGTCGGCATTTAACACATAATGGCAATAGAAATAGTTCAAATCATTTAACTTAACAAATCATTAGCATTCTTTAAGCTGTCTTCCATGTGAGCAAGAATATTTTTCTATTTTTAGAAAACCAACCTTTCAAAACCTTGGTGAAAGCTGCCCCCTATAAGGCCATGACATCTAAGACATCATATTTGTGTCTCCATTACTATGCAACATCAGACTAGTGGTCTTATAAATTCCTCATGTTTGCCAAACACATTACATGGAAGATCATAGTGTTAATTTGGAAAGGGAAACAGTTTTATGGCATCTAAAGGACTGAAAAAATTACCTCTAATCCTTTTGGGAATCAAAGAGGCAATAAAGTGAAATTGAGTGCAGAAAGACTCACATTGTAAATCCATTTACTACCAAGCCTTGTTTACTCAAGGATTTATTCGTGCCAGTAAGTAGTCACCAAAGCTTAATAGCATGACTTTACCAGAATTTCATTTAAAGAAGTGTCTGATATTTTTTCACAAATAGTGTTCAGCTGATTAAAGCCTAATTACACACATTGAATTAAAGGTGTGAGTACATAATAAAATGTTCTAGCTAAAAGGAATCTGTGCTGGTGTTTGATTTCCAGCTAGTAATTTGGCTGGAATAAAACGGAAACAAGAAAGCAGAATTGTTTAAAAGGGGCAGCTTTATGACAACATGCATTTCTAAAATTGGAAAAAGCAATAGACAAATATACTGCACACTTTATAAATGGAACGTGCTGAAATCTAAAACAGCTTTTCTGTTACCCAACACTTATAATAATAATAATATAAACCACACTCACGGAGGCCAACAGCCAGAAAAAACATATTTCCATTTTAACGCCTTTAGATGATCAAAGCATCAGCTTAATATAATCAGCTGAAATCCATTTACCCGTGAGCTTGCCGCTGTGCCCAGGGACTGCTTTCCCTTCCAGCCCTATCTATTCTGGAACAGGTGCTATACTAGTAAATTAATTAGTCTGTGGAGAAGCACCTTGTTCTCCATCTCTGCAGGCCTCTTGTGGGTCAGGGCCTTGAGGACTTCACCATCTGGGCAGAGTTTCCCCCAGAGAAACAATCAAAGCCTACAGATTGCAGCCTACAGAGGAAGGTTCAGATGACAATTAACCTTATTAGGCCTCATTTTTTACAGTTTATAGTGTGTCAACATGTTGGCTCCATAAACAATCTGCTACATCAAATAGGTGGAAAGAAATAGTTTCTCCTCTTATTAAAAGTTAAAAAGACTTCCAGAAAACAAGTACAATATTTAAGGGAAATGGTATCATTTAAAAATGTCCAAATGTTGGAATTATTGAGTAGGAAGCTAGATTTCAAATAAAGTTCATGAAAAAACTATCATCCATTTCTTCTAGATATAAATTCTGAGGGAGAGGAACTTTATTTTTTTCCTTTTCTAAGTCTTTCAAATTTTTCTCTCAGGCTCAATGCTTCCTATAAATATGGTTTTGTAACATCTGGCTAACTTAAGAAATACATGTTTCTTTTCAAGGATTGTATTTTTGCTCCTTTTCCCCAACCAAAGTTATGTATATATGATCCTGGTGTCTTGGGAATACAAAATAAAATCAAACAAGACAATTAACATCTACAGCTTGTCACAAAATCAACAGATATTTAAGCCTACATTTTAAATCATAGTAAGCTTAATTAAACACTTCACAAATGACTTTGCAGCCTGGCACAAATAAATGCTCAGTTTTTTTGGTCTTTAAGCATAATTTAAAAGAGGGTTTACTAACAGATTCTTGTGAGAAGACTCCAAGAATTCTTTCTTACAGGTCTGTCCCTTAATATTTGATAGGGTACTGGGCCCCAGCACCTCCTTCAGTTCTATGACATGACTTCAAGTTAAGGTTTTAAACTTGGGAAAGATACCTTGTTTGTTGGCGTCTCCCTCTTTTGCAGCTTCCTTAGACAGCTCCAGTGGGGTCTCATGAGCCACCACTGGGTTAATGATGTGTTTGGCAGCTTGCTGACAGTGCAAGTAGCTTTGTCTTCTTATGTATCCCCTGTGTTGATTCACATGTAAGTTGAAAATATTTGCAAACTTGAACTGTTTGACATAAGGCCCAGGAAACTTATTTGATTCTGCCTAAAGGTAGTTCTGTGGGATTAGAACTGATGGAGGGAAAAAACCTTCATGAAACATAGATTTAATAGTTTTTAAAAATAGCAGCAGACTTGATATTGCCACTCCATTTAAAGCAAATTTCCACAGGAGTTACCTTTGGAATTTGGATAAAATGTGTTTAGCTTGGAATTTCTCCAGTAATGGTACAATGCTTTTATTACACAAGTGCAAAAATGAAATTGGAGAATTAATGAAAACTTTACTAGCCTTCCTATTTTTGGTCAGAAGAAAATCTGAAAAAAAAAATGAGTAAGAACTGAGGGATGACCTTAATGTATATGAGCATTCTTATTTAGGATATGTCCTTCTGTTATTAAACACATATTTGTCATATAGATTAGTAATATTAGCTTACATCTAACCTATTACAATTGTTTTTAGTCATGATTTACTAGGATGATTCTATTTTTGCAAGCAGAGTTGTGATGGAAAGCTCAGAGTCATTTATTAACAAATATAGAAAGAACTTGAAGCTGGGATGGGCCATGAAGTTAAGGTATCTATCTAGGTATCGAAGAAAGCCTCTGACAAAAGAGTGCCCTCTAGTGGATACACAAACACCTGGAGTCAAAGCAATTCTCTCACATGGAATTGGGTCAGGAGTTGGAAAGCTGGGCACATAAAGACGTCTTACTATTATTGAACATTAGGAAAAAGAAGAGCAACAGCTAGGGTAATATCAAAGACAAGGAGGGTATGCTTCATTCATATGGTAAGCATTGTTGAGGGTCCACCGTGAGCCAGCACGGTTGATACATGTGTAGGATAGAGACGAATAGAACAGAATCCCTGCCTTCAAGCAGCTCATGGACTAACATAATCACATTTGAGAAAAGTAAGTGTGGAAGAAAGAGAAATAGAAAGCTGGGAAGTGATGCTAGGTCTCCAAAGGAGAAAAAAATGGACATTTTCACATGGGCTGTTTTTTAAAAAATGCTAAACCCAACCAGTCGACCAAACATTGAAGTAGTTCTTGAGTACCTATGATAGGTCCACCCTAAAAATGATCTGTGAAAGCTAGCAGAAGACAAAACTTAGATAAACTCTGTTCTCTGTAATCCAGGACCTTTTTGCACCACTATCATTCAGAAAGAGCTGAAGATCTTTATACCAGAAAGATCAAGGTTTCTGTAGTTGTTTGAGTCCTTAGGAGTGGGAGGTTTGGAGGGACATATTTCTGAGGCCACTATGCTCCTTAAGATACCCTCCCATGAGGTCATCCCATGGACTTCCTGGTAGGAGTATATTAGAATCCTGTGGTGGGTAGGCATGAGAGGATCAACCCCAAACTTGAGACTGCATATGATCACTAATTGGGCCTTCAAATAAATAAATAAAGCAGGGGTGAATATGTTCCCTTCAGCATTAGTCACATTCTACTTTCACCTTAAACCCTAAAAAGTACATCATAGTAATACGTACCTTGATATTATGTTGCACACATGTATATTGTTATTATCACTGAGTCATAAAAGCTGGTGGTACTACCAGGCAAATGGAAGCAAAGGAGTTGCTTTGGTAAATAATCAAAAGACACAGATCCAGGAGAATCAGAAAGAAAACAAATGACAAGTGTAATGGTGAAGGTTTCCTCCATGATCCTTCATGATTGAAACTTTCTTCAATGCCTGGTTTGATTAATCATTCCATTTCTTATGTGACAACACCAAACCCTATACATATTTCCATTACAATACCTGTTACACTATGATGTCCTTTGTTTATATACTTGTCACCTTTTACTAGATAAATTTCTCAAACCTCTTAGAAGCCAGAGACCATGTCTTTACCACTGCATCCTCAGTAGCCTATTGTTCCTAGAACAATGCCTAGCACAAAATAGTCACTCAGTTAATATATACTGGTTGGGTTACTACTCAAAATATGTAATACATTGAAAGGAATATATCATTACCCAGATTTCATAGGATGAGAAGAAGATAGATAGTTTACAGATAAGAAAATTTAAATGTGAAATTATCAAATGGAAAGATTAAAACGTTGCTAACAGAACAAAAACATCTTTTGAAAGTACCATTAAAAACTTACTGAATATGCAAAAGTAAATGAAAAAGAAGAAAACCCAATGTTGGCAGGATTATGGAGAACCTGGCATATATAAGAGTGTACATTACTGTGAGAATGTGGTTCAACTTTGGAGAAAACCAATCTAGACAAGCATTGTTCAGATCCTTGATTTAGGAATTTTATTTGGGGGTATTACATCACAATGAAGACTCCAAAAAGATAAAGAAAAATATACCGAGGGTGTTCTTCTCAATATCTCCTGGAGTAACAAAACAAAGTAAAAAATAAAGGAAGAAGGCTTGGAGACAAAAAGGTAGTAGAAGGAAGTTTTTAAATGAAAAGAGAAAGTGAAAGGAAGGAAGAAAGCAAGGAAAGGAGAGGGAGGAAGATAAAGAAAAATGGAAATAAATGCTAAAGAATAAGGAAACAGAAAAGAAAAATGATATTACAATATAGGGAGACACTATATATAATCAATTAAAAGATAAACATGTATATTGGATAGATGTATGAAGGATATATATGCATACATATGTATATACATCCATATTTATAAATTAGTAGTTTTGGGGCATTATCGGTCAGGCACTGTGATAGGCTATCACTAATTTAATACTCAGGACAAGTCTGCCTGGCAGGTTACTTTGTACAATGTCTCATAGCTCAAATTTGCAAAAATAAACTTATTTCAAAAAAAGCAAAAAAAAAATTCTTTAAGTACCACTGTAAAAATATACTTTATATATCAAAAGAAAATTTTTAGTGATATAAACATTTAGAATTCAAACCTCATTTTAAAATTCCATCCACTAGAAATAATAAATATTAATAACAGCTTCTGATTTGGTTGGCATCTTACCCAGAGTTAGGGTGAAAATAGAGCATGGGACCACTCCCTAAAAAGAACTTTGACAAGAAAAAGTATTTCTACTCTCTTAAATGGATATATGCGTTTTGGGGGCAGACTGGGGGAAGGTGTTGACAAGATCTTAGCCTTCACTCCTGAAAGCCTTCTGGTCTATACCAACAGAGAGAAGCCCCACATGTCTCCATTAACCTCTGATCATAGCGTGAGGTGAAGGGAATCATACAAACTGAGAATATTTAAATATTCTCTCTGCATAAAATCTGTTTAGCTGCTGGAATCATTTCCTCTCACTGTCCCTGAGCTAAAGAAGTGGATCTATCAGCAGGGGAGGTGAACAGATGCAGCTGGAGAGGAAGAGAGGCTCCGGGGAATCACATCTGAGCAGCCGTGGGGGATGAGATGCCACAGAGGAGAGTCTACAGAAGCAGCTGGAAGAATGAAGCAACAGAGGGAAGGGGCTCAGTGAGGCAAAAGCAAGAGACTAGATGCACTCAGAGACGCCTCACAGCTTTCGAAACTCCCTAAGTATCCACACAGTTAGGAAGACACTTCTTCCCGAGGGGGACCTAGGTAATTTCCCCCTTTCCATTACAGCCTGCAGAAAAATTTAACGCACATTTCAATCTTCTGTTTGCCCCTTTTGGGCCTTCATGGCCTTTGTGATCAAGGCCCACCCAAGATACATATCCCTGCTGGCAATTCTTCTACTGTATCCTCACTTCCCAAAGCGTAAAGCCATTCATCTATATTAGGCCTCGACTATGACAAATGCCAGGGATGCCCACTACTGTTATTCTCTCTAAGTGGCAGCAGGGACTCACCCTCCCCTTCCCACCCTCCACAGGTGAATGCTACCTCCTGTTTCCTGCCATTCAGGAAAATCCAAAGGACCAAGAGCCAAGATTCTTGAAAGGACAGAATTCCTGGGCAATAGAGAGATTAGAACACATTTTGTAACTGAGAGTGAATAACAAATTAACATTCCTCAGAAGACCTTTCAAAAAAAAGAAATAAAACTCAGCCATCTGTAAAAAGCTGAATGCTCTGTACTTTTGGAAGTCACTGTTTACGGAACATATTAAACTTCTTTACTAATAATATAAATAAGCAAAAAACAAAAACACTCACACCTTATAAAGATCCATATTTTATTCCTGGGGATTACCCTAGAAATTGAGATAAGAACAGTCCTTTGCACTAATATAGGGCTTTATTTACTGTCAATTAATTCATGTTTTATATTTATTGTCTTTAATTTTTAAAACCGGAATTTTAGAGAGTGCTTTTTATACCATTCCTAAATTCCACTGTCAGAGGTACAGGACACCCTTTAGAACAACTGTTATCTGTACACACATATACATATAAAAATTATTGCTCATAGTTACCTAGTCTTGAGCCTATAGCTCTTCTATTCCCCTTCAGCACCTGGGACAGTGCTGCATTTCACCCCCATGTTGATGTTTGAAAGAATAAATGGTAGCATACTGAGCGGGAGAGCTCCACTGCAGAGCTCTACGTGTTTCAGAAGAATTCCAAAAGGCTAGCCTTCAAGATATAGGCAAAAGGCAAAATCACCCTTCTAAAAATCTTTAAGTAGCAACTATTATTCCCATCTATTACTTTAACTATAGGATTTTTTGGTAGCCTAATCTCAAGTAATCACAAAAGGCACAATAATCAAACATAAACACAAGTTAATTTTCAAAGAACATTTCTCCAAAGACTTTTACATGAACATGCCATTATGTTCCCTTTTCTTTCCTGTGAACAAAGGTTACTAATGTTGTTTCTTTTTCCAAATAGCAAATGAAAAACCCAGGTTGAGAAGAAGAGAACAGAGAAGGGAATTAATATTCATTGAACATTTAAAATATGCCAGAAAAAGTACTGATTCTTTTTTCACATTATCTTAATGTTTACAATAACCCTGAAAAGTAAGTATTCTTGTATAGATGAGGAAGCTGAAGCTCAGAAACCTTAAGCAACAGATCCAAGAGGCCCAGATGATCTAAGAGCTTCTATTAACCAGGACTAATTATGAGTAAATGTGTAAATTTGTATGTTTATATATTCACCAAGTCTCTGTCTTTGTCACACACTCACACACACACACACACACACACACACACGCTGAAAGACAAAGACTCATGGTCAGTTAAAATGAGAGCTACAACAAAACTTTGAATGCTGAGAGCAACACACAATGTTCTCTGGATGGCAGAAATACATACAAAATAATAGAAATATCGCATCATCTCATGAAATAGGAGTGTACAATCAGCTCAGAAACTGTCAAATGAGAAATCTTGAAGGTCATCTTTAGATGGAGCAACTAAAATACAGAGCTGTTAGGTGCTAGGCGAGACCCTACAGATAGGTTTCAGTCTAATTGTTTAATGCACAGAACTCTAAGATTCACTTTCCTGACTTCTCCAAGCAGTTACCTAACCTTCCCTTTGTACTACCCTAGAATTTTTTTAATGTCTACTACAGGTTTTACTCGGTTTAATTACATGGCAGCCTCTCCGAGAAGTTCACAGCCAAAAACCGCCCCACACACCCCCAAAAAAGAAAATACTGGCAAATGTATGCAAAATTATGCATTTACACATTTTTCTGGGATGATATTTCATAACTTTCTCCAGATTTTCAATAGGATATGCAACTGTCAAAGTTAAGAACTTCTCCTTAGGTAGGTTTATTCCTAGGTGTTTTACTCTTTTTGTTGCAATGGTAAATGGGAGTGTTTCCTTAATTTCTCTTTCAGATTTTTCATCATTGGTGTATAAGAATGCAAGAGATTTCTGTGCATTAATTTTGTATCTAGAGTCTGTCATACAGAGTGAAGTAAGTCAGAAAGAGAAAGACAAATACGGTATGCTAACACATATATATGGAATCTAAAAAAAAAAAATTGTTCTGAAGAACCTAGGGGCAGGACAGGAATAAAGACACAGACGTACAGAATGGACTTGAGGACAAGGGGAGAGGGAAGGGTAAGCTAGGACGAAGTGAGAGAGTGGCATGGACTTATGTATACTACCAAATGTAAAATAGATAGCTAGTGGGAAGCAGCCACATAGCACAGGGAGATCAGCTCAGTGGGATAGGGAGGGTGGGAGGGAGACGCAAGAGGGAGGAGATATGGGGATATATGTATACATATAACTGATTCACTTTGTTATAAAGCAGAAACTAACACACCATTGTAAAGCAATTATACTCCAATAAAGATGTTAAAAAAAAAAAGAAAAAGAACTTCTGCTCTAGGCTCTGAGGCTAATCTCCGCACGTCCTCTGGCCCTCAATAAATGTCAGACCAATAAATAAGTGGATGGCATTCAGTGGGAGTCTAGAAGAAAACATGAAGTCTTATCTATGCTCTTGGGCCTCCAAGAATTTCATAGACATTAAATAGTTCTCTTTTAGAGATAGTTCAGCGTTATGTTGAGAAGATGAGCTTTGGAACTTTCTGCCCAGGTTCTAATTTGGACTCTACCACTTACTAGTTGTGTGACCTTGGCCAATCCACTTAGCTCTCTAAGCCTCTGAAAGAAATGGGGCTTATAATAATAATAATAATAATAATAATAGTAGTAGTAGTAATAATAATAGGACCTACTTAATATAGCAGATCTAGTTAGGTAATGAGATAATGAGCTTAAAGTTCTTGGCATGTGGTAGCACACAACCACATGTGAGCTATAGGGGTGGCATTGGTGGTGGTGATCATAACCACAGAATTCCCCCATTTACTCTCCTTTATATCTGGAACATAAATCCAGATAATATTAGTGCTATAGTACAGCAAAAACTATATCTATTTATTCAACACATATTCTTTATTGAGTACCTACAATGGCCTGGCCTAGTAAGTGGCATAGGATAAAATTCTCACACACAAAAAATTTAAAAATTAAAATGTCATATTTGAACTTTTGGAGGTTTGTGGCTGAGAACTTTCTCTTAGTGTTGGGTTTCTTCTCAGCATTTCCCTTAATCCCTTTAAGCTATTATGGCAAATAATATCAGCTTTACTGAAATGTCTGACAAGGATGGAGAAAGCAGGAAGACGTTCTCACAGATGGTTCAGGCCAGTACATTTCCTTTCCAGTGGGGTCCTTACTGGGGAAAATGGCTCAGATCAGTTCTGGAAGATTTAAACTCGCTTCCTTTTGAGAAGGCAATGTTTTCAGCTCATTGGGCTCTGTAATGTTTTTACTGCTATATGCTTTTAAAAAAATTGTTCTATATACTTTAAATTCTGAAACACTGAGAGCAGTTGTACTGGCAAACTATATTAACACTACCTAAATAAATATTCTGACCAGTTTAAACAACTTGATGGCTATTAATAAGTGTTGTGAGAGTGATAGACCAAGAATCTGCCAGCTGAATTTTATGTTTTATTAAGTAATTGTGGTAGAGGATTTTAATCTGGTGATACATATCTGTCTGTATGCTTATTTGTCTGTAATTGTGTGTGCACAGTAGGTTTACATGAATTTATAAAACCCATACTGAAGATGGCATGCATTGGGCCTAAAAAAATCAAAAGCTCATTTACAAACAATAAATTTAAAGGATAAAAAGATGCATATATTACAAAGAAACTCTTGTATAAAAGAATCAGAAAGTCTCAGATTCCTAATAACTAGCAAGACTTGAAAGAAGTGGACTGGGTTGCTGCCTTCTCATTCTAACGGCCTTCCCTCACCGAGTTTTGGCTGGTGTATCAGGCCTTTCCGCAGTGCAGTAATAA
The DNA here is from genome assembly GCF_964341445.2 of Mesoplodon mirus. Classification (NCBI taxonomy): domain Eukaryota; kingdom Metazoa; phylum Chordata; class Mammalia; order Artiodactyla; family Ziphiidae; genus Mesoplodon; species Mesoplodon mirus. The sequence continues at coordinate 49,222,545 of NC_138982.1, forward strand.
TTGACAGCAGGCTGACACGCAGCCCAAGGAGAGCTCTGTCAGGAGGTCTCCTGGGCCTGGGGATCAGTGTGCTTTAAAATATTAGGATTTGATAGAGTTAACACTTGCCCTTGAGCAAATGGTTTTGAACACTCTGTCAACACTGCCAGCGATTACTGCAAACAGATTCTTCGTCCCAGAGGGATGGGAGTGAAGTGCTTTCTAGCTCCCAAGTCTCATCTAAGAGGTGTAAAACGTATCATTTCCAGGGTCTTCTCTCAGCTGTGAGAAACACAAACATTTCCCACACACGCAGCCAGAGCCTTTGCTGGGCCTGGGAGGAAAACACAGACTGGCTGAACTTAACCTAAATCCTTCTATTTTGTGTCTCTGAAATACTCTGTGTTTATGAAAAGTCTTTTTAGAAGCTCCCAGAATGAGGATTAACTGTAGTTAGGCCAATGCCAAAGCGTGGAAGGAGGGGGTGGGAGAATGGGGAAGATCCTGTGGGTATTTTGAAAACTTCAGAAGTTCAAAGTTTTCAAAGTAAAAATTAACACACCTACCAGTAAATTATTTTCAATCTGGGAAAATTCATTTTGGGGAGGAAATGACTCTTCAAAGGAAAAGCATTACCCATTCCTGTTGAGTGAACTGGTTTACAGAATTAGGAAATAAAATCATCGATGATGGGAGATCATGGAAAGTAACTTGCAAGATTCTCTTTCTACAGTGGAAGGAACCAGTAAGATCAGAAGATGGCATAGCAACTGCAGCATCATTCAGGAAGTATTTCCAAGGGCTCGCTCTCTGCCCAGCACTGTATTGTGAGGAATGCCAGTTGCTAAATGAAATGGCCTCTGCTCCAAGTAAGAGGGACCACAGAGTTCAGAAGACAGACCCACACTGTGCTATGGAGGTAGCTGATATGGGACCTGTTATCTACAGTTATTACAAGTTCATTATTAGAAAATCAAGTGCAAAAGGAACACCTCAATTCCTACCCCCTGGAAAAGGCTATTTAACGTGCCTGGTTCTGTCCATCAGCTGATCTGCCATGACTGCTTCTCACCCTTACTTCGAGGAGAAACCCCTCTTAGGACAACCGAGACTGCTAACACCAACAAGCAGGGAGGATTTTTTTTAAAGGGAAGCAGAAGGAAGTGTGTGAGAAGCAAAGCTTAAAGATCCACAAATCCAGACCCCAGCTTTCACGGCAAAGGTTTATAACCTCCCCCTTCATTATATCATCTTGCCATGATGTTCTGAACACCTGCACTATTAAATTCTTTTCTTGGATTTTTTAATAAGAAAAAATTAACAAAGTAAAATTTGTTGACAGTGTTCACAGTCAACGCAGTGGGTGTTCCACCTATGAGCTGTCACATTTTTCATGTTCATTTCTGCAGGTGCTAAATACATGCTGACAACAACATATGTTACCAATCTTCAATTTTTTTAAAAACTCGTAATTAAGGAGTGCTCACAGCTTGAAGAAAAAAAATAATACAGGTGAAAGCTGCCTCTGCCCAAAGACTTCTTTATTTTTCCTCTACCCATTTACATAGTTCTTGAATGCAGCATATGTGGAAAAAATAAGCTCTCAAAATTATTATCTAGATAAACAGTAGCCATAAAACAAATTTGTAACAATGCTAAAAACATATGAGTTCAGTTCCTCCCTGAGAAAATCCCACTCTTTCTTCCTTGTTTTTAAATTTTTGTCTTGATTCTTTTCATTTCTTTTGCTCCTTTTAATAACACAGTGTTTCTGGGAAATCACACAAACCCTCCAAAATAGTGTTTATTGTGCTATATGACCCTCAAAGTTGTAGAAACATTCTCTAAGTGGAATATAATTCTTTGATCCTCTTGTTACTTTCTGTGAACATGATCACTTCTGCATAGTTAAATAATTAGTAGGAAATGATTGTAATTTTATCCCTATGAATTTTAGAGATAATTTCTTTTTATGGCCATTAGAGGACTATATGAGAGCTTCCACATTCCTCCTCTAGGGACCAATGATGGGGTGATTGATGATGTCTTCATCAACAAGTATTACACTATTCTCTGACAGCTGGTAAGAAAGTTTAGAAGTGTTTTACAAATGTGAGGAAGTATCAAAATCACCGGGGTGGGGTGGGGTGGGGTGGGGTGGGGTGGGGTGGTGGGAACTCAATCACTCTACTTGGGGCCCCATCCCCTCTAAACTCCTGGCAATCAGCCAAATACAGTCTCCACTCAGAGCCTCTGCTTCTCCTTTCCCACCATCTTCACACAGAGTGAGACCAGGATGGCTCCTCCTTAGAAGGCCTTTCTTGAAGACCCTATTCAATGCAGCTTCACCGCAAAACTTGGACACATGACCCTGCTTTGTGTGCTTTGAGGCAGTTGTTACTATCATAAGTTACTTTTATAAAAAACTTGTTTATTGTTTGTTTCTTTGGCTAAAATGTAAGCCCCATGGGATCGGGAACTATGCATCTGCCTTGTTTGCATTTAGCACAGATCCTAGCACAGAAGTAAATGCTCAGTATTTTTAAAATAAATTAATAAATTGCTTAACAAAGATACGGATATGATACTGAGGCTGTTTCCCCTGGATATTCTGATTGAACAGAACTGAGGTGAAGCAAAAAGACCGTAATAAAAGCACCTCAGGTGATTTGGATGATCAGGCAAATTTGAGAATCACTCCTTTAGTGCCTTACTACTCACTGTGGCCCATGGATCAGCAGCCTGAGCATCACCAGGGAACTTGTCACAAATGCAGATCCGTGCCCCAGACCCACGGAAACAGAACTGGCATTAGCAAGATCCCTTGGTGATCTGTGATCACCAAGTTTGAGAAGTTTGAGAAGCCCGGCCCAGGTGCATGTATTTCTGGACCAAGTCTCCCCTGTCAATGAGATGCAGACACGGAGGAATCACCATGACACTGGCAGGGACTCTTACATAAGCCTGGGGGCAGGAATGGGAGTTCTCTGACCAAAATTACCAGCTCAATTCATCACATCTCCCAAAGTGAACATGTGATTTCTAGACTAGCAATTCTTACAGTGTGGTCCCCAGACCAGCAGCATCAGTATCACCTGGAAATATGTAAGAAATACAAACTCTCTGACCCCATCTCGAAACTACTGAATTAGAAACTTAAAGGGAGGGGGCCCAACAATCTGGCTTTTAACCAGCTCTCCAGGTGAAATTCTGATTCATACTAAAGTTTGAGAACCATGCTTCTAGACCAGAAGTTCCCAGCCCTAGCTGTGCATTAAAATCACCTGGGGAAGTTTTAGAACTCTCAGTGCCTAGTCCACACCCCAGACAAATTAAATAAAAATTTCTGAAAATAGCACCTATATTTCAGTAACCTTTAAACCTTCTCAAGGCTGGGAACCACAGTTCTAGCCACAATCAGATCTACCCGGCTGTTTGGCAATAGTCACCAACAGAAACAGAAAACCTGGAAGCAAAGTTAGATTAAGACAGCAATTCTTGGACTTCAGCACACATGAGAGTCTCACCTGGAGGGCTTGTTAAAACACAGACTGCCAGGCCCCACTCCAGAGTTTATGAGTCAGCAGGTCTGGGTGGGGCAGAGAATCTACAGTTCTAACAAGTTCCCAGGTGATGCCAATGCAGCTGGACCAGAAAATATACTCTGGGTTCTTCTTTTTTTTTTTTTTTTTTTTTTTTTTTTTGCGGTACGCGGGCCTCTCACTGTTGTGGCCTCTCCCGTTGCGGAGCGCAGGCTCAGTGGCCATGGCTCACGGGCCCAGCCACTCTGCGGCATGTGGGATCTTCCCAGACCGGGGCACGAACCCGTGTCCCCTGCATTGGCAGGCGGACTCTCAACCACTGCACCACCAGAGAAGCCCCTCTGGGTTCTTCTAATGTAATCAGGCTGCAGAGGTCATAGGTCAATAAACTGAGCTGTTTTAAGCCAATAGGTCCAGTAGTTTTGATCCCTATAAATTGTTCCCCCCCCACAAAATCTCATAGTCAGTAATTGGGAGGGATATAGTGAACAGATATTAGTTGAGAATCAGATGGGCATAGGTTCGGATCTTGGCTCTGCCTCTCTAATCAATTTGTTTAATCTTCCCGCATCCCTGGCTACTGATTCGTGAAACAGGAAGAATACACATAAGTGGTGGCTCTAATCCCTATCCAGCCATTACTAGCTGTGGTTCTTGGAAGGAAGTTACTTACTTCTTTTGCAACTCAGTTGTGTCCTAATAACTTTATCACTTCTCAGGGCTGCTGTGAGGAATAAATGAGTTAGGCCTAGAGAGATTAAGTAACTTCCCCAAGGATACAAAATTCCCCTAGTAATTGAGGAACTAGGCTTTAACCTAAGCAGATCTGACTTCCCAGCCTACTAATGAGCTATCAATGGTCCAACCCAATGGGCTTTCTCTAGGTTCTCCTTCTCCCTGGGTCATCAACGGTACCTGATTACTCTCTCCCTGAAAGTTTCTTCTCTCTGGTTTTTTTCACCACATTATCCTGTTCTTTCTCTTACCATTTTGATTCTTTATTATATCTCCAAACCAGTATTCTAAACTTTGACCACTCTCTTAAACTCCAGAATCTATTTCAATTTCCTGCTGGGCATCTCTGCCTAGATTTGACCAGACACTCGAAAGCAATATGCCTCATCCTAGCTCATTCTTCTCCCTCATTTATTTTCACTAGTGGCACCACTATCTTCCCAGGCACTCAGGTTCAAAACTTCAGAGGCATTTAGTTAGTTGGGAGTTTCTACTTAGTTATTTTCACTCTTTTCATAAACCATACAAGGGATTTCTAAAAGGCCCTTAATATAATACAACTTCTCATCAGCAATGTGGCCAATGAAAATTAGAAAAAACACCTACATTTTTCCTCTTTTTATGAGAATTCCATGAAAAATTAGCCATAATCTTTCTTTAATTTAGAACTTTGGATATTTAATGTCCTATGCTCTATTTATTGTTGTTGTTAAGAGGAACTGTATAGGAGACTATCTTCTCACGTATGAAGATGATTGTCTTACCAGAAAAAGCCACTTACAGTCACTCACATAGTGACCAAAATACATGTACTTGAGTCGATGTAAGTGTTGAATGCTCAGAGAGAGTAGTTGGCAATAACAGCTGGGAGACTTAAACTTATAATCCAGTTGCACCACAGTAGAATGTATCATGCATAGTCACCCACTATTCTTTAAAATAGTGATTTCCAAATTGTTTGAAATTTTTGAAAAATATCATTCAGTGGTGAGTGAAATGCATAATCTTTAAGGTCCAAGAGCATCAAGATATACCTTTAAATTATGAGAATTTAAACTGTTTTAATGATATGAGCTAACTAAATAAGTTATTTCTAAACTCAATAAGCCCAAAGTTAGGGTCCAGGGCCTAACCTCCCTTAACTGATACTTAAAATCATAGAGCTCTCTGGATAAGCTATTTACAACTGTGCATGAGCTTCTCCTAATTATTTAGTAATAATCATAATGCACTGTCAGAGAGTACAGTGAAGTCTTGAGGGATAATGATTTCTAAAAACATTCCCATGCTCAGATTGACACCCTCTGAAGTTTGTGGCCAAAAAGCAGTTTTTATCACTCACTTGTTCTGTGGCTGGTCCCAGATTCGAGGATACCAACTGTACAATTAAACTGCCTCTGCTGGCCTGCAATATAGTATTCTACTGGGAAGTAAGGATACATAGTATACATGAAGTATATTTCACCAATGGTATATAATGGGTTTTTAGGAGCCCAAACTAAATCACTTGGAATTTTGCCAAACTCAAAAAGAGGGGAAAAAAAGCCATAACAATCTTCTTTCTGCTAAGAATAATTATGTGAAATGTTCCCAGTGGGGTTGCCACCTTATTAAGTACCCAATTGTGATCCACGGCTGCTAGGGACTGGCTAAAAACATGATGAATGCGTTGTACAAGATCTATAGAAAGGACAAACAAAGTTAAATAGGTATGTTATTCGGAAGCATAAATGCAGCTGAAGTTCAGGGGCTCCATATGAAAGCACACCTTTAAGGTAATTATTGGGCATTACTATACTTCCATAATGTTGAAGAATGGCCATCACTATCTAACTTCATTCCTTCTATAGATTTATGTCTAGATCTACTCTAAAGGGCAATTTAGAGAAATGATGCTACAAATTGAATTATTTTATTATTATTTAAAGAATCAAATGTCAATCACTATGAACATCTTTTACAAGGCACAGTCTTTTTTTAAAAATTTAATTCATGCCATTCTGCAAGAATAAGCTAGTATTTTAGTCACTACAAAGGGTTAAAATACAGATGCTGTGAATGAAATGCATAATCCTTAAGGCCTTAGAGCATTAAGACATATCTGCTCCTTAGGGTCCATCTTTGTCCATAATCAATTTCTTCCCTTGGAGGACATTAATTGTCTCTAATGATAGCTTTCCATCAATACATCCTTGATCTTAAAAGGCCTGTACAGCTTTTTCCTTTATTCAATCAAATCATCTCTACAATTGCCCCCCTTTAGTAAGATAATACCTTTTAAGCCTTGTATTTTAATATAAAAAATAAGAGGTAGCTGCAAATTCGAATGGAAGTGCTAACATTTGAGAACCAGGATGATGGCTTCCATTATCCTAAATAATGTTTGAAGATTATAGAAAGCACTGTGTTTCAAAAGGTGGAAACTAATCCACCACTTTCAAATTATTCCCTGTATAAAAATCTGTTCTGACATTAGGATATTTTTTTTGCCCCAATGATGGCTCTGTATATTTAAATATCTGAATATAGAAGATAATTTTTCAGTGCTAAAAAAGGCAAATAATTGTTATTTATAAGAACAAAATGCTGAATAATTCAAGGAATTGACAACTTTAAACACCAAAGCCTTTTATTTTGTTATTCCTCTGATAAGCCATTCCCACACTCTTCGCTCAAGCCACCACAACCCTAATCAGTAGTTACTAAAATTATTTAATTTCATGGTGTCAAAAAAAAAAAAAGACCTCAGTCTCTTTGCGACCCACTAACAGTATCTTGTTTTCCCCACCCATTTGCTTCTTCAAACATGCTTTTCTAAAAGTGTGGAAATCCTCTCTCTCTCTCTCTCTCTCTCTCTCTCTCTCTCTCTATATATATATATATATATATATATATATATTTGCCATTCTACTGATTTGTTTCCATTCAAATAGAGGATTGCTCTTGCACTGCTTTATCGAGGTTACCCAGGACAAATCTGTGTTTCTGTCCATGGCCTAACAACAGCTTCTGCAGAGACTGCCCTAATATTTACAATAGGTAAGGGACCTTGAGACGAGATACTGATAGGACAAAAGCCGTCTACCCTACAGAATTCTTCGTTGGGTAATTTCTATATTCAGTAGGAACATAGCAAAATTTCCGTGATGCATAGAAAGTATCATTCTTCTCACTGCGAGGTTAGGAAGCCCTTCTTGCCGGTCCTGGCTTAAATGTGTGCTTTCTCTCTTACGTACAAAAAATCTGCCAGCATTCTAGGAAATAGATGCAGAGACTCTGTGGAATGTAATTAACTGCAAAGCCCAGGTGATTAAAAAACAGATTAAAAGAAAAGCACAGACACAACACAGAAAAGAACTTATTCACTGAAAAAAAAAATAAGGTGAGGGGGAGGTAAACAGAAAAATTAGTAATTTGTTTAGGGTTTCTCTAGTAATATGTGCAATTCTAGGTGCTAAATTTACGTTATGAATTAAAATGCCAGCAATATTTCATAAATACATTGGCTTCAGAAAGAACAATAAAAGAAATATTAGAATTCTGTATGGAAGGAAAATGTGTATATGTAGGTAGATAATATCACCCTAACAAATATCAAACCTAAACAAAACACACACAAAAGTGAGACCAGTTAACAAGCAAGATAAGAGATGAAAATTGCCACTGAAGCCGATCAACTTTATTCAATGCCCTGATAAGCACTTATTTGCTCTTCCCCATTATGCTTTCTTAGTATTTATAAATTCTCATTTAATTATGCTGGCAAGTGGTAATTGTCAAATAAAGCTCAGATAGGCATAAGCCCTCAGGCTGCACATGACAGAAAAATATCTGTTAAAGCTGGGCTGATTCACACGCTTAGGAAATAATTTCCTTTCTTCTTTTTATCCTTGCCAACAAATTATATGAACTGGCACTTTGTGCTTTGTAGGCATTTTGAAGTCTATGCAGATTATAGAAAAGAAAAATTAGTTGTTTCAATATCTACCATTCCTAAATTATTCTGCTGATTTAAGACATCATGTACGGAGAGAACAAAAGAGTGCAAAGATCAAGAAATTCAAACCTTCCTCTACTTATAGTTTATGCTCTGGGTCATTTTCAATTGAGGAAATCAAGATTTGGAGAATTATTTTACATATTGTATAATGGATTTTACATAAAGTAGGAATTGGAACATGACATTCATCCCATTAGGAGAGATACAGAAATCTCTTTTTCCTCAAGTCTCTTACTACTTAGGTTTAATTAGTACCCTTCCACCCCACCTCTTTTGTATCGAGTATTATAATTTTTTTTTTCCCAGCTAGTTGCAGCACTCCAGCTGTGGAGCATAAACACAAATAGAGGACTATAATGCATACAAAAAGATAAGTTGAACACCAAGAGGCAATTTAATTTACATCTAATATTTAGACAGAATGTTACATTTTGGTTATATATGTAGAGCCACTTGTGAATTATTTTTATTTGCAAGGCTGAGCAGAGAGGGGACGGAGGACTATTCGTTCCCCTATCTTTTGCTTGGAGGGGGAGAGGGGTGCGGATGGGGGAGAGAAAGCAAAACTATAAAAAAAAAAAGTCTAAGGAAACCCAAGTTCCTGCAGTGAGCAAAGTCAGTACCACCTCTACTCTCGTCATTCCTCTTCTCCCTCCCTGGACTCCAGCCACCCTGGGCTACTCTGGGGACCTTGAATGTGGCACATTCCCTCCTGCCTCAGGGTGTTTGCACGTGTTCTTCCCACTGCTTGGAAAGTTCTTTTACAACTTCAACCCCACTCTCTTCTCCACCTCCAATCCCTTCAATCTACTTATGTCCCACTCATTCTGCAAATCCCAATTCAAACATCCTTTCCTTAGGAAAGCGTTCTCTGACCCCCACTGTCAGCTCCAGATAAGATCATCAGTGTTATTACATCCCTCATAGCCCTTATTACAGTTTAAGAAAAGAATAATAATACAAATATAAAGCATTTTTTATGTGCCAGGCTACTAGACGTTTTAACAAATATCTCACAGCAACTCTGTGGAGGAAGATGACGAGTCATGGAGACATTAAATCGCTTGCCCAAGATTCCACAGCTAGAAAGTGGTGGAGCCAGGACTCGACCCGTGTCTGGGTCCAGAGTATGTGCTCTTAGCTACTGCTTCTTATTTCCATATTTATCTGCACAATTACCTAGCCACTATTTGTCAACTCCCCTTGTCCCCCAGACACTAGTCGGGAAGTACCATGAAGCCAGCAATCATGTTTATTTTGCTCAAGTCTGATCCATAATAGGAACTTAACAATTATTGAATCAGTGAATGAAATTTAGCTCAAAATAAAGACATGGTTTAGAAGCTGAAGACTGCTGAATCTCTCAGTTATTTTAGCTGCCAATGCAGTTCCTCCATATTTGGAGACCTGTCTGCTTCATTAATCCTGTGAGGTGGCTTAGCCTAACAGACAGAACTTCATGTATCTTTGCTTCAGTGAGTAAGGTGCTTTTATTTTTGTTTTTTAATGGTTTAATTCCTTTTATTGTAAGGCTGTAAGTAAAAACCAAAATGTTTAAGTGTCACTGATACTTTAAAGAATATAAATTCTGTAAAAAAGCAAGGCCATTGGCATAGATTTTTTATTTTGAGACTGAGTAGATATTAATGTTAGTAGTGTATATTTTAATACTGACTCAAACACTCCAAATGCATAGAAGCATTGGTACATTTGACATATTATGTAGCCAGAATACAGAGTTCACCCCAGGTACAATCTGCATATTATTAATACTTATTCAGAGTCAACAAGAATGTTAACAATGTTTCACAAAACTGTGTAACTAATATTTGAATATGCAGTCTAACCTTGAATAATTCAATTCTTTATACCCAAAAATGAGTGCTACTCATTTGAAAAGTTAGCCATTTTCCTGGTTTTGCATTGCTTGTGCATACTTTTAGAGCATTTTAGTACACGATGTGGGCTATTCAGTAAGTGATGTAAATTTTCTTTTTTAAAAGGAAATAAAATCCTTTTTAGTAATCAAAATATAAAAACACATCCAGACTGGCACTTGGGAAAGTGAACATAACCTCAATTCAGGCAGCTCTTTTTAAATAAGAGATGTTCCCACACAGGCTCTTAATTGAGAATTGCAAAGCTAAACTGCATTCATATCTTGGTATTCATAAATGGTTTTCAGCTACTTATTTATTTCCATCAGCATTACTCTAACCCAGTCAAAAACTCGTCTAAAACGAAGTCGCCATTTTCAAAGAATATTTTGCATCTTCTGTATTACATTGTTTCTGCCACTTTAGTCTATTCAGTACATTGTTGTAGCACTGAAGCACTTTCCATTACAATTAGGAAGTTAGCTTTTTAAAAAATAAAGCAGTTACTTCTCATTTCCATAAAAACAAAACACAACAAAATAAAAACCTCTTCCATTTGAAAGGTGAAGGAACCAAGGCATGGAAAACTAGGTGCCTTGCTCAAAAAATAAAAATTAAGATATAGGCCAATAACAAGTCATTTTGTTTTAAAAACAGTTGTTTCTGTACAATCACACACATTCACATGTTTTATCTGGAAGGGTAGTGCAAATACACTATCAGTAAGGCCATCACTACAAGCTAAATTCTTTTTTATTTAAAATCTCAATATTTATAAATTACATATAATCTCTTTCTCTCTCCACTTCTCCCTCCACTTCTTCCTCCTTCTTCTGTACCATGGCTAGCAGATAATATTCTGGATGACCCCAAGGCCTAAGACCTTGGCAAGCATCTTCTGATTCTTCAGAAAAAGAATAAGATATGTTGAGCATAGTTTGAGAATAGTTAAGCATAGTGATTATATTCCAGGGCTCTACATCCTGGCTGCCAAATGTGGATATGTGCTAATTCTTTTCCACTAGCCCGAGGGTTCTGGGAACTTGTAAATCAAATTCCTGACTGTTTTGTAACAAACAGAAGATTAGTGGATCCTTACAAATCACCAAACAGGATATTGGGGAGAAAGTGTAAGACAATAAAACTAATGTTTAAGTGGGGAGACAGAGCGAATCCACAGACATTTCAATCTGCTTTTCTAACCAATGTCCTGTTTATTGATCAAAATGTTATCAAGCTCTAAAAATACATAATTTATGCAACTGCAACTCCTCAGCTAACTTCAAAGCTTTTAGAACATAGCAAAACCATCTGTACACTATGAGCTAAATAAATATCTGTTGGCTGGTTTTTGAGTAAGAAAAACATTCTGTCACCATCCAACAGAAATATAATGTGAACCTTGTATGTAATTCTAAATGTTCTAGGAGCCACATTAAAAAAGTAGAGAGAAACAGGTCGAATTGATTTTGATAATACACTTCATATAACCAATGTATCCAAAGTAGTATCATTTCAACATGTATTGGATATGATAAATTATTGACAAATTTGATACTATTTCATCTTTGTACTAAGGCTTCAAGATCTAGTGTGCATTTTACATTACATCTCAGTTTAAACTAACCATATTTCAAGTGCTCGATAGCCATATATGGCTAGTGGTTACCATATTAGATAGCACAGACACTCTGTACCCTGTTAATTGAATGAGATTTGCTCTTTTCTCTTGTGCTCTAAGTTAATAATGTATTGGTATAGCTAATGACACTAGAATAATGCATTTTCCAACATATAAAACAAACTTTTTGGCAATGACTATATGTGAGATAGAGCTTGTTCTTCCCTAACCCCATAAAAAAGAAACATTCTTAACTGTATATGTTAGTTGAATTATCTTCATCAGTTCTACACAATAGTGATTAGAAGTGCTGATCAGCACTGCTATTGAACTTTTCAGTGAGTTTTGTACTCAAAATTAAGATAAACATAGAAAATATGTGAGGTAAGCTTTATAATTGGGGCTCTTAGGGTGAAAGTATGAGTCTATAACTGGTAGCATCTATGTACTTCTGCCTTATTTAATTCACCAAACATAAACTCCACAAAGCCTCCTGTGATGTACCCTGTCTGGTCTCTTAATCACTCAATTTTGAAATACTGTAATTATTGTTAATCTCTCTCTCCCATTAACCCTATACTTTATCAGTTACAAAATCTTGCCAATTCTGCCTCCAAAATGAAGCTCATCTTTATTTCCATCTCTGCACTCTCACAGCCTTAGAAAGAGCCTTATTCATCTGCCCCTTCTTGGACTGTGGCCACCCACAAGCTCCCAGTCTTCCGTTACCATAGGATAGTGCTAATTAGAGATGCCCTGCTGAAACGTAGTTTGGAAAACATCACTCCTTGTTCACAGTCCTTTGATGTGAAGATATTCAACATACATAGGATACAGTCCTAACTTCTTTATCAGAGCCCTCCACAATTTGATCCTAACTTACTTATATTAAACTACTACCTATAACCTACTGCATCTCACACTTAGACTCACTGCTCCATAAAATACTGATCTTTCCTGCTTTGGGCACATTCTAGTCTTTCACCCTGGAATGCCTTTCCTGCCTTAATCTTAAATTTTGCCTTCAAAACAAAACTTGAATCCTATCTTAAACTTTTCTAGATCCATCTATCTGTCAATCCAATAAATGTTTTATGACAGTTTTTGTAGTGTACCAAATACTAAGCTATGCAACAGAGAATTTTTTAGAAGTTTTTCTTGAATATTTCCTAAGTTGGTAAGTGAGGTTTGCAATATAATGTGATAAATGCTATAACCAACATATGCACAATGTGTTTTTGAAAGGCCAGAGGGGGACAAAAATTCTGCCTGGATATAGGGAAAATAGGAAAGATATTACAGAGGAGGTGTTATTTGAGCAGGTGTCTTGAAGAATTAATATTAATTTGCCAGGTATAGAAGAAGAGAATAATGTTCCTGACAGATGAAACTAACTATTCAAAGGGCACAAAAGTACATGATAGCAGAATGGAAAACAGATTAGTATTACTAAAGAAAGGATGATATTCAAAATATTTAACAACCAGTGGGCATGTGTACTGACCAATCAGAATTAACAATGGGCTTACCTATACACGCCAGCTGAATATCAACTCAGAAACAAAGTCAATGAACATGCTTGGCACAAAAAGAGTGGCAGGAAGGACTAGCTCAATAACAGATTAGCAGGGCTATGAAAGTGATTTGAACTTATTTCAGTAGATAGGAGGGAACCACTGAAAGGTTTTAGACAAATGAAAGTCATGTTAGCAACTATATTCTAGAAAGATCAACCAGGCAACCTATAGAGGCTGGATTTGAAGAAAAAGAAATAAAAGGCTGAGATGAGTTAGATGATTGTCATAGTCCAGATAAGAGATGAAATGTAGCTGAACTGAAACCATAGCTGTGAAGACAGAGATAAAATATCAGATTCAAGGCATACTTAGGAGATACAAATTCACAGGATTTGATGAACAATTGAACATGAGGAATGGGAGACTGATGGAAAGATAAATTATGCATTTGAGGCTTTTAGTGTGGAAAACTGATGTACAGTGATGCCATCAAACAAAACAGAGAATATAAAAAGGAGGAAAGGTTTCATTTTGTATATATAGCATTTAAAATATCTGAGGAACACAGTTGGGTATGTCCAGAAGACAGCTACAAATAGGAGACTAGAATCCAGGAGAGATAAATATCTGGGAGTTACAACTCATTGTGTGATGGTTGAAATAAAGAACATAAATGAGTTTTCCTAGGGTGAGAAAAGAAGTAAGAAAAGGAAATGACTGAAGATAGAACCCTAGTGAAGATCATCACTTAAGGAATGGGAAGAAAAAAAAATCAGTGTTCTGCCTTTTATTTATAGACCTCAGTCTTCTTCATTGGATCTTGAGATCCTGAAGGGCAGAAATCACATGTTATTTACCTTTGAGTACCATTAATGTTCACTAAGAGTGTTTGACACCTAGCAAGTTTGCATGCACACACACAAAATGTTTGCTGAGTTGAAGTAAGTTTCATGCTGGAACTCTTGGGGATAATATATGTTTTGTAGGACATTTGGTTAGATTGCTCTGCCTAGTTGTATCACTGTGTAGGAAAATGGGCTCCTCGGTATTCCTTCCAAATTCACCCACAACCTTTGAATGCTTTTTCTCTGAACTAACGGTCCAATTTATTCCCAATGGGCCACAAAGCCAGACATCTCATGAAGGCATTAGTTGGTCATTCAACAATATATCCACAGAGAAGCTCCTGCGGGATTGATAAATAAAATGATTACTGCGCCTCTAATTTTCATCTCTGTAGAGAATGTAATGTTATGAAAAGATTCAGATACACCTGCTCTGTCACTTCTTGGTGTACGGCAGGTACATGGCAAGTTATTTCACCTCCTTGAGTTTGTTTGCTCATCTGTAAAATAGGAATAATGTGACCTACCCCTTAGGCTCAGTGATGAGAACTAAATGCAACCTTGCAGTTAAAAGCATCAAACTCATTGTTCATTTAGTAGGGTCATCATCTTTGGTAAGAATAAAACATTATTTTTTCCTTTGGATAAATTACTAGGAAGAAGAAAATATATTTCTCAGAAAAGTAACTGGAAGATATTAATTAATTACCTCATAAGTAAAATTCACATTAAGAATGGGTATTTGGGGCTTCCCTGGTGGCACAGTAGTTGAGAGTCCGCCTGCCGATGCAAGGGACACGGGTTCGTGCCCCAGTGCAGGAAGATCCCACATGCCGCGGAGCGGCTAGGCCCGTGAGCCATGGCCGCTGAGCCTGCGTGTCCAGAGCCTGTGTTCTGCAACGGGAGAGGCCACAACAGTGAGAGGCCCGTGTACCGCAAAAAAAAAAAAAAAGAATGGGTATTTGCAATGGAATTCATAAAAACTTGGCATAAAGTTTTAAAGTATAATAGAAAAAGGCATAAGTCCCTGTGTAAATAATTTCACCAATTTCAGAAAATCATTGAAGTAGTTCTCTTTTTCATGATTACTTTGACTGATTTGAGCACAATAGTGTTTTTTTGGTTTTTTGTTTATTTGTTTGTTTTACCACAGCAGAAGAACAGGCTAGAAGCAGAGAATGTAAGGGTTTAGGTAAAATTAAAGCAAATCAGTTGAATTCCAAATTTGTGCAAGCCAATGTGTTAGACGCCAAGACAAAAATGCAAAGAACCCTCTGCCTTCACCTGAACCACTGACAAAATCCTGGGCCCCAGAAGAGGGACCATAGTTTTTGTTTAGTTTTATTGGCAGGATTTGTGGTGGATTGTTTGTCTTGATATCCTTATTTTTCCAAACAACAATGGAAAAGTCAACTTCCCTTTCTTGTTCCTAGAAGGAAAACTGAAAGGAGTAGTAGTGAAGTATATAAACAGCCAAAATCATCAAAACCTGTGTACATTTGGTAACCTCTAGAATGTCTTGGTCACATTTAATCATTTCAGTAGGAAAGAGGTCAAAACCTCTAAAATTGAAGAAAGGTGAAAGTTAAAGCCAAGGTAATAGCTATCTGGTATAAATGACTAGCTCACAAACTAAAAGGTTCTAGATGTAGGGCTGCAAATAGAGAGAAAGATGTTATAGTTCTAAGACAATCTTGGGCTTTTGCAGTAAAAAACGTGGGTTCCAGTCCTGGCTCTAGCCTTCACCAGCTGATTAATCCTAGACTTCGCCCCTTGGTTTCTTCAACTGGCAAAATCACTTAACACTATTAGCATTTTCTATTAGCATACTATTTGTATTAGCACACTCTTATGTGTGAAAGTGCTTTGTAAACTATAAAGCATTGTGCCAGTGTGAGCTTAGGTCATTGGCAGCAGCGCCATAAGGATTCTGACTCATTGGCAGCTGTGCTGTCCATTTGCACCTTTGTTTGATTGGTAGGAACTTGAAACTGTCTATTCCTTAAAATAGACTGTTCATAAACAAGACAACTTATTGAAAAGTTCTGGTTTTCTTAGTTTTTCTTAACAGTCCTGCAACCAAACCCACAGTCCCAGCCAAGAGAAATATAAATAGATTTATGACCCCAAATTTAAAGTTGAGATTAACTATGGGAAGTGTTAAGGATTATTAGGGAATATAAATGGGTTCCTTATAATGCTTAAACTGTCCCCCATGATGTGACTCTTCAGTGTAAAACATCTTTGACATAAGGTTATGAAAATATTAAAATACTTTTTTATGCACCAATATATTTCTTTTGTGTGTGGTTTCCTTCCAGTCTTTTTTGGGAAAGTTTATTATGAAATATTTCTGATATCAATTAGTAAAAAAAAACAACAACAATATAACAACTACCATATATTTACCGTCAGCTTAGGAAATAAAATGTTACCACTAAAATTGAAGGCCCCTATTAATTCCTCCCCCATTTCACTATCTGCCCCAACTTCCCAAACAAAAGTCAAAATTATCCTCAATTTGCTATTTTAGATATTTAATAATAGCATATATTTCTTAAGGTAAAGTTATTTTTCAAAATATCTTCTTCAGAATTTGTGTGTTACCTGTCCCTAAACTGCCTGAAATCATAGACACATTCTTAAAGCTTTTCTAATCATTTTATTAATTAAACTGAACAGACAAATTAGGCAACTGACCTAAAGCCACAGATCATTAGCACTCAGTAGAACTAGGATCACAAGGAACACATGAAGATTAGGCGACAAAAGACCTTGGTTGGAGCCCCAAGTCTGCTACATACTAGATGGGTGATCTTAGCTATATCATTTAAATTATTAGCTTCAGTTTCCTTGTCCATAAAATGGATTAATACCTGCCTTGCTTTCAGGATTATTATGATGAGAAAATGAGGTAATCTATGTGCAGGTTTATAACCTATTCTATAAATGTTGTTTAGTGTTATCATTAGGAGTCGGGACTCTGGCCACTAAGTCTGAGATGACAGCTCCAACAAGGTTGAGGCACAATCCCCAGGTGACTCTGAGACTCATATAGGCCACCTCACAATAATTGCTATCACTAATTGCATCCTTAACATATCATGATGCAAGTAGTCTTTCTCAAACCCCTTTGGTTAGACATTATCCTCCTTTTCCAAATGAAAAGAGTGATTTCCACAGAGGTGAAACAAGTTGTCTAATGTCACACTGTTAATAAGGAGCAAACCTGAGATCTGAAGCCCACGCTCCGAAGTACTAGGCCATATCGCCTCCCTAGATTTGGCCAAAGCTGATTGGCATGTCTTGAATACCTCTCTCCAGTCTCTTGCAGGCGCCATGATGCCAGCCTTCTTCCAACAGCAAGAACCAGACCACGTGTCTCCAGATTTTCAATCCAGTATATCAAATTTACACAAAATAGTTTTTAAATTAAATCTTTACAGTGTCATCATGTGTTAGGTAATCCTGTCAAATTAGGGAAATCAAAACATGTTTTCCCAGCATTTCATATGAACGGGAGGATGTTTAAAAAATGTCTAGATGCCCTCCAATTGTTTTCTTGCATGGAGCACCTGGCTATGTCTTCTAGTTTTTTAGTTTTGATTGTTGTGGTTGCCACTGTTGCTGTTGTCATCAGCCCAGCCTCCAAATATCACCATTTTGCAGAAGCGGAAACTGAGCCTCAAAGAGGCCAAATGACTTTCCCAAAGTCCCACAGCTGGTGGCAAATCTGAGACTGGAACGTTAGCTTTCTCCTGCCGAGGTCAGTACCCTTCTGACAATATCACACTGCCTCTTGAGAGAATATAATAATCATTTTCCAGATTTCAAGTACAATGTAGAATTTTAATTGGTATTCATTGATACCATGGCATCATAGCAGTGAGTCAATCTTGAATTAAAACCTATGAACTTCTGACTCTTAAATATTAGAAGTATTTACCAAAATGATTCATTCCCTGCTGGGGTAAAGATTCAATTTTGAAAATTTCCAAATAACAGAAAATAGCTATTCTAAAAGAGAAGCTAGAATTTGAGCTTTACAGATTAATCTTTTAGAAAGAAGTCCCTAAGAGCTGAACTCGAGGGCAATTAAGTTATTTTCTTATTAACTATAAAACAAATTCATCTTTAAAAAAAAGCAAAACTGTAAATACTTGAACTGTATTTAACACACAGAAAGAGGAAAAGGAGACGTAGGTAAATATGACCTTTCTTGCTCTGGCTCCATCTTGTTTTCATTGTCCTTTGTATTTATTTTCTCCTTGCAGACTAGAGTCCTGAGAAGAGTTACCCCATAATAAGGATCCCCAGCAAGTGGTTCTGCTATGTACATGCAATGTCTAAGGAATCTTAGTTCTGTTCCACCAAGAGTAAAGGAAGACTACACAGAAACGGATCATTTCTATAAGAAAGGATAAATGTGAAGATATACTCAAGATGTTAGGGAACCACAGATGAGGAGACCTGATCCTGCCTCTAGGGTTTTCACTCCTGGTGAAACTGAGTCTTTAAGGATGCATAAGTGTCAGCCAGACAGGGATAGTAACATGGCATTCCAGGCCAAAGAAATATGCATTGTGTGCAGGGAAAGAACAGCAGTTTGATGTTACTAAAGTACCAAGCACAGGATGAGTAATTCCCCAAGATGAGGCTTAAATGGGTAAGAGAGTAGCCCTAGAGATCCCTGAGAACAACCTGAATCTGAAGATATGAACACAAGGAGTTCTATTGAGGGATGTGTACCAAGAATTTCATTCCTTAAAGTACTGACATTTATGAATTACTTACATTGCAAAACTTAAAGCCAATTCAAGTTTAACCCTATAGTAAAGTCATTCTAAGGCATTTGCATTTTAATATGCTTCCTTCCATGGGAGGAAAAAAATGTGCTTGGGTCAAGGGGATGGGGCAGCTATAGCTAGACCCTCCATTCTTTTTGTTAGAGTAGATCAAAGTTTGGGAACTCTCTGCTCTGAATTGCCCTTTCTGAATAAATTGAATCTTCCAGTGCAGAGCAAACTGTGATTGCAGTCCCAATAATAACCTTATAATAATCCTGGCTTGGAACCCTTAAGCTTTCTAAGAGTAAATTGGTGTGGGGAAGGCGCAAGGGAGGGAAGCAGCTGTCTCTATGGGCAACCTGCCACAATATAGTGATGCCAATGTCCAGGAACTGAAATATTTCAATTGAAACAATCCCATTAGATTGCATAATAAATTGCCTGCTAGTGTCCAAAACATAGGCTCAGTCTTTAATAGTAAATAATGTTAACCCAAAGGAAATGTCATTCATCCGTCATTTATTGAAATCTACAACATGCAATTCTGTGAAGGTTTCCATCAGTATGAAAAAAATGCAGAGGCCCGTATAGTCTAGAAATTTAACATTCATCCTGGGCCTAAGATAAACCCACAAGCAGCTCTACCTCAAGGCAGACTCTAAGAACAAGAACAGAAGTTCTAGCAAATTGCTATGAAGGTTCAGAGACAGGAGAGTAAGTAGACTTAGAAAATTCCTCCAATTTCCATAGGAATAATAAATATGATCAAAAACGGAAGAAAGAAAACAAGGTTCACAGTTTTCTCCCTGATTAGACTGCCCACTCTATTTCAAGGAAATTCAGATTAGGAAGCCAGGCTTTACTACACACCCCAGAATGTGTACAAAATTTTAAGTTTGTCAAAATAGATGGAATATAAATTTCCAAAGACTAGATTGCCTCCAGCTCCTATTATTTGAAACTAGGGATGGTAAACAGGGATATCTCAGCTGAGCTCAACCACCGTAAGGACCCACAGAGCAAAAGAGAGGATCGCTAAGGTAACCAGACAGCAGAATGTAATTACCCAAATTGGAATTCAGCCAGGCCGTGCAGGCAATATCCACACTCTTTAGAAAATGTCATAGACTCTTTTAATAACCATGGCAATTTTATTCCATAAACATGTATTAGTAGGACATATCAGAACAAGAATAAAATATTCTTGTTTTCTACACCCATGAATGGATAGACAGCCAGAGCAAAGAAGGCAGACTATAAATCTCAGAAACATGATTATGAACTTGCTTAGTTACAATATTCACTCTTGTTTCTAAATGTAATTTTTAAAAATTTAGGAAGAGAGGCATAGTGCTATGTGTGTAATAGAATTCAAACGAAGTATCTTGTATAACTGGTGAAGAGTAATGCTTAAATTGTTCATGTTGGTAATTTAGTGTAAACATGGAAATACACTATTTACATTGAAAATCCTAATGGTAAATTATGGGATGTGTTATCATAGCCTCTGGGCAAAAAATCCCCTATGTTTCTGAAGTTTTATCTCAAATTTTTTAATTGTAATATATTAAAGTACAGATGTTTGTCCTTGGAACTAAATTTTTGATTGCCCCCTACTACCCAAAATAAATGATCCAGTTGTTGGATGAAATGATTCAATCTAACAAATATTCAATGAGTGCCTACTATGGTCCCGAACAGTCCCTTGCTCTTACAGAGATGGTAGGCTGGCAAACACATGAAAGGGAAATCGGTGGATTTCCAAGAAGATAGAAATATATGACTGTGAGATGCCTGGAGGGCAGAAAAAAACTACCGAAATGCAGAAAGAAGCAAAATTAAGAGTGAATACCAAGACCCAGTATTGGCTGTGTTGGTATTTAACAAGCAACAGTTTAATTTGGTAGACAATAATCACAATATTTAGTTAATATTTAATTTGCACTCAACACTGTACTAAGTGTACATTTTTTCTTATATTTTAATGGGATGATACCTCAGTATGGATGGGAGAGGGGACCTCACGTCTCATTCTGGACCAGAGCACTGGTTCAGTGCAGCCAGCTCAGGGCTCAAATCTCAGGGCCACCAGTTAAAATCTCTGCTCTCTTGGACAATATGCTTAACTTTTATGTAACTTCTGTTTCTTTATCTGGAAAATGGTGGCAATTATATCTTTTAGGATTAATAGGGTTAAATGAGATGATGTTTATAAACATTATAAACAGTGCGTGGAAGATAGTAAGTACACACACAACACAAAACTGTACTGGCTATGATCTCATAAATATTATCTTTCTCTAATGGTATAATACTATAACACCTGTTATAATAAATCAACCTTGAGCTACAAATGCCCTGTTTATAGAGCTGGCCCATGGGTTCCTGCCCCTCTTCCTCGCTGCCTCCTGCCCCTTTGCCCATTCCAGGTAGCTGCCAAGCTACACTATCACCCAGGGTAATAGTAATGGGGAGCCATCAAGCCCCAAGACTCTGTCTCACTCCCTCCTTTCTCTCCCTGCAGGTGAGGAGGTGATAGGTTAGATAATTTCTCCTTGTATTTCAACCTTGAAAGTATCATAAATTCTGTCCTGGTAATTTTTTTCATTATATACTTATATCTCTTTAACTCCGTTTTTTCTTTCCAACACATTTAATCCTTGCTCATTTCTTCAGAAATATTTTTCTCCCTTACTTTCTCAAGCCCTCTGTTTATACACCATTGTGAGCCCAAAGAACAATACTAATTATTATCGATAAGCATTAGAGCATGGTTAACAATACATTTGTATTAAGGAAAGGTAAACCATTTCCATCATTAGGCTAGACATCATTAAGGCCTTCATCCTTTTAAAGTCCTTCAAATACTGAGAAGTCCCCATTTTCTGCCTCAACTTTCTCTAATTAAACTTTTTCCTTAGACACCAGTGATCAAGATAAATATGAAACTAATTCTAATTGCACTTTATTCTATTCTAGTTTTGCTTATTAGTGAAGAATACAGTTTAAGCCTTGCAATATTTTGGCAATATTAGCTCTAATAAGCACTGGCTTTTATTGACATATTTGTAACCATGGTTTAAAGGAAAAAATTATTCTCTGAATTCTGAAGCAATTTGCAAACAAACGTATAAAACCAAACTTTTAAAAAGTTAGGGAATATTTATTATTTCAAGAACACTGCAGGATACTAAAAAAACATAAAGAGACACTGATTTAGAACTCACAGTGGTGAACTGCACGCTCATGCAGAATTGGGGACTTGCTTTAGACTCGATGTAGGGTGAATTATAGCATTTTGTCCTGATACTGTAGTCAGTCTCACTCACAAGCAGCTTAGATTATGCAAACCTAATGTGATCTGTGGCAGTAAGTATAAGACTGTAAAATACCCCTGTCTTTAAAAAAAAGGGCTGGGAATGACAATTTAGAACTACTCCTGCAAGGCTGCCAGCTCCCATCATATACAAGATGTGCTCCGTTTCTGTCCTTTGCATAGCAGTTGACTTCTGTCATTAATTGCCCAGCCCTAGGTTTCAAGATGACAGGTCATATGTGCTCCAAAACTTATGTAAATAAATAATATTGGGCTGAAAGCCAATCTCACCAATGACCTTTTACAAACAATAGGTCATTTACAAACAATAGACTCTGTTGGAGGAGTCTGCCAGGATTCTGAGGGCCAATGAGGTAATCAAATATGCATTTTGGTTGTTGTTACCAGCTCACATCCTAGCCTAGAAGGATGATCCTGTGAGAGAAGCAGTTTGCAGATTCCATCACCAGAAAATGGTCAATGATAGATAGTCTGTATTTACATTACACATAATTGTCTTCATTTAAAAAATTTGCCAGGTACTGACACAACAGATCATTCAGAGTAAGTTATGCTTTCATGTGAAGCATTATTTTTCTAGACTGTAAGTAAAACAAATAGTGTTTTCTTCTCCACTTCCTAATTAGACAATTGTCTGATCATTTTTTAAAAAGCTTCAACCACTCATGTTCTTAAAGAATTTCATACAATGTTTATTAGAAAAGGCAGTAAGCATATGTTCTTGTCCTGTTTTTTTCTGTTTTTTTTATTTTTTTTAACTAAAAAATAAAGTTTCACATTTTATTTCGTTCAAATCTCTTTAAAATTTAGGTTCAAACTTGAGAATACAAAACATGGGTCTTTCAGAGCAGTTTCAGTATTGTTACTACAGCAGGCGTGAAGAGTAGAAATCTGACGTTAATTTCATCTGCAAATGATACAGCCTTGGAATCAAGGAAAATGACAACGGATCCCAAATATGAATTCTATTTTTTTCTTTTTTTTTTTTTTGGTGATACGCGGGCCTCTCACTGTTGTGGCCTCTCCCGTTGCGGAGCACAGGCTCCGGATGCTCAGGCTCAGCGGCCATGGCTCACGGGCCCAGCTGCTCCATGGCATGTGGGATCCTCCCGGACTGGGGCACGAACCCGTGTCCCCTGCATTGGCAGGCGGACTCTCAACCACTGTGCCACTAGGGAAGCCCCGAATTCTTATATATAGCTCTTTTAGAAACAATTTCATTTCATGCCTTCCTGCCAATTTCTTTTTGCAAATAGCAGTAAAAGTTTTCTTCACAATGATACTCCTACCAAATGCATCCTTAATTGACGGTGGTTTCACCACACCATCCTAAAACTTGCTGGGGAGCTAGTTTGCCTTTTCTTGGCCATTTGCTCAGGCCCAGGGGAACCAAGATAATTTTGAAACAAATAGTAATATTAACAAATCTAGAATTCTTTCCCAGAGGTTTCAAATTATGCAAAAAACGGTATGTGTTTCTTGCCTTTGTGAAATGATTTGAGTTTTTCTTCATGGCCTTTAGAAGACGCTCAAAGTTTGAAGTGTTCAGTACAAGAGGGTGGAGGAAGAAGCAGCCACAGAATCAGTTTGTGCCACATACAGTTTAGAAATGAATATTTAACTCTTTTTCAAGAACAATGGTAATTATGCTGCACGATGCAATGCGTGCTTAAATTGCCTATTAATATTCTAGAGCTGGAAAATAAAATGTAGAAGCAGTTTTGATCTACTTACCCAACGAAGCTGTAGACTTGGTCACCTCAAAGAGATAGTCCTCTACTTACTGATAGTTTATGTGATTTAAAGATAAAAAAAGTATTTATCTGACTCTCATGGAAAATAATCTTAAACCGTAGAATCATAGTTTTATAACTCTCTTAAGAACATTCTCTCCTCCCCCCACCCCCCACCTCTCTGTCTTTTAACTCTCAGAATCTTAATGCATTCATTTGCTCAGGCTGCTACAATAAAGTACCACAGACTGGGTGGCATAAACAACAGAAATTTATTTTCTCATAATTCTGGAGGCTAGAAGTAGAAGATCAAGTCGTCACTATGGTTGGTTTCTTCTGAGGCCTTTCTCCTTGGCTTGTAGATGGCTGTCTTCTCCTCATGTCTTCACAGGGTTCTCCCTCTGGGTACAAATAACTTCTTACAAGGATACCAGTCAGACTGCATTAGGGCCCACCCTTATTACCTCGTTTTAACTTAATTACCTCTTTAAAGACTATCACCAAACACATTCATATTCTGAGGTACTGGAGGTTAGAACTTCAACATATGAATTTGGGGGTGGGACACACAATTCAACCCATAACACTTACTATCTAAGACAAAGAAAAGGGAGTTGCTGGGGTTAAAGGGGCTGGAGCACCATAGGCCTGTCTTTCCATTTTTCTTCCCTGTCCACCTTCACCAACTCTGGTCCCCCACCAAGCTACCTCTCAGGTACCTTCTAGAAACACTAGAATGCCTAGGAAAACTATACAACAGTTCATTTGTTTCCCAAATATTAGTGGATATTTACCACACATAGCACTGTGTCACATAGTGTGTGGAATAGTTGCAAAAGTAAATAAAACAAGGCTTTCATTCAAATAGCTTATTTCAAACCACATTTTTGTGTATTAATTGAATGACAGCTAAGAACTCCAAACACTCTGAATCTATCTTCCCCACCATCAGAGAGGTAGCAGGGGCTGTGGAAGGAACACAGGAAGTCCAGGCTTGAAGTGAGGAGACCCAAGTGTGAGCATGGCTTTTTTTGTTGTTGTTGTTACATCTTTATTGGAGTATAAATGCTTTACAGTGGTGTGTTAGTCTCTGCTTTATAACAAAGTGAATCAGTTATACATATACATATATTCCCATATCTCTTCCCTCTTGCATCACCCTCCCTCCCACCCTCCCTATCCCACCCCTCTAGGTGGTCACAAAGCACCGAGCTGATCTCCCTGTGCTATGCGGCTGCTTCCCACTAGCTATCTATTTTACGTTTGGTAGTGTATGTATGTCCATGCCACTCTCTCACTTTGTCCCAGCTTACCCTTCGCCCTCCCGTGTCCTCAAGTGCATTCTCTAGTAGGTCTGTGTCTTTATTCCCATCTTGCCCCTAAGTTCTTCATGACTTTTTTTTTCTTTCTTAGATTCCATATATATGTATTAGCATATGGTATTTGTTTTTCTCTTTCTGATTTACTTCACTCTGTATGACACACTCTAGGTCCATTCACCTCACTACAAATAACTCAATTTCGTTTCTTTTTATGGCTGAGTAATACTCCATTGTATATATGTGCCACATCTTCTTTATCCATTCATCTGTTGATGGACACTTAGGTTGCTTCCATGTCCTGGCTATTGTAAATAGAGCTGCAATGAACATTTTGGTACATGACTCTTTTTTTATTTTTTTTAATTTTATTTATTTTTGGCTGCATTGGGTCTTCATTGCGGTGTGCGGGCTTTCTCTAGTTGCAGTGAGCGGGGATTACACTTCATTGTAGTGTGCAGGCTTCTCATAGCGGTGGCTTCTCTTGTTGCGGAGCATGGGCTCTAGGCACGTGGGCTTCAGTAGTTGTGGCACGCGGGCTCAGTAGTTGTGGCTCGCGCGCTCTAGAGCACAAGCTCAGTAGTTGTGGTGCACGGACTTAGTTGCTCCGCGGCATGTAGGATCTTCCCAGACAAGGGCTCGAACCCGTGTCCCCTGCATTGGCAGGCAGATTCTTAACCACAGCACCACCAGGGAAGCCCTACATGACTCTTTTTGAATTATGGTTTTCTCAGGGTATATGCCCAGTAGTGGGATTGCTGGGTCGTATGGTAGTTCTAATTTTAGTTTTTTAAGGAACCTCCATACTGTTCTCCATAGTGGCTGTATCAACTTACATTCCCACCAACAGTGCAAGGGGGTTCCCTTTTCTCCACACCCTCTCCAGCATTTATTGTTTGTAGATTTTTTGATGATGGCCATTCTGACCAATGTGAGATGATATCTCATTGTAGTTTTGATTTGCATTTCTCTAATGATTAATGATGTTGAGCATTCTTTCATGTGTTTGTTGGCAATCTATATATCTTCTTTGGAGAAATGTCTATTTAGGTCTTCTGCCCATTTTTGGGAGTATGGCTTTCTTTACCTGCCCAACAGGGGAATGCAAGGCTCAAATGAGATAATGAAGATTAAGGAGTATTGTAAATGGAAAGTTCTATAAAAGCCTAAGGTATTATTGTATTAAAAATTACTAAACCAGCTTTCAAAATGCAGCATTGTTTCCTCCTTCTCATTCTTCACCTGCACATTCCACAGGCTAATTACCTGTATTATTAGAAGTCACCTTACTTAATCAAATTTAAATGTTCAACCTCTATTTAATTGAAGGCTCTATAGCTCTAACCAAATGTGATAGGTTATTACTCATTTGATAATTTGGGGGTTGAATTAATCAAACCGGAGATGGATTTTCTCTTTCCAAAATAACCTCATTTTACTTTTACTTTTCCTCTACCCCATTTACTTTTCCTGTACCCCATTTTGAAGTTTTAAGTTCCCAAATATTTAGTTTTTGCCCTTGGGCTGGACATTCTTCCTTTCAATCCATTCCACAACCCCCTGCTGCCCCTCTCTGGGCCTTATAAACTATTGCCCACCTCCTGTACAACATGGTCACCCTGACTAATTCTCCTAAAATTCACCACATTACCTAAAACTCTCCACAGAGGAGTCATGTCCTTAACCCATGCTTCCAATGCTTCGAGATTCAGAGCTCCACAGAAATCAGATGTTCATGTTTACTCTCCAGCAAGCTCCTATTTCTTTCTCCTGGGCCACTCACAGAAATGACTATTACCCTACCACCGTCACCAGCTTCTTTTTTTGCTTAGTTCAATTTCCAACTAAAGACAGAGGACTCTTCTTTCCCTTTTTCCCAATGCTGCTTTTCTTCCTTTTTGATTTACTAAATGTTGCTAGGAAAAATGTCATCTTCTCAACTTCTCAAGCAGTAAGTGAGAGACTAGGCTAGGCACTGTGTGGGGTATACACTCAAGTCAGACACATCCCCTGCTGTCTGGGGTTCACAGCCATGTGGGGGAGACAAGGATGTAAACAAGCAAGGATGAAACAATGTAGGGTTGAAGGAATGTGTCACACAGGTGGAAGCACCAGTGAAGATGGGATTCATTTTCACTGGGGAATTAGCAACAGGGGCTCAGAAAAGAGGAGGCATTGGACCTGGCTCTTGAAGGATTCAATGAGAAGGGCATTCCATGTAGAGGGAGAGGGAGAGCTCAGAGCTAGCATAAGACTTGGCATACCTGGGGTCCCAACTCATGCAGCTGGAAGGAGCTGGGCAGTATTACACAACGAGGCTGGGAAGAAGTCAGATCATGAGGAATTTTGAATGCCAGAGAAGCCCCACTGGTTACAGGCTTGTCGTGAGTGGCTTTGCCAGCCAGCGGTTCCAACAATGTTGCCCTACTTCCCTACCATAACTCAGAAAGAAACGACCCAAAATGAGTATCTTTCAATGCCTCATATTAGAAGGAGTGCTATAAGCAAGGAATCAGTCATTCCCTTGAAAGGAAAAACAATGTGTTTATATACCTTTGCTCATCAGAATTTTAAAACAACAAAAAAATAAAAGTTAAATACCCCTATAAGATGACTAAAACTCAATTTCATCTTATATTAGCTACAGAGTACTGAATTGATCAGAGCCTTTGGAAACATTTCTCAAGATAACTAAAACTCAATTCCATCCTATATTAGGTACAGAGTAATGAATTGATCAGCCTTTGGAGACATTTCTCAAGAGAAAGTATCTCATAGGCTTCATTCTAGATCCTTGGTTTTGTGTTTATAATATCTATTAATTGGCACATCCACTTCACAGCTCAGCTGTCACCACTAGGCTTCTGACTCCCATACCTTGCCATCTCTAGCACAAACTTCACCTTCACTCCAATTGCATATTCCCAATAATTTAGCGTCAACTTCTACTTGACTGTTGGCTCTCACATACCAGTCACCATGTCCAAAACCAATATCCTTTTCCTCCAAATCACCTTCCTCTCCATTTTCCATTTCTTTTTCAGTGTTTCAGCCATATTTCTACAGTCACTAGCTATTTAAAACCTCAAGATCATTTTTGATTCATTTCATCCCTGATACCTTATCAAACAAAAAATAGAATCAATTTTCATCTCAACCTCCTTTTGTCCCTATTTTCACAGTCTTTGAGTCTGGATCACTGGGACAGTTTTCTTATTGGCTTCCCTGACTCTAATCCAACCTGCACATAGCTGCCAAACTAATCTTCTTTAATATATCACTTTCATCATGCTGATTCCCTGTTCAATAATCTTAGATAGTTCCCTATTTCAGATGCAACCAAAATAGAGTGAAAGCCCACTAGGATATTTCACAGATGCTCTCCTCTCTGAGTGGTAGGTATTATTATCCAAGTCATACTAATGATGAAAATTAAGGCTCCA
Source organism: Mesoplodon mirus (assembly GCF_964341445.2). NCBI lineage: Eukaryota > Metazoa > Chordata > Mammalia > Artiodactyla > Ziphiidae > Mesoplodon > Mesoplodon mirus. Next base: position 49,251,280 of record NC_138982.1, read on the forward strand.
AAATATAAGTTGCCTAAGGCTAGTAATTGTAGAGCCAGGATTACAACCCATTCCTTTGAGTCCTGGTCCAGTGCTTTGTCTTAACGGAAGTTTGTAGCTCTTGTTCTTGATTTCAAGAATCTCCTTAATCTCCCTTTGCCTCATTTAACCCATTTTATTTTCCCTAACTCCCCAACATACCCCTCCCTGGGGGTCCTCATTGCCTCCCAATATGCCTACCTTATTCCTGATTCTCCATGACTTCCCTTGGGCATACTCTAGCTTTTCCTAACCTCTGAGGCATACCTTAAGCCCCACCAGGGGGCCTCTGATGATTTCCCTGAAAATGTCAGCCTTTTCCAATTGGATTCCTATAGGATTTGTGCTCCAGCAGTGTGGCTCACAGCCTGAGGACAAGCACCCATGGGATGGGCAGGGGGAGAATTCATGGGCTATGGATCCCTACATGTACCAAAGCATATACTAAATTACATGCAACTCACAGGTACTTGCTACCATTTTTTCAAAATAAGTAGATACTATTGTGACTAATGAAATACACATTAATTTGAAATAATGCATGTTTGTTTTCTGCCATTATGTGTTTTTTTAATTCCAAGTGCTGAACATGGATCAACTATCAGATAGAGTTTGTGAAATATCTGACATTGAAAAAAAATCTTTGATCTCAATAAGGTTGGAAAAGACTGGTATAAACACTTAAGTGAATACAATCTTGTTGATATCCAATTGTACATGTTCTTTAATCTTGTAAACCCCCATGAGGTCTTTAAAGAGTTTCTTAAAAGACACAGAAGAACTAGAGCACACTTCTGAATTCTATAGCACCTCACCCAAACTGAATACATGGTGGGCATTCAACAAATACTTGTTATAAGCTTCTCTCCCATAATTAAGTGTAATGGTATACATGAGAGAAATTCAGGCTTATTTGCTAAATGATAGGTTAAGAAAAAGCATGAAGAAAGCATGATTCTACTGCTTATTAAGTTGCCCAGAAGAGTGGAGCTTTCTACCCTTTGTTCCATTCAGGGCCATCTTACATGGATTTTAGTGAAAACTCTGATTGTCACTCTTTATTGAAAAATAAGAGAATATTAGTAAATGGATTTGGGGGTTAGAACTATGAATTAACACTAACTGTTCTATAAATACTCAAATCTCCCACTTCTGTTTGTAAAGCAGAGAACAGAGATAAGCCTTGAAGGAAGTCATTTGAATTTCCCATTTCCACACAGTATCAAGATCAAGATGTGATGGAACTCCTTCAACTTATTGCTCAACTTTTATATTTAGTTAAATTACAGGTTCAAATTAAGATCTGGATAACATCACATAGCCACACAGTTGCTACAAGACATATAACACCTTACCTATCTTTGGGTAGAGGGCTGAGGGGAATTCTAGTGTCTGGCACAGGTAGGAAAATTCTTAGGGTAGAATAATGGTTCATTATACATTATTAATGAATAAAATTTTCCAAAGAGTAGATTTCCCAAATAATTGAAATTTATTCATTTACAGTTTTAAAACTTTTTATATTAAAAATTTTAATAAAAATGTTTCTAAACTGTATCATGTGCTTTCTGATTTACATTAAACAAATGATAATGGAAATAACGCTTCCTTGCACTCATCATATTGAATATCAATAATTATTTTATACATCTCAGGTTTTTGCCCCTACATTAAGTGGCCTCAGACTACTCTGCACTTTGAGCTGTATAGGATTTAAATTTTTTTATCCTAAAATAATTTTAGACTTAATTAAAAGTTGCAAAATAGTATAGAGAATCTCGACATATACACTTCACTAAACTTCCCCAATCCTATTATCTTAAATAACCACAATGTAATCATCAAAACTAAGAAATTAACATTGGTACAATAAATACTATTAATTAAACTGCAGCCATATTCAAATTTTACCAGTTTTTCCACTAATGTCCATCTCTGTTCCAGGATCCAACCCAGATTCTCACACCGACTTTCATTTTTTTGTCTCCTTCGTCTCCTCCAATCTGTGGCAGATCTTCAGTCTGTACTGGTCTACCATGATCTGATCACTTTCGGTGAGGACTGGTCAACTATTTTGCAAAATGTCTTTAACTGTGTCTGACTTTTCCAATGATTATATTGAGAGTACACATTTTTGGCAAAGATACCACAGAAGTCAGGGTGTGCCCTTTCTTTGGTACATCAGGGTTCATGATGCAATGTATCTTATTACTGGCGACGTTAACCTCGATCACTCCATTGAGGTGGTGTCTGCCAGGATATTCCAAGGTCTTATTTTCCCCTTGGTAATTAATAAATATCAATATTTCTTTGATTTGTTAACACAGTTTTCCAACTCTTTCTTCAGAGCGAGACATTGGAAGTCACTCCATGTGCTTGTCACCAGTAACTTGCCTTTGTAATCTGTTGTGGCTACAAATCAGAAAAACTTGTTTATCAGAATTCTTTTCAAAATTAAAAACAAAAGTGGGCTCTGAGCAAAGGTTTATTGTAGATTTTTAAAGATTTTTTTTTTTTTTGCTGCTTAGACATCCTTTGTGGTTACATTCATGTTCTTGGTTTTGATGTTTTCTATCTAGAATCTGTATGGTTGATAATACTTCACTTAAGAAGGGTCACTCATCAGGCATTATCTTAGTGGCTCTTATATATCAGATAAAGGTATCTGAAAACTTAGAAGTGAAATCATTACAAATTGATTTACTAAGTGCATATTTCCAGTTCAACAAGCAAGTTTACTCTGATAGTCCCTTCCCAGTCGGTTACACAGAAATCAAAATAGGAAGAGTTTGGGGGGCCATTAATTCTGTTTACACTTAATATGTTAGATGTAAGAAAAATCACATGTGACACCCACAAACAGAAAAACTGCCTCATGACGACATGAATGTTAAATTATTCTCTCCACGTCTCTTAACTCAGGCTCCAAGTTCTAAACCACCTAGGTTGAAGAACTAACAAAAGAATCAAGTCCTTAAATAAACTGTTATTGAGTATCTCTGTCATGCCAAGAATGTAGCTTGCCTTTATGAAATTGGACATTGTTTCTACCACACAGGCGTTTTCTGTAATTATAAAAGCAGCTTATATTATTCAGTTTGAAAAAAAAATCAAGTCTTCATATTCCATCTTCCCCATGCCATCTATAACAAAAGAATCTTACTGAAAGGATATGCACGATGTTGTCAAACCCACCCCTCTGCTTCTATGTAGGATTTCACTACAACCATTTCTAAAAGGAAGCTGTGTGCCTTAATCTCTAAATCTTTCAGAGAACAGTCCTTTCTTATTATGTGCCTCATATGTTTCCTTTTCATTCAAAATATCCATGTAGATTAAACATATTTTCATCTACAGTGAGATGTATTTAAAAATACAGTATATGTTTACCATATATTTAAGATCTTTTTATAGGTTTCCACTATTTTAATTTGATGAGGATGAGATCCAGCCCATTCTTCCTGTTTTATATAATGAAATAAGAACCCAAACATTTCTCAAATAGCATGTCCTAAAAAAAAAAAAAATGTGATTCATGGTTCTCTATCTTCCTTATGCACATTCTTAAAAATGATTGAGTCACTGTTGTTCTGTTGTTTAATCTGATAATTATGCAAGCACTAAATCTCACATTGGAGCAGAAAATGTTAACACACATTGAAAAACCAAAAAGCGTAGAACTATAATCTGTATGATAAAATGCATTACTCTGTTTAAAAGGATTGTTTTACAGATGCAATTAACAATCAGCGATCATACAGTTTAGACCGGTGTTTTGATGCCATCTGTTGGAATAAGTCCTCTTACTCTCTGGAATGAAGCTGTAATTTTCAGTTTACAGTTTCATTAAGCAACACACAGTATAACAGTCACCAAAAGAAGAGAAATCCTAAACACTTTCAGTTTTATAGTCTTGCATAAACAATTAAGTATTTTGCTGAAATTTTCCAAAAGAAATTTAGAAAATTAGCAACATGACCACAGATTACTGTTTTATTTTACAGCTTTGAAATATTACAAACAGTTAAAATAGCCAACAATGGTTATCTAATTTTAGATTCAATATTTGAAATGTGACTTCCATCCTTTTAGTCCATTTATGATTTTTATTAACTTAAAAACATGCTTGCCCTGTGCCTAAACAAGTTATGTCATAATGGTAGTGATAAAAGTTAACAAATAACCTGCCCATTAGGACACATTCCTGTTTGTTGTTATTAGCTTATAAAATGCCAAATCAAATCTTTGGGGGCATTTAATACACTAGGGGGTGCTAGTTCTCTACATGTACACATTTACAAAGCAAAACTTTTCCACAATTAATTTTGGGAAATTATAAAAGTTGACCTAAAATTCTAATAGAATATGTAAGTTGCATGCTACACATGAAGAAAACAAAAAAGAATTCATTAAAATTGCACTATGAATTAAACAGCAAGAGTCCAAGTGGGAGTGCAATTTTACATTACAAGAAGTAAGATCAATATGGTCTTGCTTCATGATTCAGACATCAGTTGCTAGTATCAAACAAAAAGTGAAAAGAAAGTCACAGCTTTTCACAAAGTACAGTATCAGGCCCAAATTTCTTAATGCTATCTATTATGTCTATGGTGCTCCAAAAGAAATACAAAGCAAAACCACCAGGGAAAAGAGGTCTCTTTACTAAATTCAGACAATTTATTTGAGATTTTCTTCCTTTGATATGCCATTCAAACAGTCCCAAATAACAAGAAGTCACCATTAAGATCCGAACTTATGCTCTATAGTAGGCTGGTAAATTGCCTCATGTAACTAATGGCTCTCTCTGTTTACCTTAGAACATCTGCATGATGAAAGTACACACACACACACACACCACAACCACCACCACCACTAGTGTAAAGAAGAACCAGGTTTACTTTTTGTATTTTTAAGAGCAGAATCAAGTCCAACAGGGACATAATCCAAGATTCTATTCCATATGTAGTGGGGAAGGGGTATTTTTTTTCCTTGTTCTTTTTGAGTTTAGTTTTCCTTCTTTGAGAAGACTAACCAATAGGACTCCAGATATACCCAAATTCAGATAAAGCATAATAACCTACAATTTTCCACCTTCAGAGACAGGTTGAATTTCAAGAAACTTTCATCCAAAATATGGGCCCTGGCATTTCTTTGTTAATTGCCAGGATCTACTTCAACCTCATTTTGCTTCCTCCTCTTCCCATTCCACCAAACATCATGCATTCATCTATTCTCTCCTATCTTTTCTTAGTCCAATTAGAAATATTCCAAAAAGTTTCTCCCCGATTTCCACATTTCCTGTCCCACCGAATATGCTGGGAGTAGTTGGTAGATTCTATAGACGTGTTATATGTTGCTTGCAGTGGGACATATGACCTCCAGTAGGAATTTCTTCAGAACGCTTTGATATTATGCTAAAGAACATTTAAAACATTTGGATGAAGTAACATCTTTGGATTACCTCCCAGCACATCAACCCGCAGCTATAAGCAGGAACAGAGCTGTGTCTATTTCATAAACACAAACACAAATATAATACTCAAGTGGTGTACCATCAACACACACATTCAGGGTACGGCACCTGGGATATATGAACTATTACCCAAGACCCCCAGAGGAGTACTGAAGGGTTTTATGCAATGATTTTGGAGACTCCTAATCTGAGACCAGCATCTGTTATTTTATGAATTTATATCCTCCAAACTCTGATAGTGGCATTGGCACCACAAATATACACAAATGTTTCAAATTTGCATTTAAAAGGGCAATTTCATGGGTTCATTTAGAGTCACAACAGAGATTTATCGGATATATCAAGTTTTCATCCTTTCTTTAAGGGCAAAGGCCAAACCAAGCATTGTTTCTACCTTAGGATAAGAGATGAAATCAAGAAAGTAGTTTTCAAAATAGTAGTAATTATTAGTTAGAATTGTCAACTTCTGACAAACAGTATAAACTGTGTCGCTCTGTATTTGGAGTATAGAATCTTAGAGTTAGAAAGGGACTAAAGGTAATTTTATGACTCCCCCCACCCCGCCACAATGCATGAATCCCCTCACTCCCTTACTATCAAAGACAAATAGCTTTCTAGTTTACACTTAAATCCCTCTAATCATAGAAAATCACTGACTTTCAGACATAATTATCAGAAAGTTCTGCCTTTTATTGAGTTGATGCCTATCTTCTCACCATCTCTTTTTATTGGTCAGGTTATTCTGCATATCAGATTTATCTTTGAGATTGTACTGCCTGGGTTCAATTCCCAAATTCAGCCATTTATTAGCTTTGTAAACTTAGATAAGTTGATTTCTTTGTCCCTTCAACATAAACTTAGAATTTGACCACTCCTCATTACCTCCATGGCTATCACTCTTGTCCTTGTCACCACTGTCTCAAAAGTCTCCAAATCAGTCTTCCTAATCCACAAATGTATTCTCAACATGACTCCCAAGAGTGATGCATTTCATATTTGGTCAGACCAAATCACTATTCTGATCAAAATCATGTAAAGACTTCACATTTAAATCAGAGTAAAAGTTCAAGTCCTCACAATGGCTTACAATGTCCTCCATGCCGCTCTGCTCGGTTATGCTCTGCTGATGGCCCCTCCCACTTTCCCCTGAGTCACTCAGGCAGCTTCAGCCACACTGATCTCCTCCCTGCTCCTCAACCACAAAAGGCAAACTCCTGCACTTAGGACTTTGCTCTAGCTCTTCCCACAGCCTGGAACCCTCCCCCAGTAGAGACCTGCCTGCTAATGTGGCTTCTCCTTCAAGTCTTTACTTAAATCTCGCTTTCTCACTGCGACCTCTTCTGGCACCTTGATTTAATAAAGGCGAAAAAATTTTTTCTTCATTGAAATAAACTTCTTAATGACAGAGGCTTTTGTGTATTTTGTTCACAGCACGGTACATATAGTAGGCATTCAATAAGTGTTTATCAAGTGAGTAAATGAATTTGAGGAAAATAAGTTGATACATATATAGCACTTAGTGGCTGGAACCTGATAAATTTTCATATAACTATTATCATTGCTGTAATTGCTATTACTGCTGCTGTTGTTGTTACTTTTGTTGCCATTCTTATTATTATCCGAAGTATCCATGCCTGCTTATGAAGCTGTAGTTACTAAAGGCATTTGATCTATAGGGTCAGGTCACCTGCTAACTCCTGGACTAATAAAGCAAAGTTGATACCATTTTAGAAGCCTTATCTTTGGACTTATTGCCCCTTTTAGTGTGGGGTGAATCCACAGTGTTTACTCTTCTAAACCACTCTCTCCTAATTCTTACTGGGGGACGTGTCTGCCCATCTTTCCCCCTTTCTCTTCATACTCCTGGCACCTTCTGGGACAACCCTGAACCCCAGGCCATGGGGGGCTAATTTTAAAATACACTATTGGAGGCGCCTTCAAGATAGCAGAGGAGTAAGATGTGGAGATCACCTTCCTCCCTACAAATACATCAAAACTGCATCTACATGTGGAACAACTCCTACAGAACACCTACTGAAAACTAGCAGAAGACCTCAGACTTCCCAAAAGGCAAGAAACTCCCCACATACCTGGGTGGGGCAAAAGAAAAAAGAAAAAAACAGAGACAAAAGAATAGGGACGGGACCTGCACCTCTGGGAGGGAACCGTGAAGGAGGAAAAGTTTCCACACACTGGGAAGCCCTTTCACTGGTGGAGAGGGGGGTTGTCAGGGGGGAAGCTTCGGAGCCACAGAGGAGAGTGCAGCAACAGGGGTGTGGAGGGCAAAGTGGAGAGATTCCCACACAGAGGATCGGTACTAACCGGCACTCACCAGCCCGAGAGACTTGTCTGCTCACCCGCCGGGGCGGGCGGGGGCTGGGAGCTGAGGCTTCAGAGGTCAGATTCCAGGGAGAGGACTGGGGTTGGTTGTGTGAACACAGTCTGAAGGGGACTAGTGTGCCACAGCTAGCCAGGAGGGAGTCTGGGAAAAAGTCTGGAACTGCCTAAGAGGTAAGAGACCATTGTTACGGGGTGTGCAAGGAGAGGGGATTCAGAGCACCACCTAAATGAGTTCCAGAGATGGGCACGAGCCGCACCTATCAGTGTGGACCCCAGAGATGGGCATGAAATGCTAAGGCTGCTGCTGCAGCCACCAAGAAGCCTGTATGTAAGCACAGGTCACTATCCACACTGCCCCTTTGGAGAGCCTTTGCAGCCCACCACTGCCAGGGTCCTGTGATCCCCGGGAGAACACACAGCGCACCTCAGGCTGTTGCAACGTCATGCCTCCTCCGCCACAGGCTCGCCCCGCATTCCATACCATGCCCTCCCCCTGGCCTGAGTGAGCCAGAGCCCCCTAATCAGCTGCTACTTTAAACCCATCCTATCTGAGCAAAGAACAGATGCCCTCAGGTGACCTACATGCAGAGGTGGGACCAAATCCAACGCTGAACCCCAGGAGCTGTGCGGACAAAAAAGAGAAAGGGAAATCTCTCCCAGAAGCCTCAGGAGAAGTGGATTAAATCTCCACAATCAACTTGATGTACCCTGCATCTGTGGAATACCCAAATAGACAATGAATCATCCCAAAATTGAGGCGGTGGACTTTGAGAGCAACTGTAGACTTGGGGGTTGCTTTCTGAATCTAATTTGTTTCTGGATTTATGTCTATCTTAGTTTAGTATTTAGAGCTTATTATCATTGGTAGATTGATTTACTGATTTCCTTGCTCTCTTCCTTATATATATATATTTTTTTCCCTTTTTCTCTTTTTGTGAGTGTGTATGTGTATGCTTCTTTGTGTGACTTTGTATAGTTTTGCTTTTGCCATTTGTCCTAGGATTCTCTCTGTCCGTTTTGTTTCTTTGTTTGTTTAGTATAGTTTCTAGTACTTGTTATCATTGGTGGATTTATTTATTGGTTTCATTGCTCTCTTCTTTCTTGCTTTCTTTTTTTAATTATTTTTTTATTTTAATATTTTTTAAAATTTTAATAACCTTTATTTATTTATTTTTTCTTTCTTTCTTTCTCTTTTTTTCTCCCTTTTCTTCTGAGCCATGTGGCTGACAGGGTTGTAGTGTTCTGGGCGGGTGTCAGGCGTGAGCCTCCAAGGTGGGAGAGCTGAGTTCAGGACATTGGTCCACCAGAGACCTCTTGGCCCCATGTAATATCAAACAGTGAAAGCTCTCCCAGAGATCTCCATCTAAATGCTAAGACCTAACTCCACTCAACGACCAGCAAGCTACAGTGCTGGACACCCTATGCCAAACAACTAGCAAAACAGGAACACAACCCCACCCAATAGCAGAGAGGCTGCCTAAAATCATAATAAGGTCACAGACACCCCAAAACACAACACCAGATGTGGTCCTGCCCACCAGAAAATGAGATCCAGTCTCATCCTCCAGAAGACAGGCACCAGTACCCTCCACCAGGAAGCCTAGACAGCACACTGAAAAAACCTTGCCCACTGGGGGCAGACACCAAAAACAACGGGAACTACAAACCTGCAGTCTGCAAAAAGGAGACCCCAAACACAATAAGTTAAGCAAAATGAGGAGAGAGAGAAATACACAGCAGATGAAGAAGCAAGGTAAAAACTCACCAGACCAAACAAATTAAGAGGAAATAGGCAGTCTACTGGAAAAACAATTCAGAGTAATGATAGTAAAGATGATCCAAAATCTTGGAAATAGAATGGAGAAAATACAGGATATGTTTAACAGGACCTAGAAGAACTAAAGAGCAAACAAACAATGATGAACAACAGGATAAATTAAATTAAAAATTCTTTAGAAGGAATTAGTGGCAGAATAACCAAGGCAGAAGAACGGATAAGTGACCTGGAAGATAAAATAGTGGATATAATTACCAGAGAGCAGAATAAAGAAAAAAGAATGAAAAGGATTGAGGACAATCTCAGAGACCTCTGGGACAACAATTAATGCATGAACATTCAAATTATAGGGGTCCCAGAAGAAGAAGAGAGAAAGAAAAGAACTAAGAAAATATAAGAAGAGATTAAAGTTGAAAACTTCCCTTATATGGGAAAGGAAACAGTCAGTCAAGTCCAGGAAGCACACAGTCCCATACAGGATAAATCTAAGGAGAAACACACCAAGACACATATTAATTAAACTATCAAAAATTAAATACCAAGGAAAAAAATTAAAAGCAGCAAGGGAAAAACAACAAATAACATACAAGGGAATCCCCATAAGGCTAACAGCTGATCTTTCAGCAGAAACTCTGCAAGCCAGAAGGGAGTGATATGACATATCTGAAGCGATGAAAAGGAAAAACCTACAATCAAGATTACTCTACCCAGCAAGGATCTCATTCAGATTAAAAGGAGACATTAAAACCTTTACAGACAAGCAAAAGCTAAGAGAATTCAGCACCACCAAACTAGATTTACAACAAATGCTAAAGGAACTTCTCCAGGCAGAAAACACAAGAGAAGGAAAAGATCTACAGTAGCAAACCCAAAACAATTAAGAAAATGGTAATAGGAACATACATACATATCGATAATTACCTTAAATGTAAATGGATTAAATGCTTCAAACAAAAGAAACAGAATGGCTGAATGGATACAAAAACAATACCCATATATATGCTGCCTACAAGAGACTCACTTCAGGCCCAGGGACACATACAGACTGAAAGTGAGGGGATGGAAAAGATATTCCATGCAAATGGATCAAAAGAAAGCTGGAGTAGCAATTCTCATATTAGATAAAATAGAGTTTAAATTAAAGACTATTACAAGACACAAAGAAGGACACTACATAATGATCATGGGATCAATCCAAGAAGAAGATATAACAATTGTACATATTTATGCACCCAACATAGGAGCGTCTCAATACATAAGGCAAATGCTAACAGCCATAAAACGGGAAGCTGACAGTAACACAATCATAGTAGGGGACTTTAACATGCCACTTTCACCAGTGGACAGATCATCCAAAATGAAAATACATAAGAAAACACAAGCTTTAAATGATACATTAAACAAGATGGACTTAACTGACATTTATAGGACATTCCATCTGAAAACAACAGAATACACTTTCTTATCAAGTGCTCATGGAACATTCTCCAGGACAGACCATACCTTGGGTCACAAATCAAGCCTTGGTAAATTTAAGAAAATTGAAATCGTGTCAAGTATCTTTTCCAATGACAACACTATGAGACTAGATATCAATTACAGGAAAATATCTGTAAAAAATACAAACACATGGAGGCTAAACAGTACATTACTAAATTACAAAGAGATTACTGAAGAAGTCCAAGAGGAAATCAAAAAATATCTAGAAACAAATAACAATGAAAAAACGACAACTTAAAACCTATGGGATGCAGCAAAAGCAGTTCTAAGAGGGAAGTTTATAGAAATACAATCCTACCTCAAGCAACAAGAAACATCTCAAATAAACAACTTAACTTTACATGTAAAGGAACTAGAGAAAGAAGAACAAACAAAACCTAAAGTTAGCAGAAGGAAAGTAATCATAAAGATCAGATCAGAAATAAATGAAAAAAAATGAAGGAAATGATAGCAAAGATCAATAAAAATAAAAGCTGGTTCTTTGAGAAGATAAACAAAATTGATAAATCATTAGCCAGACTCATCAAGAAAAATGGGAGAAAACTCAAATCAATAGAATTATAAATGAAAAAGGAGAAGTAATAACTGACACTGCAGAAATACAAAGGATCATGAGGGATTACTACAAGCAACTATATGCCAATAAAATGGACAACCTGGAAGAAATGGACAAATTCTTAGAAAAGCACAACCTTTGAAACAGAACCAGAAAGAAACAGAAAGTATAAGCAGACCAATCACAAGCACTGAAATTGAAACTGGGATTAAAAATTTTCCAACAAACAAAAGCCCAGGACCAGATGGTTTCACAGGTGAATTCTATCAAACATTTAGAGAAGAGCTAACACCTATCCTTCTCAAACTCTTCCAAAATAAGCAGAGGGAAGAACACACCCAAACTCATTCTATGTGGCCACCATCACCCTGATACCAAAACCAGACAAAGACGTCACAAAGACAGAAAACTATAGGCCAATATCAGTGATGAACACAGATGCAAAAATCCTCAACAAAATACTAGCAAACAGAATCCACAGCTCATTAAAAGGATCATACACCATGATCAAGTGGGGTTTATCCCAGGAATGCAAGGATTCTTCAATATATGCAAATCAATCAATGTGATACACCACATTAACAAATTGAAGGAGAAAAACCATATGATCATTTCAATAGATGCAGAAAAAGCTTTCGACAAAATTCAACACCCATTGATGATAAAAACCCTCTGGAAAGTAGGCATAGAGGGAACTTATCTCAACATAATAAAGGCCATATATGACAAACCCACAGTCAAAATCATTCTCAATGGTGAAAAACTAAAACCACTTCCACTAAGATCAGGAACAAGACAAGGTTGCCCACTCTCACCACTATTATTCAACATAAGTCTGGAAGTTTTAGCCACAGCAATCAGAGAAAAAAAAAGAAATAAAAGGAATGCATATTGGAAAAGAAGAAGTAAAACTGTCACTGTTTGCAGATGACATGATAGTATACATAGAGAATCCTAAAGATGCTATCAGAAAACTACTAGAGCTAATCAATGAATTTGGTAAAGTACAAGTATACAAAATTAATGACAGAAATCTCTTGCATTCCTATACACTAATGATGAAAAATCTCAAAGAGAAATTAAGGAAACACTCCCATTTACCATTGCAACAAAAAGCATAAAATACCTAGGAATAAACTTACCTAAGGAGGCAAAAGATCTGTATGCAGAAAACTATAAGACACTGATGAAAGAAATTAAAGATGATACAAACAGATGGAGAGATATATCATGTTCTTGGATTGGAAGAATCAACATTGTGAAAATGACTATACTACCCAAAGCAATCTACAGATTCAATGCAATCCCTATCAAACTGTCAATGGCATTTTTCACAGAACTAAAAAAAGATATTTCACAATGTATATAGAAACACAAAGACCCCAGATAGCCAAAGCAATCTTGAGAAAGAAAAACGGAGCTGGAGGAATTAGGCTCCCTGACTTCAGACTATACTACAAAGCTACAGTAATCAAGACAGTATGGTACTGGCACAAAAATAGAAATATAGATCAATGGAACAGGAAAGTCCAGAGAGAAGCCCACGTACATATGTTCACCTTATCTTTGATAAAGGAGGCAAGAATATACAGTGGAGAAAAGACAGCCTCTTCAATAAGTGGTGCTGGGAAAACTGGACAGGTACATGTAAAAGTATGAGATTAGAACACTCCCTAACACCATACACAAAAATAAGCTCAAAATGGATTAAAGACCTAAATGTAAGGCCAGACACTATCAAACTCTTAGAGGAAAATATAGGCAGAACACTCTATGACATAAATCACAACAAGATCCTTTTTGACTCAACTTCTAGAGAAATGTAGGTAGAAACAAAGATAAACAAATGGGACCTAATGAAACTCAAAAGCTTTTGCACAGCAAAGGAAACCATGAACAAGACAAAAAGACAACCCTCAGAATAGGAGAAAATATTTGCAAATGAAGCGACTGACAAAGGATTAATCTCCAAAATGTACTAGCAGCTCATGCAGCTACATATCAAAAAAACAACCGAATCCAAAAATGGGCAGAAGACCTAAATAGACATTTCTCCAAAGAAGATATACAGATTGCCAACAAACACATGAGAGGATGCTCAACATCACTAATCATTAGAGAAATGCAAATCAAAACTACAATGAGGCATCACCTCACACCAGTCAGAATGGCCATCAACAAAAAATCTACAAACAATAAATGCTGGAGAGGGTGTGGAGAAAAGGGAACCCTCTTGCACTGTTGTTAGGAATGTAAACTGATCCAGCCACTATGGAGAACAGTATGGAGGTTCCTTAAAAAACTAAAAATAGAACTACCATACGACCCAGCAATCCCACTACTGGGCATATACCCTGAGGAAACCATAATTCAAAAGGAGTCATGTACCACAATGTTCATTGGAGCACTATTTACAATAGCCAGGATGTGGAAGCAATCTAAGTGTGTATCGACAGATGAATGGATTAAGATGTGACACATATATACAATGGAATATTACTCAGCCATAAAAAGAAACCAAATTGAGTTATTTGTAGTGAGGTGGATGGACCTAGAGACTGTCATACAGAGTAAAGTAAGTCAGAAAGAGAAAAACAATTACCGTATTCTAACACATACATATGGAATCTAAAAAAAAAAAAAAAGGCGCTGAAGAACTAGTGGCAGGACCAGAATAAAGATGCAGACGTTGAGAATGGACTTGAGGACAGAGGGAGAGGGAACGTTAAGCTGGGACGAAGTGAGAGAGTGGCATGGACATATATACACTACCAAATGTAAAATAGATAGCTAGGGGGAAGCAGCCCCATAGCACAGGGAGATCAGCTCAGTGCTTTGTGACCCCCTAGAGGGGTGGGATGGGGGGGTGGGAGGGAAAGGCAAGAGGGAGGAGATATGGGGATATATGTTATGTATAGCTGATTCACTTTGTTATAAAGCAGAAACTAACATACCACTGTAAAGCAATTATACTCCAATAAAGATGTTAAATAAATAAGTAAATAAATAAATAAATACACTATTGTGTTAGTATTTTTAAAGGAGATGCAAACACTATAAATGTAGCATGCTCAACAATCTGACTGAATTGTTGACTAGTCACACAGATACAAGTGGTTTTTAAACTTTTTCCTGAACTATCCCTTCCAGTTGATAGATATTCTATAAACATTTGTTGGAAACAGAAACAGATTCAAAGATACAGTGAGCAAACAGGTGGTTCCCAGAAGGCAGATGGGTGGGGGGAGGAGTGAAATGGGTGAGAAAGATTAAGAGGTACAAACTTCCAGTTATAAACTAAGTGAGTCACAGGGCTGAAATGCATAGCATGGGAAATATAGTCAATAATATTGTAATAACTTTGTATGGTAACAGATGGTAACTAGAGTTAACTTTGTGATCATTTTGCAAATACAGAAATATTGAATTACTATGTTGTGCACTGGAACAGTGTTATAGGACAATTATACTTCAATGGTAAATAAATACATAAATATTTTAAAATGAGTGAATCCTCAAAAATGACAAAAAAGCCAAATTAATATTATGGTTATTAGAATTACTTCTAAAATTATATATAATTTTAAGTTTTTTTAAAAACATTAGTTTTAATATTAAATACATCATCAAATATATTAATTGTCCTTAAATACAATTTAAATTCAAACTACATATGGTAGAGAATAGTAGGTTTCTGTCTACAAGCACACAATGATAGTTTTGCCTGGTAGTAAGGAGTCATGGTGCTACTTCTCCATGTTTCTACTTTAAATGTGTGATTACTCCTCTGTTTTATACATCTAAGGAAAAAAAGATGATTCAAATTGCTGGTTCCCTCTTTCACCATAAATTTCATCCTCCTTAAAAGAAATAGGCCTGTTTGGCCATCAGTGATCAATATATTCCACCTGGAAACTTTTTCAATGTGTCCTCAAAAGGAATATTTATAAGATTGAAAAGAATATGATCATCATAAAGACAGGGCTTGAAAACAACAGCATATGAAGACAGTGAAAGGAATTGGGGGTAGGGAATGCTTCTGGAAAAAACAGTCATATTAGGGAAATAATTACCTTCAGATATTTGAGAAACATCATTTGTAAAAAAAAACAACAAACAGATTTGATGTGACTCTAGAGGTCAGAATTAGAGAAGTTATAAGATAGAAAATTTTAGCTCAATATTAGGAAGATCTACAAAATAATTAATATAGGCCAAATATAAAATTGGGTGGCTTACAGAAGTCAAAAATTTTCTGTCACTGGAGAAGTTTAAACAAAGGCCAGAGTTTTAGTTTGCATTAGTTTACTAGGGCTACCATAATAAAATACCACAGACTGGGTGGCTTAAACAACAGAAATTTATTTTCTCACAGTTCTGGAAGCTGGAGGTCCAAAATCAAGGTGTCAGCAGGATTGGTTTATTCTGAGGCCTCTTTCCTTGGTTTGCAGATGGCCCTCTTCCTGCTGTGTCCTTACATGGTCATTCCTCTATGCATGTGCAACCCTAGTGTGCCTCTGTATGTCTCAGTCTCCTCTTCTTATGAGGATACCAGTCAGATTGGATAAGGACCCACTCTAATGGCCTCATTTTAACTTAATAACTTCTTTAATGGCCCTATCTCCAAATACAATCACATTCTGAGATGCTGGCAGTTAGGACTTCAACACACAAATTTGGAGTAGGGGGCACTACCGAGTCTATACCACCTCCCTTTTCAAGATGTAAGAGACACTATAGCATGTGGTGGGGAAGGAGTTGTGCTAGATATTGCCAACGATCTACCTTCTAATTCTTATTTCAGAAACTTGGGGTACATAAACATAAAGTAAAATCTCATTTATCCAAGGTCTCATTCTCTAGAGCACTCTTTTCAGCAAATGATATGCTGTTAAAAATAGGATTGCTTCATTTTTTTTTGTCCCAGGTAAATAACATCAGCTAAGTGTAAGGCAGTCTGATTTAAACTGTTTTATACAAATACTATTAACATATAATTTCAGTGATATTATTTTAAAAGTAGTATGTACTACATAAAATTTTCATAATATCAAGATTTTTTAAATAAAGGAAAACAGTTCTCCACCATTCTGTCATCTATATTAATGACTCTTCATTTTGTATGTTCTCCTCATTTCTTATAAGCATGCATAACACACTGAAAACAAACTTAGTGATAGAATTAGGTACTAAGGAACTCAAGACCTTTTACAAAGGAAGTAGTTATAGGAATTGGGAGGGATTTGAATGAGATGGGAAGGGAGAAGAAAGTCTAGGAATGAGTCTGAAGTCTCAAATCTGGATTAACTGGAAGGATAGCAAGTGTTTCAACATTTGATAAATATTTATCAAAAGCTACAAGAACTGAAAGGAAAATCAACTTAGCAAAAGCAAAGTTTATGAATTGAGCATTGACATGTTCTG
Source organism: Mesoplodon mirus (assembly GCF_964341445.2). NCBI lineage: Eukaryota > Metazoa > Chordata > Mammalia > Artiodactyla > Ziphiidae > Mesoplodon > Mesoplodon mirus. The sequence continues at coordinate 49,268,368 of NC_138982.1, forward strand.
ATATAAGCAAATCTGCCCCCTAAATTCTCCCCTTAGGCAGGTGGCTCTTCATACTTGGGGTTAGGATTAAATAACCATAGACTGTTCTGAGATTGCATCTAAATGTGCAAGCCTTCAAGGTGTCATCTTACTGCTGGTCTCCTAATGCTCCAGATGTATTTAGCATCAACTAAACTCTCACAACTAACATTTAAATTGCTATACACCCTAAATATTACCAGCAAGTATTATCTATTTTGTCCTTGCAGAAGTAAAATCCTTAAAACAATATCTCTCAGTCAACAAACCATGAAGGTCTTCATCTCTATAATGAAAACAAAATCTCTGCCTGTTAGATAAACCTCCTACAGGGATCAGGTGGGATATTATAAGCTAAAGTTCTTTGTGGCCTTGAAGTCAGACTTCTGGGTTCAAGTCCTGGCTTTGCAGCTTATTAACCCTATAATCTTGGGCAAGTTACCTAACCTCTCAGTGCTCAGTTTTTCATATGCAAATGGGGATCATAACTGTATCAACACTCATAGAGATTGCTATGAGGAACAAATAACATGATTATATGTAAAGCACTTAGCACACCACCAAACACCTAGTAAATTACCAATAAAACATTAGTTATTATTTAGCTTAAAATTTAGTTGGGGACAAGATAGGCTAGATAGAGATGGATAGATGATAGCAATATGCACACCGTGTATATATGTATATATACACACTCAAGATGTATATATACATGTGCATACCTATACATACACTGTGTACATAAAGTAATAAATGAAAATTTCATATGTGTAAAACAAAGTCCGTGTCTGGGGGAGGTGCTCTAGATAGAATCTCACTATTTGACAGAGGCAGGAAACCATTTTAAGATATGAGCATTTGATCTAGGAAACAGTTTTTTTTTTTTTACTTGCCTGTCTTTCCTCTAAAATGTGAAATTCTTGAGTGTAGGGGTCATATCTAATTCACCATTTAATCCTCAATGACCAGCACATTACTGATACATACACAGCTCTAGTAAATATTTGTTGAATGAATGCAAGAATAAATGAATGTAAGAAAAGGTAAGAAGCATATTCTGGAAACAGAGAAGAACACTGTATGCCCAGAGCAGGAAATTCACATGATAATAACAGTAGTCACTACTTATTAAACTTTCAAGCAAATGAGACTTTATCAGAAAAAACTAGATTTTGACTACAGGAAAAGAAAGGTAAGGGAACAGAAGGAAAAAAGCCTAAAACATTTTTGCAAAGAGAAATATTTGTACTAGCACAAATGATCTCCTAATTCCTGGACCCATGGCTCTCAGCATCTCTGCACGGCAATTCTGGGCACTTAGGAATCTTCCCACTGGAGGAGAAGTCTAGAACTCAGCCTCTATGAAAGTCAAGAGATTCCCATACTTCCTTTTCACCAAAATGAACAAAAACTACAAAACTTTTATATTTAGAAACGTTTAGTTAACCCTATAATGCCTAAAGGGAGACTCAACTAACACTCTTTCCAGATGGGCATACATCCAATTTTATAAAGTCTCCTGAAAAGGATATGCCACAACCTCTAATGTTGATAGTCTTCATTGCCAGGAAGTGATTTTGTTTCTCCAGTAAAGCACTATTGATCCCCTTGGGGTGAAATTAGAGAGCAACAAGTCATTCTATTCTTTGAAAGAGTTCATTGTTTTCTTTTTTTAAAACATCTTTTAATATGTGCTCCCTTCTCCTCTCCAAGTTAAATAATATCAGTTCCTCCTACAATTCCTCTGAGGTATTTTTTTTTAACATTGCTTTATCCAACCTATGCTTTTCCAATAACTTCTCCAAATCTTTATGTGCCAGGGGATGAGCCATTGTTTATGTCTTGTTTCTTCTGACCTTTAGTTCAGCGCTGATCTTTCAGTGGGACTGCATCTAAGGTACTCTGTGAGAATTAGGATACATGCACCCTTATGTTCATAGCCGCACTATATCCAGTAGCCAAGACGTGGAAACAACTTAAATGTCCATCGACAGATGAATGGATAAAGAAAATGTGATATATATATATATATATATATATATATATATATATATATATACATACACATACATAAATACACATACACACTCACACACACACAATGGAATATTACTCAGCCATAAAAAATAATGAAATAATGCTATTTGCAGCAACGTGGATGGACCTAGAGGTTATCATACTAAGTGAAGTAAGTCAAAAAGAGAAAGACAAATACCATACAATATCACTTATATGTGGAATCTAAAATTTGACACAAATGAACATATCTACGAAACAGAAACAGACTCACAGATATAGAGAACAGACTCGTGGTTGCCAAGAGGGAAGGGGGGTAGGGGATTTGGGATTAGCAGCTGCAAACTACTATATATAAGATGGATAAACAACAAGGTCCTATTGTATAGCACAGGGAACTATATTCAATATCCTGTGATAACCACAAGGGAGAAGAATATGAAAAAGAATATATATATATATATACATATATATATATATATATATATATATATGTATAACTGAATCACTTTTCTGTATAGCAGAAATCAACATAACATTGTAAATAAATTATACTTCAGTAAAATTTTTAAAAAATGTCCACCTCTGGAAAGGCCAACTAGAAGAGGGCTCTTTGAAGTGAATAAAAAGGTGCCCCTTCCTTGTCCCTTGGTCAAGAACCTTTATACACTAAACAAACTGAGCAACTACACTGGCAGCCTTGCCTTTGAAGCACCTGTGTTTAGAGAATAGGAATTTTAATATAATATCTGTGTGTAATAGAAAACTGCTCTCTTAGAAACCACACTCCTTCTTATTTCCATTTTTTTTTAAAGTGTAACCCAGTGTCCAAGATGGTGGAATAGGAAGATCCTAGGCTCACCTCCTCCACAGGCACAGTAAAATTACAACTATTTATAGAGCAACTCTTTTTTTTTTAGACTTTATTTTTTTTCTATTTTTATTTTTTACATACATAGAAACACAAATTTTCTTGGACAGACTATTAAGTGGTCATAGCCTACATGTTCATACAAAATATGATATGTACACACAACCCCTTTACACTGTGCAACTATAACAACTCAATGACATTTTAAAGAATGCTTTCATTGTTATTTAAATATATATGTTCTTTTTTTTTAAACATCTTTATTGGAGTGTAATTGCTTTACAATCGTGTTAGTTTCTGCTTTATAACAAAGTGAATCAGCTATACGTATACATATATCCCCATATCTCCTCCCTCTTGCGTCTCCCTCCCTCCTACCCTCCCTATCCCACCCCTCTAGGTGGTCACAAAGCACCGAGCTGATCTCCCTCTGCTATGTGGCTGCTTGCCACTAGCTATGAATTTTACATTTGTCCATTACATTTTACATTTACATTTTATATGTCCATGCCACTCTCACTTCGTCCCAGCTTACCCTTCCCCCTCCCCGTGTCCTCAAGCCCATTCTCTACGTCTGTGTCTTTATTCCTGTCCTGCCCCTAGGTTCTTCATAACCTTTTTTTTTTTTTTAAGATTCCATATACATGTGTTAGCATACGGTATTTGTTTTTCTCTTTCTGACGTACTTCACTCTGTATGACAGTCTCTAGGTCCATCCACCTCACTACAAATAACTCAATTTCATTTCCTTTTATGGCTGAGTAATAATCCATTGTATATATGTGCCACATCTTCTTTATCCATTCATCTGTTGATGTACAGTTAGGTTGCTTCCATGTCCTGGCTATTGTAAATAGAGCTGCAATGAACATTGTGATACATGACTTTTTTTTTTTAATGTTTTATTACTAAGAAATTCTTTTTTTTAATTCAAACAGAAAGTCACAAAAATTATAATCATCCTCATCAGTTCACTCAGTCACATGTAATTAATTTTTTTTATCTTGATCTTTTGTTAGCACTTTTATGAATACATTAGAGTTCTGAAAATGCTTATTCATTCAGTTCAGCAGTATAGTCAGTTACCAGAAACCTGTGCTTGTTAGAGTCTTTTACATGAATTCCTTGAAGATGAAACCCTTTTATAGGAACATTTTTGCAAAAGCATCAGAGTACACCCAGAATTGTCTGTAAATGACAAAAGACTTAAAAATGACCATGGTTAAAGATTTGATGAAAGTTCATAATAGTGCAATTGACAAGGAAATTTAGTTATTTCTGAGATATACATTTTAAAATAATAACTAGAATTATGACTTGTAACAGTATACCAGAACATATAAGATTTCTAGGAATTTTATGTAATGTCTGAAATGTATATAAACATATTTCCATACAAATAACCCAAAGAAAGTTTAGTATTAGTTTTTTTTGTTTTGAATTTTATTTATTTTTTATATAGCAGGTTCTTATTAGTCATCAATTTTATACACATCAGTGTATACATGTCAATCCCAATTGCCCAATTCATCACACTACCATATCCACCCCCCTGTGGCTTTCCCCCCTTGGTGTCCATATATTTGTTCTCTACATCTGTGTCTCAATTTCTGCCCTGCAAACCTGCAAAGCTGTAAAAAATACTACATGTGAAGGCTAAACAATATGCCACTAAACAATCAATGGAACACTGAAGAAATAAAAAAAATACCTGGAGACAAATAAAAATAAAAACACAATGATCCAAAATCTATGGAATGCAACAAAGCAGTTCAAAGAGGTAGCCATAAAAGCCTACCTCAGGAAACAAGAAAAAAAATCTCAAAGAAAAAAACCTTAACGTTTTTTAAAGGAACCAGAAAAAGAACAAACAAAACCCCAGATTAGTAGAAAGAAAGAAATCCTAAAGATCAGAGCAGAAATAAATTGAGATTAAAAAAACAAGAGAAAAAAAGAATGAAATTAAGAGATGTTTCATTGAATAGATAAACAAAATTGATAAACTTCTATCTAAACTCATCTAGAAAAAAGAAAGAGGGCCCAAATCAATAAAATGAGAAATGAAAAAGGAGAAGTTACAGCCAAAACCACAGAAATACAAAGGCTCATGAGATTACTATGAACAGTTATATACCAATAAAATGGACAGCTTAGAAGAAATGGATGAATTCCTAGAAATGTACAATCTCCCAAGATTGAACCAGGAAGAAATAGAAAATATGAACAGACCAATTACCAGTAATGAAGTTGAATTAGTAATTTTAAAAACTCCCAACAAAGTCCAGTACCAGATAACTTCAGAGATGAATTCTACTGAACATTTGGAGAACAGTTAACACCTATCCTCAAACTACTCCAAAAAACTGCAGAGGAAGAAACACATCCAAACTCATTGTACATGGCCAGCATTACCCTGCCACTAAAACCAAACAAAGCTATCACAAAATAAAGAGAAAATTACGGGCCAATATCACTAATGAATATAGATGCAAAAATCCTCCACAAAATATTGGCAAACTGAATTCAACAATACATGGAAAAAGGATCATACATTATGATTAATGGGATTTATCCCAGGGTTGCAAGGATGTTTTAATACCCACAAATCAATGTGCTACATCACAGTAACAAACTGAAGAATAATAATCATATGATAATCTCAATGGATGAAGAAAAAAACTTCTGACAAAATTCAACATCCATTTGTGATAAAACTCTTAACAAAGTGAGTATAGACGGAACATACTTCAACATAACAATGGTCATATGTGACAAGTTTGCAGCTAACATCATTCTCAATGGTGAAAAGCTGAAAGCATTTCCTCTAACAAGACAAGTATCCACTCTTGCCACTTTTTTAACCATAGTACCGGAAGTGCTAGCTACAGCAATCAGACAAGAAATAAAATGAATTCAAATTGGAAAGCAGGAAGTAAAACTGTCACTATTTGCAGAAGACATGGTACCATACATAGAAAATCCTAAAGACACCACCAAAAAACTACTACAACCTAGCAATGAATTCTGTAAAGTTACAAGATATGAGATTGATATACAGAAATCTGTTGCATTTCTATACACTAATGACAAAGTATCAGAAAGAGAAATTAAGAAAACAATCCCATTTACAATTGAATCAAAAAGAATAAAACACTTAGGAATAAATCTAACTACAGAGGTAAAAGACCTGTACTTGGAAAACTATAAGACACTGATAAAAGAAATTGAAGATGACACAAAGAGATAGGAAGACATACTGTGTTTATGGATTGAAAAATTAATATTGTTAAAATGACCACACTACCCAAGGCAATCTTCGGATTCAGTGCAATCACTATAAAAATATCCATAACATTTTCACAGAAGTAGAACAAATATTTCCAAAATTTGTAAGGAAACACAAAAGACCCTGAATAGCTAAAGCAATCTTGAGAAAGAAGAACAAAACTAAAGGTATCATGTTTCCTGATTTCAAACTATACTACAAAACTAGTCATCAAAACAGCATGGTAGTGGCACAAAACCAGACAATACAGATCAATATAGACAAATGGAACAGAATGGAGAGCCCAGAAATGAGCCCACACTTATATGGACAATTAATCTATGACAAAGGAGACAAGAATATACAATGGGGAAAAGACAGTTGCCTCAATAAATAGTGTTAGGAAATCTGGATGGCCACATGCAAAAGAATAAAACTGAATTACTCTCTCACACCATACACACAAATAAGTTCAAAATGGATCAAAGACTTAAATGTAAATGAAACCATAAAACTTCTAGAAGAAAACATAGGCAGTAAGCTCTTTGACATTGGTCTTAGTAATAGTCTTCTCAGGTAAGGGAAACAAAAGCAAAAAAAACCACATGGGACTACATCAAACTAATAAACTTTTGCACAGTGAAGGAAATTATCAAAAAAATGAAAAGGCCACCTACTGGATGGGAGAAGATATTTGAAAACAATATATCTGGTAAGGAGTTACTAGTCAAAATATACCAAGAACTCATACAACTCAACATCAAAAAATAAACAACCTAATCAAAAAACAGGCAGAGGATCTGAGTCAACATTTTTCCAAAGAAGAAATACAGATGGCCAATAGGCACATGAAAAGATGCTCAACGTCACTAATCATGAGGGAAATGCAAATCAAAACTATAATGAGATATCATCTCACACCTGTCAGAAGGGCTATTATCAATAAAACAAATAACAAGTGTTAGCAAGAATGTGGAGAAAAGGAATCCCTCATGTATGATGGAAATGTAAATTGGTACAACCACTATAGAAAACAGTATGGAGATTCCTCAAAAATTAAAAATACAACTACCATACAATCCAGAAATTTTAATACTGGGTATTTATCCAAAAAAAAATGAAAACACTAATTAGAATAGATATATGTACCCCTATATTCATTGCAGCATTATTTACTACAGCCAAGATACGGAAACAACTGAAGTGCCCATCAATAGATAAATGGATAAAGAAGATGTGGTATATGTATACAATGAAATATTACTCAGCCATTAAAAAAATGAAATCTTGCCATTTGTGACAAGATGGATAACTTTAAGAGAAATATGTCAAACAGAGAAAGACAAATATTGTCTGATTTCACTTACTTGTGGAATCCAAAAAGCAAAAACAAACGAACAAACGTTAACAGACCAGAAACAGAGTTATAGATATAGAGAACAAACAGGTGGTTGCCAGAGGAGGGAGGAAAGAAATACATGAGGAAGATTAAGAGGTACAAATTTCCAGTTGCAAAATAAATGAGCTACAATATGAAGCGTACAGTGTGGGCAATAATGTAATATGTAATATCTTTGTATGGTGACATTTGGTAACTAGACATTAGGGTGATCATTTTGAAACGTATAGAAATATTGAATCACTATGTTCTGTATCAGGAACTAGCAGAGTTGTAGGTCAATTATACTTCGAAAACTAACAAACTGACTCATAGAAAAAGACATCAGATTTATGGTTACTAGAGACAGGAAATGGGGGGAGGAGGAACTAGATGAAGGCAGTCAAAATGTACAAACTTTCAGTTATAAGATAAATAGGTATGATGGATGTAATGATCAACATTATAAGTAAACAATAACATTACTCTATGTTATATATGAAAGTTGTTGAGAGTAAATCACAAGAGTTCTCACCACAAATAATTTTTTTTCTATTTCTTTAATTCTATGCCTATACGAGATGATGGATGTTCACTGGACTTATGATAATCATTTCATGATGTATGTAAGTCAAATCAATGTGCTGTACACATTAAACTTATACAGTGCTGTATGTCAATTATATCTCAATTAAACTGGAAGAAAAAATAAAGTCCATCTTTTGTTTAAAAAAACGTGTTGGGACTGCTCTGGTGTTGCAGTGGTTAAGAATCCACCTGTCAATGCAGGGAACATGGGTTCGATCCCTGGTCTGGGAAGATCCCACGTGCTGTGGAGCTCCTAAGCCCATGCACTACAACTACTGAGCCTGAGCTCTAGAGCCCACAAGCCACAACTACTGAGGCTGCATATGACAACTACTAAAGCCCTCGTGACCTAGAGCCCACATGCTGCAACTATTAAGCCTGCGAGCTGCAACTACTGAAGCCTGTGTGCCTAGAGCCTGTGCTCTGCAACAAGAGAAGCCACTGCAATGAGAAGCCCGCACACCATAACAAAGAGTAGGCCCCGCTCGCCGCAACTAGAGAAAGCCTGTGCACAGCAATGAAGACCCAACACAGCCAAAAATAAATAAAATAAAATAAAATAAAGTGTTATCCAATGCTTAGCAGAAATTTGAAAATAGCCTGATAAGGTCTAAAAAGTAAATCATCAGTTTTCTGGTTCGTACATGCCATTTTCCTACTTCTATATTGTGCTTGTTTTCTAAGCTTCAGCATCAATAATGTTAACTTCCCTGTAACGTTGAAGAGCTTTTCTTATGTAGTGCATACATAACCAGAAAAACCTTCCAATGATCTGACAGCAACATGAGCCGAGCATCTCTGATTACAGTGTCAGAATCACTTGGGGGGAAACATGGAGGCAGGGCCCTGCCTTCAAAAGTACAATTACAGAGAGATTGGTTCAAGATGGTGGAGTGGAAGGATGTGCGCTTACTCCCTCTTGAAAGAGCACCAGAATCACAGCACGCTGCTGAATAATCATCGACAGGAAGACACTGGAACTCACCAAAAAAGATACCGCACATCCAAAGACAAAGGAGAAGCTGTAATGAGATGGTAGGAGGGGCGCAATCACAATACATTCAAATCCCATAACTGCTGGTGATTCACAAACTGGAGTGAAGGTTCTGAGCCCCACGTCAGGCTTCCCAACCTGTGGGTCTGGCAATGGGAGGAGGAACACCTAGAGAATCAGATTTTGACGGCTAGCAGGATTTGATTGCAGGACTTCGACAGGATGGGGGGAAACAGAGACTCTACTCTTGGAGGGCACACACAAAGCAGTGTGCGCATCAGGACACAAGGGAAGGAGTAGTGACCCCATGAGAGACAGAACCAGACCTACTGGCTAGTATTGGAGGGTCTCCTGCAGAGGCGGGTGGTGGCTGTGGTTCACTGTAGGGACAAGGACACAGGTAACAGAAGTTCTGGGAAATAATCCTTGGTGTGAGCCCTCCCAGAGTCTGCCATTAGCCCCACCAAAGAGCAGAGTAGGCTCCAGTGCTGGGTCGCCTGAGGGCAAAAAACCAACAGGGAGGGAACCCAGCCCCACCCATCAGCAGACAAGCGGAGTAAAGTTTAACTGAGCTCTGCCCACCACAGCAACACCCAGCTCTACCTACGACCAGTCCCTCCCATCAGGCAGCTTGCACAAGCATCTTAGATAGCCTCATCCACCAGAGGGCAGACAGCAGAGGCAAGAAGAACTAAAATTCTGCAGCCTGTGGAAGGAAAACCACATTCACAGAAAGACAGACAAGATGAAAAGGCAGAGGGCTATGTACTAGAGAAGGAACAAGATAAAACCCCAGAAAAACAACTAAATGAAGTGGATATAGGCAACCTTCCAGAAAAAGAATTCAGAATAATGATAGTGAAGATGATCCAGGACCTCATCCTGGAAAAAGAATGGAGGCAAAGATCGAGAAGATGCAAGAAATGTTTAACAAAGACCTAGAAGAATTAAAGAACAAGCAAACAGAGATGAACAATACAATAACTGAAATGAAAAATACACTAGAAGGAATCAATAGCAGAAAAACTGAGGCAGAAGAATGGATAAGTGACTTCAAACACAGAACGGTGGAATTCACTGCCACAGAACAGAATAAAGAAAAAAGGATGAAAAGAAATGAAGACAGCCAAGAGGAGAAAGCGGCAGGGTGTGGTGGTGTGATGAATTGGGAGATTGGGATTGACATGTATACACTGGTGTATATAAAATGGATGACTAATAAGAAAAATAAATAAACATACACAGGTTAAAAAAATTAAAAATAATTAAAAAAAGAAATACAGACAGCCTAAGAGACTTCTGAGACAACATTAAATGCAACAACATTTGCATTATAGGGGTCCGAAAAGGAGAAGAGAGAGAGGAAGGACCCGAGAAAAAATTTGAAGAGATTATAGTCAAAAACCTCCCTAAAATGGGAAAGGAAATAGCCACCCATGTTCAGGAAGCACAGAGAGTCCCACGCAGGATAAACCCAAGGAGAAACATGCAGAGACACATAGTAATCAAATTGGGAAAAATTAAAGACAAAGAAAAATTATTGAAAGCAACAAGGGAAAAATGACACATAACACACAAGGGAACTCCCATAAGGTTAACAGCTGATTTCTCAGCAAAAACTCTACAAACTAGAAGGGAGTGGCTCGATATATTTAAAGTGATGAAAGGGAAGAAGCTACAACCAAGATTACTCTACCCAGCAAGAATCTCATTCAGATTCAATGAAGAAATCAAAAGTTTTACAGACAAGCAAAAGCTAAGAGAATTCAGCACCACCAAACCAGCTCTACAATAAATGCTAAAGGAATTTCTCTAAGTGGGAAACACAAGAGAAGAAAAGGTCCTACAAAAACAAACCCATAACAATTAAGAAAATGGTAATAGGAACAACATATCGATAATTACCTTAAATGTGAACAGATTAAATGCTCCAACCAAAAGACACAGGCTCACTGAATGGATACAAAAACAAGACCCATATATATGCTGCCTATAAGAGACTCACTTCAGACCTAGGGACACACACAGACTGAAAGTGAGGGGATGGAAAAAGATAGTCCATGCAAATGGAAATCAAAAGAAAGCTGGAGTAGCAATACTCATATCAGATAAGATAAACTTTAACATAAAGAATGTTACAAGAGACAAGGAAGGACAGTACACAATGATCAGGGGATCAATCCAAGAAGAAGATATAAATATTATAAAAATATATGCACCCAACATAGGAGCACCTCAATACATAAGGCAACTGCTAAGAGCTATAAAAGAGGAAATCGACAGTAACACAATAGAAGTGGCGGATTTTAACACCTCACTTACACCAATGGACAGATCATCCAGACAGAAAATTAATAAGGAAGCACAAGGTTTAAATGACACAATAGACCAGACAGATTTAACTGATATTTATAGCACATTCCATCCAAAAACAGCAGATTACACTTTCTTCTCAATTGCACACGGAAAATTCTCCAGGATAGATCACAACTTGGGTCACAGATCAAGCCCCGGTAAATTTAAGAAAATTGAAATCATATCAAGTATCTTTTCCGACCACAACACTATGAAATTAGAAACTAATTACAGGGAAAAAAACGTAAAAAACACAAACACATGAAAGCTAAACAATACGTTAGTAAATAACCAAGAGATCACTGTAGAAATCAAAGAGAAAATCAAAAAATACCTAGAGACAAATGACAGCAAGAACACAACTATCCAAAACCTATCAGATGCAGCAAAAACAGTTCTAAGAGGGAAGTTTATAGCAATACAAGCCTACCTCAAAGAAGAAGAGAAATCTCAAATAAACCATCTAACCTTACACCTAAAGGAACTAGAGAAAGAAGAACAAACAAAACACAAAGTTAGCAGAAGAAAAGAAATAATAAAGATCAGAGTAGAAATAAATGAAACAGAAACAAAGAAAACAATAGCAAAGACCAATAAAACTAAAAGCTGGATCTTTGAAAAGATGAATAAAATTGATAAACCTTTAGCCAGACTCATCAAGAAGAAGAGGGAGAGGACTCAAATCAATAAAATGAGAAATGAAAGAGGAGAAGTTACAATGGACACTGCAGAAATACAAAGCATCCTAAGAGACTACTACAAGCAACTCTATGCCAATAAAATGGACAGCCTGGAAGAAACAAACAAATTCTTAGAAAGGCATAACCTTCCAAGACTGAACGAGGAAGAAATAGAAAGTATGAATAGACAAATCACAAGTAATGAAATTGAAACTGTGATTAAAAACCTTCCAACAAACAAAAGTCCAGGACCAGATGGCTTCACAGGTGAATTCTGTCAAACATTTAGAGAAGAACTAACATCCATCCTTCTCAAACTCTTCTAAAATATTGCAGAGGAAGGAACACTCCTAAACTCATTCTATGAGGCCATCATCACCCTGATACCAAAACCAGTCAAAGACACTACTAAAAAAGTAAATTACAGAGCAATATCACTGATGAATACAGATGCAAAAATCCTCAACAAAATACTAGCAAACAGAATCCAACAACACATTAAAAGGATCATACACCATGATCAAGTGGGATTTATCCCAGGGATGCAAGGATTCTTCAATACACACAAAATCAATGTGATACACCATATTAACAAACTGAAGAATAAAAACCATATGATCATCTCAATAGATGCAAAAAAAGCTTTTGACACAATTCAACACTGATTTATGATAAAAACTCTCCAGAAAGTTGGCACAGAGGGAACCTACCTCAACATAATAAAGGCCATATATGACACTCCCACAGGAAACATCATACTCAATGGTGAAAAACTGAAAGCAGTTCCTCTAATTCAGGAACAAGAGAAGGGTTTCCACTCTTACTGCTATTATTCAATATAGTTTTGGAAGTTTTAGCCACAGCAATCAAAGAAGAAAAAGAAATAAAAGGAATACAAATTGGGAAAGAAGTAAAACTGTCACTGTTTGCATATGACATGATACTATACATAGAGAACCCTAAGGATGCCACCAGAAAACTACTAGAGATAATCAATGAATTTGGTAAATTTGCAGGATACAAAATTAATGCACAGAAATCTCCTGTATTCCTATACACTAGCAAAGAAAGATCAGAAAGAGAAATTAAGGAAACAATCCCATTCACCACTGCAACAAAAAGAATAAAATACCTAGGAATAAACCTACCTAAGGAGGAAGAGACATGTACTCAGAAAACTATAAGACACTGATGAAAGAAATCAAAGATGACACAAACAGATGGAGAGATATACCATGTTCTTGGATTGGGAGAATCAATATTGTGAAAATGACTATACTACCCAAAGCAATCTATGGATTCAATGCAATCCCTATCAAATTACCAATGGCATTTTTTGCAGAACTAGAACAAAACGTCTTAAAATTTGTATGGAGACACAAAAAACCCCGAATAGCCAAAGCAGTCTTGAGGGAAAAAAATGGAGCTGGAGGAATCAGACTCCCTGACTTCAGACTGTACTACAAAGCTACAGTAATCGAGAATATGGTACTGGAACAAAAACAGAAACATAGATCAATGGAACAGGATAGAAAGTCCAGACATAAACCCATGCACCTATGGTCAACTAATCTATGACAAAGGAGGCAAGGATATACAATGGAGAAAAGACAATCTCTTCAATAAGTAGTGCTGGGAAAACTGGACAGCTACATGTAAAAGAATGAAATTAGAACACTTCCTAACACCATACACAAAAATAAACTCAAAATGGATTAGAGACCTAAATGTAAGACCAGACACTATAAAATTCTTAGAGGAAAACATAGGAAGAACACTCTTTGACATAAATCACAGCAAGATCTTTTTTGACCCACCTCCTAGAGTAATGGAAATAAAAACAAAAATAAGCTAATCGGACCTAATGAAATGTAAAAGCTTTTGCACAGAAAAGGACACTACAAACAAGACGAAAAGACAACCTTCAGAATAGGAGAAAATATTTGCAAATGAATCAATGGACAAAGGATTAATGTCCAAAGTATATAAACAGCTCATGCAGCTCAGTATTAAAAAAACAAACAAACCAATCAAAAATTGGGAAGAAGAGCTTCCCTGGTGGCGCAGTGGTTGAGAGTCCACCTGCTGATGCAGGGGACACAGGTTCGTGCCCCGGTCCAGGAAGATCCCACATGCCACGGAGCGGCTGGGTCCGTAAGCCATGGCTGCTGAGCCTGCGCGTATGGAGCCTGTGCTCCACAACGGGAGAGGCCACAGAAGTGAGAGGCCTGCGTTACACACACACACACACATACACACAAAAATTGGGCAGAAGACTTAAATAGACATTTCTCCAAAGAAGACATACAGATGGCCAAGAAGCACATGAAAAGCTGCTCAACATCACTAATTATTAGAGAAATGCAAATCAAAACTACAATGAGATATCACCTTACACCAGTTAGAATGGGCATCATCAGAAAATCTACAAACAACAAATGCTGGAGAGGGTGTGGATAAAAGGGAACCCTCTTGCACTGTTGGTGGGAATGTAAGTTGATACAGCCACTATGGAGAACAGTATGGAGGTTCCTTAAAAAACTTAAAATAGAATTACTGTATGATCCAGCAATCCCCCTACTGGGCATATACCCAGAGACAACCATAATTCAAGAAGACACACGCACCCCAATGTTCACTGCAGCACTATTTACAATAGCCAGGTCATGGAAGCAGCCTAAATCCTCATCAACAGACAAATTGATAAAGAAAAAGTGGTACATAGATACAATGGAATATTACTCAGTCATAAAAAGGAACAAAATGGAGTCATTTGTAGAGACGTGGATGGATCTAGAGACTGTCATACAGAGTGACATAAGTCAGATAGAGAAAAACAAATATCGTATATTAATGCATATATGTGGAACCTAGAAAAATGGTACAGATGAACCAGTACGCAGGGCAGAAATAGAGACACAGATGTAGAGAACAACGTATGGACACCAAGGGGGGAACGTGGCAGGGAGGGTGGTGGTGGTGGGATGAATTGGGAGATTGGGATTGACATATATACACTAATATGTATGAAATAGATAACTAATAAGAACTTGCTGTATAAAAAATAAATAAAATAAAAATTAAAAGTTCAAAAAGAGGAATATTACCTACATGGGAAGACAGAACATCTACATTTAGAAATAGTCATACAGAGTCACAAATTTGAGGTGCTATATGGGGGGGGCGGACACTGGTGACAGGAGTACACAAGAAATTTAGATCACAGGGTGAGAAAGGGGGGAAAGGTGAAATCTGCCTGGAAGCTGATCAACATTTTGGAATGGAATGCTGAGTGGTAAGTGACATCGAATGAAGAAAGCTGAAACCCAGGTATCTGCCTGGGGAAAAGCTATAAGAATCCTGCTAATTCATGCATCGAAGAGGAAAAGGTGGTTGGAATTATGTATAAAAAAATTAGACTCTCAGATGCCTCCCTCCCCATACCAACTAAGGAACTTGATCAGAACTCTAGATTAGGGCATATTAAGCATAACAGAGAAGGTGAGTATACAACTACACAGAAAACTTGGGGGGTTCAGTAATTATCTACATCAAGTACTCAAGTATTCTGATCTCAGGACCACTTTACACTCTTAAGGATTTTAAGGACCTCAAAGAGTTTTTGGTTATGTTGGTTATATGTATCAACATTTATCTTATCACAACTTGCAACAGAAAATATTTTTAAATATTTCTCAACTCCTTTAAATAACAATAACAGGTTTATTAATATAAATAATATTTTTATGAAGCACAACTATATTTTCAAAAAAAAATAGTGAGAAGAGTGGTACTGCCTTACATTTTTACAAATCTCTTTAATGTCTAACTTAATAGAAAATAGATTCTCATGTTTGTTTCTGCATTCAATTTATTGTGATATGTTATTTCGGTAGAAGAGTACCAAGAAAATCCAACCTCACAGAGACATGTCGTTAGAAAGGTTAGAGTGTTTTAATAACCATTTTAGAGAAATGTGAATATCTTTTGATGCTATACCAAAACTTAACTGGTGGTAGTTTCTGAAAGGAGAGTTGCAATATGGAATTTGAAACCATATTAATAAACTTTTTGACTCTGTAACATTAAAATCCACTGATCCATTTTACACTTCTACTCATGTATTATTTTATATGCGTTGATGATTTGGAAAGTACTGGTACTTTCCAGTACTGATTTAAGCAGATCTTCCAAATAGTGGCACATTTTACTCCACGATATCATACAATCACGTTTGATTTAGGGAAGATTTCAAGCTCATGGTGGTGGAAGATACAAATTTCCCAAATTTCTAACTTTCTTCTGAAAACTCAAATTCTATTATTGGCAGCAAATACCGTCAGTTATTTTTCTTGAATCAAAAAGATTACTTTGTTCATTTTTGAGAGAATGGCTGCCAAATAGCCACATCAGAATGACCATCCTTTGCAAGTCATTCTTTCAAGTAAAAATGGTATTCTGTGGGAAAAAAAACCAGAAAGTTCAGTTTGTAACTCAAACTGCACAAGTGCTTTTCCTCGAGACACCATTGTACTTGTTATGCTGCAGAAGTGTTTTATGAATACTTCTCATTTTGTCACAGATAACAATAGAAAGATGTGCATTAAAATAAAGATAAGTTTTACTATTCACTGAAGACTTTAAGTGAAACTAGCTTTATTTTTTCTTTTAACTGTACATGTATGGTGGTGAAGAATACAGTGACTGCTGGTAGAGTTTGGTGCCACTGCACTGATTAGTGCTAAGGCACCAGCAATTTGACCCATGGTTGCTTTTGCATCCTCAGTATAAATATCACACTGAAAAAGGCAAACACCATCTTACTATTATTAAGAAAATAATTTTGACTCTAAAATCCCTGAAAGAATCTTGGGAAGCCCCTGGGGTCCATAGACCACATCTGGAGAATCACTGGCCTAAATACTTTATGATGAGTTCTTTAAAACATGGCAGTCAGGTTTTCACCTCCAGGTAGGATACTAGATGATTTCTCTCTGGAGGAACTGGCCAGTTTAAGATCAAAGACCTATGGGTAATGACATTTAGGGGTTTACCAATGAAAGAGCCAGTGAGTCCTATTAATGGAAAATCCTCTTCTGCCCCTGCCACACACACGTGCATGTGTATACATACACACATTCACACACACACACAGGGCTCCTAGTATTTTCTTGGTGATTTGTATTTTAAATATGAAATGAAGCCAAAGATCATAAAATATTTTAGAAAAACAAAGACAAGTCAGAGAGCAACAATTAAATATATAATTAGTATACTAAAAGAGAGGTAAGAAAATTATTCCTATGGTCTCCTTTGCTGTGCAGAAGCTTTTAAGCTTCATTAGGTGCCATTTGTTTATTTTTGTTTTTATTGCCATTTCTCTAGGAGGTGGGTCAGAAAGGATCTTGCTGTGATTTATGTCATAGAGTGTTCTGCCTATGTTTTCCTCTAAGAGTTTGATAGTTTCTGGCCTTACATTTAGGTCTTTAATCCATTTTGAGCTTATTTTTGTGTATGGTGTTAGGGAGTGTTCTATTCTCATATTTTTACATGTACCTGTCCAGTTTTCCCAGCACCACTTATTGAAGAGGCTGTCTTTTCTCCACTGTATATTCTTGCCTCCTTTAACAAAGATAAGGTGACCATATGTGTGTGGGTTTATCTCTGGGCTTTCTATCCTGTTCCACTGATCTATATTTCTGTTTTTGTGCCAGTACCATACTGTCTTGATTACTGTAGCTTTGTAGTATAGTCTGAAGTCAGGGAGCCTGATTCCTCCAGCTCCATTTTTTGTTCTCAAGATTGCTTTGGCTATACAGGGTCTTTTGTGTTTCCATACAAATTGTGAAATTTACAAGCAGCTAGTGCAGCTCAATAACAAAAAAACAAACAACCCAATCCAAAAATGGGCAGAAGACCTAAATAGACATTTCTCCAAAGAAGATATACAGATTGCCAGAAGACACATGAAAGAATGCTCAACATCATTAATCATTAGAGAAATGCAAATCAAAACTACAATGAGATATCATCTCACACCAGTCAGAATGGCTATCAACAAAAAATCTAGAAACAATAAATGCTGGAGAGGGTGTGGAGAAAAGGGAACCCTCTTGCACTGTTGATGGGAATGTAAATTGATCCAGCCACTATGGAGAACAGTATGGAGGTTCCTTAAAAAACTAAAAATAGAACTGACATACAACCTAGGAATTCCACTACTGGGCCTATACCCTGAGGAAACCATAATTCAAAAAGAGTCATGTACCAAAATGTTCATTGCAGCTCTATTTACAATAGCCAGGACATGGAAGCAACCTAAGTGTCCATCAACAGATGAATGGATAAAGAAGATGTGTCACATATATACAATGGAGTATTACTCAGCCATAAAAAGAAACGAAATTGAGTTATTTGTAGTGAGGTGGATGGACCTAGAGTCTGTCATACAGAGTGAAGTAAGTCAGAAAGAGAAAAACAAATACCATATGCTAACACATATCTATGGAATCTAAGAGAAAAAAAAAAGGTTATGAAGAACCTGAGGGTACAATGGGAATAAAGACACAGACCTACTAGAGAATGGACTTGAGGATATGGGGAGGGGAAAGGGTAAGCTGTGACAAAGTGAGAGAGTGGCATGGATATATATATACACTACCAAATGTAAAATAGATAGCTAGTGAGAAGCAGCTGCATAGCACAGGGAGATCAGCTCGGTGCTTTGTGACCACCTAGAGGGGTGGGA
This sequence comes from Mesoplodon mirus, assembly GCF_964341445.2. Taxonomy (NCBI): domain Eukaryota; kingdom Metazoa; phylum Chordata; class Mammalia; order Artiodactyla; family Ziphiidae; genus Mesoplodon; species Mesoplodon mirus. Next base: position 49,287,281 of record NC_138982.1, read on the forward strand.
TAGGGAGGGTAGGAGGGAGGGAGACGCAAGAGGGAAGAGATATGGGAACATATGTATATGTATAACTGATTCACTGTGTTAAAAAGCAGAAACTAACACACCATTGTAAAGCAATTATACTCCAATAAAGATGTTAAAAAAGAAAAAAAGAAAACTATTGCATCCATGAAACAAGAACAGACCAATAAAGAGCTCTTGAAACCTTGAAAAGCATGATAGCAAAACTTCAACAGGATGTTTAGAAGATAGAGTTGAGGAAATCTTCCAGAATGTAGAATAAAAAGACAAAGTAATGGAAAAATAGGAGAGAAAACATAAGAAAAGTAGAGAATGAATCCAGGAATCTTAAAATCTGACAAACAGGAATTCCAGGAAGAGAAAACGTAGGGAAAAGAAACTGTCAAGAATTAATCACAGGGCTTCCCTGGTGGTGCAGTGGTTAAGAATCTGCCTGCCAATGCAGGGGACACGGGTTTGAGCCCTGGTCCAGGAAGATCCCACATGCTGCAGAGCAACTAAGCCTGTGCACCACAACTACTGAACCTGTGCTCTAGAGCTTGCATGCCACAACTACTAAAGCCCGTGTGCCTAGAACCCATGCTCCGCAACAAAAGCCACCGCAATGAGAAGTCCACATACCACAACGAAGAGTAGCCAGCCCCTGCTTGCCGCAAATAAAGAAAGCCCACGTGCAGCAACGAATACCCAATGCAGCCAAAAATAAATAAATAGATGTAATCTCTCATCATTTCTTATTAAAAAAAAAAGAATTAACCACAATATTTTTCCAATCCTTAAAAGACTTGAATTTACAGATTCCAAAATAGACAACAAAAGTTATACGTCAGAACCCATCACTGTGACATTTTAGAATTTTAGGGATAAAAAGAAGATCCTAAAATCTTCTAGAGGGGTCATATCTGAAGGATCAGCAATCAGAGTTTAAAGTTTTCAATAGGAACTTGAAAAGCTAGAATACAGTGAAGCAATGTCATCAGAATACTGAGAATACATTTCTTCTACACCAGAGTTCTACACCTAGCAAAGTGTCAAGGTAGATTATAGACATTTTCAGACCTGAAAGACTAAAAAATATTTACACCTTTTATTCACTTTCTCAGGAAACTACTAGGATATAATACCTACCACAATAAGAAAATGAAGGAGAAAAACTAGACATGGGATCCAAACTAAGAGAGAAGTGAAGTAAATTCCTAGAACTAAGGCAGTGGGAAATCCCAGATGATGCTTATGTATCAGCCTAGAAAGCAACTAGCCTGGGTTGGAGCAAAAATAAGGAGGGGTTCAGGAGGAATGTCCCAAATCAAAATGAAACTGACAGATTATCTAACATTTTGACCATATTGACAGGAACGTAGTTCTAACAGACAATTTAAGGAAGAAAGCCTAAAAAAATATGAGGCAATGATTAAGTCCAGATTAACAAATGTGGTAATAGTATACCATATGGCTCAGTTATGAAGAAAATTTACATCACCATAATGTAAATACCAATTATTCATTTATGGTATTTGGCAACATCCCCAAATGTTGCCTCAGGGGAGCAGGAACAGGGTGGGGAAGGAGTCTCAGGAGACCTGTGGTTTTTCAAGATGAATCTTATAATACTGTTTGACTTTTTCAACTAGGTATGCGTTTACCTTGACAAAAATTAAATTTAAAAAATATGGCTTTGCAGAGAATATTCACCATGTATGATTTTTTAGTGATGTCTAAAATAACTATATAGTCATTGGTCCACCAACTGCCAGAGCATCATTTCTCAATTTTTTTTCCCTCTGGACACACATGACAAGTGATATCTTCATGTGGCATAATTCCATGGATGTTCCCATTGTGCTAACTTTAACATGACGTTTCTCTTCTGTTTAAGAAATTATAACAGAATATAAATGATGAAGAAATAGTATTACAGGATAAATTTGAAGTGTTTAATGTGTCAATATTCAATATTTACAATTACCCCGACTTCAGCTATTTTTAGTAAGTAGTGGACATACCACAGGACTGATCTCGATATAATCGTGTGTCATAATGCTGACATTATGAGAACCACTGGGTTATAGCAGGATTCTCAAACTCAGGTGTCTAGCAGAGTCAGGTAAGAAAAGAAGTAAAGTATGTAAACCTCTCATTCTTTCACCTTTCCACATTTGATAGAGTCATGGGACCAGAGAACTTATTTTCTATTGTAAGAGAAGTAACAGAATCTGTGTGATACTGAAAGATAATTGATCCTTTGCCCTAGTATCTGATGAGTCAATGAGATTAGCAACATCTGTGGCAAACTGTAGAGGACAAGTCACTTCTACAGGCAGCCACTACTCAGCTCCAATCAATTACTATGCTGGAACAGAGGTACGTTCTCATTTCATCTCAACTCTATCTTACACTTCCACATCCTAATGCGAGTCTCTTGTTATACAAGATGTAAGTCACCACAGATGTGCAATTCATATGATTCATATTTCTAAGACAGTCCAGATTTGAAAACTGACTCTCTCTTTCAACTTATAAACCATGAAAATGTCCTGGAGAATGCAACATTTCAGTGTACAAAGTTCACCTCCAAGATGGCTTTTCAAAACTGCAAAATATATACAAATCCTGTATCCAACGATGTACTCAACTCTTCAGTTCAGAAAATGAGATGACCACATATGTTATCTAATTCAACTGGAGAGAAGTATAACTCCTTTTCTTATTAGGCCATGTTAGTTCTACTTGGACTAAGCTAATGCCCAGTGATTACACAGGGTAGAGATCATAGATGTTAGACTTTGCAAATCCTTTCAAGGGACAGAATAGTTCACAACATAAGAAGATACTATCATAGCAGAAATTCAAACAATATTTCTGCCTTCCAGCTCTCCTCCCAGATGCCTTCCAGCTCTCCTCCCAGATCCCATCACTCTCTCCTTGGCCCTCCTTGGAGAGCCTTCCCTTATCCTATGAGCACACGGTTAGAGTGCTCCACAGGAGCAAATTCATTTCTGCTATCTTCATCCTGACATATCTTTATATTTGGCTCTCACCCTTCCTACCAGTCTCAGAGGAAGAGGTTTCTGTCCTTATGTCTAAAGATTACAGTCATTATTTCCTCTGGGCCCTACTCCCACAGTCACCCTTCCTCCACATTGAAAGTGCCCCCTTGTGTCTTCAGCCATGTCCAGGATTCCCCTACCTTCAAACAAAAGTAAACAAATGCTTCATTTCACCCTGTTCCTTCTTCTAGTGCTCCCTAATCACTTTGTTTCCCCTTCTCATCCTTTACCTTTCTTTACGTTAACCCTCTTAGGTTCTTGCCTTTCATTTGGCTCCAATTATGACTATAATAATGGAAATGTATCCCATTCATATTAAACTTAGTTTTCAAAATATTTTCATCAACATCATCCTTTTGAACCTCACAATAACCCTGTGAAGTAAGTAGGACAAGAATTATCTTCACTTTACAAAAGAAGAAACTGAACTTCTGGGATATTAAGACATATACCCAAGGTAATACAGCCAGTAGGTGGCACAGGAATTTGAACTGGATCCACTGAGTTGTGGTCCCATGACTTTCCACTGTTCCACTAGCAATTCCAAAGCTACTAGTGATCTCCTTCTTGCCAAAATCAATGGTAAGTTTTTCAATCCTTTTACCCCATAGGTTTTTTGGGTTTTACGGTAGTTGTGGTTTGGGTTTTTTTCTTTTGCCTTTTTTTTTTTTTTTTTGCGGTACGCAGGCCTCCCAGTGAGTGTTGTGGCCTCTCCCATTGTGGAGCACAGGCTCCGGATGCGCAGGTTCAGTAGTCATGGCTCACGGGCCCAGCCGCTCCGTGGTATGTGGGATCTTCCTGGACTGGGGCACGAACCTGTGTCCCCTGCATCGGCAGGCAGCCTCTCAACCACTGCGCCACCAGGGAAGCCCTTCTTTTGCCTTTTGAGTGTGTTGACTAATATTCAAAATCCTTGAAACAATCTTTGTCCTTTTAAAATCTCTTCCCCTAGTTTTCAGGATACTTCAATTTTCAGATTCTTTTTCTAGTTCTTTAATAATGTTTCCTCTTTTTCCTTTTCTGTACCCCTTTTTCAGATGTAGAGATTTTTCTAATACTCAACTTTTTCCCTTTTTTTTTTGAACTTTTTAGGTCTCTTCCTTGTGAGTCCATGGTTTTACACAGATGACTCCACATCTGTTTCTAAATTAGAAGCTTGAAGACATTTTAAATTTTGCCTGCTCTTTCTTCTCCTAGGCCATCTTTCACTAAGTTCCAAAGTTCCTTGCCTAAAATGTCGCATGTCTGCTCTTTCCATTCTCATTACTACAACCCACCTCCAGGAGCTCACTACCCCCTCATGACTAGATGATGCTCCCTACAAAATTTCAATACCCTATCCAACCTTCCTAACAATGGCCATTTTATTTCTTTCCTTTCAGTCATCTTGCTCACTTCTACCAAATATTCACCTTAATATAAGGTTTCTTTAGTGGCACTGTCTCCTCAAGAAAATCCATCCAGCCAAGCATGATCTGAGCCTTACAATGTAAGGTTCTTTGATGAGGATACAGTGTTACGGCTTGAAGTGGCTTATGGTGATAGGTGCTATTACTATCAAGACCTATAGGGTGCAGACAAGGAAGAGCTTACTATCAGGAGGGTCCATTGAGGAAGTAGCATATCAACCAGGTGGGCAGGGGAAGCTGAGAGGAAGCAAGAGCACATGTACCTAGGTACAGAGTAGGGAAGAAAGCCATCTTGAGGGTAGATTCAGGTTAAGTTTTGGGCTAGCCAGTCTATTGCCTTAGATCCTATTCTTTAAGGGGCACTAATACAAGAGAGAAAAAATTGTATTTAGCAGAATTTCCCTCAAGGAAAGGACCATATGTGGTTGGAGGAATTGTTTTGAAAAGCCACTTGAGGTGGAGATGAGGGAGTGGTAAGACTCTCAGTGGTTATGCCAAAGGCTTCATAAGAAGGATAGGTCAATTAGCTGCAGGCTCTGTGTGACTGCAAAGGGTGGGCAATGTTGGACCAAACAAGTTGCTCAGAACAGAGGCACAGAGGCTGAGAGCTGCTGCTAAAGAGCCTGCTTCCCTGCCTCTCCCACACATTACTGATATGTGTTGACCAAATATTGGTTTGAAGGGGCAACTGTTTACTACCCTATATGAGGTGCCTACATGTCTCACTTGTGCCCTGGATCAGAAATGTCAAGAAGTTTAGGATGCCCAGAGTTGAGGGTATATGAAGTGGAATGCTGATAAATATTCAACAATTGAGTCTCCAGAAGGGAAAAAAAAAAAAAACCCAACTAATTTCTAGTTTTTGCCACTTTCTATGGTGTAAATACTCCTCCATGGCTGATTTCAAACTACCAACAAGACATCACTACATCACTGAATGTGAAGCTGAGAAGAGACATGTGCAGTCCACTCTCACGAGCTGTTGTATCCTAGCACACCACCGGTACATGAGAATGTGGCTGGGAAAAAGGTGAGAAAGGTCAACTGAACTAAATTACGATGGGCCTAGCATGCTAAGTGTTAAAATGTAGACTTTATTCTATGCTAAAGGGAAGCTATCAAAGGTTTTAAAGCAAGGGTAGAACATGCACAGATTTGAAATTTAGGAAAAGTCTCTTTGTTAACCTCCAGTGGATCCAAACTCATTTATTCTTCCCCTTTTCAAACTCTAACCAAAGCATATTCACAGACATATTTTCAAAATATGTCAAATAAAAGGTTATTACCGTAACCATGAAACTTTCTTTTCAAAATAAAACTTCAACTTTTTTTGAGACTTGGGGGGAAATAACATTAACAGAAAATTTATAGAAATATAAATGTTCAATAAGCATATTAAAAGTTTTATGGTCACTAGTAATAATATAGCAATTTCAAGTGATGGTATGGCATTTCATATGTCAGATTGGAAACTATTTAAAAGGAGGGCAATAACCAGTGTTAGCAAAAGTATTGGGAGATGACAATTCTCATACACTGTTAATGGAACTAGAAATTATTGAAAGTTTCTGTAGGGCTATTTGGCAATATATATATATATATATATATATATATATATATATTTATATATATATATATTTACATATATAAATATAATGTATCTGACAAATAGGCATAATTTGTCTCAGTATTTACATTTCTAGGAATTATCCTAAGGAAACAGTTCTATAAATTCATAAACTTATTCCCTGCAGCATTGTTTGGAAATAGCCTGTAAAGGTAGGTGATTGGTTCGATTTTGTATGCCACATCCTTATACTGGATTACTACACAAGCATTAAAAACCACAATGTAGCTATATTTGTTGATATAGAAAATGTTTCTAAACTCTAAATATTATTAAGTGAAAATCAGGTCATATGATATATATTCATATATACATTTTGAAAGAACATTCAAAAAGTAACGATTATGTATGAGAAATAGGGTAATTAAAGATTCTTAATTTTCTTATTTGTATGCTCTATTTTTTTATAATGAATATAAATTACTTATGTATATTATCATGTGAGCTTAAAGTGATGGTCAACATAGGTAGTAGTCATATAAAGACTCTGTTTCTTTCACAAAATTGATATCCATATGTTATTTACTCAGTAAGAGCAAACACTTATATAACATGTGACTATATACTAGGTGTTCTTTAGGTATTCTAAAGGATAGCTACTGTAAATTTAACTCATTGAATCCTTACAATAACCCTATGAACTGGGTACTGTTATTATCCCTGTTTTACTGATGAGGAAACAGAAATATAGTGGATGAGTAATTGCCCAAGTTCACATGGCTGGTAATTAATAAAGCTGATATTCAAACTCAGGCAGTCTGGCTACACTGTTGACGCTCTTTACCATCAAACCATACTGACTCTCATCTGAACTGACTTTCATTTCCTTACCTGAGGAGTAGGACTAATAATATTACCTATCACATGGGCTTGCTGTTGGGTTTAACTGAAATCATGCATGGAAGAACTTAGTTTAATGTTTGGCAGCATAATTAGAGTTAATAAGTACTATGTATTAATGATAAAAATGATAACACTACTACTAAGACCTCAACTACCACCACCAATTCAAGTTCATTTATTTCCCATGCTGCTCCAAGACATACTCTTTGCTTTATTTCAACTAGTCCCCCAAATACACCGTAGTTATTCCATATCATATGTCATACTCATGTCTCAGCTCATGCTATTGGCCTCACTGAAATCAGGTGACTAGAGCTATCCAAGTCACATTGGGTCTTAAAAGCCTAGCTCAGGTCCCTTCTCCAATTACTCTAGCCCCTTCTGATCTTCTATTACACTACACTGTTTAATACAAATGAGGCAATTGATAGATAATTAACTGCTAGTTCTTTCGACCCAACAATACAGCAAGCTCTGTGAAAACAGGGATAAATGTTGGAGCACTTTTCCCCCCTGAATCCCTTTTGTCATCTCCAACCCCAGTAGGACAAGACTTAGGTATTTGACACATAGTTACTTCACTTTTTCACTTACTCATGGAAATATACCCATAAAAATAGAAATCCACAGTTTATCTAAGTTTCCCAGCAGTTTCCTTCCAGAAGAAAGAGATAAATCACAATATTAAAATCAGGAGAAGCCTGACATGCAAATGCAAATCCAGATAAGCATGCACAACTTATAATTGTTACTAACATATAATATTAATTAGTAAATATACATTATTAGTAATATTGTAATTAATAATACCTATAAATATTTATTGTATGTCTCCTTTGTGTCAAGCACTGTACCAAATGATTTATAGATACTAGATCTTACAACTCTAGTATTAATAAAAATAGTCTTTCTTGTAAAAATGGCAGATGAGAAAGGTTAAGAACTTATCTGGTAGAGCTAAGAATCAAATCCAGTTTGATCTGACGCCAAAATACACTGTTTTTCTGTATATCTCCCTTCCTCCCAGGTCCTTATACAAGGTTGAGATTTAGGACTTGTTTTTCTAGTTCTTAAAAATACCAGTCAAGACTACCTCCCCTGCCCAAATTTGCCTTTCTAAAAATTAGGGGCACTATAGAGCACTATATTCTCCTAGGAAATTTAGTTACAATAATAACAGAGACTCTTTCTTTTAAGGGAATCATTCATTAAAGATGGTCCCACATCCTGGCTGTTACCAGGAAGCTCTGGGTATCTACAATTATTAGGGATTCCAGAGAGCACAAGTTGTTTTATGGTCAAGAACAGGATGAAAAGTCTGAGTCGACTTTTTAGAAAAAGTATATCTCCCTGTGAATAAGATGGTGAAACCATAAATACTGTCGCTGAGATGGTCCCTAGAGTCTTTGTTCTGTGGATGTATGGACGCCTTTATCCGAGTATTTCAGCCTAAGGCATTGAGCTATAAATAGAAGCAGAGGGGTTCAGAGGAAAGAGTCCAGGCAGCCCACAAGACAGTTGTTCTTTGATTCACTCTGAGTGCATCCCCCCTCCCATGGTGTGTCCTCACAACCCTCAGCCTGCCCACCCCTGCACCACCTCAGCTGGATTCTCCGAAACTGAGCAATTGCATGGAACAGACTGCAAAACTTTTACTTTCTTAATAAGGAAAGATCTGGGTCCAGATCACAGGGGATTGAAGAGTAAATGAGACTTGAGGAAGTGAAAACAGGCATAAATAAAGCTTTCAGGAGGCCTGATATGAAGGGAAAGAGATGATGCTAAGTAGAGTGGAATGTAGGTCAAATTTGTTTTTTTTTAAATATGAGAAGGTCAAAGCACATATTTAATGCTGACAGAAACACCAGCGGAAAAGACACGTTAAAGACACAAAAGCAAGGTGCTGATGTCTAAAGGAAGGCTCCTGAGGAGATGGGAGGGAATGGAAATCAGAGCAGAGGTGAAAAAGCCAGGCTTGTAAAGGCGAATGCTTCCGCCATTCTGATGGTGGGGAGAAACCAGATACAATTGTGTAAACTTGATTGGTGGGGCTCAGGAATCTGGGATGCACCCCCACTGGATAGTATACAGTGGAAGCTGAGTTCATCTGCTGTGAGTAACGTGAGGGTGTTAGAACAGCAATGAGGTTGAAGATACGTTTCAAGGAGAGTAGCAGAGAGAGAGGGAAGAGGCTATAAGAAGGCTGGTCATGTAGTATTGAGGGCCCAGCAAGGGTTATAGACAGATGTTTTGATGGGGCACCAATCTGTGCAATGGGGTGATTTTCTTCAGCCACACTCAGGATACTGGATGTTTGTTATTGATGTATCTACAAAATAAATTTTTTTAAAAGCTCAAGGGAAAAAAAATAAGGAAAGATCTGTTAAGAAACTCATATTTCTGATAATCATCAACAGCCATAAACAGATATAACCTGCACTTATTCATAACTCTCACCATCTTCAAACCACATTTGTAAGTTTGAGCTCAATAAAAGGTTGAATTTCCACATCAGGAAATGTCAATTTCCTCACTCTGTTTGCTTTGTACTTCTTCTAAGATGCCCTTGATGTAGCAACAAAGTGTTTAATATGAAATAAATATTTCAGGAAAATGCAGCTATTTTAAAGATGTGGATATTAGTTTTATGTGATACTAAATTTTCCCAAGTTTTTTTTTTTTAACTTAAAAGTACTTGTTACATGGTTTTTATTATTTGGGTAAATTTTATAATGAATATGATAATATTCACTATTTTTCTATAGGCATAATAGAACATGTAATTCATTTTCATGCAGTTAAAATTCATTAGAGATTGGCATTTTAAGACAAAATCTTTTCTAAGTCTTAAGTCTTTTAAGACAAATCTTTTCAAAGAAATAACCTTTGTAATAATCCAAAAGCCTTCCCTCCTCCTTCAACAAATGTTGGCTTTTGTTATTTTTTTTATAAGCTGCATATTGAATTTCCCAGGCTGTGTTTCTGAACAGCAATCTACTGAAAAAAGTGCAATTATTTTTTTTCACTCAAACATGCATTTGAGAGAAATGAGTAGATCAGATAAAGAGCTGAGATGCTATTCAACTCAACTTTGAGTCACTCTGTCTCTTTAAAAAAAAAAAAGGGTGGCAAAATCAATACAAACCAATAATAACTTCACATTTGTGGAAGCAACATGAATGGCTCTCCAAAATATTGAGACACATCCAAGTACATTTTCGTAGAGCTGATATTTATCAGAAGTCATTTGCCCTCAAGCAGATGCTCTCTTTCATTGTGCTCCTGTCACAAATGACTAAGATTTATGACAGACAATTACAGCATCTGCAGTTAGCAGCCTTATAATCAGCACCATTATTTAACGATTGGTGCAATAAACTGACTCCTGTTACAGTTTATCAGATATCAGTCAGTTCTGGCCATTTTCTTTGGCTCCCAAATCACAGTATGGTGCAGGCACTGCCTTTTAATGGCTAGGCAGAAGCAGGAGCATTTTCACAGTTTTTACAGACTGCCGAGGGAAAGAAAAAAGCAACCAATTACATGTACGTATGGTGCCCTCTCATTTGAGATGCCCGTATATGTAACTATCTCTATACAGTTCTAAACACATTGTATGAGAAAAAAAGCTTTTACTGTGGAGAAGGACTTTATATATTTAAAGAAAAACAATAAATAAAAACAAAAAACCTTCTTGCCTTTGTTTTTTAAAAAAGTCCTCGTTTAAATTTGCATGTCTTTTCCAAGCATAAAATGTTGATTTACTAGGCCCACTGTTTTCCTCTTAGAGTATGGTTTCAGCTTGCCTTTTACAACCAGAAAAGCAGTTATTGGCCCTTGAAAATAGTTGTCAAGGAGCAAGATTTTTCCCCAAACTCTGTGAGGTTTCATTCAGAGGTTTCATTCACTATTATAGACAAAACAGAATTAAGTTTTTCATCAGTCAAAAGTCCTACACATAAAACAGGTCATATGGATGTGTTTAAAAGTCACTTATATATTAAGGAATTCTACCTTTCTAAATATACAAACACCCAGAGGTATATGTACCATTTAAAGTCCATCCACAAGAAACATCAGACATCTGTGTAAAAACATGGGTGGCAGGCAACAATTCAGAGGCTATCTGGAAGATAAGACTTCAGTTCAATGTGGGAAATGGTGTAAAGATGTGAATTTACAGTCACATTAAAAAAACTTACAAAAGCATCTATAGATGTACAAGTGTGAAATTCTAGTCAAATTATTTAGAGGGGAAAAAAAGCCAGACCTTTCTGATTCCTTTCTTTTGTTACTTTTTCCATAACCAAACAAGCTAAGTTTCTCATTCTTGTCAAAAAGCGTTTCATCCAATGACTTCCATTTTATATAGGTAATATAGATGAAAATATTGCTGAAGATGCCCTTGTAATGTTAGGTCTATGTTCCATTCACAAAATTACCTGCTTCTTTTAAGAGAAATAAGACACTGGAGATCAAACGAATGCATTTTTTTAATTAAAAAAAATTAAGTGCCCCCAGATTTCCCTTCCAGAAATATGCATAAGGGGCTTTATATAGTCAATGTAAAATTGGTTGTTTTCTAAGTTGAAACTTTTACAAAGGCTTCAGAAACCTTCACAAACTAGTCCTCAGAGCTCCACATGAGACTTCAGCAGGTGAATGGTCAGAGTGAGGGCTCTTAGACTTTTCAAGTAAGAAAGACCTTAGGTATCATTTCATGAGACTTGCTCATTTGAAAGATGGTGAGGGTAAGAGTAACAGAGTTAAATGATTTTCACCAGAACACAGAGCTAATTGTTGGCACAACTGTGATTAAAACCCAAAGTATGGCTTGGCTAGCGAGGTCATTTCTGTGAAGTCCCAGCTCCTTTCTCTGTGTCCCTGAGAGAAACCAGTCCTTTGGCTCTGCTAAGCCAAGCCCCAATTTGTGTGTTCTGTGTCCAGTCCTCCGAAAGGGTGCTACGCCCCTTGACTCAAGGAAACAGAAGTTTCCATAAATCTGCTATATACTTACTTCCCTACTTCTGGATCTGGAGCCAGAAAAGAACTAATCAGTCATTCAAATAATTTCATCAGTGGGTAGCAGAGTGAACTCAAGTTGTTGGCTTTTAAACTTTAAAAATTTTCTAATATAGTAATTTGGTACCTTGTATAGATCTCAGTTGTTGTTTGTTAGGGTTGTTTTTAACTATTTTACACAACTGATTGCAAAGTCAGACAAAAACTATTTTATTTCACCAATTTGGCAGCATCGAATAATTCAAAGAATTTTTAGAATCCATCACCAACCTTTCTTTGTTGGTGATGTATAGAAATATATTAATGCACAGATAGGTCTCTCATTCCATTTTAGTAAAGTGCTAAAGTACTTTGGATGCATTAAAGAAATTAGTATATTTTCTATCTATGTCCTTCCCTTTTCTGCTGGGTTAGAAGAAAAATTACACAGCCTACAGCAAGTCACTGACTTTGGAAGCCAATGACAGAGCCATCGGCACTGCAGGCTGTTAGCAGGTGCTCCTGAGAGGCTGGATCTGGGTTGACATTATTCACAAACACACGCAGGTAGCATTTCAGTAACACACCTGGACACCAATCCCAGCTGCATAGCTAATGGCCACAATGAGCCCCAACAGATTCGACTGCTACTTAGCACAAAAAAAATGTGGCAGGAGGACATTTTTCTTTAGGACCCTTACCAGAGGCTATTTGTGGCAGGGGAGGGGGACGAGGAGCACTCAAAGAAAACAATGCATTGTCACTGTAGCAATATTTGGTGGCTGATGGTGCAGGAGCTAAGGGTGAGGATCCTAAGTCAGCCAGATCTGAGCTTGACAAGGGCTCAGGCTTGGTGAGACTCTGCCAGAGCCCTTCACCTATGAAAGTCCCTCATCTACACCATGCAGATGAGAATGAGAGAGCACATATAAAGCAGTGAGCACTGTGTGGGGCACAAAGCATTGCTGCTTAAACATTAGCTGCTGTTACTGTTATTGTTGCCATTTGTACATGAGATTCCAGACTGAACTATTCTGCAAGTATAAATTTGGACTTTAGAATCAGGTTCAATAAATAACCCCCCACTCTGAACTTAGCTGTATAGAACTGTCACATTAATCCTAGTAAAAGTCTACATACCTCATCTATCAATGTACCTAAATAATATGTGTGTATGTATAGATACATATATACAGTTGACCCTTGAACAATGTAGGGGGTTGGAGGCGCCAACCCTCCCTGCAGTTGATTATCCACATAAAACTTATAGTCAGTCTTTCGTCTCTGCAGTTCTGCATCCAGATTCAATCAACCGTGGATCATGTAGTACTGTAGTATTTATTATAAAAAAAATCCAAATATAGGTGGACCCGTGCAGCTCAAACCTGTGTTGTTCAAGGGTCAACTGTATATATATGTATGCACACACACAGATATAGTTATTATTGTTGCACTTCATTGACCTTGGTTTGGTTCCATCGTGAAGAAACTAAATTTGTAGAACATAGAGAAAACATGAAAATATTACAAAGTACATGATTTCACTTTTCTATTCAGTAATAATATTCCTAAGAATCACAATGGGGCTGTTAATATGACAAAATTCTCTATTCTAACACAGAGTATATAACTTTGAACTTGTCATTATCTTCATTTTTTCCAGCTTTTCACAACAATCTATCCATAAAATTAAGGTTGAAGTAAGGAGAAGAGGACCAATGGCTCCCCTCAAGAATTAAAGATCTCCTTAGCGTACAAGTTGCTGCACAGCAAAATTGAGTCAAATGGCAGTGAGGAAAGGGCAGATAGCCAAGAGTGCCACTCAGAGCACTATTTCATGAAGACATGAAGAATCTAGAGAGAAAAGGCTTTGGACACTCTGGATTCTAGTTCAGGTCCACACATCAGCTGTGTGACTTTAAAGAAATTACTTATCCTCTTGGAGCCTATATGCAAAAATATGATAGTAGTAATACCTATATTGTTCTTTTTTTTAATACATTAGTGTGATTTTATTACAAATCATTAAATTACAAATATACAAATATTACAAATCATTGGATAAAATCATTCTATTGATTTTATTTGTAATGCCCAAGCTAGACCCTCCATCCTCCTGGAAGCTTCTTGTTATATAGGGTGAAGGAGTTCTCAAGTCCATGGTGTTCACCTAATGCCCTGCATCATAAGAAGGCCTGACATTTTTGTAGCACTTCACAATTTACACAGCAAATCTTTCACAGGCTTTATATTTTTCTTTTGAGTAATTAAATGAGCCAACATATGTAAAGTGATTAGCACAGAGCTGGCATGTAATATGCATCCATTAAATGTTTTGTCTTATCTATAAAGTGCTACCAGCTTTGCTTTCATCATTGTGTTGTTCTGAGCAAGTATGAAATGTCTAATAATCATGTCTTGATCTATTCTAGAAATATATCTTCAATAGCAGAAAGTCTATTATAATTAGAAATAGGTAACATTTATGGAAATAATTTTAAATTAAGTGCAAATCTGTAATTTTATCAAAAAGCAACTTTATATTTTTAAAAAATGAGCTGACAAATCAATTCCATTAATTTAATTCCACTGCAGGTGTTGGCCAAGCATCAGCCTTTGCAGTAACAGTGGTGGTAATCGCTCTGGTGCTGAAAGGTGCCAATTTTTCCATATATTATTTAGCTAAATATAAAGTAGGATCTTTATGAAAAGCATTTTAAATCTTATCTCTGCTCTTTATCTGATAGTCTTAGATGTTGTATCATTTTAGTGCCTACTTCCAAGGATTAATTTCCCACATCCAGTGGTACTTTCACAACTCTGAATAAAGCCAGTCTATGGAAAATAATTCTTCTTGTTTACAAAAGGGAACACATAAAATAACTTATTTTTATTTGGTTCATATCTGAAGCTTATTCATTTATCTTGGGTATGTATGTAAGACAGCATACAGTATGGCTGCCGGTGTAAACTTGGTAAAATTTCCATATTCCCCATGCCTTCAAGGTTTCTAAGATGCTAAGTCAGCATAAAAATTCATTTAAGAACAAACATTTTAAATTGTGATGAGAAGTTCATTTTACAGAACAATTTCACTACAGGTGAGTTTGTGGTGGGGTAGATGGAGAAGGAATTATTATATCTATTCCAAAGAGAAAACATGTGACTTTAAAAGGTCCCAGGGTCACACAGCTGTGGTAGGCTAGAATTCAGGATATTCCCTCCAGCTTTTTCCGACTATTCTCACTAAACATGATTTTTTGGTTTTGGTCACACTAAGCAGACTTGGTACAAAAAACCCTGAGTTTTGAAAATAGTCCCATTCTTTATTACTAGCAGTGTAACCTAGGTAAGTCACTGACAGTATAGATTAATGGTTAGAGTGCCAACCATGGAGCCGGATTGTCTTGATGCAAATTCCAGCCCCCACCCATAGTTATGTGATTGTAGATGGTTATTTTGCTTTCTGAGCCTCTGCTTCCTAGTGTTCTTATGATAGAGAAAAGTCCAACTTCATGTGGATGTTATAACATAAATGAGACACTCCTTCTAAAGGTCTTCACACAATGCTGGTGTAGAGTAAGGGCTCAAAAATATTAGTTATTAATAAAAGTGGACTAAAACATCTCTCTCTCTCTCTCTCTTGGCTATCTGTTGTATTAGTAAGACAGTACATTAAAGGACTTTGTGTTAAACTACTAAGCAAAGTTTAAGAATCATTGTATTGGGAGTCAGTATCAAGATAGCAGAGTAGGAGGACCTTGAGCTCACTTCCCCTCATGAACACATCAAAACTACAATTACATATAGAGCAACTCTCACTAAGAATGCCCTGAACACTATCAGAACCACTCTTCTACAACCAATGCTATAAGAAAGAACCACACGGAGTCTGGCAGGAAGGGAGGAGAAGCGATCTAGTCAGGACCCGTACCCTTAGCAGGTGACCCAGAAGAGGAGGGGGACATCACAGGCTTGGAGATCCTCCTTGGGGAGGGAGGAGTTTGAGCCACATATTAGGCACCCCAGCCCTTGAGTCCAACACTGGGAAGATAAACCACCTTAGCTGGTTTGAAAACCAGTGGGGTTTACTGGAGGGCTGTAAGAAACCAAGACTGTACTTGAAGAGTGTATGCACAGACTTGCTTGCTCCCAGTCCCAGTGTGGAGGCCGCAGATTAAAAACTGCCAGGTGATCCCACATGCCGTGGAGCAACTAAGCCCATGTGCCACAACTACTGAGCCTGTGTGCTACAACTACGGAAGCCCACGCACCTAGTGCCTGTGCTCTGCAACGAAGAGTAACCCCCGCTCACCACAACTAGAGAAAGCCCGCACACAGGAACAAAGACCCAACACAGCCAAAAATAAATAAAATTAAAAAATTTATTTAAAAAAATAAAAATAAACACATTTCTTAAAAAATAAAAGTGAATGTAAACTGCCTCCAGGAAGCAAAAACAAAAAAACAAAAAAACCTGCCAGGTGTTCTGGCTGGCAGGCCAGGACCACCCCAGCACAACCTCCAGCCTGCACTGGGCTCCTGCTCCAGCACCTTCTGCTCTGATACCACTCCCTGCTAAGGTGAAGGCCACCATTGCCAATGAGTATGCACACACTTGGTGGGAATGGAGCCAGCTGCCTCTGGGCAGAGTGGAGACCCCTCTGCCAAAATGGGCATGAATGTGAACACTTGGGAAGGAATGAAACCAGTTCAGTAGTGCAGCTCCAACCCCTCCAGCCTTGACCCAGCCTCTAACTAAGGGGCACACACCAGGGAAAAAGTGGAACCAGCTCAGAAGTGGAGCTCTGACCCCTTGGGCCCCATTCACACCCCCAACCAAGGCACACACTGCCGTCACACCTGCTATCACACCAGGCACAACTCTCTCAGGGTTCCTGCTCCAGCCCATCGGGCCCCAGCATTGCCACTGATAGGGCAGTGACTGCCACTGAGCCTAGGAGAAAGCCTGGATTACGATGGCTATGACTCTAGCTGCTCCAAATCCAGCCCTGCTTCCCATGAGGTCAGAAGCTGCCAGTGCACCCTAGGGGAAGATGTGGCCTGTGCTCACTTCAGATCTAGCTCTCTCACCTAACCACTGGGCACATGGAGACTGCATATGGATGCTCCAATTCAAGGATATGCCTTCATGACTCAGATAGGTAACTGTTTCACCTAATTTAATAGAGACAAACAGAGAAAGTTAAACAAAATGAGAACACAGAGGAATATGTTTCAAACAGAAGAACAAGATAAAACCCCTGGAAAAACCCTAGAGAAACAGAGATGAATAATTTACCTGATTAAGAGTTTAAAGCCATAGTAATAATAATGTTAATTGAACTTGGGAAAAGATTAGAAGAACACAGTGAGAACTTCAAAAAAGAAGTAGAAAGTATAAAAAAGAACCAGTCAGAGCTGTAGAACACAAACTCAAATGAAAAATACACTAGAAGGAATTAACAGCAGATTAGGTGATACACAGAATGCATAAAAAATCTGGAAGTTAGAAAAATGGAAATCACCCAGTCAAAACAGCAAAAGAAAAACAAATTTTAAAAAATGAGGATAGTTTAAGGCAGCAGTCCCCAACCTTTTTGGCACCAGGGACTGGTTTCCTGGAAGACAATTTTTCCACAGACTGGGGGTGGGGGTGAGGGTGGGGGGTGGAGGGTGGGAGGGGGGATGGTTTCAGGATGTTTCAAGTGCATTACATTTATTGTGCACTTTATTTCTATTATTATTACATTGTAATATATAATGAACTAATTATACAACTCACCATAATACTGACAGGAGGCAGAGCTCAGGCAGTAATGCAAATGATGGGGAGCAGCTGTAAATACAGATGAAGCTTCACTCGCTCACCTGCTGCTCACCTCCTGCTGTGCGGCCTGGTTGTTAACAGGCCACGGACTGGTACCCATTCGTGGCCCAGGGGTTGTGGATCCTTGGTTTAAGGGACCTCTAGAACAACATCAAGCATACTAACATTCATGGTATAGGGGTCCCAGAAGAAGAAGAGAGATATAAAGGGGGTAAAAAAATGTATTTGATGAAATTATGGCTGAAAATTTCTCTAACCTGAAGAAGGAAACAGATACCCAGGTTCAGGAAGTACAGAGAGGCCCAAACAAGATGAACCCAAACAGACTCACACCAAGACATATAATAAAAATGACAAAAGCTAAAGAGAATTTTAAAGGCAACTGAGAAAAACAAAGAGTCACATACAAGGGACTCCCCAGAAGGCTATGAAGTGATTTTTCAGCAAAAACTTTGCAGGCCAGAAGGGAGTGGCATGATATATTTTAAAGTACTGAAAGGAAAAAAACCTACAACCTAGGACACTCTACCCAATAAGATTATCATTCAGAACTGAAGTAGAAATAAAGAGCTTCACAGATAAGCAAAAAGAAAAAAAAAAAAGAAAAGGAAAGAAAGAAAAGAAAAGAAAAAACAATACTAAAATGACCTTACAAGAAATGTTAGAGTCTTCTTTAAGTGAAAAAGAAAAGGCTGCAACAAGAAATAAGAAAATATAGGGAGTAAAAATTCCACTGCTAAAGGCAAATATATAGTAAAGGCAGTAGATCAACCACTTAAGTAAGCTAGTATGAAGGCTAAAAGAACAAAAATTGTAAAATCAACTATAAATGCAATAAGCAGTTAAGGGGCATGAAGTTGTTAAATATGACATCAAAAACACAAAACTTGCAGGGGGGAGTTAAAAAAATGTAGATCTTTTAAAATGTGTTTAAACTTAAATGACTATCAGTTTAAAACAAGTAGATATAGTTATAGGTCAGCATATGTAAAATCCATGGTAAACCACAAATGCAAACATACAATAGCAACACAAAAACTGGTGAGAAATAAATACAAACGTAACACTAAACAAAACCATCAAACCACAAGGGAAGTGACTAAAAGAAGAACACAGATGAACTACAAAAACAACCAGAAACAAGAAACAAAATGGCACTAAGTACATACCTATCAATAATTACTTTAAATGTCAATGGACTAAATGCTACAATCAAAAGATATAGGATGGCTGAATGGATAAAAAAAAAAACAAGACCCATCTATATGCTGCCTACAAGGGACTCACTTCAGACACACAGAACCTGAAAGTGAGAGGATGGAAAAAGATATTCCATGCAAATGAAAATGTAAAGAAAGCTGGCGTAGCAATACTCATATAAGACAAAGTAGATTTAAAAAAAAGTCTACAATAAATGACAAAGAAGAGCATTATATAATGATAAAGTGACCAATCCAAGAAGAGGATATAACCTTCATAAATATATACGTACCTTATATTGGAGCACCTAAATATATTAAGAAAATATTAACAGAAATAAAATGAGAAATTGACAGTAATACAATAATAGTCAGGGATTTTAACACCACATTTATGCCAATGAATAGATCATACAGACAAAAAATCAATAAGGGAAACAGTGGCCTTAAATGACACATTAGATAAGTTGGATTTAATAGTTATCTACAGAATATTCCATCCAAAAACAGCAGAATATACATTCTTTTCAAGTGCACATGGAACATTCTCTAGGACAGGTCACATGTTAGTTCACGAAACAAGTCTCAGAAAATTTAAGGAGACAGAAATTATATCAAGCATCATTTCCCACCATTTCCAAGCCAGAAGTCAATTACAGGAAGAAAAATGGAAAAAACACAGACACATGGAGCCTAAATAACATGCTACTAAAAAACCAGTGGATCAATGAAGAAATCAAAGAGGAGATCAGAAAATATCTTTTGACAAGTGAAAATAAAAACAATTTTCCAAAACCTATGGGACTCAGCAGAAGTTGTTCTAAGAGGGAAGTTTATAGCAATACAGGCCTACATCAAGAAATAAGAAAAGCCTCAAATGAACAACCTAACCTACCATCTAAAGGAATTAGAAAAACAATAACAAACAAAGTCCAAACTCAGCAGGAGGAAGGAAAATAAAAATTGGAGCAAAAATAAATAAAATGGAGACCAAAAAAATTTTTTTTAATGTAGTAGAAGCCAATGGCTGCTTTTTTGAAAATACAAACAAAATTGATAAGACTTTAATCAAGCTCATTAAGAAAAAAAGAGAGGCCCAAATAAACAAAATTAGAAATGAAAGAGAAGTTACAAATAATCACAGAGATACAAATAATCATAAGAGAATACTAAAAACAGTTATATGCCAACAAACTGGACGACCAATAAGAAGTGGATAAACTCCTAGAAACATACAATCTTCCAAGACTGAATCAGAAAAACATAGACAATCTGAACATACTAATCACTGGTAGTTAAATTGAATTAGTAATCAAAAAACTCCCAACAAATAAAAGTCTAGGACTGGATGGCTTCACAGAGGAATTCTACCAAACATATAAAGAAGAGTTAATACCTATCCTCAAACTATTCCAAAAATTTGGAAAACTCCCAAGTTCATTCTACGAAGCCACCATTACCCTGATACCAAAACCTGACAAAGACACTACAGAAAAAGTAAATTACAGGCCAATATCTCTGATGAATATAGATGCACAAACACTCAACAAAATGTTAGTAAACTGAATTCAATAATATATAGAAAGGATCATACACCATGATCAAGTGGGATTCATTCCATGGATGCAAGGATGTTTCAATATCCACAAATCAATCAGTGTGATACACCACATTAACAAAACAAAGGATAAAAATCATATGATGATCTCATTAGACATAGAAAAACTCAACATTTGAAAAACCATTTGAAAAAACTCAACATCCATTCATGATTTTTAAAAAATCTGTCAACAAAGTTGGTATAGAAGGAACATTTCTCAACATAACAAAGGTCACTTATGACAAACCCACAGCTAACATCATTCTCAATGATGAAAAGCTGAGAGCTTTTCCTTTAAGATCAGGAACAAGACAAGGATGTCCACTCTTCCCATTTCTATTTAACATAATATTAGAAATCCTAGCCACAGCAATCAGACAAGAAAGAGAAATAAAGGCATCCAAATTGGAAGGGAAGAAGTACAACTGTCACTATTTGCAGATGACATTATACTATATACAGAAAACCCTAAAGTTGCCACCAAAAATCTATTAGAACTAATAAATGAATTCAGTAAAGTTACAGATACAAAATTCATATACAGAAACCTGTCGTTTTTCTATACACTGAAAATGAACTATAAGAAAGAGAATTCAAGAAAACAATCCATTTACAATTACATCAAAAAGGAATAAAATATCTAGGAATAAATCTAACTAAGGAGGTAAAAGGCCTGTACTTAGGACACTAAGGAAGGAAATTGAAGACAATATAAATAAATAGAAAGATATCCCATTTTTTTTAGATTAAAAGAATTAATACTGTTAAAATGTACAGACTACCCAAAGCAATCTACAGATTTAATGCAATCCCTACCAAAATACCTATGACATGTTTCACAGAGCTAGAACAAATATTCCTAAAATTTGTATGGAACCACAAAAGACTGCAAATAGCCAAAGAAATCTTGAGAATAAAGAACAAAGTCAAAGGTATCACACTCTCTGACTTCAGACTATACTACAAAGCTACAGTAATCAAAATGGTATAGTACTGGAACAAAACCAGACATACAGATCAATGGAAAAGAGTGAAGAGTCCAGAAATAAACCCACCCACCTATGGCCAGTTAATCTATGACAAAGGAGGCAAGAATATAAAATGGGAAAAAGTCTCTTCAATAAGTCGTGTTGGAAAACTGGACAGCTATGTGTAATAGAATGAAATTAGACTATTTCCTCACATCATATAGAAAAAAATAAACTCAAAATGGATTAAAGACCTAAATGTAAGCCTGGAAACCACAAAACTCTTAGAAGCAAACATAGGCAGTACACTCTTTGACACTGGTCTTTAGCAATATTTTTTTGGATCTCTCTCCTCAGGCAAGGGAAACAAAAGGGAAAATAAACAAATGGGACCTAATTAATCTTAAAAGCTTTTGCACAGAGAAGGAAACCATCAACAAAATGAAAAGTCAATCTACTGAATGGGAAAAGATATTTTCAAATGATATGTCTGTTAAAGGCTTAATATCCAAAATATATAAAAAACTTATATCACTCAATATCAAAAAAATCAAGCAACTCAATTAAAAAATGGGCAGAAGACCTGAACAGGCATTTTTCCAAAGAAGACATGCAGATGACCAACAGGCACATGAAAAGAATCTCAACATCACTAATCATCAGGGAAATCCAAATCAAAACTACAATGAAATATCACCTCACATCTGTCAGAATGGATATTATCAAAAAGACAACAAATAATAAGTGTTGGCCAGGATGTGAAGAAGAGGAAAAACTCCTGCACTGTTGGTGGGAACATAAATTGGTTCAGCCACTATAGAAACAGTACGGAGGTTCCTCAAAACACTAAAAATAGAGCTATCATATTATCCAGCAATTCCTTTCCTAAGAATATCCAAAGAAAACAAAAACACTAATTCAAAAAGATATATGCAACCCAATGTTCATAGCAGCATTATTTACAATAGCCAAGATATGAAAGCAACCTAAGCATGTATCAACAAATAAATGGATAAAGAAGAGCCACACTATCTGGGTATGAATCCTGACTTGGCCACCAACCAGCCATAAGACTTGGGAAATCTGTTGGAAATTTCTTGTGCCCATTTCCTAATCTGCAAAATGAAATAATGCTGGCATCTACCATTTAGGCTTGTTAAGAGGATTAAATATAATAAAGCATATAGAGCACTTCTCACATTTCTAGCACATGAGCTCTTTTACTCATTCCCCAAGTCTCCTCCTCTAAAAATGACTGCTCCTATTCTCTATGGTACTCTCATTTTCCATGTTTTGTTTTTGTTACTGTGTTTTCTTTTAAATAGTGGTGTTAATGATTTTAAAATTAATATATTCTGCTTGTATCAAACTTGGGAAAAAACCCAAAAAGTATAAAGGAGAAAGATAAAATAATTTAAATATCTCTCCAGCACATTCATTCAAAATGCACATCTTACGCATCTATGTGCATCAGGCACTGTCATGGGCTCTGGCACCTCTAAATCCTGTCTTTTTCCTGTTCCATTTCTCTGTCCTATTCAGTTTGTTTAAAAGGAGGGGGTGTTAACAGTTTTTGAAGTCTACTCAGTTAAGTAACTAAGGCTAATTCTGCTCTTAAGTTTAACTTCTTTACCTATTGTTCTAATGTAACTAACAACCTAATATTTATCTTAATATTAAGATTAATCTTAATCATAATACTAAGAGCTGTATTGTTATTTGTGGTACACAAAGTTCTTTCATCCAATTCACACTATATATCTCTGTAGAAACATAGGAGAAACATCAACATCTGCAGTTTATTGAAGCTTATAAAGGCTAAGGAGGGTGCCCAAAGGAATTTAAAAAATTTGGACCAGATCGCAGAGCTAGGATACAAAGGGCCTGAGACTTACATCCTGGTGAGCACAGGGGTGGTGCCTTCAACTTTGGAATCTGCACGTCAGTTTTTTACAGCCATCTGAAACTGGTATGTCTTCTGTCCACTGGACAGCCCCTTCAGCTCCCATTTCCAATCAAGAGAGTGTCCCAGACCTACTCCCAGACCCAAATTTTCAGATGAGCCATTGAGGTGAACTCTGGGAAGGACCCACTTAGAATCCTTTACTACAGCCTTAGAGACAGTCCCCAGATAGACATGAAGATGAGAATAGTCATCTGCTGATATTTCTCTTTCAAGGTAGCCATCAGGATTATTTTCCAATATGCAACTTAAAACTTAAACAATATATACTAGCATTTTCTCTCCTTGTACAACAAAGACAAAGTAAACCAAGATTAGCAACAGGTTAGGGAAAAGAGAGACAGGTTTCCTGTTCTGAGCAAACCATCACTTGCTTTTGTGAAAAGTGAAAGCTTTCGATAATTTACCCAGGTATTTCTTTTCCTATATTGAGTTTTAAAAATAGTGGGCCACTAGTCACCATAAACAATGCTTATGATTCTCTAAAACAAAAGAATATGTCTAAGAGGAAGAGAAGGAAAGGAGGGAGAGAGTTTAGTGAATTATTCACCCACTTTTCCTCATTAATAGCAGAATGTTCTCAACCAATTAATAAGCAATTACATTCCCATCGACTGAGATGCCCAAGGGAAGAGCCATCTGATGCATTTATTAAATTAACCCTATATGCTCTGAGCCAATGTCAGTTGAGAAGCACAAGGAATAAAATTTTTTAAAAACTTGGAAAAATTTTACAGATTGACTTCCCTGAGCTCCAAATGATATCTAGAGTAAAGGAGAGAGGGTAGGAAGGGCAGGTTAAATTCAGAGAAAGATATGAAGCCAAAGGTTGTATTCTGAAAGTAGCTTGGAGTAAGATCCACCAAATTCCACAAAAATATGACAGAATTAGTTTGCAACTTCTTCAAGAAATTCCTTTTAACTCCTTTACAGAGTTCTGCAATTTTACCTTGTTGTACCTAGGAATAAGATTGTCAGAATATTTCATGCCGATGTATATAGCAATTTTATTCACTAGAGGCACTGGGTAATTTCGGATCTCAAATACATTTTGTGAGAAGTTCAGGAAATATAGAAAAAAAAATTGTTGTTGATTATTAGAGCATCTGGTATCTTATCCCTTCTCCAGACTAACTCCTTTCGTTGCTTATCAAACATGTTTAAACGCTTACCATGTATCAGGTAAGTTCTAGATGCTTTAAAAATATTAATTCATTTACTCCTTACAATAACCCTCTGAGGTAGGTGCAGATAGGCACAGAGAGGTTAATTTGCCCAAGGCTGTGATAGTGGAATTGGTATTCAAACCCAGGCCATTTGGTTCCAGCATCTGGGTGCCTAACCACTACTCTATGCTCTCTCTACATGAATGAAGGAATGAATGAGTAAAAAATAAAGACATGCATGAATGCCTTACCTGGAGATTTACTCTGTCATTTATCCCCTTCCTCTCTACCAGCATTTTGCATTTTGTCCACAATCATTGAGGTGTTTTCTTTCAGAAGAGAACACTTCAAGCTGTCATTTTCTTGTCCAGTTTCTTGAAGGGAAGCCCACACTTGCCACTTCCACTTCTCTACCAGCAATTTATTCCATAACTTCATGCAATCTGGTTCCCTACTCCCCTCCCACTTCTCTACTGACACTGCTTTCTTGAAGGATTGAACTGCCTTATTCAATGGCCTGTTTCTCAGGCTCATCCATCTCTGCTTCCCAGCTCCTTTCTAGACCATTTTCTCTCGTTTCCTGTTATCCTCGTCCTCCATTTTCCGTTTGCACGTATTGCTCTGCTTCTTTGCTGGTTGACATGTCTCGAGATCTAGCCTTAGTATGACTCATTCTCTTTCTCTCTCTCTCTCTCCCCACACATTACTTTTTAAACATTCTCACATCCTCCAGTGTCTTCTACTCTTTACACTAATTTCTGGAATCTGGCCACAGAGCCTAGCTTGTCAGCACCCAGAAAGTGGGTCCAATCTCTTTGGAGATAAAGTCACATTGACCAACCTCACAAGATTAATGATGAACTATGCATTTATAATGAAATGATTGTCAAAGGGTCATCAATCCAGAGCATTACACAGGGAGGTAAATTATGAACAATATACCAGTTTGTTCATTTAGAACAAGTAGTATTATTGCAAGAAAAGAATGACCACTGGAGTTCTCTAGTAAGTGCATTTTCCCCACAAGGACATTCCAGGTGGGAAGCTAAATTATAATCAGAAGACCACTAGGTCAGCATGGAATAAGAATAGGGGGAAATAATTACGATTCAAATATTTAACAGCATCAGGTTGATAATCACAGGTGTATCTAGCTCTACAATAGGGCAAGAGCTGCCAATGGGACCCAGCAAGTAGAGTAATTGTTAAAGACACCATCTCCCCTCAATGAATAAATGAATGAATGAATGTGGAACAACAGTCTTGAGATCATTTCTACTTTACCATTACATTAGAGTTATTTGTTGAAATATTGACCCCTTTGCAAGATCTGGGTTGCAAAATGTCATGGGCCACATGTGCTCATCACTATTGTCTTTACCATCAAGCATAGTGCCTGGCACTTAGTAGATAGAAGGAAATAAATGTTTATTAAAATTAAAGTCATACAGACATTTATAAATATAAATAAAATACCTTCCAAAGTTGGCTTTAAATGTGAGTTAGCCAGAATGTCGTATTGTGTGTTTTTTCTTGCTTTTCAAAGTTTATTAAGTCAAATAAATAGAATGCCTTGATTTCAAATGTTTACATTTGGTTCATATATTTGAAAATTGTGAAATAGTAGACCACACAGTTTTCATTCTGTCCATCTTAGTTCTATAAACTTCAACTACTTATTTCTCTTACCCAGTGACTAAACCCCAATTCCACCCCCACCCCTTTATCTTTGATGTTTCTCATTCTCCACAGGTGGAGGATGTGCCAGCAAAGAGAGGAAAGAACAGATTCTGTGTGCCTATATGGGCTAACCCGGGGCACTCATGGGGTTAAAAGTGCTGCAGTAATATTAAACACGTTTCAAGTCAGCAGGGTGCCAGCCTGAGATGTCCTCAAAGCCTAATTTGATAGATATTATGCCATACACTGCTGCAAGTAGTAATGAAGAAAGTAAAAATTTTATGGATGAGCAAAATAGGAGCTCTTATGGATGGAGTGTTTTTAAATCAGGTGTATAATTTACCCAGTATCAGACCACATGTAGGGTGCATTACTCAATTGAACTTACAAGCAGATAGGAAAGCAGTTTCTTTTAATAAGCACTTCTTCAACTTATTGGCTCTACAATTACTTGCACCAAATTACCAGCAGCTGCTGCCTGTTTGGTATTTTATCCTAGACAAGGAGTTACATTAGTTTCTAATCAACAAGCCATTCAAGGACTCTATAATTTTTAGCTTAATTCCACTTTTATTTGGAATTTATTAATTGAAATATCCAATATTTTCATGACAGTATTTTGCTTAGCTTCTCTTAACAGGAAACCTATTCAACTGCTGAGGTGATGGGAGAAGGGAGGGAAGATACCCACCAAACTTATTTCTGATATTTGCAACATTATACAAACTCTACTAGATTCATGTTGCCTTATAGTCTGAATTTTGACATTTCAATTGCTTTTGTAAAAATGCTGATACTGTATTTAAACTTTTTTTACATTTGCAGTCAATAAATTGTTTTGTCTCTAAATAGCATATCCCCATGCACAGGAGTTAACTGCAAGTTTAAATATTAACCAATTCAGTTTAATACAGGCCTTCTCAAGTTTGGCACTATTGACATTTTGGGCTGGCTAACTCTTTTTTGGGGGGAATGTCCTGAATATTGTAGGATGTTCAGGCAAGATCCCCGGCCTCTACCCACTAGATGCCAGTGTCATCTCCGCACCTCCAACCCCCTGTTGTAACAACCAAGAATACCTGCACATGTTGTCACATCACCCCAGATGATTTAACAGATTTGAAGGAATTAAAGGGAAAAGGGTTTCAGAAACAGTTGTAAGAGGAAAGTACGTTTTCAATTCATGTTAAACACTTTTCAAAGTATTCATATAAAGATTGTGTGTGGGCTAGCCCATATTTGCTTGTTTATGAGGAACTATAAAATGAAGTTATGACAGAATTTAACCACACAAAATGCAATTATTTAAATATTACTCTATTTTCAAACTGCTTTCAGATCCAAAGGCAAAAGGAAACTGAAAACAACAACAGCTGCTAATAGCTAAATAAAGTAAATATTTGAATAGCTCTAACTGCAGAAAGACAGACCTGTGGTCTAATTTTAGACAAGTGTGGTTTTATTGTTATGCCAGTAGAGCCAAGAAATCTAATTTGAGACAAAATTCATTTTTTGAAATTATATTATACATTATTGCCAGCTTTAAATTACAAATCAGAAAAATATGAACATAAAATGCTAATGACCAATGATAAATCATAAAAATGGCAAATACAGTTCAAGATTTTTCTCATAGGGCTTTAAAATCCACAGTTGTCTTTTTAAAGACCAGAATCAAAATAGGTAATGTCAAGAACAACTAGAGTACTGTATACACACTGAAAAACAGCAAAAGTGAAAGAAAGTTAAATTGCCATCCCAAAGTCTCCTTCACTGAGAACTTACCATCTACCATCTTCCATCTAGTCATATGTCAAAAGATCCAAATAACATCCATTGGAAGATTGTTCCTTCTTAGCGTAATATAGAACCTTATGGTGCAAAACTTGAAAGGTCATTTATACCTGCCAGGGCCCTTCCCCAAGTTTGTTATGGAGGGTATCTAAACTTGAGGCATATTGAAACATTGGCCTCTTCATCCTGGAAAGGCAACTGCTTAATACAGAACTTGATTAAAATTTATACAATTAAAAATGATCTGGGTAATGTGGTCACAGGCTTGTTCCCCAGTAGAATGGTGGAACATCCTTTGAAACTTTAGTAAAATAAGTTTAGGACACTAAAAGGAAGAAGTGGTTAGCAAATTTACGGAACTCAATTTCACCAGTATCATCTCCCCCAACTTCCCTACCACAAGAGTTAACACAGGAAGGAAATAAAGACTTCAGGTAGGAGTTCATTCCTCTATTCAGTACCAGGCTAAAAGCTGAGACAATGATGACGAGTAAAACATACATGGTTCCTGCTCTGTTAAGCTGAGAGTCAACTGGATTAGTTGACTGAATGGAGTGACAGACAAATACCCTAAAAATCACACCAATAATGTAAAATTATAACTGAAATTCAAACTCTGAAGAAGAGGCACATGGTCCTATCACAGGGTCTAGCAGTGGGCTTTGACCGAACTAGAAGAAGGTGACTGTTTGGAAGTGTGCTGATATCTTAGAGATGGGCATAATTTGAACTAACTGGTTAAAAAGCAATAAATGGCTACTAAATAAAGCCAGACTATTCTTTAATGTTCAGGGTACACTAAAGCATCTCATTTAACCAATATTATGCCCACTTCAGTGCAAAGTACGTGAAGGACAGACTACTGGAATTTCCAATGACAACAAACACTGGGAGAATGACACAAAAGTCTGATGCCAAAGAAAAATTCTTCAGCTATAACTAATATAGAATTAATTGGCATCTCTTAAATGGAGCTACCTAGTGAAAATATCATTTTGAATAAGGTGCACTGCCTCCCAGGATATGGCTAGCCCATTTGAAAGGTGAGAAATCTATACCAAGAGTGGTTATATAAGTTGCCCCACATTATAAAGCACAGAACCAGCTGACTTCTTCCAAAATTCACTGAAAAGGGAAATTAATAAAAAATTTATATGGCCATCGTTGCACTCTCTAGTTTGAATTATATCATAATTAGTTTTGAAATACCTACTTGCTACCAGAGTATGAACTTGTGGTAGATCATGTTTTTCATTTATGCATCTGTAGCAGAAAGCACCGGGCCATGCTCATAGCCAGCAATCAATAAATGTTTGTTGACTTGAAAGACAACAGTTAAGGCTTTAATTTATAACACCAGTCACTGACTAACAATCATTATCTACTTCATTTGTGTTGGTGAACACTAACATTTAAGGACGTTCTGTTGATACATATACCAGGAACCTCCCGAACAGGAACACAGCCCTGCTCTCAAGCTTGACAGGTCTGTCTTTACCATTTGACGCTCTCAATCCCAGAAAATCCTCCTTCTTGCCAAACATAGTCATTATGTCCAAATGCACATTTTGGAGCACTAAAATGTTGACTTTGAAGTTCAACAAAAGCTATTTTAGTTCCTTTATTTCTATTTTCTCTTTAAAGACACCATTCTGCAGTTAGCAAAATTCTACTCAGATTGGTAACTGCTCTCCTGATCTCCAGTCTTGTACATCCCTATCCTATACTACTCCATGAGGGGGTGGGAAACTGCTGTGAGAATTCCTTCCTGAAAGCTAGGGCTTTCTATATTTACACAATATTACATAAAATATATTTTTATGGGGCTTCCCTGGTGGCGCAGTGGTTGAGAGTCCGCCTGCCGATGCAGGGGACGCGGGTTCGTGCCCCGGTCCGGGAGGATCCCACATGCCGCGGAGCGGCTGAGCCCGTGAGCCATGGCTGCTGAGCCTGCGCGTCCGGAGCCTGTGCTTCGCAACGGGAGAGGCCACAACAATGAGAGGCCCACATACCGCAAAAAAAAAAAAAAAAAAAAAAAATATATATATATATATATATATATTTTTATGTATGTGAGATCTAGTGTACATACACAGCAGAAATTCTCTTAAATAATCTTCCCTTATTCATTTTACCAGCATAACTAATGCTTTTTAGTCCCATATACTGTAGTTGATACCTAAGACATACTTAACGGTCACAGCTAGTAAATCACTCCCTAGAAAATCCAAACGCAACTGCATCTTCAGTTGCATTGTAGGCTTACCAAGCATTGGTTAAATTTGTCTCCAAACCTCTTCATTTCAGTTGTACTTGCTATTGCGAGTCTGTAATTTTAATTAGTATTAATGTATATCTGATGAAATATGAGTGAGAAAACAAAAAGATGTGGTCTAAAAAATACAATGAATGCTTTGTAATAAGAGCAAGTAACTGAAAAGTAATTTTTGTTGAATTGGTTGTGGGGGACATAACTGCGAAAGACTGGAGAAAATTATAAAAGTCTGGAAGTTTTTTGCCTTGAGATTTCTTCAGAGGTGAATTTAAGTTTTAGCTTCAGTTTACACAGATCAAAACTAGAAATATTATACAATATATTACGGATGTGGTTTATGTAAAATAAACAAGAGAGAACTTTAATCAATGGATCCATATTCAAAGAAAATACCATGAACCTACATTAAAAAACTGGTGAATGAATATCTTGTACATGTTCTCAGCCAAAATAAAAGATTTCAGTTATGTAAGTACCATTTTTAATGAATCTGTTCTTTCACAGACTTTTTCAATTAATCAACTACCTATACATCCCATTCACAAAAAATCAAAGCTACTGTATTTTGGTTCTGAATGTGTTTATTTTACCTTCTTCCATGAAAAATTCAAACCAAAAAAAAGTCCATTTTTTCTTTTATTTTTCAGAAATTTCTCTTTCACAGCATCACTGCATTCATTTGGGTCAGAGTTTTGCAAACTGCCACCCACCTTGTTGCTCAGACCAAAACCTATGAGTTGTCCTTAATCCACTGCTTTTCCTCATCACTTATATCTAATCCATCAACAAATATTGTTAATTCTGCTTCTAAAATATATTATAAATCATTTCATATCTCTTCACTGGATTATAAAAGGCAAGGGAGAGAAAGGTTCAAAATGAAGAGGTAGATGGGGTTGGTCATGAATGGCCTTGTAGGTCATGGTAAGTAGTTTGAATTTTGTTCCAAATATGATGAGAAACTATTAGATTATCCTAACTGTCACGTGACAAAATAATTATGAGAGGGTCGAGAAATGGGAGCATGGGAAAAATAGTGGGCTACACGAAATTAATCCACAATGGTGGCTTGCAAGGGGTAGTAAATTTAGTAAAAATTAATTACACTTGGCATATATTATAAAGATTGAGTCAACAGAACCTACTGAACGTGGGGAGTATAAATGAAAGAGAAATGGAAATGCATGCAGCCTAGGTGTTTTAACCCTACATCTAGTTGAAAAGAGGGGCCACTTAATGAGAATGAAGAGAGGGTAGAAGAACAAGTTTGGTGGTATAGATGGAGAAGCAAGGGTAAGGACATGTAGAATCAAGAATTCTGTTGCCAAACTGAGTTACTAAATAAGCAATGCGCTTTTTTTCGGGAGGAGCTTCAAGATGGCGGAAGAGTAAGCTGCAGAGATCACCTTCCTCCCCACAAATACATCAGAAATCCATCTGCATGTGGAACAACTCCTACAGAACACCTACTGAATGCTGGCAGAAGACCTCAGACCTCCCAAAAGGCAAGAAACTCCCCACGTACCTGGGTAGGGCAAAAGAAAAAAGGAAAACAGAGGCAAAAGAATAGGGACGGGACCTGCACCACTGGGAGGGAGCTGTGAAGGAGGAAAGGTTTCCACACACTAGAAGCCCCTTTGCGAGCGGAGACTGTGGGTGGCAGAGGGGGGAGCTTCGAAGCCGCGGAGGGGAATAGAGCAACAGGGGTGCGGAGGGCAAAGCAGAGAGATTCCCACACAGAGGTTCGGTGCCAACCAGCACTCACCGGCCCGAGAGGCTTGTCTGCTCACCCACCAGGGCGGGCGGAGGCTGGGAGCTGAGGCTCGGGCTTCAGGTCGGAGAGCAGGGAGAGGACTGCAGTTGGCGGCATTAACACAGCCTGAAGGGGCTAGTGCGCCACAGCTAGCCGGGAGGGAGTCCGGGAAAAAGTCTGGACTTGCCAAAGAGGCAAGAGACTCCTTCTTGCCTGTTTTTTTTTTTTTTTTTTTTTTTTTTTTTTTTTTTTTGCGGTACGCAGGCCCCTCACTGCTGTGGCCTCTCCCGCTGCGAAGCACAGGCTCCGGACGCGCAGGCCCAGCAGCCATGGCTCACGGGCCCAGCCGCTCCGCGGCATGCGGGATTCTCCTGGAACAAGGCACGAACCCGTGTCCCGTGCATCGGCAGGCGGACTCCCAACCACTGCGCCACCAGGGAAACCCACCTCTTTCTTTCCTAGTGCGCAAGGAAAGGGGATTCAGAGCGCCGCTTAGAGGAGCTCCAGAGACTGGCGCGAGACGCGGCTATCAGTGCGGACCCCAGAGGCGGGCCTGAGACGCTAAGGCTGCTGCTGCTGCCACCAAGAAGCCTATGTGCAAGCACAGGTCACTGTCCACACCTCCCCTCCCGGGAGCCTGTGCAGCCCGCCACTGCCAGGGTCCCGTGATCCAGGGACAACTTCCCCGGGAGAACGCACGGCTGCACCTCAGGCTGGTGCAACGTCACACTGGCCTCTGCCACCGCAGGCTCACCCTGCACCCATACCCCTCCCTCCCCCTGGCCTGAGTGAGCCAGAGCCCCCGAATCAGCTGCTCCTTTAACCCCGTCCTCACTGAGCAAAGAACAGACGCCCTCCGGTGACCTACACGCAGAGGAGGGGCCAAATCCAAAGCTGAACACTGGGAGCTGTGCGAACAAAGAAGAGAAAGGGAAATCTCTCCCAGCAGCATCAGGAACAGCGGATTAAATCTTCACAATCAACTTGATGTACTCTGCATCTGTGGAATACCTGAATAGACAACAAATCATCCCAAATTGACGAGGTGGACTTCGGGAGCAATGATATATATATATATATATATATATTTTTTTTTTTTTTTTTGCCCTTTTCCTCTTTTTGTGAGTGTGTTTGTGTACGCTTCTGTGTGTGATTTTGTCTGTATAGCTTTGCTTTTACCATTTGTCTTGGGTTCTGCCTGGCTTTTTTTTTTTTTTACTTAAAATTTTTTTTTCTTAATAAGTACATTTTACTTTTTATTTTAATAACTGTATTTTATTTTATCTTCTTTCTTTTCTTTTCTTTTCTTTCTTTCTTTCTTTCTTTTCTCCCTTTTATTCTGAGCTGTGTGGAGGACAGGCTCTTGGTGCTCCAGCCAGGCATCAGGGTTGTGCCACTGAGGTGGGAGAGCCAAGTTCAGGACACTGGTCCACAAGAGACCTCCCAGCTCCACATAATATCAAACGGCGAAAATCTGCCAGAGAGCTCCATCTCAATGCCAAGACCCAGCTCCACTCAACGACCAGCAACCTACAGTGCTGGACACCCTACTGCAAACAACTAGCAAGACAGGAACACGACCCCATCCATTAGCAGAGAGGCTGCCTAAAAGCATAAAAAGGCCACAGACACCACAAAACACACCACCAGACGTGGACCTGCACACCAGAAAAAAAAGATCCAGCCTCATCCACCAGAACACAGGCACTAGTCCCCTCCACCAGGAAGCCAACACAACCCACTGAACCAACCTTAGCCACTGGGGACAGACACCAAAAACAATGGGAACTACGAACCTGCAGCCTGTGAAAAGGAGACCCCAAACACAGGAAGTTAAGCAAAATGAGAAGACAGAGAAACACACAGCAGATGAAGGAGCAAGGCAAAAACCCACCAGACCTAACAAATGAAGAGGAAATAGAAGGTCTACCTGAAAAATAATTCAGAATAATGATAGTAAAGATGACCCAAAATCTTGAAAATGGAATAGGGAAAATACAAGAAACATTTAACAAGGACCTAGAAGAACTAAAGAGCAAACAGTGATGAACAACACAATAAATGCAATTAAAAATTCTCTAAAAGGGATCAATAGCAGAATAACTGAGGCAGAAGAACAGATAAGTGACCTGGAAGATAAAGTAGTGGAAATAACTACTGTAGAGCAGAATAAAGAAAAAAGAATGAAAAGAATTGAGAACAGCCTCAGAGACCTCTGGAACAACATTAAATGCACAAACATTCGAATTACAGGGGTCCCAGAAGAAGAGAAAAAAAAAAGGAATGAGAAAATATTTGAAGAGATTATAGTTGAAAACTTCCCTAATATGGGAAAGGAAATAATTATTGAAGTCCAGGAAGCACAGAGAGTCCCATACAGGATAAATCCAAGGAGAAAGATGCCAAGACACATATTAATCAAACTATCAAAAATTAAATACAAAGAACACATATTAAAAGCAGCAAGGGAAAAACAACAAATAACACACAAGGGAATCCCCATAAGGTTAACAGCTGATCATTCAGCAGAAACTCTGCAAGACAGAAGGGAGTGGCAGGACATATATAAAGTAAAGAAGGAGAAAAACCTACAAGCAAGATTACTCTACCCAGCAAGGATCTCATTCAGATTTGACAGAGAAATTAAAACCTTTACAGACAAGCAAAAGCTAAGAGAATTAATCACCACCAAACCAGCTTAACAACAAATGTTAAAGGAACTTCTCTAGGTAGGAGACACAAGAGAAGGAAAACACCTACAATAGTAAACCCAAAACAATTAAGAAAATGGTAATAAGAACATACATATCTATAATTACCTTAAAGTAAATGTATTAAATGCTCCAACCAAAAGACACAGATTGGCTGAATGGATACAAAAACAAGACCCATATATATGCTGTCTACAAGAGACCCACTTCAGACCTAGGGACACATACAGACTAAAAGTGAGAGGATGGAAAAAGATACTCCATGGAATTCAAAAGAAAGCTGGAGTAGCAATTCTCATATCAGACAAAACAGACTTTAAAACAAAGACTATTACAAGAGACAAAGAAGGACACTACATAATGATCAAGGGTTCAATCCAAGAAAAAGATATAACAATTGTAAATATTTATGCACCCAACATAGCAGCACCTCAATACATAAGGCAAATACTAACAGCCATAAAAGGGGAAATCGACAGTAACACAATCATAGCAGGGGACTTTAACACCCCACTTTCACCAATGGACAGATCATCCAAAATTAAAATAAATAAGGAAGTACAAGCTTTAAATGATACATTAAACAAGATGGACTTAATTGATATTTATAGAACATTCCATCCAAAAACAACAGAATACACTTTCTTCTCAAGTGCTCATGGAACATTCTCCAGGATAGATCAATATCTTGGGTCACAAATCAAGCTTTGGTAAATTTAAGAAAACTGAAATAGTATCAAGTACCTTTTCCAACCACAATGCTATGAGACTAGGTATCAATTACGGGAAAAAATCTGTAAAAAATACAAACATATGGAGGCTAAACAACACACTACTTAATAACCAAGAGATCACTGAAGAAATCAAAGAGGAAATTAAAAAATACCTAGAAACAAATGACAGTGAAAACACGATGACCCAAAACCTACGGGATGCAGCAAAAGCAGTTCTAGGAGGGAAGTTTATAGCAATACAATCCTACCTTAAGAAACAAGAAACATCTCAAATAAACAACCTAACCTTACACCTAAAGCAGTTAGAGAAAAAAGAAAAAAAAACCCCAATGGTAGCAGAAGGAAAGAAATCATAATGATCAGATCAGAAATAAATGAAAAAGAAATGAAGGAAATGATAGCAAAGATCAATAAAAGTAAAAGCTGGTTCTTTGGGAAGATAAACAAAATTGATAAACCATTAGCCAGACTTATCAAGAAAAAAAAGGGAGAACAGTCATATCAATAGAATTAGAAGTTAAAAAGCGGAAGTAACAAATGACACTGCAGAAATACAAAGGATCATGAGAGATTACTACAAGCAACTATATGCCAATAAAATGGACAACCTGGAAGAAATGGTCAAATTCTTAGAAATGGAAGAACTTCCGAGACTGAACCAGGAAGAAATACAAAATATGAACAGACCAATCACAAGCACTGAAATTGAAACTGTGATTAAAAATCTTCCAACAAACAAGCCCAGGGCCAGATGGCTTCACAGGTGAATTCTATCAAACATTTAGAGAAGAGCTAACACATACCCTTCTTAAACTCTTCGAAAATAGAGCACAAGGAGGAACACTCCCAAACTCATTCTACGAGGCCATCATCACTCTGATACCACAACCAGACAAAGAAGTCACAAAGAAAGAAAACTACAGGCCAATATCACTGATGAACATAGATGCAAAAATCCTCAAGAAAATACTACCCAACAGAATCCAACAGCACATCAGAAGGATCATTCACTCTGATCAAATGGGGTTTATTCCAGGAATGCAAGGATTCTTCAGTATATGCAAATCAATCAACATGATATACCATATTCACAAATTGAAGGAGAAAAACCATATGATCATCTCAATAGATGCAGAGAAAGCTTTCAACAAAATTCAACACCCATTTATGATAAAAACCCTCCAGAAAGTAGGCATAGAGGGAAATTGCCTCAACATAATAATGTCCATATAAGACAAACCCACAGTCAAAACCATCCTCAATGGTGAAAAACTGAAACCATTTCCATTAAGATCAGGAACAAGACAAAGTTTCCCACTCTCTCCACTATTATTCAACATAGTTTTAGAAGTTTTAGCCACAGCAATCAGAGAAGAAAAAAAGTAAAAGGAATACAAGTTGGAAAAGAAGAGTAAAACTGTTCACTGTTTGCAGATGACATGATACTACAAATAGAGAATCCTAAAAATGCTACCAGAAAACTACTAGAGCTAATCAATGAATTTGGTAAAGTAGCAGGATACAAAATTAATGCACAGATATCTCTTGCATTCCTATACACTAATGATGAAAAATCTGAAAGTGAAATCAAGAAAACACTCCCATTTACCATTGCAACAAAAAGAATAAAATATCTAGGAATAAACCTACATAAGGAGACAAAACACCTGTATGCAGAAAATTATAAGACACTGATAAAATAAATTAAAGATGACGCAAACAGATGGAGAGATATATCATGTTCTTGTATTGGAAGGATCAACATTGTGAAAATGGCTCTACTACCCAAAGCAATCTATAGATTCAATGCAACCCCTATCAAACTACCACTGGCATTTTTCACAGAACTAGAACAAAAATTTTCACAATTTGTGTGGAAATACAAAAGATCCCGAATAGACAAAGCAATCTTGAGAAAGAAAAACAGAGCTGGAGAAATCGGGCTCCCTGACTTCAGACTATATTACAAAGCTACAGTAATCAAGACAGTATGGTACTGGCACAAAAACAGAAATATAGATCAATGGAACAGGATAGAAAGCCCAGAGATAAACCCACGCACATATGGTCACCTTATCTTTGATAAAGGAGGCAAGAATATACAGTGGAGAAAAGACAGCCCTTCAATAAGTGGTGCTGGGAAAACTGGACAGCTCCATGTAAAAGAATAAAATTAGAACACTCCCTCACCCCATACACAAAAATAAACTCAAAATGGATTCAAGACCTAAATGTAAGACCAGACACCATCAAACTCGTAGACGAAAAAATAAGCAGAACACTCTATGACATAAATCAGAGCAAGATCCTTTTTGACCCACCTCTTAGAGAAATGGAAATAAAAACAAAAATAAACAAATGGGACCTAATGAAACTTAAAAGCTTTTGCACAGCAAAGGAAACCATAAACAAGACCAAAAGACAACCCTCAGAATGGGAGAAAATATTTGCAAATGAAGCAACTGACAAAGGATTAATCTCCAAAATTTACAAGCAGCTCATCCAGCTCAATATCAAAAAAAGAAAAACCCAATCCAAAAACGGGCAGAAGACCTAAATAGACATTCCTCCAAAGAAGATATACAGATTGCCAGCAGACACATGAAAGAATGCTCAACATCATTAATCATTAGAGAAATGCAAATTAAAACTACAATGAGATATCATCTCCCAGCGGTCAGAATGGCCATCATCAAAAAATCTACAAACAGTAAATGCTGGAGAGGGTGTGGAAAAGAGGGAACCCTCTTGCACTGCTGGTGGGCATGTAAATTGATACAGCCACTATGGAGAACAATATGGAGGTTCCTTAAAAAGCTAAAAGTAGAACTACCATACGACCAAGCGATCCCACTACTGGGCATATACCGTGAGAAAACCATAATTCAAAAAGAGTCATGTACCAAAATGTTCATTGCAGCTCTATTTACAATAGCCAGGACATGGAAGCAACCTAAGTGTCCATCAACAGATGAATGGATAAAGAAGATGTGGCACATATATACAATGGAGTATTACTCAGTCATAGAAAGGAACGAAACTGGGTTATTTGTAGTGAGGTGGATGGACCTAGAGTCTGTCATACAGAGTGAAGTAAGTCAGAAAGAGAAACAAATACCATATGCTAACACATATATATGGAATCTTTAAAAAAATGGTTATGAAGAACCTAGGGGCAAGATGGAAATAAAGATGCAGACCTACTAGAGAATGGAGTTGAGGATACGGGGTGGGGGAAGGGTAAGCTGGGACAAAGTGAGAGAGTGGCATGGACATATATACACTACCAAACGTAAAATAGATAGCTAGTGGGAAGCAGCTGCATAGCACAGGGAGATCAGCTCGTGCTTTGTGACCACCTAGACGGGTGGGATAGGGAGGGTGGGAGGGCGGGAGACGCAAGAGGGAAGAGATATGGGAACATATGTATATGTATAACTGATTCACTTTGTTAAAAAGCAGAAACTAACACACCATTGTAAAGCAATTATACTCCAATAAAGATGTTAAAAAATAAGCAATTCAATATATCACTACAGTTCAAAAAAGCTGGATCTATATATTTAGAAATCATCAGGATATATGTGGTATATAAAGCCACACGACTAGGTAAGATCACCAGGAGGCAATTCATATTTAGAATTACATAAGAGAAAGCAAAAAGAAAGAGTGGGCAAAGGAGATTGAGGAAAATAGATGGAAATTTAGGAAATTGTGGTGTCAGCTATCTAAGTAAAGATAGAATTTCAAGGAGGAGAGAGATGTCAATGATAACTGAGAAAGTAAAATAAAGTCAGAACTGAACATTGGTTTGGCAAGATGGAAGTTATCAAAGACCTTGGGAAAGAAGGCTACAGTGGAGTGGTGGAGACAAATTCTGCTTGGCATGGGTTATAAAAAGAATGGGAGGTAGGAAAGAGAAGCATCAATAATACACAATACCTGCTTCCCAGCTGCTGCAGCTCTTGCTAATATCTGGATCAGCAGTGACTCTAATGAATCCACCATTATGGGCAAAAAGAAGACCCATATCAATATTAGCAACATTGGCCATGTGGACTCTGGCAAGTCCACTACCACTGGGCATCTCATCTACAAGTGTGGGGATACTGACAAGAGAACCATGAGAAGTTCGAGAAGGAAGCAACAAAGATGAGCAAGGGCTCCGTCAAGTTTGCCTGGGTGCTAGACAAAATGAAGGTGGAAAGGAAATGTGGCATCACCATGACATCTCCTTTTGGAAGTTTGAGACAACCAAATATTACATCACCATAATTGATGCCACAGGGACTTCATCAAAAACATTATCACTGGCCCATACCAGGTGACTGTGCCATGCTCATCATGGCTGGCAGCACGGGCATGTTTGAAACAGGCATCTCCAAGAATAGGCAGACCTGTGGAGAATACGCTACTGGCCTACATGCTGGGTGTGAAGCCACTCATCATGGCTGTCAACAAGATGGACTCCAAGAAACCCACCCACAGCACCCAATGCTTCCATCAAGGGAGTGAGAGCCTACATCAGGAAGATTGGCTACAACTTGGCTGCCATGGCCTTCGTGCCCATTTTGGGCTAGCATAGCCCAGCATCCACATTCCTGGTTCAAGAGCTGGAAGGTCAAGAGAAAGGAGGGAAATGCCACAGGGATGACTCTCCTGGAAGCTCTGGGCTCCATTCTCCCTCCCACTCAACTGGTCAATGAGCCCCTGACGCTGCCTCTACAAGGTGTGTACATGATTGGGAGCATTGGCTCTGTGCTTGTGGGCTGTGTGGAGACCAGCTT
Source organism: Mesoplodon mirus (assembly GCF_964341445.2). NCBI lineage: Eukaryota > Metazoa > Chordata > Mammalia > Artiodactyla > Ziphiidae > Mesoplodon > Mesoplodon mirus. Next base: position 49,327,686 of record NC_138982.1, read on the forward strand.
CCTGAAACCTGGGATGGAGGTCACCTTTGACAACCCCAAGGCCCTGAAGTCAGGCGATACAGCCATTGTGCAAATGTAAGGATGGTCCCCAGCAAGGCCATGTGTGTGGAGATATTCTCTGAGTACCCACCTCTAGGCCATTTTGCTGTGCAGGACGTGAGACAAACAGTGGCCAATGGAGTCATCAAGGCAGTGGATGAAAAGTCATCCTCTGCAGGCAAGGTCACCAAGTCAGCAGTAAAGCCCAACAAGAAATGAAGCATGTCCCCTGCAGTTTCCTCAGCAATCTCCACTACAAAAATTACCCAACATTCGATGTATTTATTAAGATTAATAAAACATAACTAGCTGTGTTACCACAAAGTGTTACCAAAGTGTTACCACTCTTTGCATGTGGCTGCCTAGTCTTCTCAACACCATTTACTGAAGAGACTATCCTTTCCCTCTTGAATAATCTTGGCTATTTTGTTATAAATTAATTTAGCGTTAAATATATATCATTTAAATTTGTTAAGAAAGTAGAACTTAAATGTTTTCACACACACACCCCCAAATAAAAGATAAATATGTTAGATGATGGATATGTTAATTAGATGGCAGGAAATCCTTTCACTACGTATATGCATATCAAATCACCACAATGTACACTTTAAATATCTTATAACTTTACATGTCAATTATACTTCAATAAAGCTGACATTAAAGAATCAACAACTCACAGAATGGATAAAGAAGATGTGGCACATATATACAATGGAATATTACTCATCCATAAAAAGAAACGAAATTAAGTTATTTGTAGTGAGGTGGATGGACCTAGAGTCTGTCATACAGAATGAAGTAAGTCAGAAAGAGAAAAACAAATACCGTATGCTAACACATATATATGGAATCTTAAAAAAAAAAAAAGGTTATGAAGAACCTAGGGGCAGGACAGGAATAAAGACACAGGTGTAGAGAATGGACTTGAGGACACGGGGAGGGGGAAGGGTAAGCTGTGACAAAGTGAGAGAGTGGCATGGACTAATATATACTACCAAATGTAAAATAGATAGCTAGTGGGAAGCAGCCGCATAGTGCAGGGAGATCAGCTTGGTGCTTTGTGACCACCTAGAGGGGTGGGATAGGGAAGGTGGGAGGGAGACGCAAGAGGGAGGAGATATGGGGAGATATATATATATATATATATATATATATATATATATATATATATATATATATATATATATCTGATTCACTTTGTTATAAAGCAGAAACTAACACACCATTGTAAAGCAATTATACTCCAATAAAGATGTTAAAAAAAATCAACAACTTTTTTAGAGAGTTTTGCTATAAAGAGGAGTAGAGAAATAAGGTAGTGGGGTAGAGGAACACATGAAGTCCAGAAAAGAACATTTATTTTTAAGATGGGATTATTATATGAAGCCCTTCAGTAGACAAGAGAGGACTGGCTTCTGTGTACAAGCAGAGGACCTGACATCGGGTAGGACAAGGATAACTGACCCCTGTGCATAAATGGGAAGGCAGAGTATGTGGATACAAATCTACAAATTAGGTTGGTAGATTTTAGTAGTAGAAAGATAAGTTGTTTCTCTTTTGTGAATTGTGTTGAAAGTGAGAAGAGAAAAGGGGCTGCTGGAAATCTGAGGCAAGAGAAGGTGGACCATAGATTGACAAGGTATTACCAGGCAGTACTCTGTCTACCTGATGTCTCTGATCATACTTTTAAGTAGAAACTAATCAATTCATACATGTGTTTTCCTTCACTATATGCAGGGCTTATATTTACTGTATACATTTATTATTTTTATTAATTCATGTACTGTACATTTCCCCAACTAGACTGTAATCTTTAAAATATTATATCACTGCTCTACTCCTAAGACCTTCACTCACACTACCTGGCATGTAGTTTGTAATTCATAAATATTTGTTGACTGAATAATTCAGTATCCACAAATGCCTAAAATATGCTTAAAATTGAACTCCTTATTACCTCACCCTTAACTCTTCCATGTACACACCTGTTCCTCTACTTTTTATTCTATCACAGTTTATCCAACTAATTTCCCAATCCAGAAATTTGGAAATCATCCTCTGACCTCCCTCATTTCATTCTCCATGACCCAACAATCATCAAGTTCAGTCAACTCTGCCAGTTAAATATTTCTTGGAGCTATTTGCTGTTCTCCATTCCTGCAGCCAATTTCCTGGTCAGGTCACCATCACCTCACTTGGATTACTGGAAAAGCATCGTAATCCCTCTCCTGACTTTCATGTTGTCCCCCCTCAAGTCCATTCTCTACATCTTTCAAAAAGTATAAATCTTATTATGTCCTCCACAACATTCAACCCTCCATTGATTCTTCAGCAAAGCCCTCAGGATAAAAACCCTCTTTTTTATGATTTATTACAGTTTTCTTAATCTGGCCCAGAACTCTACTTGGCAAATTAAACTAATTTCAATTCTCTAACTAATTAGTAGATCTCTATCAGCTCTTGGGTCTTTGCATGTACTTTTTCCTCCACCTGGGATATTCTCTTCGCTATCAACTCCTACTCATCCTTTCTTTCTAAACTTAGAAGTCACTTCCTCTAAGAAGTCTTCTCTGAATCATGGCATTGGTTAGGTACTGCTCCTAAATGCTTCCAAAGCTCCCTGTGTATGCTGGTGTTCTATAACCTTCCTTTATAGCACTGCTTTATCCCAAACCCAGATAGTAACAAATGTTTACAGGGTAGTCTTATGGTTCTTGTAATGAATACATCCCTCTATCCCTCTCCCTAGCCCCTTAGAGGTAAAGAACAAAAAGGGATAATGAGGTGCCTATTTGCTGAAGAAAAAGAAACGTATTTCAACCAGGTGTCCTACAGAGGTGGCAAGAGAGGTCTGAGCAGCCCTGTGATCATGGGCCAATGAAAAAATGATGAGCACAATCCCTATATTGTCTCTTTTTTTTTTTGAATATAGGTTAGGATTTTATAAATAAACTTCTTAGAAAATTTGTGGTCTGGGAACTACTTGATATTATAATATTTTTTTCTCCTTAGGAGTGAATCTCCTCAATGTATTTATGTTTCAAATTTGTCTCAGGGACTTCCGGGTAAGATGGCGGAAGAGTAAGACGCGGAGATCACCTTCCTCCCCACGGATACACCAGAAATACAGCTACACGTGGAACAACTCCTACAGAACACCTACTGAACGCTGGCAGAAGACCCCAGACCTCCCAAAAGGCAAGAAACTCCCCACATACCTGGGTAGGGCAAAGCGGAGAGATTCCCGCACAGAGGATCGGTGCCGAGCGGCACTCACCAGCCCGAGAGGCTTGTCTGCTCGCCCGCCGGGGCACGCAGTGCTGGAAGCTGAGGCTCGGGCTTCGGTCAGAGCGCAGGGAGAGGACTGGGGCTGGTGGCGAGAACTCAGCCTGAAGGGGGCTAATGTGCCACAGCTAGCCGGGAGGGAGTCCGGGAAAACTCTAGAGCTGCCGAAGAGGCAAGAGACTTTTTCTTCCCTCTTGGTTTCCTGGTGCGCGAGGAGAGGGGATTAAGAGCACTGCTTAAAGGGGCTCCACGGACGGGCGCGAGTCGCGACTGAAAGCGCGGAGCCCAGTGACAGGCGTGGGACGCTGGGGCTGCTGCTGCCGCCGCCAAGAAGCCTGTGTGCGAGCGCAGGTCACTGCCCACACCGCCCTTCCGGGAGCCTGTGCAGCCCGCCACTGCCGGGGTCCCGGGATCCAGGGGCGGCTTCCCTGGGAGAACGCACGGCGCGCCTCGGGCTGGTGCAACGTCACGCCGACCTCTGCCGCTGCAGGCTCGCCCCGCACTCCGTGCCCCTCCCTCCCTCCCGGCCTGAGTGAGCCAGAGTCCCCGAAGAGGCTGCTCCTTTAACCCTGTCCTATCTGAGCGAAGAACAGACGCCCTCCGGCGACCTACACGCAGAGGCGGGGCCAAATCCAAAGCTGAGACCCAGGAGCTGTGAGAACAAAGAAGAGAAAGGGAAACCTCTCCCAGCAGCCTCAGAAGCAGCGGATTAAAGCTCCACAATCAACTTGATGTACCCTGCATCTGTGGAATACATGAAGAGACAACACATCATCCCAAATTGAGGAGCCCGGAGTCAGTGCTGTGCCTCTGAGGTGGGAGAGCCAACTTCAGGACACTGGTCCACAAGAGACCTCCCAGCTCCACATAATATCAAACGGCGAAAATCTTCCAGAGATCTCCATCTCAACACCAGCACCCAGCTTCACTCAACGACCAGCAGGCTACAGTGCTGGACACCCTAAGCCAAACAACTAGCAAGACAGGAACACAACGCCACCCATTAGCAGAGAGGTGGCCTAAAATCATAAAAAGTCCACAGACACCCCAAAACACACCACCAGACGTGGACCTGCCCACCAGAAAGACAAGATCCAGCCTCATCCACCAGAACACAGGCACTAGTCCCCTCCACCAGGAAGCCTACACAACCCACTAAACCAACCTTAGCCACTGGGGACAGACACCAAAAACAACAGGAACTACAAACCTGCAGCCTGCAAAAAGGAGACCCCAAACACAGTAACATAAGCAAAATGAGAAGACAGAAAAACACACAGCAGGAGAAGGAGCAAGATAAAAACCCACCAGACCTAACAAATGAAGAGGTAATAGGCACTCTACCTGAAAAAGAATTCAGAATAATGATGGTAAAGATGATCCAAGATTCTATTTCCCAGATACAAAATCTTGGAAATAGAATAGACAAAATGCAAGAAACAGTTAACAAGGACCTAGAAGAACTAAAGATGAATCAAGCATCGATTAAAAACACAATACATGAAATAAAAAATACTCTAGATGGGATCAATAGCAGAATAACTGAGGCAGAAGAACGGATAAGTGAGGTGGAAGATAAAATAGTGGAAATAACTGCTGCAGAGCAAAATAAAGAAAAAAGAATGAAAAGAACAGAGGACAGTCTCAGAGACCTCTGGGACAACATTAAACGCACCAACATTCGAATTATAGGGGTTCCAGAAGAAGAAGAGAAAAAGAAAGGGACTGAGAAAATATTTGAAGAGATTATAGTTGAAAACTTCCCTAATATGGGAAAGGAAATAGTTAACCAAGTCCAGGAGGCACAGAGAGTCCCATACAGAATAAATCCAAGGAGAAATACGCCAAGACACATATTAATCAAACTGTCAAAAATTAAACACAAAGAAATCATATTAAAAGCAGCAAGGCAAAAACAACAAATAACACACAAGGGAATCCCCATCAGGATAACAGCTGATCTCTCAGCAGAAACTCTACAAGCCAGAAGGGAGTGGCAGGACATAATTAAAGTGATGAAGGAGAAAAACCTGCAACCAAGATTACTCTACCCAGCAAGGATCTCATTCAGATTTGATGGAGAAATTAAAACGTTTACAGACAAGCAAAAGCTGAGAGAGTTCAGCACCACCAAACCAGCTTTACAACAAATGCTAAAGGAACTTCTCTAGGCAAGAAACACAACAGAAGTAAAAGACCTACAATAACGAACCCAAAACAATTAAGAAAATGGGAATAGGAACATACATATCGATAATTACCTTAAATGTAAATGGACTAAATGCTCCCACCAAAAGACACAGATTGGCTGAATGGATACAAAAACAAGACCCATCTATATGCTGTCTACAAGAGACCCACTTCAGACCTAGAGACACATACAGACTGAAAGTAAGGGGATGGAAAAAGATATTCCATGCAAATGGAAACCAAAAGAAAGCTGCAGTAGCAATTCTCATATCAGACAAAATAGACTTTAAAATAAGGACTACTAGAAGAGACAAAGAAGGACACTACATAATGATCAAGGGATCGATCCAAGAAGAAGATATAACAATTGTAAATATTTATGCACCCAACATAGGAGCACCTCAATACATAAGGCAAATACTAACAGCCATAAAAGGAGAAATCGACAGTAACACACTCATAGTAGGGGACTTTAACACCCCACTTTCACCAATGGACAGATCATCCAAAATGAAAATAAATAAGGAAACACAAGCTTTAAATGATACATTAAACAAGATGGACTTAATTGATATTTATAGGACATTCCATCCAAAAACAACAGAATACACATTTTTCTCAAGTGCTCATGGAACATTCTCCAGGATAGATCATATCTTGGGTCACAAATCAAGCCTTGGTAAATTTAAGAAAATTGAAATTGTATCAAGTATCTTTTCCGACCACAATGCTATGAGACTAGATATCAATTACAGGAAAAGATCTGTAAAAAATACAAACACATGGAGGCTAAACAATACACTACTTAATAACGAAGTGATCACTGAAGAAATCAAAGAGGAAATTAAAAAATACCTAGAAACAAATGACAATGGAGACACGACGACCCAAAACCTATGGGATGCAGCAAAAGCAGTGCTAAGAGGGAAGTTTATAGCAATACAATCCCACCTTAAGAAACAGGAAACATCTCGAATAAACAACCTAACCTTGCACCTAAAGCAGTTAGAGAAAGAAGAACAAAAACATCCCAAAGTTAGCAGAAGGAAAGAAATCATAAAAATCAGATCAGAAATAAATGAAAAAGAAATGAAGGAAACGATAGCAAAGATCAATAAAACTAAAAGCTGGTTCTTTGAGAAGATAAACAAAATTGATAAACCATTAGCCAGACTCATCAAGAAAAAAAGGGAGAAGACTCAAATCAATAGAATTAGAAATGAAAAAGGAGAAGTAACAACTGACACTACAGAAATAAAAAAGATCATGAGAGATTACTATAAGCAACTCTATGCCAATAAAATGGACAACCTGGAAGAAATGGACAAATTCTTAGAAATGCACAACCTGCCGAGACTGAATCAGGAAGAAATAGAAAATATGAACAGACCAATCACAAGCACTGAAATTGAAACTGTGATAAAAAATCTTCCAACAAACAAAAGCCCAGGACCAGATGGCTTCACAGGCGAATTCTATCAAGCATTTAGAGAAGAGCTAACACCTGTCCTTCTGAAACTCTTCCAAAATATAGCAGAGGGAGGAACACTCCCAAACTCATTCTACGAGGCCACCATCACCTTGATACCAAAACCAGACAAGGATGTCACAAAGAAAGAAAACTACAGGCCAATATCACTGATGAACATAGATGCAAAAATCCTCAACAAAATCCTAGCAAACAGAATCCAACAGCACATTAAAAGGATCATACACCATGATCAAGTGGGGTTTATTCCAGGAATGCAAGGATTCTTCAATATACGCAAATCAATCAACGTGATACACCATATTAACAAATTGAAGGAGAAAAACCATATGATCATCTCAATAGATGCAGAGAAAGCTTTCGACAAAATTCAACACCCATTTATGATAAAAACCCTGCAGAAAGTAGGCATAGAGGGAACTTTCCTCAACATAATAAAGGCCATATATGACAAACCCACAGCCAGCATCGTCCTCAATGGTGAAAAACTGAAACCATTTCCACTAAGATCAGGAACTAGACAAGGTTGCCCACTTTCACCACTCTTATTCAACCTAGTTTTGGAAGTTTTAGCCACAGCAATCAGAGAAGAAAAGGAAATAAAAGGAATCCAAATTGGAAAAGAAGAAGTAAAGCTGTCACTGTTTGCAGATGACATGATACTATACATAGAGAATCCTAAAGATGCTACCAGAAAACTACTAGAGCTAATCAATGAATTTGGTAAAGTTGCAGGATACAAAATTAATGCACAGAAATCTCTGGCATTCCTATATACTGATGATGAAAAATCTGAAAGAGAAATCAAGGAAACACTCCCATTTACCATTGCAACAAAAAGAATAAAATATCTAGGAATAAACCTACCTAAGGAGACAAAACACCTGTATGCAGAAAATTATAAGACACTGATGAAAGAAATTAAAGATGATACAAATAGATGGAGAGATGTACCATGTTCTTGGATTGGAAGAATCAACATTGTGAAAATGACTCTACTACCCAAAGCAATCTACAGGTTCAATGCAATCCCTATCAAACTACCACTGGCATTTTTCACAGAACTAGAACAAAACATTTCACAATTTGTATGGAAACACAAAAGACCCCGAATAGCCAAAGCAATCTTGAGAACGAAAAATGGAGCTGGAGGAATCAGGCTCCCTGACTTCAGACTATACTACAAAGCTACAGTAATCAAGACAGTATGGTACTGGCACAAAAACAGAAAGATAGATCAATGGAACAGGATAGAAAGCCCAGAGTTAAACCCACGGACATATGGTCACCTTATCTTTGATAAAGGAGGCAGGAATGTACAGTGGAGAAAGGACAGTCTCTTCAATAAGTGGTGCTGGGAAAACTGGATAGGGACATGTAAAAGTATGAGATTAGATCATTCCCTAACACCATACACAAAAATAAGCTCAAAATGGATTAAAGACCTAAAAGTAAGGCCAGACACTATCAAACTCTTAGAGGAAAACATAGGCAGAACACTCTATGACATAAATCACAGCAAGATCCTTTTTGACCCACCTCCTAGAGAAATGGAAATAAAGACAAAAATAAACACATGGGACCTAATGAAACTTAAAAGCTTTTGCACAGCAAAGGAAACCATAAACAAGACCAAAAGACAACCCTCAGAATGGGAGAAAATATTTGCAAATGAAGCAACTGACAAAGGATTAATCTCCAAAATTTATAAGCAGCTCATGCAGCTCAATAACAAAAAAACAAACAACCCAATCCAAAAATGGGCAGAAGACCTAAATAGACATTTCTCCACAGAAGATATACAGACTGCCAACAAACACATGAAAGGATGCTCAACATCTTTACTCATTAGAGAAATGCAAATCAAAACTACAATGAGATATCATCTCACACCAGTCAGAATGGCCATCATCAAAAAATCTAGAAACAATAAATGCTGGAGAGGGTGTGGAAAAAAGGGAACACTCTTGCACTGCTGGTGGGAATGTGAATTGGTACAGCCGCTATGGAGAACGGTATGGTGGTTCCTTAAAAAACTACAAATAGAACTACCATATGACCCAGCAATCCCACTACTGGGCATATACCCTGAGAAAACCATAATTCAAAAAGAGACATGTACCAAAATGTTCATAGCAGCCCTATTTACAATAGCCCGGAGATGGAAACAACCTAAGTGTCCATCATCGGATGAATGGATAAAGAAGATGTGGCACATATATACAATGGAATATTACTCAGCCATAAAAAGAAATGAAATTGAGCTATTTGTAATGAGGTGGATAGACCTAGAGTCTGTCATACAGAGTGAAGTAAGTCAGAAAGAGAAAGACAAATACTGTATGCTAACACATATATATGGAATTTAAGAAAAAAAAATGTCATGAAGAACATAGGGGTAAGACAGGAATAAAGACACAGACCTACTAGAGAATGGACTTGAGGATATGGGGAGGGGGAAGGGTAAGCTGTGACAAAGCGAAAGAGCGGCATGGACATATATACACTACCAAACGTGAGGTAAATAGCTAGTGGGAAGCAGCCGCATAGCACAGGGAGATCAGCTTGGTACTTTGTGACCGCCTGGAGGGGTGGGATAGGGAGGGTGGGAGGGAGACGCAAAAGGGAGGGGGTATGGAAACATATGTATATGTATAACTGATTAAATTTGTTATAAAGCAAAAAAATAAAATAAAATAAAATTAAAAAAAAAATTTGTCTCAGGCACTTTTAATAACTAATAATAGCTTTTTTTCCATAGATTTAGTTTAATTCAGGAAGGATTTAATCAACAAATAGTTTATTTTCAAGACGAAATGCTCTTGAGGATGGATGCTTCTGTGCCCAGGATGAAGATGCTCTTTGATTTTGCCTCGTGTGATTGAAAGAACACAGCTTGAAATGTTTTTTCCCCACTTTTGTATGCATTTGGGCTAAGTTCCTTTCAGGAGCAATTCCGGTCATGCCTTTAAGCCTGGAATCCGGTAAAAGGACCGCTGAAGATTGCACCATGATTTCAGCTTATTGTATATCTTCCAAGCTGTCATGCTTGTCATTCCTGGAGTCCTGAGGTTCCTAACTGGTCTGCCTTCTCTCCACGGTTCAGAGTCCTTCTATGCTTGTCTTGTATATAACGTCCAAGTTTTCCCGTTGTACTTAGTGGGAGGAATAGGCAAAAACTCATTCTCCATCTTCCTGACCCACCTCTCTGTCTACCTGGGAAGCTCTGCTGGTCTCTGTACAGTCAGTGGCCTCAGTGTCTTCCTCATCTTCACGGGGCAAGTCCCAGCTCGGCACTCTTAGGGGAAAGGAGCCTATCTCTTCCAGCACCAAAGAGCTCAGAAGAATAACTAGCATTTAAAATGCTTAAGCAAATATTTGGGGAAAGTGAGAAGTATAATTTTCATCTCTTCATGGTTACTTCACAAGTGTTATAGTAAGTCACAGGAAGTAAAAAGATAAATCATTCTAAAAAGTCAAAGTAGCATGCTTTGTAGCAAAAGATCTGATTCATTTTAAGTGAACAAGCACAAACTAACCACTATAATTTCTGCAGCAAACCAAATCGCATGCCCAGATTTACAAGCAGAACTTTCCAGTTTTCTCATATGTGCCATACTTTGATTATGAATATTCAAGACAGAGGCAGAATGGTCCCATGATGGGTTCTTGTCAAACTGAAAAGGCATAGGAATAGATGAGATGAAAGAAAGCAAAGAGGGGCCTCATGGATAAAGTTAATGCCTAAATTGAAATCACGTAGTATTAATCCCAACTCATCCCCTATTTATTTAAAATGTCATTATGAATATAATAATTTTTAAAACAGCTTATGATTTTATTTCTTAGGGTATAATCATATAAACTGTATATGAAAACACATCATACAAAGTTAAGCACAACATGGAGGTTTGTCATCTTCATGAGACAAGCAGGCAGTCATTATGTCTTAATCTACTCATCAGTAGACAGAAAACAAAGTAGCTGCTCATGGAGATTAATCTGTTAAATAAAGTCATAAAAAATATCACTCTGAGAAACTATGTGGCTCATCCTTTCAACCTTTATACACTGTTAAATACTACATTGTCTTTGGCAGTGTTTACTCCCAATGTACTTGTGTATATGTTCGCCATTAAATCACTAATTGCAAATCCCTGAGCTCAAGAAAGGCTCTTGATAAATCATGTACAACGACTTTTAAGCAAACTATACCTCAAGTCTGGATGACTATGAACTTGCTTATTTTTAAATATTTCTACAGAAGCACATTCCATCAAGAGAACTGAGATAGGGTTGCCAGATTTAACACATAAAAATGCAGGACACCACTGAAGTTTGGATTTAAGATAAACAAATACTTTTAAAAACAAATACATTTTTTAGTATAAATATGTCCTGTGCAATTTGGGGGGGAGCATACTGATGCTTAAAAAGTATTCATTGTTGGGCTTCCCTGGTGGCGCAGTGGTTAAGAATCCACCTGCCAAGGCAGGGGACATGAGTTCCAGCCTTGGTCCGGGAAGATCCCACATGCTGCAGAGCAACTAAGCCTGTGTGCCACAACTACTGAGCCTGCACTCTAGAGCCCGCGTGCCTCAACTACTGAAGCCCACGTACCTAGAGCCTGTGCTCCGCAACAAGAGAAGTCGCCGCAGTGAGAAGCCCACATACTGCAACGAAGAGTAGCCCCACTCGCTGCAACTAGAGAAAGCCCGTGGGCAGCAACAAAGACCCAACTCAGCCATAAATAAATAAATAAATAAATTAATTAATTAATTAAAAAGTATTCATTGTAATCTGAAATTCCAATTTAAGTGGGTGCCCAGTATTTTATCTGGCAACACTAGAACTAAAACCCAGCCAAGGATAACTTCTGTCAGATGAGTCAATTTCTCTGCTATAGATTGCCACATCTAAGATCATTTCATCCAAGAGAGAGAGTGGTCATAAGTTGACAACTGCAGGTTAATTAAGAACTAATTATTGGTCAAGCTGTCAAAAGTCAATACTTCTATCTCTAGTGTAACAGCCAATTCAATCAATATAGATTTTTTAAAGGATTTTAAACAAATATTTTTATAATTCTTTTCTCTAACAACCTAGAAACACAATGGTAAGAGGGCCAACAAACACATGAAAAGATGCTCAACATCACTAATTTTCAGAGAAATGCAAATCAAGACTACAATGAGGTATCACCTCACACCAGTTAGAATGGGCATCATCAGAAAATCTACAAACAACAAATGCTGGAGAGGGTGTGGAGAAAAGGGAACCCTCTTACACTGTTGGTGGGAATGTAAATTGATACAGCCACTCTGGAGAACAGTATAGAGATTCCTCAAAAAACTAAAAATAGAACTACCATATGACCCAGCAATCCCACTCCTGGGCATATACCCAAATAAAACCATAATTCAAAAAGATACATGCACCCCAATGTTCATTGCAACACTATTTACAATAGCCAAGACATGGAAGCAACCTAAATGTCCATCAACAAATCAATGGATAAAGAAGATGTAGTACATATATACAATGGAATATTACTCAGCCATAAAAAGGAACTTAGCACTTGGGTCATTTGTAGAGATGTGGATGGACCTAGAGAGTGTCATACAGAGTGAAGTAAGTCAGAAAGAGAAAAACAAATACTGTATATTAACGCATGTATGTGGAATCTAGAAAAAACGGTATAGATGATCCTATTTGCAAAGAAGAAATAGAGACACAGACATAGAGAAAAAATGTACGGATACCAAGGTGTAAAGGGGGACGTGGGAGGAATTGGGAGATTGGGATTGACATATATACACTATAGATACTATGTATAAAATAGATAACTAATGAGAACATACTGTATAGCACTTAATGCACTGTGGTGACTTAAATGGGAAGGAAATCAAAAAAGAGGGGATATATGTATATGTATAGCTGATTCATCTTGCTGTACAGTAGAAACTAATACAACATTGTAAAGCAACTATATTCCAATAAAACTTAATTTAAAAAAATAAATAAGCAGTAAAAAATAAAAAATAAAAAAAACACAATGGTGCTCATTTCATTTTCCTTATGAGATTATCTCTAATGGACAACATAAACTTTTGTTAAGTTAAAGATATAAATTTGAACTTTATGAAATCAACATAAAAGGTAAGGGAGTGTGTTTTTAAAGATCAATAATTTGTTTGTATGTTTTAAATTTAATTAGAAGTGAATTTACCATCCTGCCCCCCAAACCCATTCTTCTCTAGTATTTTGCTTCTCCCTGAATAATAGCATGGCTCTGTCTGATGGCCAAGTCAAAAATATGAGTCATTCTCAATCCCTTTCACACAACCCACATATTTTTAAAAGAATATTTATTGAGTATTTACTATATTTACCAATGTTACCATATTAAATATTTACCATACCACTGTAATAAATTTTAACCTGCACTCTCTTGACCATCACAACAACCCAGCGAGATAGGAACTATCAAGACTCACTCTACAGATAAGAAACTGAAGCATAAAGAGGATGAATGGCTTGTCCAAGTTCAAATAGCTGAGAAGTAAGAGAGACAGGACTAAAATCTAGGTCACTATTAATCACTATGTTAACTCCACATATCCAATTGGTCACCAAGTTCTGTCAATTCTACTTCCTGAATATCTTTCAAATCCTTTCTCTTCACCCCACCCCACCTTAGTTTAGGCCCTCAATGGTCCTCTTAGTTGGTCTACAATTTTGGGTTCTTTGTTAGTTTCATAGGGCTGCCATAAAAATCTACCACAAGTGGGGTGCCTTAAATAACAGAAATTTATTGTCTCAGTTCTGGAGGGGAAACGTCAAAAATTAATGTGTCAGCAGAGCTGGTTCCTCCTGAGGGCTATGAGGGAACAGGCTGTTCCAGGTCTCTCTCCTTGACTTGTAGGTAGCCGTCCTCTCCCTGTGTCTCTTCATGTCATCTTCCCTCTGGGAACGTCTGTTTCTGTGTCCAAATTTCCCTTTTTTTATAAGGACACCAGTCGGGTTAGGGAACCACTTGACTGCAGTATGACCTCACCATAACTTAACTAATTACATCTGCAATGACCCTATTTCCAAACAAGGTCACAATCTGAGAGGCTAGGGGTTAGAAAATCAACTATCTTTTTTGAAAGAGGACACAGTTCAATGCATAATAGATCCCTTTTAATCTGCTCTCTACTACCACCAAAGTGCTTTTGCTAAAATTCAAATCTCATCTTGTCATTTCCGTGTTTCCGTATTTTCAAAGACAAGACACAGCCTCCAGGATAAAAGGTTAAATTTGCAGGTGGGGAGATAACAGAATTCTTTACAATCCATCCTGTGCTTACCATTCCAGCTTTATTTCTAGCTTCTTTCCACTCTCTTTGTTCAGCTCTTGAACTTTAAAGTTCCAGATAGACAATAAACCTGGTCACTGGACTGTGACCTTCTTGAGGGCAGACATGGTGTATTAATCATCTTTTTAGATACAGCACCTGGCATAGAGCCCTTGGCAAGGCACTGAGGACTATGTGTCTACAATACATGTGTATGTGACTCTCACTGCACCATAGAAAAATGGACCATTCAGCCCAGGGGGAGAAAAAGGACCTCTTTGAGCCTAATGTGTACTAAAGCAGCTAATGGCAGAGAAAAGCATGGCAAAAAATGTTTGTGAAATACATGTTGTAAAGTACACGTTGTTAAGGTGGAAGGGTAGCTATCTGTTCACAGTGAAGTCCACATAATATTTATAAAGGTTAAACATCCAAGTTGTCAAGGCAACTTGAGTCACAATTTCAGACAAAATTATAATAAAATTTTATCTTTTTAATATAATCATAAAACTTTTTGGCAGCCACTGAGAACATTGAGCATAAATCCAGTTGAAACAAACTTGATAGGCAGTGTGTCATTTTTTGGCTCTATCCGTTTGGTGTTGTCAAATGATCATATTTTACTAGAAATAACTAAATAGCTCACGTTTAGTTTGTTCCACAATACCGCAGGTTTTTAGGAAGGTATTATATCATAAAATTGGGAAATTCCTATTTTGTGAACTTCTATATGGCAATCCCACTTGACAAAACATAAATATGACCTATTCAATCCATTAATTTAATAAGTGACATTTAATTTGAAACACCTAAGTAATTCTTTAGGAATCCATATCTGCACCAGGGATGACTATAATTTGTCCTGCTTGGGTCAAGTGCACATCCCTGAACCAATCACTGTATCCAGGGCAATGAGTTTGTGAATGACAGCTTCACTGGAAGGCCAAAGGAGGGGAAGACAGGCAGACAAAACATGAAGGAAAGACAGTGGGGCAGAGTAGAAGAAACACAGATTGGAGAACCAGAGGCTCTACAATCATCTGTGTAGACTCCACTCCTCCCTCACAAAATTAAAAGTGGGTCCAGTTCCAATTCTCTCTGATCCAATATGAAACAACTTTGCAGCAACCTGCTTATCTAAATGAAAAAGATTCTACTTTCTTTATGGAGGTGAACAGTGTTTGGCTGGAACAGAAAGTCTGTGTGACTCCTCCCAAATACACAGGACTTCAGTGCCTTCAGAAGAAAAATTGGGAGAATTTTCTCAAAGTCAGAGTGGGTGAGGCTTTAGCATCTCTTAAATCACAACACCAAGAATCAGCTGACTTTCTGCTCCCGATGACTACTGACAAGGTGAAATTTGATTCTTGTCCAAATATCTGCTGAAATACCTGCCAGATAAAATCCAGACCCTTTAGCAACTTTCAGTTAAAACCTTGACTGTGCCTCTAGCTTCATCTCCTCTATCCCATCAATGAGCCCTGATCTACAGGCATACAGTGTCTATGAATCACCAAGTACTTTCATGCCTTAGTTTACATTAGTAATATTGGTAATATTTATTAAGCACCTATTATGTGCCAGGCACTATTCAGGTGCAGGAGATATAGCAGTGAACAAGATAAATCCCTGCCCTCATGGAACTTACATTCCAATGTATGTGTTGGGGACTGGGTGGGGAGGTGGGGTTGGTAATCATTATGTAATTAAATAAAGAAAGATCCTGGCTGGGGTAAGAGGTAACTTTAGAAAGGGTGGTCAGGGGGTGACCTGACTGACCTGAATGAAGGGAAGGAACCCTCTATGAGAAGATCTGTGCTTGGCACCAGGCCAGGGACATCATATACATTATCATGAATCCTCCCAGCAATTCTGCAAGGCGGGCAGTACTATCCCCATTTTATTCTGAGAGGATAAATAACTTGCTCATATTGCACAGCACAAAACTCAAGTTCAAGCCTGTCCAATTCCTCAGCTCCCCTCTTAGTCTTTAAGTCCTTTCATTCTGACTGAAATGCTCTTCCTGACACTCTTCGACAGACCCTCCCTTCAGGTCCATTCAGGGCCCATTTCTTACTGATGAATGTATCCCCCATTCTTGTTCAAGGCCTGGGACATTGAAAATACTTAAGAATTGTTTATTGAACAAATGCTGTTTGGCTACAGAATTAAATGGGGGTGATATGAGTGCTCAAGATACAGCCCTGATGAGAGACGCTGCCACTGGGAATGTGGCAACAGTCAAAGAACATGGGTCCTTCTTCCCCAGCAAAAAAGATCATGGGTCCTTCTCTGGAAATGGGCAGTGACGTTCAGACTGAAGAGATCTTTACCGTGCTTAAAATTATACAAGGGTGGCCACTACTGAAAAGTAAAAATAACTTTTTTCAAATAAAAAATGTTTTTAATTTGCTGTCAAGGTATTTTAAAGTTTTATAAAACTAGCAACTCCAACAGGTTCAAAAGGAATGACATTTTCCTCTTCTGTACCTAGAGTAGAGAAAAATTCCCTGCCTTGAGCATTTTGTTCCTACATATTTCCCCACTGATACAAGATGCTTTGTTTAAAGAACTATTTAACTAGCAAGACCTTTATTTTGCAGATAAATCTCATATTTAAGAAAAGTAGCTTTTAAGTAGTGTTGGAAATTTTTATTTAAAAAAATGGGAGTTGAAATGCATGGCATAGAGGATGTTGTAAAACAGGCAGTGCATCATTACCACCACCCACTCGAAACCATTTTAACTATAATCTCTGTATTTGGGTAGTTCAGCTAATTAACAACCTGGCATTACTGTAAAGATGAGATTGCCATGTTATTAGAAGTGGTTTTTAACAGTCTTTAAGCATTAACCACTCAATTTATTAACAGTTTATTCTACCTTAAGTGAAGGAAATTACATAATTATTGTTAAGTCTAAAAATGAGAAGAAATATATATGTATATTTTCTCATTACCTATAAAGAATGCCAAAATTAAAATCGTGTTTGTAAATACAAGTAAAATTCCTGAAAATGCATATTAATAGTTTGATGTCAATGGGTTTTTTGGGTGTGTAACCATCTTCCTTATACACTTTTGTTCAACTTTTAGCTTGATGTGACCTAATAAAAGTAGTACAGAAGAGGAAAACAAAACATATTTTGGAAGCAGAATAAGCAGTGGTTTAAAATGTGAACCTTAAAATCAGATTGTCTGGGTTCAAATCCTGGCTCTACAACTTACCAGTGCAAAGAACTTAGGTCTTAGTCTCTCTGTGCCTCTTTCCTCAGCTGTAAAATACAGATTTTAATAATAATAATAGGGCTCAACTATGGAGTTGCTGTGAGAATTAATGATTTAATACAATGTAAAGCACCAGAACACTCATGTAAAGCACCAGAACACTCAGCAAATATTGGCTATCATTAATTTGGTCTAGCTCTCCCTGTAATACCCTACTTCCCCAAGATAATACTTTGCAGGATGATTTCCCTACCTTTCCAAGCGTTAGGAGCTTTTTTCCAACTCTAAAAATTTCTCAGACCATCACAGGATGGGAGTTGTATATATTTTTTTTTTTTTTTTTTTTTTTTTTTTTTCTTTTTGCGGTATGCGGGCCTCTCACTGTTGTGGCCTCCCCCGTTGCGGAGCACAGGCTCCGGATGCGCAGGCCCAGCGGCCATGGCTCACGGGCCCAGCCGCCCCGCGGCATATGGGATCCTCCCAGACCGGGGCACGAACCCGTATCCCCTGCATCGGCAGGCGGACTCTCAACCACTGCGCCACCAGGGAGGCCCGGGAGTTGTATATATTTTATCCATTACTTGAGAATGTGCAAAATCTCAAAAAGCTATTCTGAATTTAAACAAATGAGTATTTTTCTCCACCACAAGGCACTCAGGGGTGGCACTGGATGATCTCTTAGCATGAAAGGGTTAAATGGTTTAAGTTGGAGAGAAAGGTCATCATGATAGGGCTTCACAACTTGACATTTACCACCTGCTCCCATCTGAAGATGTTATTTCAACTGGTTATATTTTGATTGATTTTATAGGGAAAGGTTGCTATTATCATATTCCCAAATACGGATTCCTGAAGGCCTCTGGGTATAATAATTTTATTCATTCATTTATTTATTAAACTGTTATTAAAAGCTGACTACATATTGGGCACTATATTTAGAGCCAAGTGAATGACTCTCAAGTGTCAGAAGTCTACTTTTTTTTTCCACAGACAAGGTGAGGAAATGACTACCCAGGGCTCAGGAAAGAAAAGAAAACAGGAAAATGAAAAAGGGTAAAAGAAAAAGACAAACTCAATTCTTCTGATTCTCAATTCAATGATCATCCTAAAACTTGAGACTGTTTCATAGTGTAAGCTCATCCCCCAGGGACAGGGAAGGATATTTGTCCTTGAATGCCAATTCTCAGCATAGCATCTGAAATGAAGCTGGTATTTAATAAATGTTGGGTGAGTGATGTATGTATGTATAGATGGATGAATGAGTGAATGAATGAGTGAAAAGGTGAATATAGATGGATGGATCTACTTCAAAGCTCAGGCCTCTCGGAATGTTAACAAGGATTTCTCAATTTCAATCCTCCCCAATTTTTTCTTCAGATAAAAGAATTTATGTTTTAAAGCCAGTTCTCCTGGGAAATGTAGAAAGATACATAAATTTTCTTCTATGGAAGATTAAAAAGGAAGATACATAGTTGAAAGAAGGGAATGAATAGATAAATGAGATATCACCTCAGGCATTTTACTTAGAGGAATCTTGCTTACCTAGATTGACATTAAAATCTTGTAGCAAGTGTGTCCCCACCAAATCTATGACTGCTTTTTGTTCTCTACCAGCATCTCCTCTACTCATTTTAAAACAATGTAAATTTTCTCTTGATTTAACCTCAGTTAGCCACTCACACCAAATCACAAAAACTACTTTAACCTCACAGATACTCTCACCTAATTTTTGTTTCAAGTAGTCCTAAAAATCACGTCTTTGTGCTCCTGGAAATGATATCGTGTATGTGTGTGTGTACAACTATATGTGTGTGTGTGTGTGTACAACTATATATGTGTGTGTATAAATTATCATAAATAATTTTCTGGCCATACATCACTCCAAGTACCTGAAGATGTGGGACAACCTGTTCTTTTTTTCAATGAACACTATGCTTCTATCCTCTTTAGGACTTAAGTCTGTCTTTGTCCAGGATGCAGGGACACCAAACGGAGAACTGACATCCACCAAGTAAATGGGGGACGAGGGGTAGGCTTGGAGTCAGAGTGTCCCAGTAGAGATTCAAAACGCCATTGGGAAAGCAATTATACTCTAATAAAGATGTTTTTTTTTTTTTTTAAAAAAAAAGGCCATTGGGACTGGGAATTATGAGTGAAGAGTCCTAGTAGTCACATTCAGGAAGACATTTAGGAAAACTTTTAAGCAGTCAAGTGATGGCATTTGATTTACTTCTTTACAAGATCATTTTGTATGCTGTATGGAATGGTGATTAGAGGGCACAAAAAGCAGAAGGAGACCATAATATGTAACTTAGGACAAAATTGAAAGAAATTTAAATTACATATTTTTTCCCATTAAACTTCAACAATTATTAAACCATTTTAATCTAATTCCAGCTTTCCATTTTACTTTGAGGTAAAAGCCTTAAACATCTCACACTTTGTATTCCAGCATCAAATAACCACAGACCCAGGCATGTCCACATCTTTCTTTCTTTTTTTTTTTTTTTGTCCAAGTGTTTTTGTCCAAGTGTTTCACGGTCTTGGAGAGTCTTGACATCTATAGCCGTTAAAACTCTCTTAATAGGCATCAGAGAGAAAACATCAGTTTGTCAACTTACTCCTCTACTGAGTTTGAGCTCATTGTATCTTCCTGTTTCAAAGCATAACTACCTGCTATAGACTGAATGTTTTTCTTTTAATTGGAGTCTAGTTGATTTACAATGTTATGTTAGTTTCAGATGTACAGCAAAGTGAATCAGATATATATATATTATATATATATTATATATATATATTATATATAATATATTTTATATATATATATATATATATATATATATATATATATATATATATATATATATCCTCTCTTTTTTAGATTCTTTTCCCATGTAGGCCATTACAGAGTATTGAGTAGACTGAATGTTTGTGTCCCTCCAAAATTCATTTGTTAAAAATCCTAACCCCCAATGTGATGGTATTAGGAAGTAGGGCCGTTGGGGGTGATGAGATCCTAAGGGTGGAGCCCTCATCAATGGGATTAGTGCCATTTAAAGAGACCCCAGAGAGCTCTCTGCCACCTTCTGCATGTGAGGACACAGTGAGAAGATGACTGCCTATGAACAAGGAAGCAGGGCCTCACCAGACATCAAATCTGCCAGCACCTTGATCTTGTACTTCCCAGCCTCCAGAACTACAAGAAATAGATTTCTATTGTTTATAAGCCACCCAGTCTATGGTACTCTGTTATAGCAGCCTGATCAGACTAAGACATTACTCTCATAGAGCTTTGCTGCTTCATGTTTTTTGTCCTCCAGCAGTCTGTAACTATACCATCAGCCCCCTATCCCCTCCCTGCAAGACCCCTATGGTGGGAATCCCACACTTTGCCCAGCACACCACCTCCCCTCAGTCCACGCATCCTCCAGTCTGCTCCATCCCTCAGCATTTCTCTTCAATGGTGCTGCAAGAACCTCCTGACATGTCTAATACACTCTGTGAGAGACAGCTGGATAACTATTCAAACACTGAAAAAAAACACCTTGTTGAACTGAAAAGAAATCACTTTCAGCAGTGAATTCTCCATTGCCAAGTGTGCCATGTCTCAACGTCATGAATCACGAGACTTCAAATGCTTTTTTAAAATGTAAATCTATGACACATTTTAATGTAAAGAAAAAGCATATTTTAAAAGTATATAAAATCACGTGGATTAAGTAAAGGAATATATTTAAAAGAAAGAATACAATGTTAACTGCAGTTATTTCTGTTTGCTGGGACCATGATTTCTCTCTCTATATATATATACTCCCTCTATTTTCCAAGTTTTCTATGATGAGCATATATTACCTTTGACACCATAAATAATTATCTTTTAAAAAGTAAATTTGATATTTTATATAAACTTTTAAATTAATATTTATGATTTCTAATATATTGTATGTTCTTGTATATTTTATTTTAAACTGCAAACTCTTGTGGGTGTACACATGCATACTTGAACATAATTTTATTTCTATCATGAGCATGAAATAATTCATTACTAGGAAAATGAGAAAATAAAATCCAAGTAACTAGTGATTCCTTAAAATAGATTCTTACTCACTTAAGACAGATTCTTAGTTTTCCTTATAACCTTAGGGATAAGTTTGTCAGACTCCTCTTTCTAGTTTCAAAAACAAACAGACAAAAAAATTGCCTTTCTACTATACACCTACATAAATGCCTCTTGTACATTACCTCATCTCATTTAAATTTTTCTCTTAATATTCATAATAACCATGGAGTAAGGCATTTTCCTGTGGTAGTTAAGAGCCATTAAGAATCAAAACTTCTTTGAACTCCCATTTCTACTACTTACTAGCTACATGGTCTCAGGCAAACAACTTAAGCCTCAGTTCTTTCCTCCAAAAAATGGTGATAAAATAATAGTACCTATCCCATTGGGTTATTGAAAGATAAAGTGAGATATGCCTTAAAGCACTTGGTACAGTCCCTAGCACATAATAACCACTTGATACATTTTTGCTGTTATTTGCTATTATCACCATCTTAGAAATGAGAAAACTGAGGTTTAGGAAAGTGAGTCACAGTTTCAATCCAGGATTCTCTGACTTCAAATCCACTGTAAACTCTTAATCACATTACAGTTATAGAAGATACAGTCTAAATGCCTCAAAGGTCTCAAATGAAAATGTTCTAACATGTTGCAAACTGAACTTAGAGGTAGTTCTTAGTCTTTTGAGGTTCTTTTACTATTTTTACTACACTTTCTTAAAATGTGATATGCTATGAGATTATAATGCTCAGAGTTTGTAGTTATTGAGTTTTCTCTTTTTCTAGAAGAGCTTTTGGTTTTGTTAAGAATATTGCCTTAAATGTACAGATATATGGTTCTGCTTAATAAGAAAAATCAGGGAAACAGCATTAAGGATCCTGGGTTCATCACTCTGAACAACAGCCAGTCACTCCACAGGACTGTAGCCAAACACCTTAGACACCTTGAGGCTGGCTCTAGCCTAAAAGCCCACAAAATATAGGAAAAGGGGTGTTGTTATTTTTTGTGTGACTTCCCAATGATAGTTTCATTATTCTCCTAAATAACTCCCACAGCTACTTTTGCTGTGGGAGTGTAGAGGTTAAGAATAAAGGCTTTTGGACTTGGAAGGACCGAAATCCAGGCCCCTTCTCCATCCTTTCTGGCTGCAGGATCCTGTGCACATTAAGTGCTTTGCATCTGTTCCTGTGGCAGTGTAATGGGGATGACAGTACCCGCCTCCTTGGAAAGAGGAGTAAGGAGAAATCTACTAGGAGAACGTGTGTGACGTACTTACCACGTCCAGGTAGAGAGGCAGGACTCAATCAAGCCCAGCAGTATTATTAAAAAGAAAACATGTTTTCAGATGCAAAAAAAAAAAACCCAACTTCTTATTTTCGGCGACATGTTCTAAAGGAAAGAAGTGAGTAAAGAGATGTGGATCCTATTTTGGGCTCAAGAACTCTAGTCACAGGAACCAGCAATTTCCCTGAGAGTTTGTGAGTTGATTGTAATATGAACAAAGTAATATTTTCACTTACCTGCCAGGATGCATGTAATATGACTTTGTCCTCCTAAGAATGAACTGTATAAAACATAATTTTTTCAATCATGTGGACATTTTTTATTGGACGTGGGATGAGGAGAGTACACCAAACCACTTTCTGTTGTGCATTCCTCTTTAAACTCTATATGCACATGTCAAATTGTCAACAGCCAAATCTAGTCTACAGATGCAGAGCAAACTCTGCTTTAGAAGCTACAAAAGCTATGTAGAGATGCTCGCAGCCACCAGGAAACAGAAAAACTTTGAAATCAGCAAAAATAACTCCTGAAAAATTCCTCCTGCTAGTACCTTATAACTCTGCTTCCCTTTCGCTGTGCTGTGCATACTAAAAAGAAAGTGGGGAAGAGAAATAATGGATTGTCTGGATTTGCTTTTGAGGAATTACTCAGAAATGGTTTTTCTGGGGCCTAATGAGATGTTCTTTGCAGGCTGAATAATATGAATTCAATTCTAACCCAACTATTGAAGCATAATTCAAGGAACCAATAATATTACTACTATTATTCCCTTTCTCATACTTATCCCAGACTAGTGATAAGTGTTTTTGCTGAATACTTTTAAAGTGCTTCCTTCCTGATGAAAATTTAGTTTCAGTAACAAAGCTTATACAGCAACCTTAAAAATCAGAAATTACTAATCATACTGTTAGAGAAGATCCCCAAAAGGCTTCAGAATTAAAATATTATGCTTTAATTTAACTTTTCAAGATTTCAAGATTCTCTCCCACAAAATGGTAAACATTCCACCCCTCAGAATGGGTGCTGTTGGTCACTTCATCATTTCATAGTACACACTGTGCTGTTTCTGTTCATTCAGCTGAGTAGTATTTCTAAATCGTAAATGCATAAACAGGAAGAGAAAATAATACTAGGAGACTGATATTAACAACAACAAGAAAATACAAAATAGTAACTGAGAAGTCTGAACATAACCTGCTCCTTTCTCAAGGAACCACTGGCAGCAAGCTGTATGAACTGTGTATTTGTCATTTTATATTTGCCTACAGTGACACCTGCTGGAAAACCCTGTTGAAGCTATAAATGAAAATAAATTTTAAAATAAAATAAAAACCAAGCTTTGAAAACATCAGCCATGTGTTTTTTTTTCTTTTACTAAAAACACATTGCTTACACTTCAATTGAATTTCTGATTCTGCTTTTGAACTTTTTTTTGTGCACACTGAGAAACAAAGATTCAATTCCACTTGATGAAATAATTATTTTACTGGTATGAGAGAGATGGAATTAACTCTTACATGATGCAAACTATTTTAAAATGGAGGCATTTATAAACAGTTTAGTTGCATTATTTTGCTTCCTTTTGAAATATTGCTTTAAAAATTTACATATCAACTGAAAAGTGATGATAAGCAATTTATAAAGTCTTGCTTAAGACTCAGTATCAGATATTTAATACTGTGAAAATATTTAATAGCTAGCACTTTCCTCAGCAGCACTAACGCACAAAACCATGTTGTGTTTGGGGTTTTCAGGTTGCTTTTTAGTATGCACTAGGTGCCAGCCACACTATGCATTAAGCCACCAATTCAGATTTTATGCACGTTACCTTTGATTTCAAGAGACTTTACATAATAAGGGATCCCATCTCCAATGACACAAAGAAGGATGTGCACACCTAAGTCCCATCGCCATTAATAAAATTCACCCACAAAAATTCTGGCTCATTAAGAAGGTGCAAGCATTTACATGGAAATGGATCTTTCATAAAGTCAACCTTAGCCCAGGATGTTGACTTTGCTGATGGAACACATCTGCAAAGCAAGATCTCAATCCTTGGGTTCAGTCACTTCACTCTTTCCACAGTCATTTCAGTATGGTCTATGTGCTACTGGTGGCAATTTCTTCCATTAATTATTTTTTTTTCAAAATATAAAAGCTATCATCAAAGTCAGAGCTCCTTTTTAATGCATCTATGTGGGGGCTTTTTGTAAAGTAAACTTCTGTAAAAACTGGTTCCAGTTCATTTTTTAACTATACCTCCATTTCCATAAGAACTCCCTCTAGCATTAGATAGAGATTTTGTACTTCAAAACAAAGGTTCTGATAGCTTCATGCCAACCACAAAGCTGGTTCTCTATTTTACCATATCTGTTCTTTTTTTATTTTTTTTATCCTTTAGCTCTTTAATTATGAAATGCCTTTAAAATGCAGATACAGCCATGCTGTGTGATTTGGAGAATCATCAACTCACTTCTTTTCTCCCTTTTACTTTCTAAGGGTTTCTTTTTCTTTTAAATCATTTATTTTATACAGCAGGTTCTTATTAGTTATCCATTTTATACATATTAGTGTATATATGTCAATCCCAATCTCCCAATTCATCCAACCACCATCGCCCCCGCCCCCGCCACTTTGCCCCCGTGGTGTCCATACGTTTGTTCTCTACATCTGTGTCTCTATTTCTGCCTTGCAAACCAGCTCACCTGTACCATTTTTCTAGTTTCCACATATATGCGTTAATATACAGTATTTGTTTTTCTCTTTCTGACTTACTTCACTCTGTATGACAGTCTCTAGGTCCATCCATGTCTCTACAAATGACCCAATTTCATTCCTTCTTATGGCTGAGTAATATTCCATTGTATGTATGTACCCCATCTTCTTTATCCATTCATATGTCAATGGGCATTTAGGTTGCTTCCATGACCTGCCTATCAGAAACAGTGCTGCAATGAACATTGGGGTGCATGCAACTTTTTGAATTATGGTTTTCTCTGGATATATGCCCAGTAGTGGGATTGCTGTATCATATGGTAATTCTATTTTTGGTTTTTTAAGGAACCTGCATACTGTTCTCCATAGTGGCTGTATCAATCCACATTCCCACCAACAGTGCAAGAGGGTTCCCTTTTCTCCACACCCTCTCCAGCATTTGTTGTTTGTGGATTTTCTGATGATGCCCATTCTAACTGGTGTGAGGTGATACCTCATTGTAGTTTTGATTTGCATTTCTCTAATAATTAGTGATGGTGAGCAGCTTTTCATGCGCTTCTTGGCCACCTGTATGTCTTCTTTGGAGAAATGTCTATTTAGGTCTTCTGCCCATTTTTTGATTGGGTTGTTTTTTCTTTAATATTGAGCTGCATGAGCTGTTTCTATATTTTGGAGATTAATCCTTTGTCCGTTGATTCATTTGCAAATATTTTCTTCCATGCTGAGGGTTGTCTTCTCGTCTTGTTTATGGTATCCTTTGCTGTGCAAAAGCTTTGAAGTTTCATTAGGTCCCATTTGATTTTTTTTTTGTTTTTATTTCCATTACTCTAGGAGGTGGGTCAAAAAATATCTTGATGTGATTTATGTCATAGAGTGTTCTGCCTATGTTTTCCTCTAAGGGTTTTATAGTGTCTGGTCTTACATTTAGGTCTTTAATTCATTTTGAGTTTCTTTTTGTGTATGGTGTTAGGCAGTGTTCTAATTACATTCTTTTACATGTAGCTGTACAGTTTTCCCAGCACCCCTTATTGAAGAGATTGTCTTTCCTCCATTCTATATCCTTGCCTCCTTTGTCATAGATTAGTTGACCATAGGTGTGTGGGTTAATCTCTGGGCTTTCTATCCTGTTCCACTGATTGTTTCCTTAATTTCTCTTTTTGAACTTTCATTATTAGTGTATAAGACTGCAAGAGATTTCTGTGAATTAATTTTGTATCCTGCAAATTTACCAAATTCATTGATTAGTTCTAGTAGTTTTCGGTGGCATCTTTAGGATTAACTATGTATAGTATCATGTCACCTGCAAACAGTGACAGTTTTATTTCTTCTTTTCCAATTTGTATTCCTTTTATTTCTTTTTATTCTCTGATTGTTGTGGCTAGGACTTCCAAAACTATGTTGAATAATAGTGGCAAGAGTGGACATCCTTGTCTTGTCCCTGATCTTAGAGAAAATGCTTTCAATTTTTCACCATTGAGAATGATGTTTGCTGTGGATTTGTCGTATATGGCCTTCATTATGTTGAGGTAGGTTTCCTCTATGCCCACTTTCTGCAGAGTTTCTATCATAAATGGGTGTTGAATTTTGTCGAAAGCTTTTTCTGCATCTACTGAGATGATCATGTGGTATTTATTCTTCAGTTTGTTAATATGGTGTATCATATTGATTGATTTGTGTATATTGAAGAATCCTTGCATCCCTGGGATAAATCCCACTTGATCATGGTGTATGATCCTTTTCATGTGTGGTTGGATTCTGCTTGCTGGTATTTTGTTGAGGATTTTTGCATCTATATTCATCAGTGATACTGCTCTATAATTTTCTTTTTTTGTAGTATCTTCATCTGGTTTTGGTATCAGGGTGATGGTGGCCTTATAGAATGAGTTTGGGAGTGTTCTTTCCTCTGCAATTTTTTGGAAGAGTTTGAGAAGAATGGGTGTTAGCTCTTCTCTCAATGTTTGATAGAATTCACCTGTGAAGCCATCTGGTCCTGGACTTTTGTTTGTTGGAAGATTTTTAATCACAGTATCAATTTCATTACTTGTGATTGGTCTGTAATATTTTCTATTTCTTCCTGGTTCAGTCTTGGAAGGTTATACCTTTCTAAGAATTTGTCCATATCTTCCAGGTTGTCCATTTTGTTGGCACAGGTTACTTGTAGTCTCTTATGATGTTTTGTATTTCTGCGGTGTCCATCGTAACCTCTCCTTTCTCATTTCTAATTTTATTGATTTGAGTCCTCTACCTCTTTTTCATGATGAGTCTGGCTAAAGATTTATCAATTTTGTTTATCCTCTCAAAGAACCAGCTTTTAGTTTTATTGTTGTTTGCTATCATTTTCTTTGTTTCTTTTTCATTTATTTCTGCTCTGATCTTTACGATTTCTTTCCTTCTACTAACTTTGGGTTTTGTTTTTTCTTCTTTCTCCAGTTCCTTTAGGTGTAAGGTTAGATTGTTTATTTGAGATTTTTCTTGTTTCCTGGGGTAGGATTGTATTGCTACAAACTTCCCTCTTAGAACTGCTTTTGCTGCATCCCACAGGTTTTGGATGATCGTGTTTTCATTGTCATTTTTCTCTAGGTATTTTTTTTTTTTTAAGATGTTGGGGGTAGGAGTTTTTTTTATCAATTAATTTATTTATTTTTGCTGTGTTGCGTCTTCGTTTCTGTGCGAGGGCTTTCTCTAGTTGTGGCAAGCAGGGGCCACTCTTCATCGCGGTGCGCGGGCCTCTCACTATCGCGGCCTCTTGTTGCGGAGCACAGGCTCCAGACGCGCAGGCTCAGTAGTCGTGGCTCACGGGCCTAGTTGCTCCGCGGCATGTGGGATCCTCCCAGACCAGGGCTCGAACCCGTGTCCCCTGCATTAGCAGGCAGATTCTCAACCACTGCGCCACCAGGGAAGCCCCCTCTCTAGGTATTTTTTGATGTCCTCTTTGATTTCTTCAGTGATCTCTTGGTTATTTAGTAACATATTGTTTAGCCTCTATGTGTTTTTTTTTTTACGTTCTTTTTCCCTCTAGTTTATTTCTAATCTCATAGCGTTGTGGTAGGGAAAGATGCTTGATACAATTTTGATTTTCTTAAATTTACTGAGGATTGATTTGTGACCCAAGATGTGATCTATCCTGGAGAATGTTCTGTGTGCACTTGAGAAGAAAGTGTAATCTTCTGTTTTTGTATGGAATGTCCTATAAATATCAATTAACACTATCTGGTCTATTGTGTCATTTAAAACTTCTGTTTCCTTATTAATTTTCTGTCTGCATGATCTGTCTATTGGTGTAAGTGAGGTGTTAAAAGCCCCCACTATTTTGTGTTACTGTTGATTTCCTCTTTTATAGCTGTTAGCATTTGCCTTACGTATAGAGGTGCTCCTATGTTGGGTGCATATATATTTATAATTGTTGTATCTTCTTGGATTGATCCCTTGAGCATTATGTAGTGTCCTTCCTTGTCTCTTGTAACATTCTTTACCTTAAAGTCTATTTTATCTGAAGTGAGTAGGGCTACTACAGCTTTTTTTGATTTCCATTTGCATGGAGTATCTTTTTCTATCCCCTCACTTTCAGTCTGTATGTGTCCTTAGGTCTGAAGTGGGTCTCTTGTAGACAGCATATACATGGATCTTGCTTTTGTATCCATTCAGCAAGCCTGTGTCTTTTGGTTGGAGCATTTAATCTATTCACATTTAAGGTAATTATTGATATGTATGCTCCTATTACCATTTTCTTAATTGCTTTGGGTTTGTTTTTTTTTTTTATAGGTCCTTTTCTTCTCTTGTGTTTCCCACTTAGAGAAGTTCCTTTAGCATTTGTTGTAGAGCTGGTTTGGTGGTGCTGAATTCTCTTAGCTTTTACTTGTCTGTAAAGCTTTTGATTTCTCCATCGAATCTGAATGAGATCCTTGCCGGGTAGAGTAATCTTGGCTGTAGGTTCTTCCCTTTCATCACTTTAAGTATATCATGCCACTCCTTTCTGGCTTGTAGAATTTCTGCTGAGAAATCAGCTTTTAACGTTATGGGAGTTCCCTTGTATGTTATTTGTCATGTTTCCCTTGTTGCTTTCAATAATTTTTCTTTGTCTTTAATTTTTGTCAGTTTGATTACTGTGTGTCTCCTTATGTTTCTCCTTGGGTTTATCCTGTTGGGACTCTCTGCACTTTCTGGACTTTGATGGCTATTTCCTTTCCCATGTTGGGAAGTTTTCAATTATAATCTCTTCAAATATTTTCCCAGGTACTTTCTCTCTCTCTTCTACTTCTGGGACCCCTATAATGTGAATGTTGTTGTGTCTAATGTTGTCCCAGAGGTCTCTTAGGCTGTCTTCATTTCTTTTCATCCTTTTTTCTTTATTCTGTTCCACAGCAGTGAATTCCACCATTCTGTCTTCCAGGTAACTTATCTGTTCTTCTGCCTCAGTTATTCTGCTATTGATTCCTTCTAGTGTATTCTTCATTTCAGTTATTGTATTATTCATTTCTGTATGTCTGTTCTTTAATTCTTCTAGGTGTTTGTTCTTTAATTCTTCTAGGTCTTTGTTAAACATTTCTTGCAACTTCTTGATTTTTGCCTCCACCCTTTTTCGACGTCCTGGATCATCTTCACTATCATTATTCTGAATTCTTTTTTTGGAAGGTTGCCTATCTCCATTTCATCTAGTTGCTTTTCTGGGGTTTTATCTTGTTCCTTCATCTGGTACATAGTCCTCTGCCTTTTCATTTCATCTATAATTCTGTGAATGTGGTTTTTGTTCCACAGGCTGTGCTGAAGGATTGTAGTTCTTCTTGCTTCTGCTATCTGCCCTCTCACCATATCTGTTCTTATGGGAGGAAATGGTATCTTTGGTATCAAAATTCATAGGGAAACAAATTTCCTCTGATATCTTACTTTAACCTCTATATTTATCCATTTTTTTGTTCCTTCAGCATTAAAGATCATGTCTTTATAAACTAGTAAAGATACCAAGGATTTGTGGAGGCAATATAGCCCACCTATCATTCAACATATGACAAAACTTTGGCCAATAGAGGTAGACTAAGGTCACGTATACAAGAAGCACTTGCTGAATTAGCGAGATATTCTAGGTGCTGTACTACAGTTTCTGTAGCTAAGCAAAACCAGTAACCTTCTTTTTATTGCTCCCCCTTGCATCCTGAGGTGGTGACAACAATCTTTAAAAAAAGGCAGAGTTTTTTTTTTTTAATGATAGTTTTTTCCTAAATGTTCACATAAGTTTCATGTACGTACCTTCTAAATAGTTAAGAGTATCTCAAAGATTTTTCTCAATTCCTGGAACTAAACTTTCTGAGCACTACAGTGGATTTCTCTAATGTTTAAAATCCATCCCCAATTAATCCACACACAGGAGATGGGAGACTGAGGTAAGGTATAGAAAAGAGAATCCCTTCAGTTCCAAGAATCAAAAGAGCTATTCAGAGAGACTTAGATTTCTTACCACACAGAGGAGAGAATTCAGAAAATTGGATTCAAGTAAACCCAATTAAGCTGGAGCTCTTGTCGGCATAAGAGTTGTACTTGGCATATAGACTTATATTTACATTTGTTTTAATTCTATATTTCTTCAAATATTTGCTTTTATAAATTGTAGCTTGGATACTAAGTTTGATATTCAGTTTATTAGAAGATTTTAAAACACTCAAATCATTAGAAAATCCTTAGAAAACTATATTAAGAAATTAATTATTCCATGTTTATCCACACTTTAAAGAGTCAGTCCTCTAATATTATCTGCATAGATTTGAGAGGGCAGTGGGTTCCTGGATGTTTTGTCTTAGAATAGTTTAATCTTAGGTTCTCATTGTTATTGCAGTTCAAAATAAAATCACATAATTATCTTCTGAATGACCCCTTAGAACTGAGAACTGTCAGGTCATTTCAGTGACCATGTTTCTTGCAAGTAAGTCTACTTTCAGTGTCATAGGCTAACTGAAAAAAAGATCAAGGGCAGACCTAATGTGTAAATGAGGAATTTGTATCATGTGTAGAACAAGTCAAATAATGGTAATTGTTGTCCAAACTAAGATTTTTCAATAGTTCCTATAGAGAAAAGTAGTGGGAAATTTGAGTCTTTCCACAATGGTGTTGATATAAGATTTTTTCTGTCTTGTAGGTCTTCCTTTTGGTAAGGCTAAAAGTCAAGAGAGCTATCATCCTCTTTCCCTAGAGTTGGGCATATGATCCAGGCTGGCTGATCAGAAGATTCAGTGATTGGTTCAAAGAAGAACATGTGATCCAAACAAGCCAATCAAAGTCCTTTTTGGTTGGTGGTTATGGATACTGTGAGGGAACCAGAGGATCTTTTTTCTTTAGGGATGGTCTTGATTTGTAAAGATGACTTTGGCTTGGAGCTGCCTATGGGCCAACTTTGCTATTAGATAGTTGGAGAGAGATAAAGTCTGAGAATGAAGCTGTCATGGAAGAAACTAGGAGCAGAGGTAGAGACAGAGTTTAAATGAAAGAATTGAAACCCCTGGGTCTACCCATTTGTTCAATACTGGTTTCATCTTCCCAATTATGTGTATGTGATCCAATATATTCCCCAAAATTATTTTTTGCTATTATCTTGCTTAAGTTAGTTTTAATTGGGTTTCTGTCCCTGTAACCAAAAGGGTCTTGACCAATATATCTGGCACACAATAGCACATCCATACACAATGTAAAAGAAGCTAAGTGTAGCAAGAGTTGATACCATATTCACACTCTTAAGTGGCCATTTCATTTCAGAAAAATTATATCATTCATTATATTAAATTAATTTTGTTAATACAAATTATATTGGGTTTGTAGTTTATATCTAATATGTATATTTGCTTTTGTTTTACAGTTTTATAAAAACTGTAAGCATAAGGAATTTATGTATATAGTTTTACGTTTTCTCATATTTAAGTAATATAATAATATAAATCATTTAAGTCAACATTGGGAGTCTACAATAATTTTCTCCCTTTAAAAGCACTCTGTCCTGAAATCAAGCTTGAGAACATACTCTATGGGTGAGTCTAGGAGAAACAAGCACTCTCATATATTGCTGGCAGGAATGCAAAATGGTGCAATTACATACAGAGGGTAATTTCCTTGTGCCTTTAACCTTTGAGATCTATCCCAGGTCTACTTTTTGGAATCTACATCAAAGATAAACAAGCAGAATATAAAATTTCTATACACAAAGGTGTTTATCATGGCACTATTTGTAATAGCAAAATATTGGAAAGAGACCAACGTCTACGAACAGGGTACTGGCTGAATATGCTATTGTATTACCACACAGTAGAGTACTATGCAACTGTAAAAAGGAATAAGCAGGATCTCTACATACTAATAGGGAGTGATCTCCAAGATATATTGTTAAGTTTTTTAAAAAGCAAGGTACAGGGACTTCCCTCGTGGTTCAGTGGCTAAGAATCCCCCTGCCAATGCAGGGGACACAGGTTCCATCCCTGGTCCAGGAAGATCCCACATGCTGCGGAGCAACTAAGCCCGTGCACCACAACTACTGAACCTGTGCTCTAGAGCTCGTGAGCCACAACTATTGAGGCCCACATGCCCTAGAACCTATGTGCTGCAACTACTGAGCCCACGTGCTGCAACTACTGAAGCCCGCATGCCTAGAGCCTGTGCTCTGCAACAAGAGAAGCCACCACAATGAAAAGCCCGCACACTGCAATGTAGAGTAGCGAGTAGCCCCTGCTCGCTGAAACTAGAGAAAGCCCACATGCAGCAATGAAGACCCAATGCAGAAAAAAAAAAAAAAAGCAAGATTTAGAGTAATGTTTGTGGTATGTTCTCTTTTAAGGAAGGTGAAGGGAAATATTAATGTGAATATAGTTTTGCTTATGTTTTTAAGAAGAAATAATAAAAGGATAAACCAAAAACTAAAAAACGGGTTTTTATGGGGAAGAAAGGGGGTAATGTGTAGGGGGCAGGGATAAAAACATTTGATTCGTGTATCTTTTTATATAGTTTTGAATATGGAACCATGTAAATGTTTTACATAATTAAAAATCAAAAAGGGAAAGAGCAATGGACTTGAGGATATGGGGAGGGGGAAGGGTAAGCTGCGACAAAGTGAGAGAGTGGCATGGACATATATACACTACCAAACGTAAAATAGATACCTAGTGGGAAGCAGCCGCATAGCACAGGGAGATCAGCTCGGTGCTTTGTGACCACCTAGAGGGGTGGGATAGGGAGGGTGGGAGGGAGAGAGACGCAAGAGGGAAGAGATATGGGAACATATGTATATGTATAACTGATTCACCTTGTTATAAAGCAGAAACTAACACAGCATTGTAAAGCAATTATACTCCAATAAAGATGTAAAAAAAGAAATTAAAATAAATGAAAACAAATGAACTGAACTGTACATCAGGTTGGTGGCATAACTACACAGAGAACAGAAATACTTCAAATAACTTCAAAACAGAATATTGACTTTAAATCTCTCATGGAATAGAATGTACGGACAAAAAACCTCAAAGATATCTTAAAAGATATTCATTAGTTTTACTGTTAGCACTAATATTAGTGTTATTATTATTAGTGTAGCTATTACAGGTATATTGTAGCATAAGGGAAATAAGTAATTATTCTAATATTGTGAGGAGACAAGATTTTTAGTGGAAGAGAAAAAATACAAGCAGAAAATATAAAAATTCAGCAAAAATCCTAAGTTTTCCATTTCAATCATAACATTAGCATGAACACGTTAATTTTTCTCTAATTCTTGTATTATTATCCCTAAATACCATTTCCAAAAAAGGAACCAGGGATACTTGGAAAAATGACTGATTCTAAGTGGAGTAGGAAATGTATAAGATGAGCTTCCAGTATCTATTGTGACGAAAAAGCAGAAATTTATCAAAGACTAATGTGGTCATGTTGAAGGAATAAAGGAGTTAACTTAAACGGCTCTCGTTGGCCTTAAATGGGTCAGTTTAGCATCAAAAAAATAATGATTGTACCTGAGTTAATTTTATACACACACACACACGCACACACACACCTAAGTACATAATGGTACTAAAAAACGTTTCATTGGTCACAATTGGAGGTTGCTAGAGTACCAACCCATTACCATGAAAACTGATAAAGTAAATGAAGGAATCAAACATGTATCTTGCCCTACCTATGCAAACTGTAGTTCAGGGCTAGTGAAGGAAAATGATTTACAGAAGAATTCCAGCTAATGCAAAAGGAATGGTAATATTACAAAATCACCATTTTTAACTCTTTATAGAATAATTGACCTAGACAATGAATATTAATGTCTGCTAAACCATTAAGAAAATATTGGTGGGAACATTTATAATGGAGGGATCTGGCCAATATACCACCACAACCACTGCACAAACTAAAAGTAGGACAACCAAATATAATGTGATTCATGGTGGAAGACAATAGGAAGAGATGAGGGTGGTGGGGAGAGGAAGGATCAGGAGGAAATGTTATAAAATAACTGAGATTTAAAAGAGACAAAACAACCAGATGCAATGTGAGTACACTGTTTGGATCCTAATTTGAACAAATTAAATATAAGGTATTTTTGAAGCAATCAGGAAAATGGAGGGATATTAGAGGATACAAATAAATTACTATTAATTTTATCAAGGGTGATAATATTATCATTGTTATATGTTTTAAAGCCCTTATTGTTGGAGATACATAATGGAAAATTTACGAGTGAAACACTAGTATGTCTGATTCTTTAAAATATTCACACAAATAACCACAATAAAGTTGAGGAAATAGGTGAAATAAAATTGGCAAAATGTTGAAAATTATTGAAGCTATGTAATGAGTATATGGGAGTTAATTATACTATATTTTTGTGTTTGATATTTCTCATAATAAAAAATTTAGTAAAATAATAATTATTATATAATTAAAATAAGGAGTCTATACATTATTCATCTTTGAGAAACACTCGATGGTTTAAAGCATCTTTTTAAAACAATTTTTTATTGGAGTATAGTTGCTTTACAATGTTGTTAGTTTCTGCTGTACAGCAAAGTGAATCAGTTATATGTATACATATATCCCCTCTTTTCTAGATTTCCTTCCCACGTAGGTCACCAGAGCACTGAGTAGAGTTCCCTGTGCTATACAGTAGGTTCTCATTAGTTATCTATTTTACACATAGTAGTGTATATATGTCAATTCCAATCTCCCAATTCATCCCACGCCCTCCTTTGGT
This sequence comes from Mesoplodon mirus, assembly GCF_964341445.2. Lineage (NCBI taxonomy): Eukaryota > Metazoa > Chordata > Mammalia > Artiodactyla > Ziphiidae > Mesoplodon > Mesoplodon mirus. Next base: position 49,363,528 of record NC_138982.1, read on the forward strand.
ATCCATAACTGTGTTCTCTACATCTGGGTTTCTATTTCTGCTTTGCAAATAAGTTCATCTGTACCATTTTTCTAGATTCCACAATAAGCAATATTATACAATATTTGTTTTTCTATGTCTGACTTACTTCACTCTGTATGACAGTCTCTAGGTCTATCCACGTCTCTGCAAATGGCACTATTTCGTTCCTTTTTATGACTGAGTAATACTCCATTGTATATATGTACCACATCTTCTTTATCCATTCCTTTGTTGATGGACATTTAGGTTGCTTCCATGTCTACAATAAGGTATCAACTCACACAGGTCAGAATGGCCTTCATCAAAAAATCTGCAAATAATAAATGCTGGGGAGGACGTGGAGAAAAGAAAACATTCCTATACTGTTGGTGGGAATGTAAATTGGTACAGCCACTATGAACAGTATGGAGATTCCTCGAAAAACTAAAAATAGAACTACCATATGACCCAGCAACCCCACTCGTGGGCATATACCTGGAGAAAATCATAATTCAAAAAGATACATGCACCCCCAATGTTCACTGCAGCACTATTTACAATAGCCAGGACATGGATGCTTTAAAGCATCTTGATGTAAACTAAGTCAACATCTAGCAATATTAGTGAGGACCCTCAGGAAAATGTACCACTATCTTCCAATTTCCTCAAGCAAATTTGTTTCCCTGTCTCTGAATCCACCGTTAGGTTCTATAATTGTTTCATCTATTACAATATATTCCTTATATCTACCTTATCATCTTAAGAATAAAAGCATGGATTTTGGAGTCAGAAACACCTTGTTTCAAGCCCCAGACCCATACTAATTAACCATATAACCTCAGGAAAAATAATAAACCTTTCTGAGCTTTAGTTTTTCTCATGTGTAAAGTGAGCAGAGTATTATGTTTCCCTTCTATCCCAAAAAACTTAATATCTGAATAAGCAGCCTCCATATTACATTCCTTTTGCTATTCTTTTTCTAAATGCCAGCAAAGCTTTTTAACAAGTTCCACTGTATGAACTTTTTCCAGAACAAAAACTCCAAATTTCTCCTAATATTTACTCAAAATTCAAAACTAAGGACAGGACTGTTCTCTGCCAATTAGTGCCCCCTTTTCTCCAACTGTTCTTTTTTTCTTTATATTTTATTTTATTTATTTATTTTTATTGAAGTATACTTGATTTTCAATGTTGTGTTAGTTTCTCGTGTACAGCAAAGTGATTCAATTTTATATATATTCTTTTTCATATTCTTTTCTATTATGGTTTATTACAAGATACTGAATATAGTTCCATGTGCTATACAGTAGGATCTTGTTGTTTATCTATTTTACATATAGTAGTTCATATCTGCTAATCCCAAATTCCTAATTTATCCCTCTCTCACCCTCTTTTTCCTTTGGTAAAAATAAGTTTGTTTTCTATGTCTGTGTGTCTGTTTTGTTTTGTAAGTAAGTTCATTTATATCATATTTTAGATTCCACATATAAGTGATATCATATGGTATTTGTCTTTCTCTTTCTGGCTTACTTCACTTAGTATGATAATCTCTAGGTCTATCCATGTTGCTTCAAAGCGCAATATTTTATGGCTGAGTAATATTCCATTATGCCACATCTTCTTTATGTATTCATTTGTCAATGGACATTTAGGTTGCTTCCAAGTCTTGGCAGTTGTAAATAGTTCTGCTATGAACATTGGGGTGTATGTATCTTTTTGAATTCTAGTTTTCATCTTTTCTGGATATATGCCCAGGAGTGGGATTGCTGGATCATATGGCAACTTCTCTAACTGTTTTTAATTCTTAAAACATTATTGGGTAGTACTCTTATGCTCCCAGCAAGAAAACTACGCACCTCACCATATTGTCTGTCAGGCTCCCAAGGAACTGATGCTTTATAATGAAGCTTTCTTTCTTTGGTCAACAGACTGTCCCCTAAAGTTATATAGTCCCTGCAGGCTGATGAAGCCTTATTATACTACAGGAGTCTGCATTTGAGCCCAAAGTAATATTTGAAATATGTGTGTGACTGGTATGTAACTACACATTTTAAAGGTATTAAGAGGTCATTTTCATCTGGGCATTCCAGCCACTGCCTATCTGGTCACTTAGATAATGAGGAGGACTACATATACTGACCTTATAAGAGAAGACACTGAGGGCCTCCTCCACAAAGCAATCTTCAAAAGGACACACGGTCAGCCCACACCACTGCTTATCTACTCACAACAGGCTGACAGAAGGGCTATCCCTCCTCTAACAGGACAAGAAAGGGCCCATTTTCCCCAAGAATCTTTCAACTGTTGGGAACTCCCTGGCAGTCCAGTGGTAAGGACTCTGTGCTTTTACTGCTGAGGGCGTGCATTCAATCCCTGGTCAGGGAACTAAGATCTTGCAAGCCGCATGGAGCGGCCAAAACAATTAATTAATTAATTAATTAATTAGAAAAAGAATCTTTCAACTGTTAGAACAATTCCACCCACTTTCTTCCCCTCTGGTGGGCACAAAACCCTGTCTGGAGTGTGTAGAAACTATAACCCATTGAGCTTCTGTAGTTAGAGAACCTTCCTTTATCTTGGAAATATGGAGTTAGCAGTGATGCTTATACATACTCTGTGAGCCTGTGTCTCTTCATAATTACCCACACATTTAAAAAGCCAAGACTCTGATGTTAGTTTCATATTAGAAGAGAGCTTGTGTCAGACTAATACACATCCTTGACTCACAGTTTGCCTGCTTCTACTTCCATGGTTTAAATCTGCTGCTTCCTGAGCCTTCTCTGTCCTAGTTTTAAGGAATAATCTCATCTCAGGCCTTCTAGAGAGACAGAAGGGTCTAAGGACTGCTATTTGTTTATGTATCCCCATTGTCCATTAGATAGAAGGTTTTTTTCCTAAGGACTTGGACTTAGCTACTTCACAGTTCCCCAAAGCATTGAGAACGATGTTCCAGCCCCAGTAGTTGCTCTATAAAGATTGGTGACTGACTGAGTTCTGTTTATTTTGCTCTGGTTTTCTATTAAAGAAATATAAAAGGAAGTGAAGTACAGCATCACTGAATAATAGAATAAGAGAAGATATTTGGACAAAAGCTCTGGGGTACTGACATGAAATCTCAATCTCTATTATTACCTTATTTTGAATGTTTAACATCAGAGTCAGAATTCTATTTTTTCCTCATATTTGTTTAATTACATCAGTGATGCAAGAAATGTCTCAGATAATTGTGGCTTTCATATTTTAAAAAGTTGGATGTATATATACTATGTATTCTACACTCTGTTTAACAAATAACAAACCCCAAATGAAAAATGATGAACAGGAGAATATACCACTCCCTTAATTATACTCCCTGCCAGCTCACTGAACATGACTAAATATTAAGGGTTTAAAACAAAATACACCCAGGAATTTGACATGAACATCTCTCTAAGATTAATAGGAGTTAATTACTACCAGATATATCAGTGTTTAAGTAAAATGCACTTTTTTATTTCTTTTTCAAATTCCACAAATGCCTTTAGTTAATAGAATAGATAATAAAATGTAGAAATAATTCCTTAAATTCACAAAAGTCATAAACCAAGTCCTTACAGGTTTCCTCATCTGCAAAATGAGAACAATGATAAACATCCAGAAATGTTTCTTGCAATGAAGAGCTAATTAAAATACTATAATTGCAAAGTACTTGTGAAACAAAATACAATAAAATATTTTAACAATCATTATAACTATAACAATTATTATAATTCAGCAGTTGGGGAGTAGAAAAGTTTTCTTCTGGGACTCTTAATTAACTAACAGTATTACTGAATTATTCAGCCATGTGTTTACTGTTAACTGATCTGCAGACTGTATCAGGAGGTCTGGAACTGCTGCCCAAGCTTGGCTGGTCATGATTTATCTCTGCCACTGATAGTCAAAGCAGCATGTGAATCTGGCTCAGGAAGAAAACCAGACACCTCTACATTTGAGGCCCCATTTCAATATACAATATTGAATAAAAGAACTGGAAAATTATTCTACTACTTTACTCAACAGCAATTAAATCCTTAGGAGAATGCATAAATCTAATATGGATTATAAGGAAACAGTCAGAACTCTTTATTCTTTTGTAAATTCCAAACTAAATTGAGACAATATAACATCACTGTGAAGGTATATGAAGGAAATGAAGAACGATCCAGGTCCCAAATGAAGATGAACTTCATTAATTAAAAGTAAAATTAACTACTAAGAGAAGTTCCAAATTATTTGGGGGAAATAAAGAAGATTAAAATTATGAATAAAAATTTAAATTTCCCAGGGAGTTTATAAAACTTCAGTTATTGAGACATTTAAGAATAAGGCTCAGATAGATGGAAAGATATACCATGTTCTTGGATTGGAAGAATCAACATTGTGAAAATGACTCTACTACTCAAAGCAATCTACAGATTCAATGCAATCCCTATCAAATTACCAATGGCATTTTTCACAGAACTAAAACAAAAAATTTCACAATTTGTATGGAAACACAAAAAACCCCGAATAGACAAAGCAATCTTGAGAAAGAAAAACGGAGCTGGAGGAACCAGGTTCCCTGACTTCAGACTATACTACAAAGCTACAGTAATCAAGACAGTATGGTACTGGCACAAAAACAGAAATATAGATCAATGGAACAGGATAGAAAGCCCAGAGATAAACCCACGCACATATGGTCACCTTATCTTTGATAAAGGAGGCAAGAATATACAGTGGAGAAAAGACAGCCTCTTCAATGAGTGGTACTGGGAAAACTGGACAGCTACGTGTAAAAGAATGAAATTAGAACACTCCCTAACACCATACACAAAAATAAACTCAAAATGGATTCAAGACCTAAATGTAAGGCCAGACACCATCAAACTCTTAGAGGAAAACAAAGGCAGAACACTCTATGACATAAATCACAGCAAGATCCTTTTTGACCCACCTCCTAGAGAAATGGAAATAAAAACAAAAATAAACAAATGGGACTTAATGAAACTTAAAAGCTTTTGCACAGCAAAGGAAACCATAAACAAGACCAAAAGACAACCCTCAGAATGGGAGAAAATATTTGCAAATGAAGCAACTGACAAAGGATTAATCTCCAAAACATACAAGCAACTCATGCAGCTCAATATCAAAAAAAACAGGGCCTCCCTGGTGGCGCAGTGGTTGAGAGTCCGCCTGCCGATGCAGGGGATACGGGTTCGTGCCCCGGTCTGGGAGGATCCCATGTGCCGCGGAGCGGCTGGGCCCGTGAGCCATGGCCGCTGGGCCTGCGCATCCGGAGCCTGTGCTCTGCAACGGGGGAGGCCACAACAGTGAGAGGCCCGCATACCGCAAAAAAAAAAAAAAAAAAAAAAAAAAAAAAAACAAACAACCCAATCCAAAAATGGGCAGAAGACCTAAATAAACATTTCTCCAAAGAAGATATACAGATTGCCAGAAGACACATGAAAGAATGCTCAACATCATTAATCATTAGAGAAATGCAAATCAAAACTACAATGAGATATCATCTCCCAGCGGTCAGAATGGCCATCATCAAAAAATCTACAAACAGTAAATGCTGGAGAGGGTGTGGAGAAGAGGCAACCCTCTTGCACTGCTGGTGGGCATGTAAATTGATACAGCCACTATGGAGAACAATATGGAGGTTCCTTAAAAAGCTAAAAGTAGAACTACCATACGACCAAGCGATCCCACTACTGGGCATATACCGTGAGAAAACCATAATTCAAAAAGAGTCATGTACCAAAATGTTCATTGCAGATCTATTTACAATAGCCAGGACATGGAAGCAACCTAAGTGTCCATCAACAGATGAATGGATAAAGAAGATGTGGCACATATATACAATGGAATGTTACTCAGCCATAAAAAGGAACGAAACTGAGTTATTTGTAGTGAGGGGGATGGACCTAGAGACTGTCATACAGAGTGAAGTAAGTCAGAAAGATAAAAATAAATACCGTATGCTAACACATATATATGGAATCTAAAAAAAAAAAAAGAAAAGAAAATGGTCAGAAGAACCTAGGGGCAAGATGGAAATAAAGATGCAGACCTACTAGACAATGGACTTGAGGATACGGGGAGGGGGAAGGGTAAGCTGGTACAAAGTGAGAGAGTGGCATGGACATATGTACACTACCAAATGTAAAATAGATAGCTAGTGGGAAGCAGCCACATAGCTCAGGGAGATCAGCTCGGTACTTTGTGACCACCTAGAGGGGTGGGATAGGGAGGGTGGGAGGGAGGCAGATGCAAGAGTGAAGAGATATGGGGACATATGTATATGTATAACTGATTCACTTTGTTATAAAGCAGAAACTGACACACCATTGTAAAGCAATTATACTCTAATAAAGATGTTAAAAAAAAAAAAAGAATAAGGCTCAGTACTTCCCTGGTGGTGCAGTGGTGAAGACTCCGTGCTCTCGGTGCATGCAGCCTTGGTTTGATCTCTGGTCAGGGAACTAGATCCCACATGCATACTGCAACTGAGAGATCACATGCCTCAACTAAGGAGCCCGTGAGCCACAACTAAGGAGCCCTCAAGCCTCCACTAAGGAGCCCACCTGCTGCAACTAAAGAGCCCACGTGCTGCAACTAAGGAGACTGCCTGCCGCAACAAAGACCTGGCACAACCAAATAAGTAAATAGAATTTTTTTTAAAAAGAAGAAGGCTCTTTATAAGAAATCATGTGGGGTTATTTTGGATGGAAGCAATAATTGGACTACAAAGCACTTCCAATTATTTATAAGAGTTAGAATATTTTTTACCTTGCATCTACAAAGTGGTATCAATCTTCCCAACTACTTTATCATTCTACTTGGTGGACTTCTACAACTTTTAAACCAGAAAATAATATTCTGAACTTGAGCCTGATCAACTAGATTTAATCTAGAAGCCACTGCCTTCACTTTCTTTCATATTCTTTTAAGATAATGATTACATCATTTTTCTTGAGAAAATCCATCCTCCAACCCAAACCTATGATTTATTTATTTTTGTTTGTTTTTTGCCTAGTATTTATCTTTAACACCCAGTAAAAACATAAGCCACAGAATGCCAATTGCTAAGAAGACAAGCTGAATGAGAAATTAAGATGTATGTTTCCTGCCGTTCAGAAGTCCATTGTCCAGACAAGTAAATAGATACAATCAGTTCATTAGATGAGTTGGGTTCCTAAGGGTGAGAGACAATACCTACTTTGTTGTCCTCCTTGCATGGCATTTCACGCCTGCTTTGTCAAATCTCCCCTCTCCATTGTAAATACTTCAGGTAGCAACCATAACTTTTCCAGTCCTCTTTAGGAATTAACAAATAGTCTTGGCTGTGGGAAAGTCCAGTTCAATCTTATAGCATATCTTCAGTACCTTTTACTATTTCTTAACCTTACGCTTCCTTCCCTAAAAGAGCTTAAAGAACTCACAGGAGGTCAAGGGGAAGAATTATTTGTCTTGGGCCTTAATCCTGCTGCTGCACACTTTGGTCCAATCTAAGTATTTTAGATTTTTTCCCAAATGGTCATCTACTACCCTGGTAGTGAGGCAATTTTGGTTTTCATATCATCACACACTTTCCACTGCGCCAAAAGGAAAGTGATCTCAGAAATGAAGAGAATGCTGTGTATGTAAATATCAAGAATGCTAATAAAGAATTATGAGGAATAAATAAGAATTTCATAAGAGATTTTCTTTTTAACCAGTACATGTAAGATAAAGGCTACAAGGACTTTGAGCAAGTCACACAGTGGGGACAGAGAGGAACACAGGAAAAAATTGCAAAATACCATAGTTTTCATTTTTGAAGAAGTGTTTCTTCCTTTTGGTACTACCTCTTTCCAAAGAATCAAAAACCTTCATGATAAAATTCAAAACTGCATTCCAAAAATAGCATCCCCATTTTACAGATGAAGAAGTTGAGACACAGAGGAGTTAGGTACCTTACTAAAGATCACAGAGCCAGTAAATGGCAAAGCAGGGACACAAATCTGGGAAGTTTGCTGTTGGAGCCTGTGTTATTAACTTATGTGCAGTACTATCTCTTCTGACTATTAAACAAGTTAGTAAAATGATAGAATATTTTAGAGTGGCATATTAATTAGTGCTTTTGTATTGGTAATTATAATGGTACAATAACCCAGAGAATGCGTATAATGGTGGAAGCTTAAGATGTACTGAAGCCATTTGGAATTAGAAAAGGGATTGTGGTCTGTCCCCCACCCCCCACCCCCATATCACTACAACATCCATATCATCAGTATCATGGGCAGATTTACATTTCCCTAAAGGATATTTTCAACAATTGAAGTTGTCCAGTTACTTGGGTAACTTCCCTCTCAACTTCCAATTGGTCAGACATCACACATGCAATTCAGCATGAGCACATTTTGCTTAAGACATTCTATATCCAAAATATTTTTAGATTATCAATGATTCAAGATCTTCAGTGATAACTCTATATTTGAATAGAGTGCTTCCCAAAGTGTGTATCATGGAAAATTGGCCCCTTAGCTTACTCCATGAAAAGAAGATTCCTTAATCAAATAAATCTGAGAGACTGTACATATTGTTTCTCCTTGTTAAAGGTTTGATGTTCACATTAGTATATTTTATTATTGTGGGGAGAACTAAACTAGATAAAACTGTAGAACTTTGGTTAGAATTTCCCAAGTTTGTTTAACATTAGTACATTTTTCTCTTCATAAATCTCTAATAAATTTGCATGGAACTAGTGTATCTCTAATGCACTTTAAGACCAGATCACTCAGGCCATTGGTTATCTCTGGAACCACACTGAGAATTTAGGAGACAACTAGGAAGGAACCAGACTGGAGTAAGGAGGGTAAAATTCTGCCATGATTCAATGCCTATGGGCTCTTCAGCAGGTCAACTTACTGTTCTGAGGACCAGGTTCTATATCTACAAATAAGAAAATAAAGTATACTAATGGTTTTTAAACTTTTTTTTTTTTTTTTACCAAGAAATGCACTGTACAAAGGAGTCTTACCTGAGAGTTCAGATGAAAGTGAAGCTACTACGTATAGGTGATGAGGACGAGAATAATGGCCTATATCTCTCCCTGCTCAGACCTTCATTTCCATCCCCCAGAACAGTATGAAACTAAAAAACTATAATTTCCATCATCCTTGTAATCCTAATTAATTCTATGCTTTAAACATGGCTCCCTGCCTATGTAACAAAAAACGTCTGAGCATATTTAAAAGCTGTTAGACACTGAAATGGATGAAAAATGGTTAGATGGGATTTTATCCCTTTGGAACTTTTTCAGAATATCAGTCTTGCATGTGAGGGTTTTTAAAAAATATAAGCCAAAAATCTATTTGGTCTGTTAAGTGTGCATTGACACCATCCAAACATATCTAGTCCATCCCTGCCACCATGAATCACCCCCACCTTCTGCCAAAGCTCCTAAATCACTAGGACAAGAGACCACAATCTTATGATAATAGCAAATTCAGAATTGCCTCCGAAGTAGATTCCCACAAAAGCCAAACCAATAGGTTCCTAGACATGAAAGAAAGCTCATTAAATGTCTTTTAGGATTTCTGCCTAAGTGTGATCAAGACCATCTTGTGCAGAATGAGTGTGCCTTGGGACCCTTTACAAGGAATGCCCCAAGCCAGGATGCTGAGGTGACCAGATGGCTGGGAACTGGTTCAGGGAAACAACACTCAGAGGAAAAGGAATGGCTTATACCAACTAAGGTCAGCTCCATGGGGGTTGATGAATTCATGCTCACAAATGTTCTTAGTCAGAGCTCTGTGTGTGTCACCCACAGTCATTCCTCCTGAGTTTTTGGAGGGAATTCTACTAGTGTATGCTGCTTCTTGTTGCAGGTGCTGCTTTTTTTTTTTTTTTTTTTTTTGCGGTACGCGGGCCTCTCCTGTCGTGGACCACAGGCTCCGGATGTGCAGGCCCAGCGGCCATGGCTCACGGGCCCAGCCGCTCCGCAGCACGTGGGACCCTCCCGGACCGGGGCATTAACCCGAGCACCCTGCATCGGCAGGTGGACTCTCAACCACTGTGCCACCAGGGAAGCCCCAGGCGCTGCTTTTTAGAGAAATGTAGAACTAATAGTCCTCTGGAAATTCAAGTAAGGGCCAGTCCTTATTTCATGTTTATCTAGAAATGCTCAATAGTAGAATGTATGAATCCTCTGTCCCCTACACAGGAAATTCCCTGGTTTTCTTACTGCCCTGTGATAGATGTTTGACAGGCAAAAATCCAAAAATGTAAACAAAACCATGATTTAAAGACTTTACTAAGGACAGTACATCATTAGGGCTCAATTCCAACAAAGGAGACTGCACGATGACTTACCAGAATGACGAGCCCCTCTGACCTCTCTGAATGCAACAACCTGTGTGTAACTCTAGGAGCATAATGGGGCCATCCCCACACCTCTTCTCAACTATGAGTACCCTGGGGTAGCAAGGAGAAACAAGAGTTCATGTGGATGCTCATCCAAACCTGCCCTTCTCTGGTGTCTACACAACTGCTGTGTGGACAGAAAGCCAGATTTGCTTGTGCTCTAATGGTCTGACCACTCATCATGGTCCCATTTCACAAAGCTCCACACTCATCACCATTGGGACTTGCCTTTTGTCTCCATGGCAATGTAGCCCCCTGACATCAGCAAAGGCACCCTGTGTCCTTTTGCTGGTACCAGGTACCTGCCTCCATGTCCAAGTCAGAATATAATGAGAGGCAAATGTGAGCTTTTCATTTTAAGCCTGTGTTAGTCTGGGTTTTCCAGAGAAACCGAAGCAATAGGATGTGTGTGTGCATGTGTGTGCATATAATTTATTATAAGGAATTGGCTTGAGTGATTATGGAGGCTGAGAGGTTCCATGATCTGCAGTTTGAAAGCTGAAGACCCAAGAAATCCAGTGGAGTAGTTCCGAGAACCAGAGGTGGATCATGTAAGTCCCAGTCAAGGGCAGGGAAGACCAATGTTCAAGCTCAACCAGTCAAGCAGAGAAAGTTCCCCCTTTTCCACCTTTTAATTTTTTTCAGGCCCTCAACAGATTGATGCCCACCCACATTGGTAAGGTAATCTGTTTCACCCAACCCACTGATTCAAATGCCAATCTCTTCTAGAAACATTCTCACAGACACACCCAGAAATAATGTTTAATCTGAGCACCCTGTGTCCCAGTCAAGATGACACATAAAATCAATCATCACAAAGCCCCATCCCAGAAGCTTAGTTTCCTACCTAATCAACCTCCATACAAGGAAAATGCTAATAAGGTCTCCTGATAGGGCCAGTGACCCAAGAGACCGCTCCCTGGAACTGCACATGGGGCCACATAAAGAAGCTGCTGTTAACTATCACCTTCTGTCCACATCAACTCTTTACTCTCAACCACTCCTTAAAGGATTCCCACAACCCTGAAATTTTTTAGAATACCCACATTACACTCCTCCTCAGAGTCTGGCCACCAGCTTTGCCTACATACCCCATACATAGGTCCCGCACTCCACCCACCCTCCCCTATCTCAAAATCCCAAGCAAGTAATTCTCCCACAGGAGCAGCATTCAGACCTCAAGTTCTAACACTGAAACTGCCCCCAAAACTGAAGAGGTTCCAGGCCTACAAGAAAATGGAACCCAAGTATGGCAACATGGGTAACTGCCTTATTGCTGACCTCATGAATACAGCCAGCACCATGACCCAGAGAATATCGAAAAGGCAGCCTCCAGCATCAGCCTCAGCCTCTGGCACAGTCCCACAGCAGCTCATTTGCTTACAAACCCAACCCATTACTCTGTGTTAGGCCTCTGAATCTCCATGTGTCTTGCTTGGTAATCCAGCTCATACATTTATACACGTTTCATTTTGTAACACATCATACTCTCCTCTCTTGATTGCCTTTCTCCCCACCCCCACAATACACCCTTAACTTCGATTTTTACCTTGAATACATTGCCTCTTTGTTTTCTACCTTGATTACATTTCTGACTATTGCTCCATGATTAGACATTCTCTTAGCCTGACTGGACTCTGCAGCATGCAACCTGCCTGTTCCTTCAAGATGGATCAAGTGGTCCATTGGCAATTCATGGAAGTGAAACTCCATTGTCCACGAAGCCTGTTCACCCATGCACCCCCCCATTTCCAATCTTGCGAGAAGAGATAAGAACAAGTCCCTGTTCAAGCTTCAACTCTATTTTTGTGAGTAATTGCCTTTTCTTTGGGAAATAGTTCTAAAATATAAAATTAATGCTGAGAAAACTACTCAATACTATTTCTATAATTGGCTCATGAAAAGCTTCTTCTAACAACCCCCAAAACAAGAGTGGGATTGCCCCATCCTCTCTTACATACTCATTCAAAGTCAGCATATCCAAAATTGAACTCAACTCTCTACCCCCAAACACACCACTCCTTTCCTGTTCTCTCTCATTAAACAGCAGATGTTTTTTTCAAATTGCCTAGAACAGACTCGAGTCCTTCAGCTCTCTTCCTTCTCTCTCATTCCCAATATCCAATCACCATATTCTATCAATTCTATCCCCTACATCTCCCTCAAGTCTATCCACTTCCTCATTTCAGGCACCATAAGCTCTTCCTAAATGACTGTAAAGCCTCCCGACCAGATCCTGCTTTCCATTTCTATCCCTGCTCCTACTTCACTTGCCTATCATGATGTAACTAAAGTAATCTTCTAAAACACAAATATGTCTATGCTACTCTTCTGTTCAAAATTCTTCCATACCTCCCTATTATGCTTAGAATAAATACCATACTCCTTAGCAAGACATACAAGCTGGTCATGATTCGAGCTTTACTTTTCTCTCCATCTTTATTTCTCCCCACTCCTCTCCTCTCACTGTACAACACTCCCTGAGTGAGTCACACTTTTTCACCTTTGGGACTTTGCACATGCTGTTTCTGCTTCCTGAAATATTCTCCCTACCCTGCCAAATCTTCACCTGTCCAACACTGTTCATTATTCAAATATCAGCTTGACCCCTACTTCTTCCAGGACATCTCCCCTAAACCATCCCAATGCACCTCCAGACCTGGCTGAATGACCTACCCATGTGTTCCTGTTACACCACTGGATTAAAACTATTGTAGTACTTATCCTACTATATTATAATTATCCATAAAACCAGGAATTACTTGTAATTTTAATCACCTCTCTCCCCTAATGAGTTAAGAACAATTTCTTACTCCCTGTTTAATCCCCAGCACCTAAAAGAGTATCTGCATCAAATAAGCACTCAATTAAAAACAAGTTGATGAATAAATGGATGTTGACATTTACCTCCTAGAGACTGCCCATAATGATCATTGAAACCTGACTTCACCACTGTAAGAGAAGTTGGACAGGGTCACATTGGGTTGTTTGCTCTAAGCACAGGATTTCACTGTAGGCATACTAACTAGAATGTTTACTCCTAGGAAATATCATTAGTATTTCCTCTTCATGTCTATGGAAGACACACTTCTTTGGGATGAGTCCAAGTTCAAGGCAGAGACAGTGCCTAGCTTTGATGCTATCAGTTGCATAATCCCGGTGGAATGTTGAATAGATCACAATTCTGAATTTTTCCGTTATTCATAAATCAGAAAAAAAGACTGTACATTATTCTTTTCCCTACTTTAAAATCTATCCAGCCTGGAGAAATTAAGGAGAGCACCAATTCAGAAAACAATCTGGTTCTGCTATGAAATACTTTCTCTAAACTGACCTATTTTATATGATGAGCTACTTAATGATACAACTCAGGAATATGCCTCCTAAAATACCACAGAATACAGCATTGCTCTGAATTTTTGACAGTACCTGGGTGTGGTACATCAGCAATTCATTCCCTAGCACTGAAAGACTGAAGATCAGTAACTAAATCATATAAGTGCTTATCAAGTAATTAAGTTATTAAAATGACATAAATCAGTCAGTGCATATCTTGCTTTTGTCTTTGGTTCTTTGTCTTCTCCATTTTACTAGTCAAAACACTATTTTCAGCACCATTCTCAGGAATTAAGAAAGCTATATTTAAACAATGTTAATAGGAGTGACATAAACCTGCCCGAAGGAATCACAGAAGTCTAAGGCTACACCCCCTTGCACTTAGCAAGGAAAAATAGACAGTAGCAGCCTGAACTTGGAATTCTAAAGCTTTTATTACAGAGCAGCAATCTATATACTTTCTAAATCATTTTTTCCCTTATCACTGGAGCTTTTTACTCTTGTTGTTTATATGAAGGTTAAAATTTATCAAGCGCAAAAATAGTCACCACAGTAAAAAACACATTTATGGAGCCAAATAAAGGCTAATGTATTTTTCATTGTTAATTAGAATTGTGGAAGGGTGTTTTTATTCTTTCAAGTTTAATTCAGAAATATTTAAAGTTCTTATTTTCAACTGAATTTGAGTCTGGGGAGGTTTGAAGGGAATGACCTTCAAAATGAGCAAAGAAATTATTTCCCCAAAGTCATTTATTTAGATGTCCTGACTGTGGTGATAACCTGAAAATTAGATTTGGGGAAATTCAGTGTGTTTGTTGTGGTAGGGGGGGGAATAACACTGACTTAGAAGTCTGTCCTTCAGGGAAGAGAACCCTACCCAAATTCAGAAAACCATTCACTGACCATTTAAAACCAATTGAAAAATGTCAAGACACTTTTAAAGACAGTTATTAGAAATGCAAACAGAAAGTTACCTCTGACTCTCATAAGCAAAATAAACAAAATGATGCACACTCTGGAAGATATTTTGTTAGTTCCAAAAAAAAAAAAAAGAAGAAGAAGTCCAACTTGCTTCAAAAGTAAAGATGATCTACTAACCTATGGATAGAGTCATTGCCAGTAAAGATGAGGATCACAGATGAAAGAACATTCAATTTGTCCAGGAGGAAGTCATTAGAACTTCTTTGGTAAGTACAATTTCAGTGCAGAGGATAGTGATAAAGTACCTGAGAGAAGGTCAAGAAGAAAGTCAGAGGTGAGGAAGTGATTCAAGCATCTGATGGGTCTGGAATAGACTGAAGGAAAGGTTTTTAGTTGAAGAATGAAGAAAAGTTAATGGATTTTGGGGAGCTGGGTTTAATAAGAGTAAAAGGGAATTAAAGTTAAAAGATAAAGGAGAGTTTCAGAGAAAAGTTATGGGAAAAGAATACCATAGGGAGAAGTTTATTCAGCCCAAAGTTCTAGAAAAGAGAAAAGCAGGAATATGGAGGCACAAACAAGAGGAAATACAGAAGGAAGTAAGACAGAAAATGAAGGCAGCATAAAGGAATAAAGAAAAACAGAGAAGGGTAGGATGAAGAGAGACTATTCTGGAGAAATTAGACAATGTCTTAAATGAGAACCTCAAAAAAAACTAAGAATAAAAACTATAAAATTTTGAGAGGCAGTTGGAGGAAACTGTAAAAGGTCTTGGGCTAAAGTTAAAGGAAACAAATGGAATAGGGATGTGCTGTTGTACAAGATTACAACAAAAGGTGCAAGAGCAAAGAACAAACTTTTACTGAAGGTTTTTGTCCAGAAAATATACCACTACCACCACCCCTGCCCCAAAGGGCAAAACAAAAAGGAAAATAGGAGGATGAAATGATGACAATCCAAAGCCAGGAGTGGGTAAAGCAAACATAAAGACAAAAAAACAAGAAAGTTCGGGTAAGAAAAATAGAACTCTTTATGTGGTGAGCAGAGACGTAAGGGATCAAGGGAACGGGAGAGCACATTCTGGGCAGAGAGAAACAAGTATTAAATTTCCCTGAAATATACAGTTATTGAGTTCAACTTACCTTGGGTAAAATCATTCCCAAACAAGAGGGAATTTAGTCATGACCTGTAAGACTCTTCTTTCCTGTAAGTTAAAATAGCTTGACACATAGGGCACAATATTCATGTACACTACTTCCCATGATGGTGTGTAATTTCGTCTGGTGTTTATAACAAACTCACCATATATCTCCAGGATGAACAAAGTTGACAGGCAATTTCCTTTCCACTGCCATTAGCATCTACTCACCTTTCTGGTTTATACCTGTTAAATTTTAATACTACCTTCAAGGATTTTCAAAATGTTCCATAATTCAAGACCTGAGAGTTAAGTGATGAAGGAATGTCTTGGAGCACTTCCCTAATACCTAGACAGCCCTATCTACTTTTTTTTTTTTGCAGTACGCGGGCCTCTCCCGTTGCAGAGCACAGGCTCCGGACGTGCAGGCTCAGTGCCCATGGCTCATGGGCCCAGCCACTCCGCGGCATGTGGGATCTTCCCGGACCGAGGCATGAACCCGTGTCCCCTGCATCGGCAGGCAGACTCTCAACCACTGCGCCACCAGGGAAGCCCCGATCTACTTTTATCATGAGCTTCCGACAGTCTACCACTTCCTTTTGTCATTTTGTGAAGATGCTGACACCAACTTAAAAGACATTTCATCACAGTACTAGGACTTCACAGGTGGAGAGGTGGAAAGAATATGGGTTTTGCACAGACGGAATTCAAATCCCAGCTTTATGATGCTGGGCAAGTTTCCTATCCTCTCTGAGTCTCAGTTTCATCATCTATAAATTTGGGATAATAATATTTACCTCCTTGGTTGCTATAATATTTACCTCCCAGTTGTTGTAAATGAGACAGTGTACAAAGAATAATTTACAAATTGCTTGGCACAGAGTAGGTACTCCTAAATTACAATTATTACTGTTATTTACATGTCTGAGGCATGAGAACCTCACCTACCTGTAAGTTGTCTTGCTCTGGGTCACTCCAGGAAATTGTTAACCTTTCCTGAAGCCAACATAATATTAGTCATTTTGTAGAAACAGATATGGCTTATTTTTTCGAACACTCTTCTTTCCAAAGTTTAATATTAATGTTATTGATAGTGTAAAATCAGGTCTCCTTTATATTAAAGTTAGGCTATTCATTTCATTTCTTTCTTTGTTCTCACCACAGTTTTCTAATAAACTATAAAAATGTTATTAATTATTTTATTTTCATATAAATAAAATATTTTCATATATTATGCCTTGAAAGTATTAAAACTGATTAAATATTGAACATATTGCACCACCTATTTTGATGACAGGCTTCTAACGTCTGGTGAGTATAAGTCAAAGCTTCTTTTCAAAAAACATTAAATATATAAATATACATTTAAGATATATATTAGCATACATATATGATATGTGCTATATACACTATGTTTATTATTATATATAAAATATATAATATTTTAACCACTTTCTTACATGCTATCAGTATGCTAAAATGTCATTTAAACATTTGTGTTTAGGAAAAAAACCCCACCTTTTCAGAAGTTCAGACATTCTCTTTCTGTCTTTGTTCACTTTTTATAATGTAATAGCACCTAAAGAGAAGCACATCAAACTTCCCATCACTGATGGCTTAGGGTTTAGATTCTTGCCTAAGAGCAAGAGGACCCTGGGGAAGCTCAAGTAAGTGGAGAAGAGGCACCAACAAAGAGGTCAGAGACTTTGGACTCAGGAACCAACACAGACACACACATCCCCAACTTCACATTGTCACCAAGAACCACCTCTCTTAACAAGGTATTTAAAGCTTTTGAGAGTAGGAATAGTCTTTCCCTCCCCCATGCCTCAGTAACAGTTGATGTCTCTGTTGTTAGCACATTTGTCACTTATACGTGACAAATGTCTCCTCAGGAGACCCAACTGAGCTGCTGAACAGCAGGAGCCACATTGTGGGTTTTTTTTTTTTTGAGAAGATGTTCAATACCCTTTTGTGGAATGAATGCTTAGCACCAACATGAACTGACTGCTGGGTAACCAGTAACCTCCTTCTTGCCAAACACAGTGGCTTTGCCCCACACTCTACAGTATCTGACACACAGACTCCTTTTGAAATCATTTCTTCCCTTACTTTTTGTGGCACTACCCTATCCTTCATGCTTGTCTGTCCATTGGTCCCTCGTGTCCTTTAGCTGCCTCATTTGCCATCTCCCATTCCCTAACTTAGAGAACTGACAAGCATTTACCCCTCTGCCCCTGCAAACAGCTTCTGTTAGACACTCTTAACTTCAACAATCCCCTCTATGCTTATTACTCTGCAATCTACACCTTTAGCCCTAATCTCCTCACCAAGCTCTAGAATGTCTCCCCTCCAAGATACCTGCTTTCAAATTCAACGTAGCCCTAAACAAAATTCATTCTGTTCACTTCAAAAGAGCTTCCTTATTTTTTGATCATGGCATCACAATTTTTTCCAGCATTTTCCAGAGTATGTGTTGTATAGCCACACTTTCATGTAAGAAAGAGATATTTTGTTCAGTTAATTTGAAAGAAAGATGAGTTAAATACAGTTTAAAAGGTTTCTTTTCAGCAGGACCTCTCAGAGCCTTATATATGCTAATGTGTTTTGTGAGTCTCAAAAATGAGTATTGAGCAAATACTGTTTGCAAATATATTTGATTATGGGAGTCTTTCTAGAAGGTTCTCTCAGAATGGACCAGCTTCACTGAAATACACATAACAAAATCTTATCTTAGTCATCCTTGACTCTACCTTCTGTTATGTTATTTCCTATATCTAAGTAGTTATCAAATACTAATAATTCTTTTGAAATATCTCTTTGCTTTCCATTCCTGCTATTCATACACTAATAACTCCCCTGATCTAAGCTTCTAACATTTCACACCTTGATAACAGCCTTTCTGTTGAATCCCTTTCTCAACCACCAGACTAAACTTCCTACACCATCATTTTTATGTCATTTTCCTGCTTTAAACAAACAAACAAGACCCTTCTGTTGTTCCCAGGATCAAGTCAAACTCAAAACCTGGAACTTATCATCCTATTCACAGGCTTAGTCCCTCCGTGCCTCTATCTGAGTCCTCCAACCAACCAAGTTGGTCCTGCCATAGTCTGTTAAAGATAGTGTGCTCCTTCTCAACTCTTATTCTTTGCTCACTAAACCTCAGCCCACCTAAATTGGAATATCTTTCCCCTTGGTTAGGCAGTTTACATGCATAGGGAATGGCAAATATGAGGAATGGAAGCTACAGCTCTCCCCTCCTGTGCCCATGGAAAATTTACTAATTAATCACAACTCTTTCTGACCTTAGTTTCTACCTCAGAATCCTTCTGAACACAGTGCTTTAGGAAGATACTACTGACAAACCTATTGAAGTTCATACACAAAATAAAACAGAAAAAGAAAAAGATAATGGACTTCCCAGCCATAAAGACCAATTTCTCATTTTATTCTCTGTGTGACTTTGGACTTTTTTTTTTTCTTTTTTTTTTTTTTTCTTTTTGGCTACACCACACTGCGTGCAGGATCCCAGTTCCCCAACCAGGGATAGAACCTGTGCCCCCTGCAGTGGAAGCATGGAGTCCCAACCACTGGACCACCAGGGAAGTCCCAACTTTGGACTCTGACCTCTATGAACTTTAGATTCTTCACCTCTGAAATGGGAATAATGCTCCCTTCAGCAGTTTGTTGCAAAGGTCAAATGAGTTGATATGCATAAGGGCCCACTAAAGAGTTACAGAGTAGATGATCAGTGAACATCTCTTCTCTCCTCCTCCCCTTGCTCTCTACCTGTCTAAATATTATACACCCTTCTCCAGGCCTCCTTGGCCAGGCTAGCCCATGCTGACAAGGCTCTTCTCTCACTCCTCTGGTCATCTGCATTTTCATCCTGGACACTCAATCTAGTTGTGTTGTCCAACTGTGTTGAATTAACTTTCCTTAGGCCCCTGACCTCACAAGTCCTTGACCTCTCACCTCCAGTGACACCCATCTCTACAACACTGGTCAGTTCCTGATGCAGCCCTACCTCATACTTCAACATGGTTCACAGCTCTTCTGAAAGTCCTCTCTAACCACAGACATCTGTTCATCCCCCTTTAACCCTTGACTTCCAAGTCTGTGTCCTACTCTCATGAGCCTAATCCCTCCAATCCTCCTGATTTTTTGAGTTCACCAGCTTCCTTCTGTCTTTCTTTGCCTTCCTGCCAAGTCTGGGTCCCCTGGATGGTCATTCAGTGAAGCACTAACCACAAGCCTAAAATTCCCTGCCCCTGTATTTTCTGCCATTGCTTCCATGCCAAGCACCAAACCACTATGGACCCTCCTTGGCTCCCAGTCCTGTGCTGTTGAGCATTGCTTTGTTATCTGAGACCTGGAGACTCTGTATTTTTCAGGGAACCATGCCCAGCCATTCTCTGTTTACTAGTTCTGTCCTTAAGCAGTAGTCTCAGAATGGTATATTCACACACACATACACACTCTTAAAATGCAGATTCCTGGACCCCACCCCCCAATTATTCTGATTGAGTTGGTCTAGTGTAAAACCCAGGAATCTATATTCTAAGAAGTACCCAAAACAGGAGTGGGCAAACTACTGCCTATAGGCCAAATGTGGTTCACTGCTTATTTTTGTACTACCCTCAAGCTAAGAATGGTTTTACATTTTTAAGTGATTAAAAAAACATCAAAAGAAGAATATTTCATGACATGTAAATATTAACATTTCAGTGTCCATTATTTTTTCTTTTTTTAAGGACTTCATTCTCCTAGTACAATTTTAGGTTCATAACAAAATTGAGAGGGAGATGCAGAGATTTCCCACACTGCCCCTGACCCTACGCATGCACAGCCTCCCCATTATCAACATCCCTCATCAGAGTGGGACATTTGTTACAGTTGATAAACTTACATTGACACATCATTATCACCCAAAGTCCACAGTTTACATTAGGGTTCATTCTTGGTGTTGTTCATTCTATGTGTTTGGACAAATGTATAATATACAATGACATTATCCATTATGATACCATATGAAATATTTTCGCTGCCCAACATTAATAAAGTTCTATTAGAACACAGCTACACTCATTTGTTTATGCATTATCTATGGCTGCTATTCAACTAAGTTGAATAGCTACAACAGAGACCACATGACCCACAGAGTCTAAAATATTTACAATCTGTCACTTTACAGAAAAAATTTGCTTATTCCTGACTTAGAAGATACTGCTGCAGTATCAGAGACCTCACCTTAAGATATCCTTATGTAACAAGGTTACATGCTACCTAAACTTCACCTCTTTTCTTCATCTCTTAATGATGCACTAACACCCTGGAGTTGCTGTTTCAAGTCTTTCACTTATTTCATTCCCTTCTCTCTATATGGACCTCCTCATTCTCAGCAGATACCTAACCTCTCATTTTACAAAGAACATCAATAAGGATTCCTTCAAGTTACTTCTCTTACTTCCTTTACCCCACGTGAGACCAAAACTATTCAAAAAAATCACAAGGCCTAATGGTATCTTTAGAATGGGCTTGTGTTCAAATCCCAGCTCTGTATTTACTTTGTTGTGACTCTAGGCAAGGCCTCAACCTCTAGGTTTTATTGTGTATAAAACTGACTGACAATGCCTATCTCAGAGGGCTGTTGTGAAAGTGAAGTAAAACAACACAGGCTTGGCATAGAGCAGGTAATCAATAATGCTTTCTTTATTCCACCTGACTCCGAATTACTAATAGGTCACATTTATTAAAAACCAACTAATGTGTCAGATACTTCATATTCATTATCTCATTGAGTTCTGACAGAAACACCAAGATAGAAGCTAAATCATACTGTCTACCCAAATTTTCTTCATCAATTATCCACTGTTTCTTTCAGTTCTCACCCCTGATGACCCTGTTCCTCATATAGTTTTACATATAAACGTGCTCAGTCTTCCTCTCAGCCTTGCCACAATCTCATCTTCTCTCATCTTCCTTGCAACACTAAAAAAGAAATCCTACTCACACCTTAACCCCTTGCAACTTGGTTTCTATTTTTTTGATCAATCCACTAAAATGGCTGTTCCCAATTGGGAACAAATGGTTCCCAAGAACACCAAAAATTCTTAGCTCTCAAAAATCACTGGCATTTTCTTGGTACTTATTCTGCTTTAAAGTAAATAACATTCTAACCACCAAAGAGTAAACAAGCATGAAAACAAAATTCTCCTTGGCTGCCATAACTCACCCTGGTGGTTTCTTTTGCTTTTCTGACCACTTCTTTTTAGTCAGCTTCACTGGCTTCTAATCTTCTTTCTCATTCTTTTCTCCTGTCCTCTGTACTCTTCTCCTCCCTCTACAGTTTTACAGTTGACTCTTGAACAACTGGTGGTGGCAGGGTGGTTAATTCATGTATAATTTATAGTTGGCCCTCCATATCCATGGTTCTCCACATCTGCAGATTCAACAAACGACCATGTAGTCTGTAATATTTACTATTGAAAAATAACTGCATGTAAGTGGACTTGTGTAGTTCAAACCCACAGTGTTCAAGGGTCAACTGTACTTTCTATGACTTTGGCTTCAGCTACCTTATTATGCAAATCAAAACTAGCTGTGTGTAGCCCTAACAGTACTTTTAATTTTTTTTTATCCTTTTTTCAAACCATGGACTAAATGTCTATTCATATTTCAAACTTAATCAAGGGCAAAACCAAAGCTCCCTTAAAATTAAGTCTTT
Organism: Mesoplodon mirus; assembly: GCF_964341445.2. Lineage (NCBI taxonomy): Eukaryota > Metazoa > Chordata > Mammalia > Artiodactyla > Ziphiidae > Mesoplodon > Mesoplodon mirus. Next base: position 49,386,066 of record NC_138982.1, read on the forward strand.
CTCCTGACTTCTCTATTTTGCCAAGGGATGCCATCATTCCCTGAGACTTAAAATCATAGAATCATCTTTTATCTCTTACTCTCCACTACCTTGACCTCAGCAGCTACCAATATGTTTATCTCTAAAATATTTCTCCTGTCTCCCTGTCCTCAATTCCTTACCTCCCAATCAATCTTCAATCCATAACAGCTCTGCTTCAGTGAAATTGCTGCTGTTAACATCATTAACATCCTCCATGTTGAAAAACACAACAGAATCATTTCAGGACTCCTTTTACGCTATCCCTTTGGTAATAGCACTCTCTCTTTCCTTCTTGCAAGTCTACTCCCTTGGTTTCTGGTTTCTTCCACACACATACCCCTCCCTCCTGTGTGATCTCTTTCCACTGAGTTCATCCCTCTATTATGGAACTTATTCACATCACACATTTGGCTGGGAGCTCCTTGAGATTAGAGACGCTACGTCAGCCTAACACATAGTAAGCACTAAGTAAATTTCTGTTGAATTAATGAGTGAATTAATTCTCTTTCATTCCATTCCTACTGTCACTACTCTGATTGAGCCTCTGGTTCCCTCTCACCCGGTCTATTTCACAAGTTTCTTAACCAGCTTCCTTACTTTCAACCTACTCCAAACATTTCCAGGTGTGGTAAACAAGTTCATTTCCTAACGTAGATCTGTGGACCATGTCCTTATCTTATACAAAAACCTTCCACTTGCTCACAGAATTGAACCAAACCTATGAATTCGGAATTCAAAGCCCCCACAGTAAATGTCTAATGTGCCCTCCATGATCTTTTAAGACTGTTGTATGATAACCCAAAACCCCACATTCTTTGTGCTTTGGTTCCCAAGCTCCTTCTGTTGTAATCTTTCATCCTTTCAAGGTCTGCTTTCTCCATAATACCTTTCTTGATCCCACATGGGTGAATAACTTTTTTAAAAAAATAAGTTTATTTATTTGGTGGCTTTAAAGTAAATAACATTCTAACCACCAAAGAGTAAACAAGCATGAAAACAAAATTCTCCTTGGCTGCCATAACTCACCCTGGTGGTTTCTTTTGCTTTTCTGACCACTTCTTTTTAGTCAGCTTCACTGGCTTGTAATCTTCTTTCTCATTCTTTTCTCCTGTCCTCTGTACTCTTCTCCTCCCTCTACAGTTTTACAGTTGACCCTTGAACAACTGGTGGTGGCTCCGCGTGGGCTTTCTCTAGCTGCAGCGAGCGGGGGCTACTCTTCGTTGCGGTGCGCGGGCTTCTCATTGCAGTGGTTTCTCTTGTTGCAGAGCACGGGCTCTAGTCAAGCGGGTTTCAGTAGTTGTGGCTCACGGGCTCTAGAGCACAGGTTCAGTAGTTGTGGTGCTTGGGCTTAGTTGCTCCGTGGCATGTGGGATCTTCCTGGGCCAGGGCTCGAACCCATGTCCCCTGCATTGGCAGGTGGATTCATAACCACTGCACCACCAGGGGGGTCCCTAGGTGAATAACTTTTGATCTTTGATATTTTTAATCCACGTAGCACTGTTTATACTACTTTGATGAGCCATAATATTTCCAGGCTATTATTGTGATTAGTGATTGGCCTTATGGAGTAACCTAGCTTGCAAACTTTCTGAGAGCAAGAACTATGCATTCTTCATCTGACATTCCACCTCATAATGCATTTTCGATGAACATTCAGTGAATTAATAGTTGTTTAACTATCTTATATGTACTAAAATACTTTGTATTTAATTATCTCCCATCTAAAAAAATTCTCCCTTAATGCCCAAGCTCTGCTCTAGCTTTGACCCAAATCCTTCCCCAGTGAGGCTGACTGAAATAATTGTCCATAGATGCAATCTCCTCTCTCATTCCTCCCACTCACTTCTTAGCCCACCACAATCTGGTTTCCGCATCATCCCTCTACCCAAAATGCCCTTGCAAAGTCAATCACAATCTCTTTGTTGCTAAATAGTGTGCCCTTCTTGGTCCTTAACTTACTTGACATTTCTGTTCCAAGATGGTCCCAGGTTTCTATCTTGAGCCCAGAACTCACCTGAGCTCCACATTTATATATCCAGTTCTCTGCAAAGATATCCTCAACTGAGTGTCAAACCCAGCAGAGTCCTCAATAATATTTGTTGAATGACAAATACCTCCCAAGCCTGCTCTTCTTGGTCTAGATAAATGCTTCTTAACCTGTTTTATCCTATACACTCTTTTTTATTAAAATGTAAAATCTAATGCCCCCTCAGTACCAAACACATTCTTATACAGCTACCCACATTTCACCCAGAGGTTTTTGCAGGCTGACAATGACTGACCCTCTGTACATTTCCATCAGACATCAGACCAAGATGATCCTGTGGAGCATTAGTTTCTGATGTTTAAATTATTAACATAACAATATTTGTTGAATTTTCCAAATATAAAATTATACTATAATATTAAATGTGTTCATATGCTTTCTGAAACAATATACAGCAACCTGAAGGTCCTGCTGCCCATAGCAGGTTGGGGTTCACCCTTCCCCTCCTACTGCTCATTCTCCCAGTTGATAACCCCAGCGTTAGAAACTCTTTAAGGCAGAGTGCAGCTCTAAAATTGTGTGACTTTAGGATATAAAGTCTTTCAACGTTTTTGATCCCCTGGAATTTTCCCTTTCTCTCCCTCATCCTCTGTCCTCTACCTCCCTTCATCCTTCTAGCTCCTCCCCCTTTCTTTTTTCTTATTTTCACACTGTATTGACCATGGATTGTGCTATCCCTGTGGGCATCTGGACTTTTTTTTTTTTGAAGGCCAGAAAAGTAACTTGTCCATTTTGGAATTTTCTATGAAGAAATACAAGTGACCATTTCCTTGATCATACCTAGAAGTCCAAAAAAGAAAAATATTCCAAGTTGCTTTGGGTAAGTCATCCAAGCAAGGTTGAGAAGAGAGGTCTGCTCTGTGTTTAAAGGGCATTATTTCCAGATCTGGCTTCCCCAACAAACAAGAGAAAACCTGAATTCATGCATAAGCCATAGCTGAATTCAAATTTTCTGCATAGCAGAAGCTGGAGGGGAAGCCTTAACATTCCTTCTGCACACATCTTCATTTCACTGTGTCCTGCTTGCCCCTAACTTTGAACTGTTAGAATGCTAAACTATAGGATAAAGTACTTGCTCTTCCTTCAGTTTATGAAAGAAATTGAAAATAACTTTCGGGTATTTTTTTTACAGCACATTTTTACCCACATATTTTACTCACTTTACTCATGTATTTTTACCCCCACTGAGCTAGCTTATATCTGTTAAGAGAGCTTGCCCTTCTGAGGAAGGGTATTATACATTACTAAATCTGTTCTTGTAACTCTCTTAGTGGGAGAAAAAAACTACAATCTTTCTTGGTTTTAGAGCACTTTATAAGGAGTCTATGAACATCAAAAGGCACTTTTTTTTAAGGCTCCAATTCACTCTTTGAAGAACATACTCATTAGTCTACAATAACATAGGCAATTTTGAATGGCTGACAGATCGGGCATCCTCTCCTAAAAGAGATACACTGCTGACAATCAAGTTCAAGGCTCCAAGAACCGTGTAACATCAACTGCTTAAGCCAAAAAGCAGAAGCAAAGACCTGAGCAACTTAAAAGAAAACCTATGCAGAAAATATACCGGTGTGCAAGCAAAAGACTCACTGAAAGCTTTCTTGGACAAAAACAGAAAGAGGTTATGCATGTGTCAGAGACTGCAGGGACAGCTGACATCTGTGTTACCCCAGAAAGGCCCAGGCTATAAGAATCAGAGAGCCCAGGATTTAATCCACATAGTCACATGCTGCCTGTGTAACCAGAGGCCAGTCACTGAATCTTTCTGATCCTGCATTATCTCCACTATAAAATGAGGGTAATGATAGCAAACTTTGGGGTTCTCATGAGGATTAGGGCTAAAATGTACAAAATGCTCACTATATGGAAGTTACCCTTTTAATGATGGGTTTTTTTCCCATTTTTGCTATAGCTGCTAAAAACCCTGAGCCAAGTCTCTGACTCAAAAAAAAAAAAAATTGAAATATATAGCCATCAGATGTGTTTGCACTTTTTTTCCTGTCTTAAACTAAATTTTATTTTCCCTATGCATAATTATTTAGTCATTATTCATATCTATTTTGTCATCTTACAGTCTGCATCAAAGCCCTTGTAAAAAGTGGTGTTACATAAATAGAGATTTTCTGTCTATTATGCTCCCAGTTTCCCCATAGTGAATTTTAGGACACAATGGAAATTGGTGCATTCTCTTCCACTTTAAATGCTGCTGTCATGCTTATAGTTTCATAGAGTTGTTTGACCAATAATTGGAATGACCTTGACATTGATTAAAACCTGCCCCAAACTCTCTTGTCTTGTCCCCTTTGTCATCTAATGTTGGCTCCCATCTGGGATTAGCAATGAGGCATCATTTGTAGAAACTTGGTCTTTTCTTTGTCATCACGTCATTACCAAATAAGTTGACCAGACCCAACCATCACATTCACGCCAAAATGTCTGCCCCATCCATAGGAGGCAAGAAAAGAAACAAACAACAGATAATATTCCATTTGACACCTGAGGGAAGTAAGACCCAAAGATGCCAGTGATCAGTCCATCATCAATACAAAACTGGAATTAAAACCAGGCCAATCAATTTCCTGCATTCTGAGCACTAGAGAATGCAACTACTTAACACACCCTGTTTGGTCAGGCAATCCATAGCTTGTCAGTACATCAAATCATGGACACATTTATCTCATCCTGCTGAAGATAATAGCTTCTACTGACAGAGTTTACGCAGGCCCCTACCCTGGAAGGATTAGGGCTATACAAGCCTCATCTCCACCTTTGGATTTTATTGCTAGTCCATGAATGCACTGAAACCTCAATACCATCATTGTAATGGAAAGGTAGCACCCAGTTCCTGATGCAAAACGCAAGGAAATTTTATTTTTACACAAAGGAAAACAAACCTAAAATAAATCTTTAAACAAATTTAAAATAAATCTCAGATGCTTCAGAGTTTTGACAAACGTGTGACCTTTTCCTTTCCTCTGATAACTTCTGAAGATACCACAAAGATCCAGATTTCTAAACTTTCCAGAAGTGGGTTTTTGTTTGTTTGTCTTTGTTTTTATTTTGGCTTAGCAAATAGTACAGTGTATGGCAAATGAGTTGTTATATCCAGAAATAGAAGGCCTGTAAGCAAAAGATTTAAGAAGCTTCCCTTGCCCCAATGGTTAGCTGGGAAATACCTAGCTCTCCAGTTCCCCCAAATGCAGGTGCTTACGGAACAATGTTCACACCTATGTTGACAGAAAGAGGAAACATTCATTTCTCCACTAACAAGAGCTCTAAAGCAGGCAGTCCTTGATAAACCAAGCAAGCAGGGACCTTAGCTGATTTTCAGGCCTGATTATCCATTCCTTATCATGTCTTGACAGTCGTTCTTTACAACTACTCCAAAACAAATTACCTCTAGCTCTTACCAAAAGTACTTAAAGATAACACAGAAGAGAAACTTTGCAAAATGCTTACAAGATTGACTAGACATGAAATTAGTAAGTAAAAGACAAAATATTATTGTTCAGGTACTAATTTGGCTTAGCAATAAAACAACAATGACATGCCTAAATAATAAGCTTTGTCTTTTAAGAACTAAAAAAAATAGCAACAATCTTAACCTAACAACAAGCTTAATTTTTATAAAAAGGAATGAAATCAATATTATGAGAAAAAATCTGTATAAATGGTATAATTAAGTACATCTTTCAAACAAAAGCTCTTTAATATTGTGCTTCTCTATCAATCTAAGACTGTAGGCAGTGATTGCAATGGCACAGTACAGACTGCTGTGTCCATGTAGACAACACAACAATCCAACTTATTTTCACAGGAAGAAACCACACTTAGATCCATGAAGAAGTGCACCAATTAATTTTACTCTTCTCCCTCCCTGCCACTCCTCAGGTTTTAATCATCTGTTTTGTAGCAACTGTTGTAAATTATGGGTAACAACAACCTTGGAACTTCAATACCAGCACAAACCAATACCCCACTGCCACCTTTTTGGCAGTTCGCCATGTGTGCTATTTTAAAGTTAGGCATTAGGAGGCAGCAAATGGCTCAAAACCACAGGCAAAGATAAATTTGTAGGAAGTTGGAAAAGAGACCTAAAGCAGCAAAAGCGTAGAAAACAGACTTCATCTTAAATACAAACTTCCAAGACTTCAGATTTGCTATAAGGAATAGTTAGAAGGGGAAAGGGTTTGGCTCTCATACAGACCTCTGTGAAACCATCTGGATCCTATTTCCCATTTCAGAATCTCTAAAATCTCTGATGGTTACCTTAAGGATTAAACAATATAGGTCTTGGTTTCATTAAAACTTGTTTCCTGGCTCCAGAAAGAAAAGTCTCATGATTGCCTACGTGGAATTCTTGGTTCACACTCGATTTGGCAGTGCCCACACTAATGAAGATACTGTTCAAACCATCAAGGAGACATTAGAACTGATTCTGCCCCATATTGCTTCATTCTGATTAAGGTATTTACATATTTAAAAGATGCACCATAGTTACTTAAAAATGCCAATGCTGCACTTACATTTAAAAAATACTTGTGAAGTGCACTCTAAGTATCATGTCCAAAGTATCATGTCTTTAGATAACACAAGTCTGTCTTATTTTTAGGAAGCTGAAAATGGACTTTTCACTTTTCTTAAAAGGGGATAATATCTCTAAACAAAGCTTTGTTATTTGGTTATAACGTTTGATTAAATTATAGGAAATGTAGCTTAAAGCACCTTAAAATTGTTTGATTTATTTATAATATCAAAACAACTCTTGCTTCTCTCTCTGGATATTTATTTTGAAGAAATAATCTCATGTAATTTATACAAGAATTTTACTTCAAGCACAAGTAGAAAGGTCCCTTAGAAAGCATGACTAATAGGAATCAAAGCTATAAATGTGTGAGGAAGCCTGTGTGGTACATGAAACAAAACATAGCATCTCCAAAGATAGTTTCCTGCAATTTTTTGCATTGTTTCTTGAACTGTTGTGCTAAGAATGCATACATTACATGCCACACAATACTTAGCTATCACAGAATATACTGGGTAAAGCAGTAGTGAAAAAGATGCTCATTAGCACAAAATTGTTGATAAACAGTTAAATCAAACCAAAAGTAATTCACATCAAATAATGCAAATGTTGCACAAAACCTATTTTCCTTCTAGGCATGCATGATGATTCCAAACTCCTCCAATAACCAAATTTCAGCTTTACTATGATCAACTATTAACAGTAATTGAAGAAAATATCACACATTACTTACTGTTTTCAAGGTATCTATGCCATCCTTCTGAATTCAAAGGGGCGAAGAAGAATCACTGCCACGAGGAAATCTAATAGGCAAAAAGAGGGAAAAAATAGCAAATATTAGTTGTCTGAAAATTAGCATCTTCAGATTTTCTTGAGGTACTTCCCACAGAATCCCAAAGCAAAGCAAAGAAAAAGTTGGAGAAAAACATCACACACTTCACGAGCCGACTTTCTCCACAAACCCAGGCAGCTCCAAACTTTAAAGGCTAAATTGTTGAGCATCCTGATTGAGCAAATATCCGACTTTGGTATCACTGGTTACGAACACAATTTCAACAAGACGAATGCATCTCCAAAATTATGGTTACTTTGATGTATTATCCAGATTTCCCCCTGTTTCTCTCCCTTTCTCCCTTTTCCATTCACATTTTTCTTCCTACAAAATGCACATAGGTCTGTTCTTCCTTGTACCCGAGTCAGGCCTGGCTTTGAAATGCATTTCAATCTCTCAACACAGACTGCTTTCATTGCATTTAGAGTCCCACTAAGGCCCAGCTTTAAAAGCTACTGATTCTTTTTTCTTTAGCCTTCCTCACAAAGGAAGGGTATTTTGTAAATTACCAGCTCGTTCAGATCAACAAAAGGTACTTTCATAGAAAGCCCCATTTGATTTTGCTCAAATTTGATTACAAGGATGGAGAAAAGGAAAGGAAGTCAAAAAGAAAAACCCCAGATGGCTTTTTCATTCATCTCAGTGAATGAGCTTTATCTGTGCCTTTTGAAACTGTAGCAGTGGAAAAGCATTTCTGTTGGCTTAAAAAACTTGACAAAAATTATTGGTTTGCCATTTCTCATGTAACAGCCATTGGGAACTGGATGAAAAGACTTTTTCATGGGATCGCCTGCTTGGATCAAAATAATGGAGATTAGGTATTTCATTATAAATTACAGTGGGAGATAGAGCAGGCTGTCATATTAATAGCAACCTGCTCATGGCCTTCAATGGTAGCTATTCTCCTAGACAAAGGACCAAGGGGGTTGTCTATTGAACTTGTACTTTAGGCCTGATCAATTTTCTATCATCAAGGCAAAAGGTGAGATGACTAACAAAGGAATTCACACATGAGTGACCTCATAAGCCTACAGATAAAACAGCTTAAAGAAGCAAAATACATCCTGAAATTATGGATGATAAACTATATAAAGAAGAAGACAGAGTATGAGAGTGAGAGAGGAAAGAGCAATGGTCTATAATTCTCCTCTCTCTTCTTGGCCAAATGGACACATTAAAAGCTACTTGTTTTCAGCTGCAGATAATTGCAACGTTTGGTTTGCAGTGGTCTGCTTTAAATCCTTCAGCTGACTTCTTTTTTTCCTCAGCACAGCTCCAGTCACTTCATTCGCTATTAACAACAGCATTTTGTTCAAGACAAAGCTTCAACCAAGAGTCACACTTAAAAATAAAAACTATAAAGAATCACAAGCAACACAGGCTTCAAGATATTACACAGTAGAATGTGTGTTTGTTATTTTGCTCCAGGTTACCAGCCTCTTGCCTGCCTCTCTGTGTGCACTTACTTCTTAGATTTTAAATCATTTAAAATCTAAGCTGTACCTGTCACTAAAAGACACAGAATCTTAATGAAGCCTGAGACACGTGATTCGATGAAAATTCAGAAAATAGTGATGATAAAGTACTAACCCAAAGAACTACTGAAGGATAGATGATTGATTTTCATCCCAAGGAATAATTTAGACTCCCAATTGAAGTTGTCCAGATCACTGTAGCAATTGATAAAATTTTCTTCCCTGTTATATGTGCATGGAATTTTCAACTTTTCTTTAAAAAAATAATTGGGATTTCTGCCTGCTAGTCTTAGTGTTCCTTGAATTCAGGATGGTAGTAGAGAATTTTTGTTCCAAAGATAAAACCTAGATTAACAAAGGTTATTATTACCTGGTAATGCAGATACATGTCACACTTTCTGCACATCACATAAAGCAAATGCAAAGTAAAAATACATTTGAGCAGGATATTTTTTTACTGTGTTATTTTTTAAGCCAAAGAGCAGTATAAGATCATTAACGTAATAGGACTTCCAACTGCCTAAAAGCTTGAGAAAGTATCCTAAATATCACCTGTGATAGCAGTTGTCAAAATAAGGCTACATTTTGAAAGGTACCCTGGACAGGTGTAATGACCCCCAAATCTTGGGCACAAGCAGTCAGAGTGCACAATCACACATACAATAGTGATGACATAAAGTCATTTATGTACAAATCAATAAAACAAGGTTATAGTATTTTCTGAGGTATATATACAAATGACTCAATTGTATAAAATTGTACTTCCCTTGTTTTTAGGGGATCCCTGATCCTTCAACTATTTTAACCATTCAGAGAGATCCCAAATTCAAGGTAATAAAAGAGGAACTAAATTACACTGGTAGAAGTCAGTGTGCCTGGAAGCTCTTCCCACTATTGGTGTAAATGCAAATTGGTATGAATTTTTCAAAGGGTAACTGTACAGCATTCTTCAAGAGTTTGAAAGACTTCATAACTCTTAACCCATAACTCTTATTCCACCTCTAGGAATCTTCCTAGTAGAAACTATCAGAAATGCAGATAAAGAATTTTTTTCCACAAAGATATTTATACAATGATTCAGACAGTAATAGGATAGTGGTTAGGACTTCAAGTTCTAGAGCCAGACTAGCTGCATTCCAATTATAACTTCACCAGCTTCCAATGACAACCTTATGACTTTCATTATTAACCTCTCTATGTCTCAGTTTTCTCACCTGTAAAGTGGGGATCTCAAAAGTATGTTATGAAAATTAAATGAGTTAATATATGTAAGGCATCAAAGGTATGGCTAGCACATAGTAAGTACTAAGTAAGTATTAGATATTATTATTATTATAAATGCTTCAAATCTGGAAAATTATCAACTAAATTGTGATAAATACAATAGAATGTAATATGCCCATTAGCGATCATGTTTCTTACTGACATGGGAAAATATTCATACTAAGTGAAAAATTAAGGATATAAAACTCCATATATTATGTGATCGCAATATATATATTTGATATATATAAATATATAAATATTATATATTTGTTTTATATATAAATATATAACATATATATGTGCATTAGAAGTGGCAATAGTATTTATTCTCAGATAATGTAATTAAGTGATATTAATTTTTTATACTTTTTTAATTTTTAAATTTTTTACAGAAATTTTTAAAAATTTAAACCCTTATTTTTATGAGTTAATTTATGAAGAAGGAGAACTAGGAGGAGCACCAAGCAGCACGCAGTATTTATCAAACACAGGCAGGCCGGGCTACGGGGAAAGTCAGAGTCTATGCCAAAGTTCACTTCAGTGCTCAGCACTAAGATCTGGAAATGAGATGTGCTTTCACAACTGGGAATCACTAAGCTTAAACTCTAAAGTGTAAACAAGTAAAATCCAAACATAATGGATCCACAAAAATTCCTGCCCCAAGAGGCTGTCAGTACATGGGTTATCAAAGGCATTTGACAACAGGGGGAATCCAGCAAAATGACTCAGGGATGAACTGGGGAAGATACGCACGTACCAACATACACAGGTTATGTGTAACATAAATAGCTTTGGATCCCATCAGTTAGGGGCGGAGGGCAAAGCCAAAGAATCCTAAGAAGTTTCAACAGGGCCCAAGCAGTAACTTAATCAGTTGCAGGTGGGGCTAAACATAGAAACTTGCAGGTTGCAGCCAAGGAAATGACTCTCTATGGGAATGTCTAGAAAAAGAGAGTAAAGGCCAAGAGGTAAGCTCTTGTCCCTTTCACTCTTCATACCCATGGGGAGCCATAACCTAAGGACAGGAAGGGAGGTGCATGGAAGAGCAGACCTTGGGGGAGAGGGGGAAAATGGCGGAAGAGTAAGACGCGGAGATCACCTTACTCCCCACAGATACATCAGAAATACATCTACACGTGGAACAACTCTTACAGAACACCTACTGAACGCTGGCAGAAAACCTCAGACCTCACAAAAGGCAATAAACTCCCCACGTACCTGGGTAGGGCAACAGAAAAAAGAATAAACAGAGACAAAAGAACAGGGACGGGACCTGCACCAGTGGGAGGGAGCCGTGAAGGAGGAAAGGTTTCCACACACTAGAAGCCCCTTCGCGGGCGGAGACTGCGGGTGGCAGAGTGGGGGAGCTTCGGAGCCGCGGAGGAGAGTGCAGAAACAGGGGTGCAGAGGGCAAAGCGGAGAGATTCCTGCACACAGGATCGGTGCCGACCGGCACTCACCAGCCCGAGACGCTTGTCTGCTCACCAGCCGGGGCGGGTGGGGCTGGGAGCTGAGGCTTGGGCTTCAGTTGGAGCACAGGGAGAGGACTGGCGGCGTGAACACAGCCTGAAGGGGTTAGTGCACCAAGGCTGGCTGGGAGGCAGTCCAGGAAAAAGTCTGGACATGCCGAAGAGGCAAGAGACGTTTTCTTCCCTCTTTGTTTCCTGGTGTGCGAGGAGAGGGGATTAAGAGCGCCGCTTAAAGGAGCTCCAGAGACGGGCGCGCCGCGGCTGAAAGCGCGGACCCCAGAGACGGGCGTGGGACGCTGGGGCTGCTGCTGCCGCCGCCAAGAGGCCTGTGTGCGAGCACAGGTAACTCTCCATACCTCCCTTCCTGGGAGCCTGTTTAGCCCGCCACTGCCAGGGTCCCGGGATCCAGGAACGGCTTCCCCGGGAGAACGCACGGCGCGCCTCAGGCTGGTGCAACGTCATGCCGGCCTCTGCCGCTGCAGGCTCGCCCCGAAATCCGTACCCATCCCTCCCGGCGGCCTGAGCGAGCCAGAGCCACCGAATCAGCGGCTCCTTTAACCCCGTCCTGTCTGAGGGAAGAACAGACGCCCTCCAGTGACCTACACGCAGAGGCGGGGCCAAATCCAAAGCTGAACCATGGGAGCTGTGCCAACAAAGAAGAGAAAGGGAAATCTTTCCCAGCAGCTTCAGGAGAAGCGGATTAAATCTCCACAATCAACTTGATGTACCCTGCATCTGTGGAATACCTGAATAGACAATGAATCATCCCAAATTGAGGAAGTGGACTTTGAGAGCAAGATTTATTATTTTTTCCCCTTTTCCTCTTTTTGTGAGTGTGTATGTGTATGCTTCTGTGTGATAATTTGTCTGTATAGCTTTGCTTTCACCACTTGTCCCAGGGTTCTATCCGTCCGTTTTTTTTTTAACTTGTTAAAAATTTTTTTCTTACTAATTATTTTTTATTTTAATAACTTTATGTTATTTTACCTTTATTTTATTTTCTTTTATCCTCTTTCTTTCTTTCTTTCTTTCTACTTTTTCTCCCTTTTATTCTGAACCGTGTGGATGAAAGGCTCTAGGTGCTGCAGCCAGGAGTCAGTGCTGTGCCTCTGAGGTGGGAGAGCCAACTTCAGGACACTTCAGCTCCATGTAATATCAAAGGGCGAAAATCTCCCAGAGATCTCCGTCTCAACACCAGCACCCAGCTTCACTCAACGACCAGCAAGCTACAGTGCTGGACACTCTATGCCAAACAACTAGCAAAACAGGAACACAATCCCACCCATTAGCAGAGAGGCTGCCTAAAATCATAAGTCCACAGACACCCCAAAACACACCACCAGACGTGGACCTGCCCACCAGAAAGACAAGATCCAGCCTCATCCACCAGAACACAGGCACTAGTCCCCTGAACCAGGAAGCCAACACAACCCACTGAACCAACCTTAGCCACTGGGAACAGACACCAAAAACAACGGGAACTACAAACCTGCAGACTGCAAAAAGGAGACCCCAAACACAGTAAGATAAGCAAAATGAGAAGACAGAAAAACACACAGCAGATGAAGGAGCAAGATAAAAACCACCAGACCTAACAAATGAAGTGGAAATAGGCAGTCTACCTGAAAAAGAATTCAGAATAATGATAGTAAATATGATTCAAAATCTTGGAAATAGAATAGACAAAATGCAAGAAACATTTAACAAGGACCTAGAAGAACTAAAGATGAAACAAGCAACAATGAACAACACAATAAATGAAATTAAAAATACTCTAGAAGGGATCAATAGCAGAATGACTGAGGCAGAAGAACGGATAGGTGACCTGGAAGATAAAGTAGTGGAAATAACTACTGCAGAGAAGAATAAAGAAAAAAGAATGAAAAGAACTGAGGACAGTCTCAGAGACATCTGGAACAACATTAAACACACCAGCATTCGAATTATAGGGGTTCCAGAAGAAGAAGAGTAAAAGAAAGGGACTGAGAAAATATTTGAAGAGATTATAGTTGAAAACGTCCCTAATATGGGAAAGGAAATAGTTAATCAAGTCCAGGATGCACAGAGAGTCCCATACAGGATAAATCCAAGGAGAAAAGCAAGGGAAAAACAACAAAACACACAAGGGAATCCCCATAAGGTTAACAGCTCATCTTTCAGCAGAAACTCTGCAAGTCAGAAGGGACTAGCAGGACATATTTAAAGTGATGAAGGGGAAAAGCCTACAACCAAGATTACTCTACCCAGCAAGTATTTCATTCAGATTTGATGGAGAAATTAAAACATTTACAGACAAGCAAAAGCTGAGAGAGTTCAGCACCACCAAACCAGCTTTACAACAAATGCTAAAGGATCTTCTCTAGGCAAGAAAAACAAGAGAAGGAAAAGATCTACAATAACAAACCCAAAACAATTAAGAAAATGGGAATAGGGACATACATATCAATAATTACCTTAAATGTAAATGGATTAAATGCTCCCACCAAAAGACACAGACTGGCTGAATGGATACAAAAACAAGACCCATATATATATGCTGTCTACAAGAGACCCACTTCAGACCTAGAGACACATATAGACTGAAAGTGAGGGGATGGAAAAAGATATTCCATGCAAATGGAAACCAAAAGAAAACTGGAGTAGCAAATCTCATATCAGACAAAATAGACTTTAAAATAAAGACTACTAGAAGAGATAAAGAAGGACACTACATAATGATCAAGGGATTGATCCAAGAAGAAGATATAACAATTGTAAATATTTATGCACCCAACATAGGAGCACCTCAATACATAAGGCAAATACTGTTAGTATTTGTGTATTTGTTAGTATTTTGTGGCTGTTAGCCACAAAAGGGGAAATCAATAGTAACACATTCGTAGTAGGGGACTTTAACACCCCACTTTCACCAATGGACAGATCATCCAAAATGAAAATAAATAAGGAAACACAAGCTTTAAATGATACATTAAAAAAGATGGACTTAATTGATATTTATAGGACATTCCATCCAAAAACAATAGAATACACATTTTTCTCAAGTGCTCATGGAAAATTCTCCAGGATAGATCATATCTTCGGACACAAATCAAGCGTTGGTAAATTTAAGAAAATTGAAATTTTATCAAGTATCATTTCCAACCACAAAGCTATAAGACTAGATATCAATTATAGGAAAAGATCTGTAAAAAATACAGATGGAGGCTAAACAATACAGTACTTAATAATGAAGTGATCACTGAAGAAATCAAAGAGGAAATCAAAAAATACCTAGAAACAAATGACAATGGAGACACGACGACCCAAAACCTCTGGGATGCAGCAAAAGCACTTCTAAGAGGGAAGTTTATAGCAATACAATCATACCTTAAGGAGCAGGAAATATCTTGAATAAACAACCTAACCTTGCACCTAAAGCAATTAGAGAAAGAAGAACAAAAACCCCCAAAGTGGGGGCTTCCCTGGTGGCGCGGTGGTTGAGAATCTGCCTGCTAATGCAGGGGACACAGGTTCGAGCCCTGGGCTGGGAGGATCCCACATGCCGCGGAGCGGCTGGGCCCGTGAGCCACAACTACTGAGCTGCGCGTTTGGAGCCTGTGCTCCGCAACGAGAGGCCGCGATAGTGAAAGGCCTGTGCACCGCGATGAAGAGTGGCCCCCGCTTGCCACAGCTAGAGAAAGCCCTCGCACAGAAACGAAGACCCAACACAGCAAAAATAAATAAATTAATAAACTCCTACCCCCAACATCTTCTTTAAAAAAAAAAAATTTTAAAAAAATTAAAAAAAAAAATTAAAAAAAAAACCCCAAAGTTAGCAGAAGGAAAGAAATCATAAAGATCAGATCAGAAATAAATGAAAAAGAAATGAAGCAAACGATAGCAAAGATCAATAAAACTAAAAGCTGGTTCTTTGAGAAGATAAACAAAATTGATAAACCATTAGCCAGACTCATCAAGAAAAACAGGGAGAAGACTCAAATCAATAAAATTAGAAATGAAAAAGGAGAAGTAACAACTGACACTGCAGAAATACAAAAGATCATGAGAGGTTACTACAAGCAACTCTATGCCAATAAAATGGACAACCTGGAAGAAATGGACAAATTTTTAGAAATGCACAACCTGCCAAGACTGAATCAGGAAGAAGCAGAAAATATGAACAGACAAATCACAAGCACTGAAATTGAAACTGTGATTAAAAATCTTCCAACAAACAAAAGCCCAGGAGCAGATGGCTTCACAGGCAAATTCTATCAAACATTTAGAGAAGAGCTAACACCTATCCTTCTCAAACTCTTCCAAAATATAGCAGAGGGAAGAACACTCCCAAACTCATTCTACGAGGCCACCATAACCCTGATACAAAAACCAGACAGGATGTCACAAAGAAAGGAAACTACAGGCCAATATCACTGATGAACATAGATGCAAAAATCCTCAACAAAATACTGCAAACAGAATCCAACAGCACACTAAAAGGATCATACAGCATGATCAAGTGGAGTTTATTCCAGGAATGCAAGGATTCTTCAGTATACACAAATCAATCAATGTGATACACCATATTAACAAATTGAAGGAGAAAAACCATATGATCATCTCAATAGATGCAGAGAAAGCTTTCGACAAAATTCAACACCCATTTATGATAAAAACTCTCCAGAAAGTAGGCATAGAGGGAAGTTTCCTCAACATAATAAAGGCCATATATGACAAACCCACAGCCAACATCGTCCTCAATGGTGAAAAACTGAAACCATTTCCACTAAAATCAGGAACAAGACAAGGTTGCCCACTCTCACCACTCTTATTCAACCTAGTTTTGGAAGTTTTAGCCACAGCCATCAGAGAAGAAAAGGAAATAAAAGGAATCCAAATCGGAAAAGAAGAAGTAAAGCTGTCACTGTTTGCAGATGACATGATACTATACATAGAGAATCCTAAAGATACTACCAGATAACTACTAGAGCTAATCAATGAATTTGGTAAAGTAGCAGGATACAAAATTAATGCACAGAAGTCTCTGGCATTCCTATATACTAATGATGAAAAATCTGAAAGTGAAATCAAGAAAACACTCCCATTTACCACTGCAACAAGAAGAATAAAATATTTAGGAATAAACCTACCAAAGGAGACAAAAGACCTGTATGCAGAAAATTATAAGACACTGATGAAAGAAATTAAAGATGATACAAATAGATGGAGAGATATACCATGTTCTTGGATTGGAAGAATCAACATTGTGAAAATGACTCTACTACCAAAGAAATCTACAGATTCAATGCAATCCCTACTAAACTACCACTGGCATTTTTCTCAGAACTAGAACAAAAAATTTCACAATTTGTATGGAAACACAAAAGACCCCAAATAGCCAGAGCAATCTTGAGAACGAAAAATGAAGCTGCAGGTTCCCTGACTTCAGACTATACTACAAAGCTACAGTAATCAAGACAGTACGGTACTTGCACAAAAGCAGAAATACAGATCAATGGAACAGGATAGAAAGCCCAGAGATAAACCCACACACATATGGTCACCTTATCTTTGATAAAGGAGGCAGGAATATACAGTGGAGAAAGGACAGCCTCTTCAATAAGTGGTGCCCGAAAACTGGACAGGCACACGTAAAAGTATGAGATTAGATCACTCCCTAACACCATACACAAAAATAAGCTCAAAATGGATTAAAGACTTAAATGTAAGGCCAGAAACTATCAATCTCTTAGAGGAAAACATAGGCAGAACACTCTCTGACATAAATCACAGCAAGATCCTTTTTGACCCACCTCCTAGAGAAATGGAAATAAAAACAAAAATAAACAAATGGGACCTAATGAAACTTCAATGCTTTTGCACATCAAAGGAAACCATAAACAAGACCAAAAGACAACCCTCAGAATGGGAGAAAATATTTGCAAATGAAGCAATTGACAAAGCATTAATCTCCAAAATTTACAAGCAGCTCATGCAGCTCAATAATAAAAAAACAAACAACCCAATCCAAAAATGGGCAGAAGACCTAAATAGACATTTCTCCAAAGAAGATATACAGACTGCCAACAAACACATGAAAGAATGCTCAACATCATTAATCATTAGAGAAATGTAAATCAAAACTACAATGAGATATCATCTCACACCAGTCAGAATGGCAATCGTCAAAAAATCTAGAAACAGTAAATGCTAGAGAGGGTGTGGAGAAAAGGGAACACTCTTGCACTGCTGGTGGGAATGTGAATTGGTACAGCCACTATGGAGAACAGTATGGAGGTTCCTTGTAAAACTACAAATAGAACTACCATATGACCCAGCAATCCCACTACTGGGCTTATACCCTGAGAAAACCATAATTCAAAAAGAGTCATGTACCAAAATGTTCACTGCAGCTCTATTTAAAATAGCCAGGAGATGGAAACACCCTAAGTGTCCATCGTCGGATGAATGGATAAAGAAGATGTGGCACATATATACAATGGAATATTAGCCGTAAAAAGAAACGAAATTGAGCTATTTGTAATGAGGTGGATGGACCTAGAGTCTGTCATACAGAATGAAGTAAGTCAGAAAGAGAAAGACAAATACCGTATGCTAACACATATATATGGAATTTAAGGAAAAAAAATGTCATGAAGAACCTAGGGGTAAGAGAGGAATAAAGACAGAGACCTACTAGAGAATGGACTTGAGGATATGGGGAGGGGGTAAGGGTAAGCTGGGACAAAGTGAGAGAGTGGCATGGATATATATACACTACCAAACTTAAAATAGATAACTAGTGGGAAGCAGCCGCATAGCACAGGGAGACCACCTTGGTGTTTTGTGACCACCTAGAGGGGTGGGATAGGGAGGTAGGGAGGGAGGGAGACACAGGAGGGAAGAGATATGGGAACATATGTATATGTATAACTGATTCACTTTGTTATAAAGCAGAAAGTAACACAGCATTGTAAAGCAATTATACTCCAATAAAGATGTAAAAAAAAAAAAAAAACAAGAGCAGACCTTACCCCCTACCCCTGCTAATCCCTCAGTCAAGCTTGAACTAAGGGGAGGGGGGAAGGGAGGGGAAAGTGGGGAGCCTAGAGTATTTAACCTGGTGTACTAGTGTTTAGCAACTAAAAGTGACTGGAAAGTTATGGACTATCCCTAGATATTATAAACAGCCAGGAACATAACAGAGCATAGCTGAAGGTGCAGAAAAGAGAACTTAATACAGATTACCCAGTATATTAGTTACATGTGTTTTATGCCTTTGTTGCAAGAAAAAATGGCAATTTAAGTGCTAGACTTTTCAAGAAAACTTCAGTTAATAAACAGCAAACTTCTAGAATATGGAGGTAACATATGATCAAGCAATTCCACTTCTTGGTATATATCCAAAAGAATTTAAAGCAGGGACTTGAACAGGTATTTGTACACTCATATTCATAGCTGCACTATTCACAATAGCCAAAAAGATGGAAGCAACCCAAATGTCCATCAACAGATGAATGGATAAACAAAACCTGGTATACACATATAATAGAATATTATTCTGCGTTAAAAAGGAAGTTCTGATACATGCTACGATATGGACGAACCTTGAATATATTATGCTAAGTGAAATAAGCCAGACACACACACACACACACACACACACACACACAATACTGTATGATTTCACTTATATGAGATACTTAGAGTAGTCAAATTCATGGAGACAGAGAGTAGTTTCCAGGGGCTGTGGGGAAGGAGTAATTTGGAGTTACTGTCTGGTGAGTACAGAATTTCAGTTATGCAAGATAAAGAGTCCTGGAGATGGATGATCATGATGGTTGCACAGCAGTGTGAGTTGTACTTAATGACACTGAACTTCACACTTAAAAAATCGTTAAAATGGTAAATTTTGTTATGTACATTTTACCACAGTTTTCTTAAGAAGAATATGAAAATGTTGCTCCCTGAAAATATCTCCTCAATTCTCTTACTATCACCTAATAGAAAGGAAATGAAATGAAACAAAAAAAAGAGGAAGGGGACTGCTATGGTCAGTCAGTTGTGCAATTTGTACATTTCACCCAGATGCCGGAAGGGGCAAATGGGGGGCAAAATCTAGCCAGGAGTTATGCTGACCCAGTGGTATGCCCTGGGGCTGGACTTCAATAGCTGGGAGAAGTGGTGCCATTTGGTAACTCATCTGCCCAGAGGGAACATCTTTTATTAATTTGCAGAAAGGCACTATATGTGTCAACCTGCCTTGAAAGGGAGCCAGGCTTATATGTGGACAGATTAAGAATGATTATTTAGGTTGAATGGTAATGTTGGTTATGTGCTCTTTGTAAATGAATTGGCCATCAGGTCCCTGGGAAAACCTTCTGTTTGGGAGTTTCAAGTTCATCATTGTCTTCTTCACGTGGTCTTCCCTGCTGTCAACACAACCATCCCTTACTGAAGCATATGTGGTAACAGCACCATTCTAGTGATACACAATTGGAGTCATAATATGTGATATATAAGTAGACTTCCCTAAAAGAGACAAGATAAATTGACCCAAGGTCTAAAACATGTGTTCTTTTCAGAACTACAGGGAACCCAACTCTTACAATTACATCCTGTGTATGGTATTTATTTATTTTTTTATTGAAGTATAGTTGATTTACAATGTTTCAGGTGTACAGCAAAGTGATTCAGTTACGTGTGTGTGTGTGTGTATATATATATATATATATAGTAACATTGTAAATATATATATGTATTCTTTTTCAGATTCTTTTCCATTATAGAATATTACAAGATTTTGAATACTTACTGTGCTATACAGTGGGACCTTACTGTTTATCTATTTTATATATAGCAGTGTGTATCTGTTCATTCCAAATTCCCTGCCTTTCCCCTTTGGTAACCACAAGTTTGTTTTTTGAAGTCTGTGAATCTGTTTCTGTTTTGTAAATAAGTTCATTTGTATCATTTTTTTAGAGTCCACATATAAGTGATATCCTATGATATTTGTCTTTTTGTGACTTCGCTTAGTATGATGATCTCTAGGTCCATCCATGTTGCTGCAAATGGCATTATTTCATTCCTTTTTATGGCTGAGTAATATTCCATTGTATATATATACCACATCTTCTTTATCCATTCATCTGTCAATGGACATGTAGGTTGCTTCCATGTCTTGGCTATTGTAAATAGTGCTGCTATGAACACTGGGTTGCATGTATCTTTTCAAATTAGAGTTTTCTCTGGATATGCGCCCAGGAGTAGGATTTCTGGATCATATGGCAACTCTATTTTTAGTTTTTTAAGGGACCTCTGTACTGCTCTCCATAGTGGCTGCACAAATTTACATTCCCACCAACAGTATAGGAGGGTTCCCTTTTCTTATGGATGGTATTTAAAATTTACATTTCCAACCCTGACCTCCTATCCAAACTGATGCCATATTTCAGGTAAACTACAAGACATTCTATTAGGCTATGACACTGAATCCTCAAATCAACATATCCAAAATATCTCTATTTGCCTTCTCCCACAAAAAAATAAAAAACCCATTAAATGGCTCCCTCCCCTAACTTATCTGATTCTGTTCATGTATTACCCTAAGTTCCCAGACCCAAAATATTGACAACATATCTGAATCCTTCCTTTCCTTTGTACCTTACAGTCAATCAATATGGGTCAATTTTCTCCTTGATATATTATATCCAGACCTTCCATCCCTTTCCTAAGTCACATACAGTCCTGAAAATATAATATGTAGTTTCTCAAGGTTCTGTAATTGATCCTCTCATCTTCTCTCTCTGTGGCCTCCTTCAGGAAAGCAGTAATTCTCTCCTTGGTTTTACTCATTGTCTGTTAACTCCCTAACTCATCCTTCTTGAAACTCTCTCCCTGGCTTCTTGGATTCTGACCACCCCCTGATTCTCCAATCCCTCTAATTCCATGTTCCTGGCTCCACCAACTTCGACAAGGGACCCTCCCTCATCCCTGAAAGACTCTTGCTTTGATCCTCTTCTCTCTACACATTCTCTGGCCACCTTTTCCTCTTCAAAATCACCTATGATCTGTACGCTAATGACTCCCCAATCCACTCTCCTGCACCAGTCCTAAAGCCAGCTCAGAATGTTGAAAAATCAACCTCATTGTCTTCCACAATCATGCAGGGAATGGGAGAAGCGAGTGAAAGAGGGAGGGAGGGAGGAGGAGAGAGGAAGCGGGGGAGGGGAGAGAAAGAGAGACAGAGAGGGAAGGGAAGGGAAGGGAAGGGAAGGGAAGGGAAGGGAAGGGAAGGGACAGCACAAACATGCATTCTTCCTTTTCTATCTGGGTAAAAAGCAACACTTAGTTAGTTTCTCAAGCAACAAATCCCAGGCCCATGCCTGTTTGTCCTTCTGTCTCAACCTCTATTATTCACCAAAACCCTTGAATTACATCTTATACATTTCTGTACATTTTCTCCTCTTCTTTTTAGTCACAATCCTATTGCTCTAATTTGGATCTGAAGCAGCTCTGACTTAAGCAGCTACAACAACCTCCAACCTAACCTCATAAATTCTCAACTTTCTCCTCTGAAAAATGAGGATATTATATTTAATTTCCCAAGTGGTAAGATAGGTGAGATAGCATTGCATAAAGTGCTTAACACATTATCTAGAATGTATATATCTAGAACATACCTAGAATGTAGTCAGTGCTCTGTAATACTTGTACTGGTATAAGAATTAAATGTGATAATATCTACCACACACCTGCCACACCATAGGCACTCAGGGACAGCAGTGATGATTATAGCTGGGCAATTTATTGGGATTTTTAATATAGCAGAATAACACTGAAAAACCTAATTTCTTACTTTAACTTGGGAGTAAAAATGGGACTCCTGGGCTTCCCTGGTTGAGAGTCTGCCTGCCAATGCAGGGGACGTGGGTTTGTGCCCCGGTCCGGGAAGATCCCACATGCCGTGGAGTGGCTGGGCCCGTGAGCCATGGCCCCTGAGCCTGCGCGTCCGGAGCCTGTGCTCCACAGTGGGAGGGGCCACAACAGTGAGAGTCCCACGTACCACAAAAAAAAAAAAAAAAAAAAAAAAAGGGACTCCCCACAGGAGAATGTTTTACTTTCTTTCTCTGTAGCACAGATCACCTTTAACTATTATATAATCCTTAGTTGTATATCATGTTTACTATTTAGCATCTGTCCCCTCCACCAGAATATAAGCTGCATGAAGGCAGAAATACTGTCGGTTTTGGTTACTGTTATTCACCAAACACCTAAAATAGGACCTGACAGAGAGTAGGGAGAATAAGCACTGAACAATTATTTGTTGAATAAATGGAATATTGGCTAAGCCTTTATGTCCTTCAGATCTGGACTTGCCTTGGCCTAAGGGGGAGTTGTGTCTTTTCTGGTAAGAAAGAGAAGAGCCAGATGGGGTGGACCACTCCCAAGCCAACCCTAAATAGGCCTTTGTTTTCAAAACTCTAAGCCTATGGATATCATGCTAGAGTGTTTAGGAAGGGAAAACACAAAGGCTGTGGAGTTCCATGGTTGAGGAGGAGAAGCAGCCTCACTTCCATAAGTTCAGATTCCCCAAAATGAGTATAAAGAGGGAGCTTTCATTTCTAAGAATGGCAGAGTCATGAACGTAACACACCTACGGTGGCAAAACTTCAGATGGCAATAGCCCCAGAACTGACTCAAGGAAATGCTATCTGTCCAACAGAGGACAACCAAAACTGCACAGTTTTTTCCCCTGAGGCTTATTAGCATGAGTGAAAAAAAGCTTTGGAAACTAGAGAAAGTCAATCAAAACCCTTTCAGAAAAGAAAATTTTTGCTTCACATTTAAGTTAATGCCACACAAAGACAGACAAGACAAAATGTCTTCAGAAAAGGGACTCAAAACTAAGCTGAGGAACCACTGAAGGGCACAGAGATATTTATCTTGGACTAAAGGAGATCCCACAGAACTCTAAAAATGTAGAGAGACAGATACATAGACATAGACATGGATTGTGATGCAGTTGTGGAGGTAGACGCAGAGGTAGATGTTGATATAAATGTGGGTGTCGAGGCAAATGCACACATTCTCTTGTGGAGAAGGGCAGTAGATGTGTCCTGTGTAGCTCCATAAGTCAAACTAAAATTAATGAGGAAAAGCTACAGAGAGAGATTTCATATCAACATTAAAAAGTATCTGATTTAACATGATCCCTAAATAAAATGAGCTCATTTAGGGGCTGATCCCTAACACTTACAATGATCAGACAGGCTGAACTACCATTGGGGTTGAAGGTTATAAAGGGAACACAAGTATTGTTTCTTGTCTATCAAGATGTCTGTCAAAATGTCTGTCAAGAGCTGTGAGGAGCCTACTTGGAAGAGAAGTTAGTCTCCCTCGGTTGCATGGATTGTTGTTAAATAAGAAATGCCTACTCAGGATAATAACACAGAACAATAAGCAAGCTCAGAGATGCTTTGCAGTTCTGTTCAACTTCAATTTTTAAGCAGACTTATTTCATGTTGTATACCTTGAAGACATTTAAGTATTGACTGAGATGTTATAAAACTGTAAAGCTCTGTTGCTGGTACTCTATTAATAATAAATTGGAGTAATTTGAATATAGAATAATGTCTGTAGTATTTACTTTTAAAAGGATCTTATCAAGGAAATGATGTAAATAAAACTGATATGGATGTGTTTAATCTACCATAGAATAAAAATTTCAACAATTATAGAAACATTCAATTACAAATACTTGCAATGCTAATTAAAACCATCTTATCAACAACTAACATGGGCCCTATGGGATCTCCTCTACTTAGCAGTAGTTTCTTAGTCTAGTTTGAGATGCTCTATGAATTTCAAAGTAATAAAACTGATTTCCTTGAATATGTTACATAACTCAAATCATTTAAGTCAATTTTGCAATCAGTCTGATTTAGCAAAGTTTAACTGTCCTAATCAAAAGTTAAAACACTTCTATTTACATTAATGGCTATTAAAGGCACTAATCAAGGCAGAGCTTTTTAAGCAATGAAATGACTTTGGTCTTAGAGCAAAATCAAATTGATTTAGAAACACAGATAGCTATATGATATTATGGCTACATATACTAATCCTACCTGCATACATCCTAGATAAAAATTATTTGCTAACAAGAAGAACCATGACTGATCTCATGAGTTACATTTCTTTTATTATTACTGTAAAACATTGACATAATTCCTGATCCCTCCCTTTTCCTCAGACCCCAGATCCAATCAATCAACAGGTCTTTTTGATTTTACCTTCTAAAAACATGGCTGATCTGTCTCTTATAGGCTTCTGGGGCCCTAGTCCATAAAACATTATCTCTGTCTGAACTGATGCCAAGGGCAAACCAACTGAACTCTCTCACTCCCCTCCTCCAACCACCAAGGCCCACCTCCCTCAGTCCTCTCACAGCCATAAGAGTCACCCTCTTAAAACTCCACTGTTTAAAACCTTTCAAAGGCTTCCCACTGCATTTAGGATGAAATCCAAACTCATTCCAAGGACCTGTCAGTTCTTGCATGATCTAGCACCTACCTATCCCTATAAAACCATCTCCTATAGCTCCTAGCCTTGCCCTCTTCCCTATCGATACCCTGGTATTTTTTGTCGTCTTCTAACACATTAACATATGCTATAGTCTCTAACTAGAATGTTCTTTGCGCAGCCCCTCTTATGTTAGACTCATTCTCATCCTACCAATTTCTCCTCAATGTCCACTCCTCAGAGAGCCTTCCTTGGCACCCATGCTGCCCCATGTAACCTTGGTGTTCTCTATCTCCATTTCAGAATCTTGTTTGTGGCCCTCATAGTACCTGACTCAATTTGCTATTATTTTATTAGCTTATTTTTCTAGTCTGTCTTCACTAGATTGTAAAATCCACGGGGAAGGAACCATGTCTGTCTCGTTCACTGCTAGGCTCCCAGGACTTAACACAGGAGTTGGGCACTCAGTAGGAATTCAATATATATTTGCTGAATGAATGAATATAACAAAACCATAGTCATTCCTCAATTTCAAAGGTGGTTAAAAATTGTGCATAAATGTGTATATATATGAAAATCTTGCCTGTAGTAAATTACCCATATACTACAAAGTGAAATTGAGAAATTTAAATATTCTTTTAAGTAATTCAACCAAATTATTGGTTCTGACAGACAATAATGGCTCATAAAAATAAGACCCACTTCAAAAGGCAAGGCTTTTGTTAATTCCTCCTGGTCAAGTGTGAATGGAAAGGTATGTCCTGCCTGGGGTCTGCCACTTACAGCAGGAGAGCCAGGTTAAAGGGATGGTAAGGTTAAGAGATGGAAACTGTTCCTGCTCTAATAGAAACACAGATAAGATTGCACAGTCTTCACCCTAGACAATGACAATGATCTTGATGATGATGATGGTGAAAATAGCAGCATTTGTCAAGCATTTGCTACGTGTCAGACACTGTCTGTGTCTCAGTGCTTTCCATATATTAACTCATTTAATCCTTACAATAACCTTACTACTATCCATACTTTACATACTTTACAGATGAGAAATTCCAAGGCTTAAACAGGTTAGAAAAGCAGTTTACAAAAAGTCATACAATCAAGAACTGCTAGAGCTGAGATTTAATCCTAGGTACTTAGACCCCAGATGCCTGCATTTATTTCTGTTAAAGAAAAAACAAAATAGAGGTCACTGTTTGAATATACCACTAGATCAAAAACTCAGTCATATAACCAAAACTTAAACTGTCCTGATTTACCAGAAATGCTGACCTTAAGCAAAATTAAGCTTTCTTCATGTCCTTACAGCATGACTTTCCAGCTTCCTAGCTTACCAGCTACAAACAAGTAAGTTTATGCAATGAAAAGGAATATGTTTCTGGTAACCAATCACAAGAGAAAACAAGTGCTTACTCATTCATCCTTTATAAACCAAACTGTAACTACTGAAAGCCAAGCTCTAACTACTTTCCATTTGAAATCTCCCTGTTAGCGGTTTGTTTCTCACTCAATAAAATATTCACATTGAGTAAAGCTCTCTGAATTTTCTTTTGACATTACTAAGTATATAAAAATGTTTTAAGACATCCCAAGAAGAAAAGGTACCTTACAGCCATAAGGGATGTTCACATTTCTTCTCATTGGAGAAATCCATATCGGTTTGGCTCCTAATAATAAAGGGTTTTTTTTTTACCAGAAAGATGAGAATATAACTCTCCTGATATATCCCGGATGGCAGACAACACAGAAAGAGACAAAACTAAAATAGCATATAGACAGAACAAAGTGTACTTGGATAGGAAAGAGGAAAAGAGGGAAGGTGAGAGAGAAGGAAAGGCTTGCACTGCTATATGAGTCAATAAATAGAGCAGGCAGCCAACATTTTCCAGAGAGAAATGAAAATGAGAAAATGAAAACCACCTTGATAATACTACTGACAAAGATTTGAATTCAAAGGATTTGGGGATAAATAGGAAATATCAGGAAATAGTACTGTATTAGTTTCTTATGGTTGCTGTAACAAATTACCACAAACTTGGTGCCTGAAAACAGTAGAAATTCGTTCTCAACAGTTCTAAAGCCCAGAAGTCTGAAATCAGTATCACTGGACCGAAAACAAGGTGTTGACATAGCTGCATTCCCTCTAGAGATTCTAGTGGAGAATCCATTCCTTGTCTCTTCCAACTTCTTGTAGTTTCCAACATTTCTTGACTTGTGGCCACATCACTCCAATCTTCAAGGCCAGTATCTTCAAGTCTCCCTCTGCCCTGTCCTCACATCACCTTCTCCTCTGTACAAAATCTTCCTCTGCTTCCCTCTAATAAAGATACACATGATGGCATTTAGGATCCACCTGGATAAACCAGGATAATCTCCCCATCTTGAGTCTTAACTTAATCATAACTGCAAAGATCTTTTTTCCAAATAAAGTAACATTTACAGATTCCAGAGATTAAGACCTGATATCTTTGGGGGGGGATCATATTTCAGCCTACTACAAGTACAAAGTGCTCTGATAAAAGGAAGTAATTAACCCTAGCATAGACTAGTGACACACAGGAACACTGTAGAACTCACAGAAGACCAGCAGAACTTAGTACAAGAAAAGGAATTGCTCCTGGACCAGAAGACAAATCATACTCAATTAAGTGTTTTTCCTAATGATTTACTGAGATCATTGGAAATTAAAGCCAGCATAATTACTGTAGTTTAATGCAAAAAAAAAACTTGCTTAACTTAATTCTACTGTGAATTATATGCAATTTTATTCCATAACGTAAGTTCAGTCAATATTGAAAAATTCTTTGCTGTCTTTATGGAATTCTAAATTCAAATACTAATCCAAATACACTTATACAGGAGAAAAAAATAGAAGGGCTTCTCTTTCTAGTCTAGTACGTAAGAATCCCAGGGAAATGCTCTGATAGACATAAGCAGGAGGGACAGCTTGTTCTGATTGGAGAGGGGAGGAAGACTCTTCAAAGCAAAAGGGAGGCTAATACCTAAAGAAGAGAGGAAGGTGTGCTGGGCAGATAAAAACCACAGAAGTCCACTGCATTCTATGCCAGTCGACACACAACTCTTCTAATACAACTATCCCACATGCACACATATATACATACAGAAAAGGAAGGCACTCACTCCTCCCACAAGGAAAACAATCCAAAGTTGTGTCTGTTTCTGAATCTAGCCAGAAGTTCTGAAGGTGCCATGGACTTTCCTTCATTGGATCCAGGCATGTCTCTTCTTAACCTTGCACCCTTTAAGTGTCTAGCCCAGTGGTTAAAAGCCCAGGTCCAATCAGGCTGCCTGGGCTCAAATCATGGCTCCACCTCAATAGTGTGTGGTTTGGGGCAAGTTACCCAACCTCACTGTGTCTCAGTCTCCTAGTCTGTAAAATCGAGATACCGACAGTATCCACTTCATAAAGGTGTTTTAAGCATTTAATGAGAGAAAATGTATGAAATGCACAGAGTAAGCATTCAATAAGTGTTAAGTGCTATGGTTATGACCATTTTAGATGCTAGAGATACAGCATTAAGCAAAATAAACAAAGCTCCAGCCCCCATAGAGTTTCAGTTCTAGCAGGGGAAATAGACAATAGATAATTTAAAAAACAAATAATTAAGTCCACTGTTAACAATTTTTGACTTCAGCTATTCAAGCTTAGAATGAAGACTTTATCTCTTTTTGCACTCTTGTGGCTACTGTTGAGCATGTTAAAATGAGGTGAAGCTTACATACTGACATGAAAAGTTGTGCGACATTAAGTAAAAAGAGAAAATGGCATAACAGCATATAAAGTATAAGCTCTGATTACATTATATATACATATACATTACACATACCTCTGTTTCTGCATTAAAATGTCAGCGAGGATAGACAAACTGCCAATAATTACGTCTAGGGAAGAGGACTAGGGAAGGCATCACTTTTTAGCTTACCTTTCTAAGCGGGTGTGTAATACTACTTTAATGAAAAAATGTTAATAAATTTTTCATTTAAAAATGCCGATGGGTGGAGTTGATTAAGGAACAATCAAAATCCATTTAATCATGCATATTTTTATAGACTAGTGAGACAACAGAAACACTGTAGAACTCACAGCAGAACTTAGCACAAGAAAAGGAATCCCTCCTGGACCAGAAGACATTTGTTCATACCAGCTAACGATTGCACTCCTTGTTATTCACCCAAATGATTGAAAACTTAGATCTGCACAAAACCCTGTACACAGATGTTATTCATAATTGCCCAAACTGAAGCAACCAAGACGTCATTCAGTAGGTGCGCGGATAAATAAACTGTGGGACGTCCATAACATGGAATATTATTCATCGCTAAAAAGAAATGTGCTATCAAGTCATGAAAAGACATGGAGAAACCTTAAATGCATATTACTAAGTGAAAGAATTCAATCTAAAGAGGCTACATACTGTATGATTCCAACTATATGACATTCTGAAAAAGGCAAAACTATGGAAACAGTAAAAATATCAATGGTTGTAGAGGTTAGAGGGGAGGGAGGGTTGAATAGGTGGAGCACCGAGGACTTTTAGGGCAGTGAAACCGTTCAGTATGATGCTACAATGGTAGATACGTGTCATCATAACTTGTTAAAACCCATAGAATGTACATCAAGAGTGAACCCTAATGTAAATTATGGTCTTTGACTAATAATGATGTGTCAGTGTAGGTTCATTGATTGTAACAAATGTACCACATGGTGGGGGATGTTGACAGTGTGGAGGCTGCGTGTGGGGGGGTAGGGGGTATGGGAACTCTCTGTACTTGCTGTTTGGTTGTGCTGTGAACCTAAAACTGCTCTAAAAATAAAGTCTATTTTAAAAACAAAACAAAACATTAGTTTTAGGTACATTTCAAATCGAGGTTATGGTAAATTTGTGTCCTATCTTTCCCAACTCCATAATCACTCCCCTTCTCTGCCCCTCATCTTGTAGCACACACCAAGCACAAGCAAGCCTTAACAACAAAAGTGTGGTTTTTTAAGACAACTGGACAAGACTATTAATATGTTCCTTGCCCAGCGAAAGACTGAAACTAAATAGTCAATTTAATAATAATGATAAATGTGCACTTTTTCCCCCAGTTTTTTGCCCGTTTACTCTAACTTGATTTTATTTTCAGAGAGCAAAATTACCACACCTTCTTTGCTTTCATAATATACCCACAACCCCAGAATGCAGATCACACCTACAATGCACTTCTTAACATTGCCCTCAAACCATAAACATACAGACTTCCAGTTTAATTTTAATTAAGAGGTTCTAGGAACTTGAAAAAAACTGCTCCTGTAGGCTTCAAGTCCTTAGCAATATTTTAAACAGCATTATTGGGGCATACTTTATATACCATAAAATTTTAAGTGTCAATTCAATGATTTTTAGTACGTTTATAGAATTATGCAATCATCACTACAAACATTTCCATTATCCCCAAAGAGTTCACTCATACCATTTTGCAGTAAGTTCTCACTACCACCCTCAGCCCCAGACAACCATTGATTTGCTGTTTCTACAAATTAGCCTTTCCTGAAATGTTTATATAAATGGAATCATACACTACATGATCTTTTGTGCCTGGCTGCTTTTACTGAGCATTATTTTTTTTTTCAGGTTCACCTGTGTTGCAGCGTATGTCAGTACCTCGTTCCCTTTTATGGCCAAATAATATTCCATTGTGTGGATATACCACATTATGTTTATCCATTCATCAGTTGTTAGATGTTTGGATTGTTCTAGAGTTTGGCTATTATAAGTAATACTGCTATGAACATTTTTGTACATATCTTTATGTGGACATATGTTTTCATTGGGTAGCTTCCATGGAATAAAATTGTTTCGGTTATATGGTAAGTTTCTGTTTAACTTTTTAAGAAAGTACCATACTGTTTTCCAAAGAGGGTTTAAAAGTCCACATTCCTATCAGTTTCTTCATCCTTTTCAACACTTATTATGGTGTTTTAAAAATTTTTATTATTATAGCCTTTCTAGTCAGTGTAATGAGATCTCTCATTGTAGTTTCAGTTTTCATTTCCCTAGTGGCTCATGATGTTGAGTATCTCCTTCACGTTTAGACATTTGTGTATCTTCTTTGGTGAAATATTTATCCAAATCTTTTGTTTTAATTAGGTTGCTTTATCTTATTGAATTTTGAGAGTTCTTCATATTATACATTCTAGATTTAAATCCTTTATCAGATATACAATTTGAAAATATTTCTCCATTCTGTGGCTTGTCTTTTCATTTCCTTAATGTTTGCTTTAATGTTGAGGAAGTCTAACTTATCAATTTATTATTTTATTGCTCATGATTTTGGTGTTGTATCTAAGCTATTTGCTTGACCCAAGGTCACAAATATTTTCTGCTAGAAGATATAGAATTTTGGCTTTTACATTTAAGATACAGTCTTTTTAAATTTTGTGTATATGGATATCCAATTTCCCCAGCAACAGTTGATAAAAAGACAATCCTTTCCTCCATTGAACTGGTTTGGTACGTTTGTCCAAAATCAACTGACCATAAATATAAGGTTTTTTAAAAAAAAACTCTCAATTCTGTTCCATCAATCTATAGGTCTATACTTATGCCAGTGTCACACTGTCTTGATTATTATAGCATTATAGTAAATTTTGAAAGCAAGAAGTTTAAGTCCTATGTTGACTTTGCTCTTCTGTTTCAAAATTATTGTGGCTATTTGGTGTCCCTTGCATTTCCATGTCAAATTTCTGCAAAAATATGCCTCTTGGGATTTTGATAGGGGTCATATTGAATCTACAGATTAACTTACAGAGAAATACAATAGAATTTTGTATATTGGTCTTACATTTTACAACATTGCATGTTTATTAGTTATAGTAGTTTTTTGGTGTGTGAATTCCTTAAGGTTTTATATCTTTTACAAATACAAATTATTTCTTACTTTTTCCTTTCCAATTTGGCTCTTATTATTTCTTTCTTCCCTTTCTTTCTCTGTCTCTCCCTCACCTTTTTTTTCCTTCCTTCCTTTCCTTTCCTTTCCTTCCTATCCTCCTTTCTTTTTCCTTCCTATCTCCCTGCCGCCCTACCTCCCTCATTTCCTTCCTTCTTTTATTTTTCTCTCTTCCTTCTTTCCTTCCTCTCTTCCTTCTTTTCTTTCTCTCTCTCTCTCTTTCTCTTTCTTTTCTTTCCTTATTGCTATGGCAAAAACTTCCAGAACAATGTTGACTAGAAGTGGTGAGAGTAAACATCCTTGCCTTATTCCCAAACTTATGGAGAAAAGCGTTCAGTCTTTCACTATGAAGTATGATTTTAGCTGTAAGCGCTTTTTAAAATATAGGCGCAGTTTATCAGGTTGAGGATGTTCCTTTCTATTCCTAGCTTGTTAAGAGTTTTATTATAAATGGGTGTTGGATTCTGTCAAATGCCCTTTCTTTGCATCTATTGAAATTAAATGACCATGTGATTTTTTCCCCTTTATTCTATTAAGATGGTGTATTACATTAATTAATTTTCACATATTAAATAAATCACATATTAAATAGAAAAAAATAAAATTTTTTTCTATTTCTTTAATGTTGTATCTATATGAGATGATGGATGTTCACTAAATCTACTGCAGTAATCATTCCTTGATGTATGTAAGTCAAATCATTATGCTGTACGCCTTAAACTTAAAAAAAATAAGATATAATAAAAACAGTCATATCTGTGAGACCTTTGCTGGACCCTAAAGTCTCAAGCACTGTACTATTTCTTCCCTCCCCTTGTGGCCCAATGTCTTGAAGGAGGAGTTTGTATCCACTAAACATCTTATCATCTGCGTCCCCCATTGAAACTGCTCTGCTGAGTTATGCCCTTAAAACAAGTCCACTTCAGTCGTGATGTGAGTCCTAATGAAGTGTGCAGAGCACCCCAGTCTCTTCAACGCACATCCTCATGCAAATTCTCACATACTCCTCAGAACAATCCGGGAAGAAAGAAGACAAGTAGTATCTTCCCAATTCTCACCTGCAACCTTCCTAACAGAGCTTCCTGTTGCAATCCCTTCATCCCTGCCTTTCATCCCAACCATATTCCATTGCCTGGCTTCCTTCTCCCGCTCCCCAGCCACAGGCCACAGAGGATCCTCTGCACACTTCAACAACATTGTTGTCCTGCGACCGGATTTCTCTAACTTGGTGGAAAAAGACACATTGTCAAGGTCACTAGAGGGCAGGTCCACAGGCTAGACAGACCTTGAAAGTGGCCATGTCTTATTTTTATGTGCAACCCCAGTCAATAGCCCTGGACTTGGGGACCATGAGCCACAGAATGGGGGTTGTCAGGGGCTAGGGGACAGGGGGAATGGGGAGTTATATGTTTAATCAGTACTGTACAGTTTCAGTTTGGGAAGAGGAAAAAGTTCTGGAGATGGATGATGGTGATGGTTGTACAACAGTGTAAATGCAGTGAATGCCATGAATTGTACACTTAAAAACGGTTAAAATGGTAAATTTTATGTCATGTATATTTTACCACACACACAAACTAAACAATAATATTAACTTTTCAAGGTCACTGTGAAGACTAGATAGAATATACTGTTTGTCACCAGCATGGGCTTAATCAATGGTATCCAATGCTACTGATATTTTCAGCTTAGTCTAATGTATCTAAACTTCCTAAATGGTCCAAAATAAAGTTTTTCACTGGAATTTTTTTTTAAGTCATGAGGCACAGAGCCAGATGACTGGGATTAAAACACAGCTCTACAACCTATCAGCTGTAATCTTAAGTAAGTCACTTAAATTCTCTGAGCCTCAAATTACATTTTTTAAGAATTGTAGTAAAATAAACATAAAAGTAACCATTTAAATGTGTACAATCCAGTACCATTGGATGCATTTGCAGTGTTGTACAACCATCACGACTATTTAGTTCCAGAACTTTTTCATCACCCCAGACAAAACACCCATACCCACTGAGCAGTCACTCCCCATTGCCCCCTCCCTCCAGCTCCTGACACCCACTAACTTGCTTTCTGTCTCTATGGATTTACCTATTTTAGATATTTCATATAAATGGAATCATAAAAAAAAGAGAAATGAAATGACCATGTGATTTTCCCCTTTATTTTATTAAGATGGTGTCTTACATAAATTAATTTTCACATATTAAATAAATTTTGCATTCTTGTGATAAATTCCACTTGATCACAGGGTATAACGTTTTTATAGGTTTCTGGATATGGTTTGCTAATATTTTGTTGTAGAGTTTTGTATATATATTTATGAAGGATATAGCTCTGTATTTGGTATCAGAGTAATAACACTGACCTCATAGAATGAGCTGAGAAATGTTCCCTTTTCCTCTATTTTCTGGAAGAGCTTCTGACATACTGATATAATTTCTTCTTTAAATATTTGATAGAATATACCAATGAATCTATCTGGGACTGGGCTTTCCTTTGTGGACAGATTTTAAATTACTAATTCAATTTCTATATTTGTTACAGGTGTATTTAAATTTTCTTTTCTTTAGTCAACTTTAGTAATTTGTTTCTTTTAGGGAATTTGTCCATTTAATCCATGTTGTCTAATTTGTTGGCATAAAATTGGTTTTTAATTTTTGTAGGGTCAATAATGATGTCTCCTCTTTCTTTCCTGGTTTTGGTAATTTTTGTCCTCTCAATTTTTTGTCAGGGGAGGAAAGATGCAGTCTAGCTAATGGTTTGTCAATTTTGTTGCTCTTTTCAAAAAAGCAACTTTTGGTTTCATTGATTTTCTCTATTTTCCTGTTTTCAATTTAATTGATTTATGCTCTAATCTTCATTATTTCTTTCCTTCTCCTTTCTTTGGTTTTTGGTTAATTTTTTTTCTAGTTTAAGGCAGAATCTAACGTTAATTTAGATTTTTTCTTCTTTGTTAGTAAAGGCTTTAACTGATATAAATTTCCTTCTAAACACTGCTTTGCTATATGCCTTAAATTTTGATATGTTGTGTTTTGTTTTCATTCAGTTCAAAATATTTTCCCTTGTGATTTTTTTCTATGATCCACGGGCTATTCAGAAACATATTTTTAAATTTCCAAAATTGGGAGATTTTCCAAATTTATTTCCATTGTTTATTTTAATTTAATTCTGTTGTGGTTAAAGAACACATCTTGTATAACTTTAATCCTTTTAAGTATATTGAGACTTCTTTTACAGACTAGTGTAAGGTCTATCCTGGAGAATGTTCTACAAAGCTGGAAACGAATGTACATTTTGCTTCTGTTGGGGTGGCGTGTTCTATGGATGTCAGTGTGGTCAAGTTAGTTGATATTGATGCTAAAGTCCCTTATATCCCTACTGATTTTCTGTCTAGTTGTTCTGTGTTATTGAGAGCAAGATATTGAAGCTCCAACTATTATTGTTGCAGTCTGTTTCACTTACAGTTCTGTCAATTTTTGCTTCATTTATTTTATATGTATCTTCCTGATGAATGACCCTTTATTATGTGAAATGCCCTTTCTTGTCACTATTAACATTTTTATTTTAAAGCCTGTATTGCCTGATATTAGTATAGCCACTCCAGCACTCTTATGATTACTGTTTGCATGATGTATTTTTTCCATGCCTTTAAGTTTAACCTATTTGCATCTTTGAATCTTAAGTATGTCTCTTAATAAATAGTATATAGTTGGATCTTGGGGTTTTTTTAAAACCTGCCTGATAATCTCTGCTTTCTAGTTGGAGTGTTTAACCTGTCCTCATTTAGCATAATCATGGATATGGTTGGACCTGCTGTTTTGTTTTCTATATATCTCATGTCTTTTTGCACCTGTGTTCCTCCTTTAGTTTCTTTTCTGTTAAAAAGATCTTTACTAGTACACCACTTTAATGTCTCTATTGCTTTTTTTTCAATTAATGAACTTTATTTTAGGGTAGTTTTAGACTCACAGCAAAATTGAGAAGAAAGGACAGAGAGTTCCCATATACTCCCACTCCCCACAAATGCACAATCCCCCTATCAACATCCCACATCAGATTGTAACATTGTTACAGTTGATGAACCTACATTGAGACATCATTATCACCCGAAGACCATAGCTTACATTAGGGTTCAATCTTGGTGTTGTACATTCCATGATTTTGACAAATCTAAGATGATGTGTATCCACCATTGTAGTATCATACAGAAAAGTTTCACTGCCCTAAAAATCCTTTGTGATCTGCCTATTTAACCCTCCCTGCCTCCAACCACTGATCTTTACATTGTCTCCATAGTTTTGCCTTTTCTAGAATGCCTTATAGCTGGAATTATACAGTATGTAGCCTTTTTAGATTGGCTTATTACTAATATGCATTTAAGTTTCCTCCATGTCTTTTCATGGCTTGATAGCTCATTTCCTTTTAGTGCTGAAGAATATTCCATTGTTTAGATGTACCACAGTTCATTTACCTACTCACCTACTTAAGGACATCTGAGTTGCTTCCAAGTTTCAGCAATTATGAATAAAGATGTTATAATTATATACGTGCAAGTTTTTGGATAGACATAAATTATCAGTTCATTTGGGTAAATACCAAAGAGCTTGACTGCTGAATTGTATGGTGAGAGTACATTTAGTTTTGCAAAAACTTCAAACTGTCTTCCTAAATGGTTGTACCATTTTGAATTCCCATCAACGATAAATGAGAGTTCCCATTGCTCCACATCCTCACCAGCGTTTGGTGTTGTGTTTTTTTTTTATTTTGGCCATTCTAATAGGTGTGTAATGGTATCTCAGTTGTTTTAATTTGAAATTCCCAAATGACATATAATGTTGCACATCTTTTCAAATGCTTACTTATACGTATATCTTCGGTGAAATGTCTGTTCATGTCTTTTGCTTACTTTTTTAAGGGAGTTGTTCATTTTCCTATTGCAGAGTTTTGTGTTCCTTATATATTTTGGATAAAAGTCCTTTATTAGATGGGTCTTTTGCAGACATTTTCTCCAGGTCTGTGGCTTGACTTCTCATTATCTTGATATTCTCTTTTGCAGAGCATAAGTTTTTAATTTGAATGAAATCCAGCTTATTAATTATTTCTTTAATGGATCCGTGCATTTGGTGGTATATCTAAAAAGTCAACACCATACCCAATATCATATAGGCTTTCTCCTATATTATCTTCTTAGAGTTTTATAGGTTAGGAGTTTAGGCTGATGATCCATTTTTAATTAATTTTTGTGAAGAATGTAAGATTCATGTATAGATGCAATTTTTTGCATATGAATGGATGTCCAGTTGTTTCAGCACCATTTGTTTAAAAGACTATCTCTGCTCCATTTTATTGTCTTTGCTCCTTTACCAGAGATCAGTTGATTATATTTATGTGGGACTTTTTCTGGGCTTTCTATTCTGTTCTATTGATCTGTTTGTCTGTTCTTTCACCAATACCAAGAATACAGTCTGGATTACTGTAGCTTTATAGTAAGTCTTGAAGTCATGTAGTATCAGTCCCCTGACTTAGTTCTTCTCCTTCAATACTCAGTCGGCTATTTTGAGTCTTTTGCCTCTCCATATAAACTTTGTAATTAGTTTGTTGATATCCATAAAATAATGTGCTGGGAATTTGATTAGGATTGCATAGAATGTATAGATTAAGTTGGGAAAAACTAATCTTGAGAATATTGAGTCTCCCTGTCCATGAACATGAAATACCTCTCCATTTATTTAGTTCTTTTGTTCCTTTCATCGGTTTTTTAAGTTTTCATCATATAGATATTGTACATATTTTGTTAAATTTACACCTAAGTATTTCATTTCTTTGAGTGCTAATGTAAATGGTAATGTGTTTTTAATTTCAAATTTGCCATTGGTTGTTGCTGGTATATAGAAAAGTGATTGACTTTTGTATATTAACCTTGTGTCCTGCAACCTTGCTACATTTGAATATTAGTTCCAAGAGTTTTTTGTTGATTGTTTCAGACTTCTACATACATGATGATGTCACCTGTGAACAAAGTTCTATTTCTTCCTTCCCAATCACAATAATTTTTGTTACTTTTCTTGTCATGTTGCATTAGCTAGGACTTCAAGTATGATGTGGAAAAGCAATGGTGAGAGGGGACATTCTTGCCTTTTTCCTAAATTAAGTGAGAGTTTTAAGTTTCTCACCATTAAGTATGATGTTAGCTGTAGGTTTTGTGTATATGTTCTTTATCAAGTTGAGGA
Organism: Mesoplodon mirus; assembly: GCF_964341445.2. NCBI lineage: Eukaryota > Metazoa > Chordata > Mammalia > Artiodactyla > Ziphiidae > Mesoplodon > Mesoplodon mirus. Next base: position 49,424,382 of record NC_138982.1, read on the forward strand.
AATCTCCCTTTATCCCTAGTTTTCTGAGAGTTTTTATCATTAATGGATGTTGGATTTTGTCAAGTGCTTTTTCTCCATCTACTAACATAATCATGTAATTTTTCTTCCCTAGACTATTGCTGTGATGAAGTATATTAATTGATTTTTAAATGTGGAACCAGCCTTGTGTACCTGGGATAAATCCCACTTGGTTGTGGTGTATGAATATTTTTATACATTGTTAAAATGGATTTGCTAATATTTTATTGAGGAGTTTTTGCATCTATGAGAGATATTGGTCTGTGGTTTTCTTTTCTGGTAATATTTTTATCTGGTTTTAGTATTAGGGTAATGCCAACCTCACAGAATGAGTTAAGAAGTATTCACTCTGCTTCTATCTTCTGAGAGAGTGTAGAGAATTGATGTAACTTCTTTCTTAAATATTTGGTAGAATTCACCAGTGAATCCCTCTGGGCCTTATGCTTTCTGTTTTGGAAGGTTATTAATTACTGATTCAATTTCTTTAATGGGTATAGGCCTATTCAGATTGTCTATTTCTCCTTGTGTGAGTTTTGGCAGACTGTCTTTCAAGGAATTGGCCCATTTAATCTAGGTTATCAAATCTGTGGGCATAGAGTTGTTCATAGGATTCCTTTGTTATCCTTTTAATGTCCATGGGATCTGTAGTGATGACCTCTATTTCATTTCTGTTATTAGTAATTTGTGTTCCTCTCTTTTTTTCTTAGCCTGACTAGAGGCTAATCAATTTTATTGATCTTTTCAAAGAACTAGCTTTGGTCTCATTGATTTTCTCTAGTAATTTTCTGTTTTCAATTCCATTGGCTTCTGTCCTAATAGCTTATTATTTCTTTTCCTCTGCTTACTTTGGATTTAATTTGCTCTTCTTCTGCCAGTTTCATAAAAGGGATGGTTAGATGATTGCATTTAGATCTTTCTTCTTGTCTACTATATGCATTCAGTGCTATAAAATTTCCTCTAAGCACTGATTTTGCTGCATCCCACAAATTCTGATAACTTGTATTTTTATTTTCATTTAGCTCTAAACTCTAAATATTTCTTTTTCATTTCTCTTGATATTTCTTCTTTGACCCATGTACTATTTAGAAGTGTGTTGTTTAACCTTGGGGATTTTTCAGCTATCTCTCTGTAATTTATTTCTAGTTTAATTCTATTACGGTCTGAAAGCCGACATTGTATGATTTCTATACTTTTAACTTTGTTTAGGTGAATTTATGACTCAGAATGTGGTCTTAGTGAAGTCCATGTGAGCTTGAGAAGAATGTGTATTCTGCAGTTCTTAGGTGAAATAACATGTAGATGTTTATTATATCCAGTTGATTGTTGGTGTTGTTGAGTTCAATTATTTCCTTACTGATTTTCCGCCTGCTGCATCTGTCTATTTCTAACAGAGGAGTGTTAAAGTCTCCAACTAACAGTGGATTCATCTCTTTCTCCTTGCAGTTCTATCAAGTTTTGCCTCATAATTTGACACTCTACTGTTAAGCACATACACATTAAGGAGAGTTATGTCTTTTTGGTGTATTGACCCCTCTCTCAATATGTAATGCCACTCTTTTTCCTTGATAACTTTCCTTACTTTGAATCCTGCTGTCTGAAATTAATATACCTACTCCGACTCATTTGATTACTGTTAGCATGGTATATCATTCTCCACACATTTATTTTTAATCTATACAGGTCTTTTATTTTTAAAATGGGTTTCTTGTAGGCAATACTGTTGGGTCTTGTTTTAAAATCCACTCTGACAATCTCTATCTTTCAATTGGTGTATTTAGACCTTTGCTGTATAAGGTGATTATTGATATGACTGGATTAGTATCTACCATATTTGTTACTGTTTTCTTTTTGTTACCTTTTTTCTTTGTTCCTATTTTTGTATTCCACACTTTTTCTGCCTTTTGTAATTCTGAGTATTTTATTTGACTCCATTTTCTCTTCTTTCTTAGGATATCAATTGAACATATTTTACTTTTTCTGTGGTTGCCCCGAAGTTTGGGATATACATTTAAAACTATTCCAAGTCCACTTTCAAATAACACTATGTCACTTCACAGACAGTGCAGGTACCTTATAATAACAAAATATTCCTAATTCCTCCATCGTCTCCCTTGTATCAATGCTGTCATTCATTTCACTTATATATAGTCATTCATAAGTATTCATACATATAACTCATATATATGATCAAATACATGCCATATTATTTCAAACAAACTGTTGTCTGTTAAATCAATTAAGAATAATAAAAACAAACATTTCTATTTTACCTTCATTTGTGTATTCTTTGAAACTCTTCCTTTCTTTATGAAGATCCAAGTTTCTGAACTATCATTTTCCTTGCTCTAAAGAACTTCTTTTAACATTTCTTACAAGGCAGGACTACTGGTGATAAATTTCCTCAATTTTTGTTTGCCTGATAAAATCTATTTCTCCTTCATTATTGAATGATAATTTTTCATGGTTCAGAATTCTACATTGGTAAATTTTTGTCTCAATACTTTAAATATTCACTCCACTGTCTGCCTGTTTGCTTCAGCATTCTTTCTTTATCTTTTATCCTCTGTAGTTTGAATATATGTCTAGGTGTAGTTTTTATTTTTGTTTGTTTCTGGGGTTTGTTTTGTTTTGTTTTTTTGGATTTATCCTGCTTGGGTCCTCTGAGCTTCCTGGATCTGTGGTTTGGTGTCTGACAATTATGGGAATTTCTCAGTCATTATTGCTTAAAATACTGCTTCTGTTCTTTTCTCTCTTTCTTCTTCCATTACACATATAGTATGCCTTCTGTAGTTGTCCCACAGTTCTTGGATATTCTGTTCTGTTTTTTTTTCAATCTTTCTTTCTTTGCTTTTCAGTTGTGGAAGAGTCTACTGTTATATCCCCAAATGCACAGCTTCTTTCCTTAGCCACGCCCAGTCTACTAATGAACCCTTCAAAGGTATTCTTCATTTCTGTTACAATGTTTTTGATCTCCAGTATTTCCTTTTTATTCAGTAAAATTTCCATCTCTCCACTTACATTATCTATCTGTTCTTGCATATTGTCTAATTTTTCCATTAAAGCCCTTGGCATATTAATCATAGTTTAAAAAAAAATCCTGGTCTGATAATTCCAAAATTTTTACCATATCTGACACTAGCTCTGATATTTGCTGTCTCTTCAAACTATGGTTTTTGCCTTTTAGTATGCCTTGTAATTTTTTGTTAAAAGGTAGACATGATATAATGGTAAAAGGAACTGTGATAAGTAGACCTTTAGTAATGTAGTGGTAAAGTGTGGGGAAAAGGAAGCACTCTTTAGTCCTATGATTAGGTTTTAAGTTTTTTGTGAGCCTATGTCCCTGGACTGTGAACTTTACCAGTGCTTCTCAGTTCTTACCCCCAATAGGTGAGATAGGATGGCTGAAAGGTGCTGGAGTTGTGTATTTCCCTTCTCCCACATGGTAGGCTAGAGAAGGCTGGAGTTGGGTATTTACTTTCCCCTTTGTGGAAGCCTAGAGGGAGGTGAAGTTGTATATTTCCCTTCCTTCAGGTAGGTTAGGCTCTGATAAAATCCCAACAGGCTCTGGTAAAATGGTTTCTCCTAATGATAGGACTTGTTAAGAACAGAATTCTTGGGTGTATTTCAAAATCGTTCCTTTTCCCCTCCCCCTGCCAGAAGTACCAGGGGATTTTTCTTTGATATTCTCTGTGAGAACCTGGTAGAACTCCTGGAGGTAAAACTCACAAAAATATGGGAGCCCCCATATGACTGGGTCCCCCTGGAATTTTTAACTCTCAGAGCTGTAAACACTGAGCCTCGGTAATTCAATTGAAGTTTAGGTTTTCTTATCCCAGCACTGGTTTCTGAAGAGGTTTCTGCTTATGGGTTTCTGCTCTGGTAAGTTTTAATTCTACGTATCCACCTGTCTGCTTCTCCAGTTTTGGAGGCAGTGACCTGTGACCTCACTTCTCTGCCAGATCTAAGAAGTGTTGACTTTTTTTTTCAGTTTCTTCAGCGTTTTACCTGTTAGGATGTAGTGAAAACTTCTAACTTCCTTTCATGCTGGACCAGAAACTGGAAGTCCCTTTGTTGCTTTTTAAAACCACATTTTTTGATTTATTTTATTAATGGCTATTTTGGTGATTACAATATGCATATCAAGTTATCAAAATTGACTTTAGATTAATATTAACTTAATTCCAGTAAAATACAAAACACTTTCCCCATATAGATCCATTTCATCTCCCCTCCTTGTGCTATTATTGTCACATGTATTACCTCTTTATATGTTATAAGCCTAACAACAGCACATTACCATTGTTATTATTTTAAGCAATCTTTTGTCTTTTAAATCACTTAAGAAAAGAGAAAAAAAAAATATATATAGTCTGTTATATTTCCCTATATATTTACCTTTGGTGTACTATTTGTTTATATTCAAGTTGCTGCCTGGTGTCATTTCTTTTCAACCTGAAGTACTTCCTTTAGTATATCCTATAAGACAGGTCTGCTAGCAATGAATTCTCTGTCTTTGTTTATCTGAGGAGGTTTTTATTTCCACTTTATTTTTGAAGGAGGGTTTGATTGAAGTAATAGAATTCTTAGTTGACAGATTTTTTTTTTCCCCAGCACTTTAAATATGTCATACCACTGTTCTGGCCTCCATTGTTCCTGAGAAGTCAGCTGTTAATCATATCGTCATTTTCCTGTACATAATGAGTTGTTTTTCTCTTACTAATTTCAAGATTTTTGCTTTGTCTTTGACTTTCAACAGCTTGGCTATGTGTCTAGGTGTGGCTATCATTCTGTTTATTCTACTTGCAGTTCACTGAACTTTGATATGCAAATTAATATTTTTCTTCAAATTTAGGAAAAAAATTTGTCTATTATTTCTTCAAATATTTTTTCTTCCCCTTAACTCTTTCCTTTCTTTCTGAGACTCCCATTACACATACATGGGTATGCTTGAGCCCACAGATCTCTGAGATTCTGCTTGTCTTCCCTGATTCTTTTTTCTTCATTCTTCAGTATGGATAATTTCTATTGATCTATATTCATGTTTGCTGAATCTTTCTTCTGCCAGCTCAGATCTTCTGTTTATTCATCTCCAATGACTCTTTCATTTCAGTTATTTTACTATTCAATGACATATTCCCATTTAGTTCTTTTTTCTCATTTCTGTGTTTTTATTGATATTCTCTATTTAATGAGTTATTGAAAGTGTGAATAGTGAAAGCATGAGTATCATCATACTTTCTTTTAATTCCCTAAACATATAAATTTAATAGCTGCTTTCTGTGCTAAGTTCAACATCTGGGCCCTCTAAGAGAAAATGTCTAATGACTACTTTTGTTCTTGTATTTGGCTCACACTTTTCTGTTTATTTTCATATCTCATAATAATTTTTGGAAAAACTAAACATTATAGCAACTTTAGATTCTTATCCCTCCTCCCAGGGGTCATTGTTGTTCTTGCTGTGTTTTGTTTTTTTGTTTGGTGACTCACCTAGGCTACTTTTGTTTTCTCTATGGTGTAAGGCCCCTGATGTCTCTACTCAGTTTTTGTTTTTGTTTTTAGTCTTATTTTCATTTTTAAGCCTTGCTTCCTATGGGCTGCCTTGTGTAAACATAATTTAGTGGTCAGCCAATGATTGGTTGGAGGTTGTGCTCAAACACCTTGAGCCAGTAAGGCCTCCACTTTTTGCCAATGGATCTGTGGGAATGCAATGGAATTTAGGGAAGGCATTTAAGTTCACACAGTTTACAATTCTTCACCAGCTTTTACTTTCCCCTGAGCCATCTTTTCTCCTCTGTGCTTGCATAACACATCACACTCAGCTAGAGATAAATGGATAACTAAGATCATCTCTAGTCTTTCTTGACTGTGTGCCCAGGCTTGTGCACACCTGCAGACTTCCATTGCACCAGGAATATAGGTTTGCTTATTAAGGCCAACCATGGCTGTGTCATTCCCTGAATCTCCCTGGTAAATTCCTGTTTAGTCTGCAGTCTGTTGCTTGCCCAAACCATGATCATAATTTCAGGTTTTCCATGATGTTGGCTTTCCCTGATCATTTGCCACTGAGATCACTACTGCTTCTGACAATGCCTAGTACCATGGGGCTTCTCTGCACACTGTAGCAAATGAAGCCAGCATCTTCCAGCATTAGAGCTTCTAAGTCTCATAGTGTGCCACACTCTGATAGAGCTACTATGCTGATGGGGCTGAGAATAACAGTAGCCCAGGTTAAAATGCTACATTCCACTTTTCTTATGTAACAGTCAGTAGTTTTTCTTGATTTGGTAGCTTAAAACAACAAAAATTTATTCTCTCACAGTTCTGGAGGCCACGTGTTCAGTGTCAGCAGGAAGAGTTCCTTCTGGAGGCTCTGAGGGAGAATCTGTCCCCTGTTTCTCTCCTAGCTTCTGGTGACTGCCAGTGATACCTGGTGTTCTTGGAATGTAGACACGTCACTCCAGTTTCCACCTCTGTCTTCACATGGCCTTCTATCTTCTGTGTCTGTGTATCAAATCCCCCTCTCCTTTCTCTTAGAAGGACACCAGTCATTGGTCTACCCTAAATCCAGGATGATCTCATCTTGAGATCCTTAGCTTAATTCTTCTTGCAAAGACCCTTATTCCAGATAAGGTCACATTCTGAGGTTCTAGGTGGACATGTCTCTTCAACCCACTATAGGCACATTCAGGTGTATTGATATGATTGAACTTGGAGGTAAAGATGACTAAGAATGTTTCCCACAAAATCACACATAGAAATCCAAAAAGCCATATGTATCTAATATCCATCAATGGTATTATAATTTGTAATTGGAAAGGTAAGAATCAATATAAAGGTCAGGCACTAAGGGACTTATCAAAGATATTATATTGCATCTATATAATAGAATACTATGCAGATGTTAAAAAGGATAAAGTAACTAAATATGCACTGACATTAAAAAATGTCAGTGCAATACTGAGTGAAAAAAGTCAGGTGACAAACAGTGTGTAAATTGTGATCCAGTTTGTGGTAAAAAGAGAAAAGTTAGAAGGGTATCTTGTGGTATTATTAAGTTGGGGGAGGGGTTAAAACAGAGAATATTCATTTTATGAATTTATGGATTTTTTAATATTTTAAATGCCCATGTTTTACTTTTATAAATTTAAAAATATATATATTCCTTTTTGGAAGACACTATATGTTTAGGAGGAAGAAAAAACAGCTAGGAAGAAAGGTGCCATCTAACAATATGATTTTGAAAAAAAATGATGATCATGATGAAATGTAAATGTAAGAAGCTGAAGAACTACATTTTTAAATTCTGTAATACAAACTGGTACTATACACTGAATAAATTCTGACATTTAAATAAATATTTTTAAGAATATTCCAACAACAGATTAATTCACAGCAAAGAATACGTTGACCATCTATCATTACGTTGCTGATTTAGCTGGGCTGGACAGCAGGTTTCAGGCTTAGGCAAGTGATTACAACAGTCTCACAATTCAGGCCCTGAGTAACCATGACAACATGAACATATAATTATATACATGCATTGGAAGAAAACCAAAGAATGAGAAATACAAAAGCATGCAGGGATAATTTTTTGGGGGGTGTTCTGTAGAGGAAAACACAGAAGAAAATGATTTTTTAAATGTTTCTTACAAAAGAACACCATATTTGTGAGAATAGTTAATTAAATGGATTTAAGTGTAACATAACTTAAACACTATGACCATTTCCTTCTCTCACCCCTCTCGATTTATCAAAGCTCTCAATAGCACACTCAGGAGCATTCAAACAAAACTAAACAGCAGTAAAGCTTTTCTAAGCTTCCTGTAATTTGAGTGACAATTTCTATAATTACAAGTATTTGACAAACTTTTTTTATCATTTCTAAATGATTGTGAATATCTGAGAGTTTAGAAGATTATATTTTGAAATGAATTTATAAACAAACCTACCATAAAAAGCAAAATAAATTAAGCTATTACTATGTTTAGTCCATTGGTTTATAGTATGATATATATAAAATAAGAATTTTCAAATAAAGCTAAAGGAAGGGGTTAGTTACTGGATCTAAACACTAGTAGAAGCAGCCTGATTCCTTTTTTGTTGGTGGTTCAGATTTTATAAAGTAGAATCATGTATCTAGCCTCATCCACATTGGAGAGGCATGGAAGGAAGACCTTTAAAATATATGTATCTGGGCTTCCCTTGTGGCGCAGTGGTTGAGAGTCCGCCTGCCGATGCAGGGGACACAGGTTCGTGCCCCGGTCCGGGAGGATCCCACATGCCGCGGAGCAGCTGGGCCCGTGAGCCATGGCCACTGAGCCTGCGCATCTGGAGCCTGTGCTCCACAACGGGAGAGGCCACAGCGGTGAGAGGTCCGCGTACCGCAAAAAAAAAAAAAAAAAAAAAAAAAAAAAAAAAAATATATATATATATATATATATATATATATCTGTGCCAATATTCAAGAATAAACAAGGAAAGGGAAATGAATAAATGTACATGAAGCATATATTAACCCGCCTAGATCTAGGGATACTAAGTAAATCTGCCAGACATCAAGGACTAGGGAACCTTCTTTGTTCAACATTCAAAAGCATTTATCAAGCACTGTGTGCTTGATAAATGTGTGATAATCTCCATCATCAAATGGCTCACCAGTTAGTTGGGAAGACAAACAAGTAAGTAATTACCATAGCAGGACATCTGTAGTTAGGAGGACCACACTTCCCACTGCCTGAGACAATTCCAGTTTATACCTGTTATTTTAGAATAATTTTTAAAATTACTACTAATAATTTTGATCTTAAATGTGTTCCAGTTTAGACAATAAATTATGTTCTCATATTCATAGGAATACTATGGGACCCATGGAAAGGTACTTTCTCCAACACTGGGAGGGCTTCCTGGAGGAAATGCTGCCTGAGGTAAGTCATAAAGGATGAATTAATTGACCAGATGAAGAAGAGGGTGGAGGGCCTAGCAGACATTCAAGTTGAGCTAATGGCATCTTGTCTCAAGTAATTTCCTAACACAAGAAATTTCCTTTGCACTAAAACTTATGTAATGTCATGTATGTGGAGGATACCTGTTCCTCAAACTCCTTTAATAAGCCCCTCATAGGTTCCAAATTCCAAGAGCACGTATGCAGATGACACTGGGGCACTTCATAATTTCCCATAGGCTATTTCCTCCCAGGAATCAGGCAGAATCATGATCACCATAGTGGGGCCTATGGTCACAATTATGTTCCAGAAAATAACTCTTACGTGTTAGTCCAGTATTTTTTTTTTAAGAAAAGACTCTTCCCCAACCAGGTGAGGATGTCAATTACATAGCCTCACCCCTCCCACCAAGTAGGATAGCATGTGACCCATCAGGGCCAGAGTCCGTTTGGGTGGGTTGATCAGGATGCTAGGATATCACTAAGCATAATGAGCTGCTGGTGACCTTCTTTACCACCACTTGTTAAATCCTGCCTGAAAGTAAAGTCAAAACAAAATAAAACAGACCTGAGACATAGAAAGAGAATCCTGCATACGTTCTTTGAAACTCTATATGCAACAATGCCTGATACTCTTGGATTTTCCCAATATATGGGCTAACAATTCTACCCTCAGTTGTACAAAGAAAGCATCTTTATTTCTCTGTAATTGTGTAGTACCAGATGGGGAGGTAGGGTAAAGAAAACACGAGTCCTATCTGGTAACCTCAGTGAACATCAGTAATTTAACTCAGTCTCTGCTTAAAAGACTTAAGTAAATCACAGTGTTTCAAAGTTCTGAGACTTACCACAACTCTTTAACAAAGTATGTAGGTCTGTAAAAGAGAAAAATAGCCTGGGGGCTTTGGAGGAGAAATGAGATTCTCTCATCCACAGATTGTTCCTGGGACTCATGTTGATCTCTACAGCAGAGTGGCTGTTCTGGCTGCTCCATGGATTGCTGACCAGTTAGGTATGACCAGACCCATCCCTGATCATTCTGTAGGCACCTGTTGTTGCTGAAGGCTACAGGTGTTCTCTTGGCTGGGGCAATGCTCTCAATGAGCACTGGTCACCTCTTTGTTGAACTGGGCCCCACCCCAGCTCCTACCAGGGCTAAGGTCTTCCCTAAGGTAGACTTGGACTCCCAGTTTGTCTCTAGTTCAGGTATCTACACTACAGTCCTTGGCTATGGACTTGGTCCCCATCACAAGGAAAGACCCTTTAGATAAGCCCACCATCAGCTTCCTTTCCCATAGGGCACCAGTGAACTTCTGGATTCTTTCCACACTACACGGGATCTAAGGGAGACAGAACACCTAATAAACTCAGATCCTCTCTTCAACTGTGCTGAGCCAAAGTAACTTGGATATGGCCATGCCGGCTGCTGAAGTTACCTGCTTCCAGACTGTAATAGGAACTAGGGCAGGAGTCCCTGTACCTCTGACTTCCCCTCTCTAAGACTTCAGCCTAAAGAGACACACATCTCATTATTGTTTTTCCTACCCTTAGTCTAGGAGGGTGAAAAAGAACAGCTTTTCCTTTTTTCTTCTTCCTGTTTTGCTAAGACTTTCCATATTTAAAACTCTATAATCAAAAAAGCAAAACAAAACAAAAACAAAAATTTTGTGATCTGGTTTACTGGCTTGCCTCTTCATCTATTAAAGGAGGAGATGAAGAAGTTTACAAAATCCTTTTCTTTATCAACCTACTCTCACTTTCAAGTCTGTCACCTTGCATGCTTGAAAATTCTCTTTTGGTAATAGCTGATTATTAATCTTTTCTTACTCTTTACACCCCTGCAATTACAACCATAATTTAATCCCCACCCTCATCTCAAGGTCGTATACCCCAAAATATAAGAATTATATAAAGTATATTATTAACATTATTAAAGTATGTTAATTTATTACTTAAATTATTATCCTAGATAAACAGTTCTCAAAGCATGATCCCCAGATTAGCAGCATTGTTAGAAATGCAGATTCTTGAACCTTCCCTAGACCAACTGAATCAGAGATTCCAGAGATGGGGCCCCAAAATCTGCATTTAGCCTGCTCAATGGATATTGGGAGGCCAAGAAATGTCCATCACAGTAATATCAAAAAGCAAGTGTTAGCTAAGGAAACTGAGAAGCCCAGAGAAGCTGTGACTGCCCAAAAGCCCACAGCCAGTGAAGGTCAAAGTAAAACCAAACTTCTGACACATACATCACTTCTATTCCCTTCTCACCCAACTCATCTGATTTTCTGACTTTAACCTCCACAGTGAAATAGGGAACTCTGCATTGAGAAAATAGTAAATATGAGCATTAACTACTGAAAGTCCCAAAACTCGAGTGCCAAAGAGTGACCCTACTAACATACTTCTTCTCCCCATTTTCTTCACTTTTCCTCTGATGTGCTCAAAGTGAGCTGTGTTGTACCCCAGAAAATGAACTGGGCTTAAAGTAAATTGTCTTAGCTTTGCCACAGACTAGCTATGAGACCTTCCGCAGCTTACTTAACAACTCCAAGCCTGTTTTCTCATCTGTAAAATAAATGAATGGGTCGGATAGGATCTCTAAATCCCATCTCCGAGACTTTTTAAATTTTATTTATTTATTTTAACTAATAAACTTTATTTTTTAGAGCAGTTTTATTTAGGCTCACAGCAAAATTGAACAAAAGTGCAGTGAGTTCCCATATATACCCTGTCCCCATGCATGCACAACCTCCGCCACTGTCAACAACGCTCACTGGAGTGGGACATTTATTACAATCAATGAACCTAAATTGACACATCATTATCACTCAAAGCTCACTCTTGGTGTTGTACATTCTATGCTGTACATTGACAAATGTATAATGGCATGTATCCACCATTGTGGTATCACACAGAATAGTGTCACTTCCTTAAAAATCCTCTGTGCTCTATTCATCCCTCCCTCTCTGCTAACCCCTAGCAACTACTAATCATTTGACTGTTTCCATAGTTCTACCTTTTCCAGAATGTCAGATAGTTAGAATTCCACAATATGTAGTCTTTTCAAATTGGTTTATTTTACTTGGTAGTATGCATTTAAGTTTCCTCCATGTCTAAGACCTTATATAATTGCTTAAGCAATTAAAATAAAAATAAGGTCTATTTATTTCTAAGGTCACAGAATTTCTCTAAGTCTATAAACTCTTAGAGAGATAATACTGTATCTTCTTGTTCATTGTAACCTTTCCAGCACATATAAATTGATTCTCTCAAAAGCTCGTCTAATGCCACCACTCGTAGAAATTATAGTCAAACAAGGAGATTTGGCCCTTGACTGAAATTACAGAAAGGAAGGTCCTTCTAGTTTCCCAGTGCCTAGGTTGGCCTGCTGTCTTCCACCATCTCAGATACATAAAAGGGTCTTTCTAGATATAATATTTTAGTTTATTATAATATAATAAACTAAATCTATGTATGTTTATAAATGTAAAATAGAAGTGTTTTAATAATAACACAAGAAATAGCCTTATATGCATCCCTGATTTTTTAATTCACCAAATTATGTCACAGAGAAGTATACATTTTTTAACTATAAATACATCTACCTTTCATTGTACTACATTAATCTAGCCCTTTACATAAAACAATACTACTAATTCCTATTAAAGCTTCCCTGAATAAAAACCTATTTTGTGGACACAGAAATCCACTTTTTCAAAATCTCATTTCTTTTTATCTTTGACACTGCCATTCTGCTCTCTCTTTGTGCAAAAGAGTAAATCCTTTCAGAGCCAACAGGCTCAAATACCATAGCGACTGAGATTACCATTACTGACATCTCAGCTGAATAAACCATAAGGATCATTTCTTCTCACCTTTCACCTTGAAATAATCACAGCACTGAAAGTGCAGGCTCTTGGGTGACAAATGACAGGAAAATCATCCTTCATACTTTAACCTTGGAAATTGACTTCAATAATGTTTTATAAAGTTACCCTTTAAAAAATAAATTTTGCCAGGAATAATACCAAATTTAAAAAGAAAAACGTATATAGACAACCGAACCTACTTATTTTTGCACGCATTCTCGAGTGCCTCAAATCTTCTCCACACTTCCATAGTCACCAAAAATATTTTCACTTATGATTTAATACTTTTAAAGCATTGGCTCCAAGTTTCCTTTATCCTATTATCAATAATATATTTGAGAGTCACAAATGAACTCTTCCATGGCTAAAAACTCCCATTTCATAAACCCTGCATGGTAATTAAGTGTGCTATACACAGAAGGTTTTTAAATACTCATATTAATTTAAAATTCCTTGATAAATGTGAGGAGGTATGTAGGTATAACCCAATGTCTTTCTGTCAACAAAGACCTAAATCTGATAAAAACTGTATTCCAAACTCCTTATCTTCTCCCCTTTCTCCCCCACATCCCCACCTTCCTATATTCCTGCCACTGACTCCCTTATGAAAAAACTTCCCAAGTGAAAAAAACCCTTGTCACATTCACCTCCTCCCTCATCCTTGTACTAACTGATCTCTAAATCTCATAGTAGCTACTTCAGAGATGTCTCTGAAATGTGCCCCAGTGTCTCTAGCCCACATCCAAGGTCTTAATACAGACCTTCTTCATCTCTTGTGGGAACTACTATACTAGTTACTACTCTTTAGTCTTCCTGATCCTGTTTCTTCTCACTGCACTCTGTGCTTAGCACTGCCATCTGCCATTTCCCAAAACATAGTGATGGTCATGTCAGCCTCCAATTTATCATTCCAGATGTAGACACCGAGAGACCAGCCACTGGCAGAATGATGTGGCAAAGCTGGGAGGGAGCAGGAAAAGAAATACCCAATGTCTCTCTCCTCCTACCCTCTGACCTCCTGCTATTATCTCCAATTGGTTGAATCCAAATGGAAACCAGAAGGGATCCTGGGCGATGCAGACTCTAAGGGATATCCCCCAAGGGTACATAACAGGGCAGAACTAGGTAAAGAATGGATTTACAGGGGCATATGGAGAATAACCTGCACAATCATACCCTTTCTTCATCTTCTAGATGCCCTCTCAACCTAAAAGATCCAGCTCAAAAGTTACCATCCCAGGCAGTTACCCTCTTCTCTATTTTTTTCTCATATCTTTCTATATATATCACTTACAGCTTTTCATTGCAATTTCTCTGTTTACTTATTGTCTTCCTCAAATCCTCAGCTTTTCAATGGCTGGAAACTATCTCATGTTTCATTTAATTCACACAGTCCTTGGCATATTATTGACCCTTAGTGTTTGTGAATGGATTGAGATGCAAACAGGGAAACAGGGCTTCCCCAAAATTTTGCATAGGAAGAAATAATCAAAATTAAGTGCGATGTACCTAAATCCGTAGACCCTTCCTGATGCCAGAATGCAGTCAGGATGCAGTGTTTACACTGCCTAAAGGAGGTGCATGGGGGATACCACATACCCGATTAAGAAAGAGCTCTTTAATGAATTACTTACTGGATCAGACAACTTTACTCCCACCAATCATACAGATTCCTTGTCTTAGTCCACTCAGGCTCCTATAACAAAATATCATAGACTGGGTGTCTTTATAAGCTACAAGAATTTATTTCTCACAGTACTGGAGGCTGTGTAACGTTCAAGATTTGGTGTCAGCTGGTTTGGTGTCTAGTGAGAGCCCACTTCCTGGTTTGTAATTGGCTGTCTTTCTTTGCTGTATCCTCACATAGGGGAAGGGCTACCAGGCTCTCTGCAGTCTCTTTTATAAGGGCTCTAATGCCAGTTATGACAGCTCCACCCTCATGGCATAATCACCTCCCAAAGGCCCCACTTCCAAATACCATTACATTAGGGATTAAGTTTCAACATAAGAACTGGTGGGGGGAGGGACACAAACATTCAGTCTATGGCACTCTCCTAAAGCCACCTGGGGTTGCTTATGGCATCTCTGGATGCCCTTTGCACACACTAACGTTTACCTCTTTCACTGTGGCATTAAGATGTGTGCTGTATATGTCACACCCACACAGCATGACTTCAAAAACCCCATCTGACTTGAAATTGAGACAGTGTTATATTTGTGCACATAAACTCCATGTGTAATTTTCTCTCTAGAAAGTATTCTCACAATCTCTCCTAGATTTTTTGTCTGCATTTTTTAATAAGGTTGTATAATGTACATGGAAAATTATCTATTATGGTATATCCATAAGATGGAATAACATGCAGCAATTAAAATGTTTATAGAGATATTTAATGACATGAGAAAATGCTTATGATAAAATTTTAAGTAAACAAAAGGAAGCTGCAAAATTGAATATAATATGATTTCAACCAGGTAAAACAAAACATACTTTAAAAGGCAAATGTAACAAAATATTTCTTAACAGTGGTTATCTCTGGTTGTGGGACTGAGTATGACTTTTATTCTTTTGCCTATACTTTTCTGTGTTTGTTATGATTTTCTAAAAGAGCCATAAGCATTTTTTAAATCAATTTATTTTGCAAGCATGCCTCTCTGTCGTTGATAAGGAATCAATCAAAGAGAGCACTGTGAATTCTGGTACTTTTCATACTGTCATAGAGTCTCTTAGGATCAGGTTACATCTCAGTTTCTAAAACAGCTCTGTTCTTAATTCAAGACTAAAAATGGCAAATACATTTTTAAAGCTAAATTATTTTGGTGACGTCTTGATATTGTTCTTCAATTTATCACCTCCACCAAAGCAAAGTTTCCTTTCTCACACCAGCTTATCTTCCTAATACATAGTCATGTTCTTCTCCCTCCCTATCTACCCAAACTCAAAACCTTGGAGATTTTCATTTCTTTATTCACTTGTTCATCCAACTAGCATTTATTTAACACCTCCTAGGTGTCAAACACCCAGCATAGGTACTGATAATACAAACATGAAAAGATGCCCTCCTTTGGGGGAGCTTTTGGTTTGGTGAAAGCAGACATGAAACAATTTCAGTACAAATATGATTACTGAAGCCAGCAAACAGTTTATAGTTAAAGTTCTACTTCCACCTGGGGAGTCAGGGAAGATTTCATAGAGGAGGTAATGCTTATTTGATACCAGGAAGATCAGTAGCTTCATGCCAGCTAGATAATCAAGGGAGAACATTCGAGCAGGGAGAAGCTCA
Source organism: Mesoplodon mirus (assembly GCF_964341445.2). NCBI lineage: Eukaryota > Metazoa > Chordata > Mammalia > Artiodactyla > Ziphiidae > Mesoplodon > Mesoplodon mirus. The sequence continues at coordinate 49,440,497 of NC_138982.1, forward strand.
TGTAAAGGTATTCAAGGCAATGGGTGGAGTGCTCTGGAACTGCAAGGTACTCAGTTTGGCCAGAGTCTAAACCTGGAGCAGGGAGATGAAGCCACACTGCTAGCCAGGGGACAGATCACAAAGAGCCTTCTGTGTCCTAATATGGAGTTGAGACATTATCTAATAGGTGATGGGGAGGTTATGATCATTTTTGACTGGGGAAGTGACAAAACCAGGTTTGCATTTTAGAATGATCACTCTGGAGCTGTGTTGTCCAATATAGAAGTCACCAGACACATAAGGCTGTTTAGTACTTGAAAAAAGTCCAGTCCAAATTGAAATGTCCTGTGAGTATAAAAAATGCACCAGATTTCAATAAGAAATAAAGGAATATAAAATATTTATTCTGAGGTATCACCTCACACCAGTCAGAATGGACATCATCAACATGTCTACAAATAATAAACACTGGAGAGGGTGTGGAGAAAAAGGAAACCTCCTACATTGCTGGTGGAAATGTAAATTGGTGCAGCCACTGTGGAAAACAGTATGAAGGTTCCTTTTAAAAAACTAAAAATAGAATTACCACATGATACAGCAATCCCACTCCTGGACATATATCCAGAGAAAACTCTAATTCGAAAAGATACATACACTCCATGTTCACAGCAGCATTATTTACAGTAGCCAAGCCATGAAAGCAACCTTAATGTCCATCAAAGATGTGGTATATTTGTACAGTGGAGTATTACTCAGCCATAAAAAAGAATAAAATATTGCCATTTTCAGCAACATGATGGAACTAGAGAATATAATACTAAGTGAAGTAAGTCAAACAGAGAAAGACAAATATTACATGATATCACTTAAACATGGAATTTATAAGAAATAATACAAATGAATCTATATACAAAATAGGAACAGACTCACAGACATAGCAATGCCTTCCAACACACTCCAAGGGAACCTCAGCCTGTATCAGACTCCAGCTCCAACCCCCCTACCAAGATGGCGGTCCCAGTACACCCTGGAAAAGCCACAGCCCACACTTGTTTCAGATCTAGCCTTCCTGCCAGAGCCACCAGGCACACGCAATTTTCATAGGGATGCTCCTACACAAGGACAAGCCTTCAGTTCTTGAAGAGATAACTGTTTTGCCTAATTCATATAGATAAACACAGAAAGGAAAAGAAAATGAGAAGAGGTAAATATATCTTCCAAAAGAAAGAAAAAGATAAAACCCCAGGGAAAAACCCTAGTGAAATTCAGACAAGTAACTTATCTGATAAAGCTTTCAAAACAACTGTCATAAAAATGTTCACCAAACACAGGAGAAGAATAGAGGAGTACAGTGAGAATTTCAACAAAGAATTAGGAAACATTAAAAAAAAATCAGAGCTGAAGAATACAATAATTGAAATGAAAAATATACTAGCAGGAATCAACTGCAGATTAGGTGATATGAAGAACACATAAGCAAACTGGAAGACAGAATAATGGAAATCACCCAATCAAAAGATGAAAAGAAAAAGTGAAGATAGTTTAAGGGATCTCTGGGATCATCAAGTGTACTAACATTTGTATTATGGGGTCCCAGAAGAGAGAAAGAAAAGGGCAGAAAACCTATTTGATAGAATAATAGCTGAAAATTTACCATACCTGGGGAAGGAAACAGATATCCAAGCCAAGGAATCACAGAGAGTCCCAAACAAGATGAACCCAAAGAGATCCACACCAAGACATATCACAATTAAAATGGAAAAGTTACAGATAAAGAAGGAATTTGAAAGGCAGCAAGAGAAAAAAACAGAGTCACATACCAGCAAACACCCATAAGGCTATCAGCTGATTTTTCAGCAGAAACTTTGAAGGCCAGAAAGGAGTGGCAAGATATACTTAAGTGCTGAAAGGAAAAAAATTACAACCAAGGATATGCAACACAGCAAGGTATCATTCAGAATTGAGGAAGACATAAAACGTTTCCCAGACAAACAAAAAACTAAAAGAACTCATCAGTACTAAACTATGCTTGCAAGAAATGCTAAAGGATCTTCTTTAAGTGAAAAAGAAAAGGCCATAACAAGAATAAGAAAATACATGAGGGGGAAAAAAAAATCTCACTAGTAAAGGCAAGTATACAGTAAAGGCCACTTAAAAAGCTAGTATAAAGGTGAAAAGACAAAAGCTGTAAATCAACTATAACTACAATAACTAGGTAATGAATACACAAAAAGATGTAAAATTATATAACATCAAAAACATAAAAGGTGGGCAGGGAGAGTAAAAAATGTAGAGCCTTTAAAACATGTTTGAACTTAAATGACTATCAGTTTAGGGCTTCCCTGGTGGTGCAGTGGTTGAGAATCTGCCTGCTAATGTAAGGGACACGGGTTCGAGCCCTGGTCGGGGAGGATCCCACATGCCACGGAGCAACTAGGCCCGTGAGCCACAACTACTGAGCCTTCGTGTCTGGAGCCTGTGCTCCGCAACAAGAGAGGCTGCAATAGTGAGAGGCCCACGCACCGTGATGAAGAGTGGCCCCCACTTGCCACAACTAGAGAAAGCCCTCACACGGAAATGAAGACCCAACACAGCAAAAAATAAATTAATTAATTAATAAATGACCATCAGTTTAAATAAACAGATAGATAGACCTACCTCATGTTTATGACAAACAAAATACCTATAAGGGATACACGCAAAAAATAAAGAGAAAGGAAACAAAATATGCCACTAAAGAAAATTATTAAACCATAAGGGAAGAAAGTGAAAGAACAGAGAATAACTATAAAAACAACCAGAAAACAAGTAACAAAATGACACTAACTACATACCCATCAAAATTACTTTAAATGTAAATGGGCTAAATGCACCAATCAAAAGACATAGGTTGGGTGAACGGATGATAAAAAGCTCATGTATACGCTGCCTACAAGAGACTCACTTAAGAGCTAAAGACTACTCAGCCATAAAAAGAAATGAAATTGAGTTATTTGTAGTGAGGTGAATGGACCTAGAGTCTGTCATACAGAGTGAAATAAGTCAGAAAGAGAAAAATAAACACTGTATGCTAACACATATATATGGAATCAAAAAAAAAAAAAGGTTCTGAAGAACCTAGCAGCAGGACAGAAATAAAGATGCAGATGGGGCTTCCCTGGTGGTGCAGTGGTTGAGAGTCCACCTGCCAATGCAGGGGACACGGGTTCGTGCCCTGGTCTGGGAAGATACAACATGCCACGGAGCGGCTGGGCCCATGAGCCATGGCTGCTGAGCCTGCGCGTCCGGAGCCTGTGCTCCACAACGGGAGAGGCCACAACAGTGAGAGGCCCGCGCACCACCAAAAAAACTAAAATAAAAAAATAAAAATGTTTTAAGACGCAGTTGTGGAGAATGGACTTGAGGACACGGGGAGGGGGAAGGGTAAGCTGGGACAAAGAGAGAGAGGGGCATGGACATATATATACTACCAATATAAAATAGATAGCTAGTGGGAAGCAGCCTCATGGCACAGGGAGATCAGCTTGGTGCTTTGTGAATACATAGAGGGGTGAGATAGGGAGGGTGGGAGGGAAATGCAAGAGGAAGGAGATATGGGGATATATGTATATGTATGGCTGATTCACTTTGTTATAAAGCAGAAAGTAACATACCACTATAGAGCAATTATACTCAAATAAAGATAAGAAAGAAAGAAAGGAAGGAAGAAAGAAAGAAAGAAAAGAAAGTGTCAGCAGGGATATATGTAAAGACAGAAGTGAATTACTCCTGCAAAGAGTAGAGTCGTCAAGCAGCCTGAAACAGACTCATTGAATTAACTTCATCTAGCATCACAACCAGGGCCTTAGGAAAATCTATGGTAGCTACTCTGTGGGCAAGAAATAGCTGTGTCATATTTTAAAGGGAAATCCTTGAAACACATAATAAAGTGCAGAAAGGAAAAAAAAAGACACACACAGACTTAACATGAAGAAACAGAAAAAGATATTTCATGTAAATAAAAATGAAAATAAAGCTGGGGTAGCAATACTCATATCAGACAAAATAAATTTTAAAACACAGACTACAACAAAAGACAAAGAAGAGTACTGCATAATGATGAAAAGGTCAATCCTAGAAAAGAATATAACATTTGTAAAAATAAATGCACCTAACATAGAAGCACCAAAATATATAAAGCAAATATTAACAGAAGTAAAGGAAAATTTGACAGTCATATAATAACACTAGGGCACTTTAATAACACACTTACATCAATGAATAGATCATCCAGATTGAAAATCAAGAAAACATTAGCCTTAAATGACACAATAGACAAGATTGGCTTAATAGATGTCTACAGGAACCACAGAGTCAGCACCGCATGCAACACTTTGGTATTTATGCCTTGTGTCTTTTTCCCACCTTAATTCACTGGCAAGCAGTACTCGTACCAAGTTGAGCCGTGTGGCTGACAGGGTCTTGGTGCTCCATCCAGGTGTCAGTCCTGAGCCTCTGAGGTGGGAGAGCCAAGTTCAGGACACTGGACCACCAGAGACCTCCTGGCCCCAGGTAATATCAATCTGCGGGAGTTCTCCCAGAGATCTCCATCTCAATGCTAAGACCCAGCTCCATTCAATGACCAGCAAGCTCCAGTGCTGCACACCCCATTCCAAACAACTAGCAAGACAGGAACACAACGCCACCAATTAACAAAGAGGCTGCCTAAAATCATACTAAGTTCACAGACACCCCAAAACACACCACCGGACATGGTCCTGCCCACCAGAAAAATAAGATCCAGCCTCATCCACCAGAACACAGGTACCAGTCTCCTCCACCAGGAAGCCTACACAACCCACTGAACCAACCATAGCCACAGTGGGCAGACACCAAAAACAATGGGAACTCTGAACATGCAGCCTGTGAAAAGGAGACCCCAAACACAGTGAGTTAAGCAAATGAGAAGACAGAGAAATGCACAGCAGATGAAGGAGCAAGGTAAAAACCCACCAGACCAAACAAATGAGGAGGAAATAGGCAGTCTACCTGAAAAAGAATTCAGAGTAATAATAGTAAAGATGATCCAAAATCTTGGAAATAGAATGGAGAAAATAAATCATACTCCCTGACCTCAGACTATACTACAAAGCTACAGAAATAAAGACAATATGGTACTTGCACAAAAACAGAAATATAGATCAATGGAACAACATAGAAAGCCCAGAGATAAACCCACGCACCTATGCTCAGCTAATCTATGACAAAGGAGGCAAGGATATACAATGAAGAAAAGACAGCCTCTTCAATAAGTGGTTCTGGGAAAACTGGACAGCTACATATAAAAGAATGAAATTAGAACATGCCCTAAGACCATACACAAAAATAAAATCCAAATGGATTAGAGACCTAAATGTAAGACCAACACTATAAAACTCTTAGAGGAAAATATAGGAAGAACACTCTTTGACACAAATTACAGCAAGATATTTTTTGATCCACCTCCTAGAGTAATGGAAATAAAAACAAAAATAAACAAATAGGACCTAATGAAACTTCAAAGCTTTTGCACAGCAAAGAAAACCATTATCAAGACGAAAAGACAACCCTCAGAATGGGAGAAAATATTTGCAAATGAATCAATGGACAAAGGATTAATCTCCAAAATATAGAAACAGCTCATGCAGCTCAATATGAAAAAACAAACAACCCAATCCAAAAATGGGCAGAAGACCTAAATAGACATTTCTCCAAAGAAGACATACAGATGGCCAAGAAATACATGAAACGCTGCTCAACATCACTAATTATTAGAGAAATGCAAATCAAAACTACAATGAGGTATCACCTTACACCGGTTAGAATGGGCATCATCAGAAAATCTACAAACAACAAATGCTGGAGAGGGCATGGAGAAAAGGGAACCCTCTTGCACTGTAGGTGGGAATGTAAATTGACACAGCCACTATGGAGAACAGTATGCAGGTTCCTTAAAAAACCAAAAATAGAATTACCATAGGATCCAGCAATCCCACTTCTAGGCATATACCCAGAAAAAAACATAATTCAAAAAGACACATGCACCCCAAAGTTCATTGCAGCACTATTTACAATAGCCAGGTCACGGAAGCAACCTAAATGCCCATCGACAGATGAATACATAAAGAAGATGTGGTATATATATACAATGGAATATTACTCAGCCAGAAAAAGGAACGAAATTGGGTCATTTGCTGAGACATGGACGGATCTAGACTGTAATACAGAGTGAAGTAAGTCAGAAAGAGAAAAACAAATATTGTAAATTAACGCATATATGTGGAACCTAGAAAAATGGTACAGATGAACTGGTTTGCATGGGAGAAATTGAGACACAGATGTAGAGAAGAAATGTATGGACACTAAGGGGGAAAAGTGGCGGGGGGATGGGGGGGTGATGAATTGGGTGATTGGGATTGACATGTATACACTGATGTGTATAAAACTGATGACTAATAAGAGCCTGCTGTATAAAAATATAAATAAAATTAAATTTAAAAAAATAGTCCAAGAAACAAAAGCCCAGGACCAGATGGCTTCACAGGCGAATTCTATCAAACATTTAAAGAAGAGCTAAAACCTATCCTTCTCAAACACTTCTAAAATATAGCAGAGGGAGGAACACTGCCAAACTCATTCTACGAGGCCACTATCACCCTGATACCAGAACCAGACAAAGATGTCACAAAGAAATAAAACTAAAGGCCAATATCACTGATGAACATAGATGCAAAAATCCTCAACAAAATACTAGCAAACAGAATCCAACAGCACATTAAAAGGATCATACACCATGATTAAGTGGGGTTTATCCCAGGAATGAAAGGATTCTTCAATATATGCAAATCAATCAATGTGATACACCATATTAACAAATTGAAGGAGAAAAACCATATGATCATCTCAATAGATGCAGAAAAAGCTTTTGACAAAATTCAACATCTACTTATGATAAAAACTCTCCAGAAAGTAGGCATAGAGGGAACTTTCCTCAACATAATAAAAGCCACATATGACAAACCCACAGCCAACATCGTTCTCAATGGTGAAAAACTGAAACCATTTCTTCTAAGATCAGGAACAAGACAAAGGTGCCCACTCTCACCACTCTTATTCAACATAGTTTGGGGAGTTTTAGCCACAGCAATCAGAGAAGAAAAAAAATAAAAGGAATCCAAATCGGAAAAGAAGAATTAAAACTGTCACTGTTTGCAGATGAAATGATACTATACATAGAGAATCCTAAAGATGCTACCAGAAAACTACTAGAGCTGATCCATGAATTTGGTAAAGTAGCAGGATACAAAATTAATGCACAGAAATCTCTTGCATTCCTATACAGTAATGATGAAAAATCTGACAGAGAATTTAAGGAAACACTCCCATTTACCATTGCAACAAAAAGAATAAAAAACCTAGGAATAAATCTACCTAAGGAAACAAAAGACATGTATGCAGAAACCTATAAGACACTGATGAAAGAAATTACAGATGATACAGACAAGTGGAGAGATATACCATGTTTTTGGATTAGAAGAATCAACATTTTGAAAATGACTCTACTACCCAAAGCAATCCCTATCAAACTACCAATGGCATTTTTCACAGAACTAGAACAAAAAATTTCACAATTTGTATGGAAACACAAAAGACCCCAAATAGCCAAAGCAATCATGAGAAAGAATAATGGAGCTGGAGGAATCAGGCTCCCTGACTTCAGACTATACTACAAGCTACAGTAATCAAGACAGTATGGTACTGCCACAAAAACAGAAATATAGATCAATGGAACAGTATAGGAAGCCCAGAGATAAACCCACGCACATATGGTCATCTTAGCTTTGATAAAGGAGGCAAGAATATACAATGGAGAAAAGACAGCCTCTTCAATAAGTGGTGCTGGGAAAACTGGACAGCTACGTGTAAAAGAATGAAATTAGAACACTCCCTAACACCACACACAAAAATAAACTCAAAATGGATTCAAGACCTAAATGTAAGGCCAGACATTATAAAACTCTTAGAGGAAAACATAGGCAGGACACTCTATGACGTAAATCACAGCAAAATCCTTTTTGACCCACCTCCTAGAGAAATGGAAATAAAAACAAAAATAAACAAATGTGACTTAATGAAACTTAAAAGTTTTTGCACAATAAAGGAAACCATGAACAAGGTGAAAAGAAAACCCTCAGAATGGGAGAAAATATTTGCAAATGAAGCAACCGACAAAGGATTGATATGCAAAATATACAAGCAGCTCATGCAGCTTAATAACAAAAAAACAAACAACCCAATCCAAAAATGGGCAGAAGACCTAAATAGACATTTCTCCAAAGAAGGTATACAGATTGCCAACAAGCACGTGAAAGGATGCTCCACATCACAAATCATTAGAGAAATGCAAATCAATACTACAGTGAGGTATCACCTCATACCAGTTAGAATGGCCATCATCAAAAAATCTACAAACAATAAATTCTGGAGAGGGTGTGGAGAAAAGGGAACCCTCTTGCACTGTCGGTGGGAATGTATACTGATACAGCCACTACGGAGAACAGTATGGAGGTTCCTTAAAAAGCTGAAAACAGGGGCCTCCCTGGTGGCGCAGTGGTTGAGAGTCCACCTGCCGATGCAGGGGATACGGGTTCGTGCCCCGGTCTGGGAGGATCCCATATGCCGCGGAGCGGCTGGGCCCGTGAGCCATGGCCGCTGGGCCTGCGCATCCAGAGCCTGTGCTCCGCAACGGGAGAGGCCACAACAGTGAGAGGCCCGCATACCGCAAAAAGAAAAAAAAAAAAAAAAAAAAAAAAAAAGCTGAAAACAGAACTACCATATGACCCAGCAATCCCACTACTGGGCATATACCCTGAAAAATACTTCCAAAAGAGTCATGTACAAAGTGAGAGAGTGGCAGTGTATATATGGACACATATACACTACCAAATGTAAAATAGATTGCTAGTGGGAAGCAGTCGCATAGCACAGGGAGATCAGCTGGGTGCTCTGTGACCAGCTAGAAGGGTGGGATAGGGAGGGTGGGAGGGAGGGAGACGCAAGAGAAAAGAGATATGCGATATATGTATACGTATAACTGATTCACTTCGTTACAAAGCAGAAACTATCACACCATTGTGAAGCAATTATACTCCAATAAAAAGTTAAAAAAAAAAAGAAAACAAAAAGAGTCATGTACCACAATGTTCATTGCCGCACTAGTTACAATAGCTAGGACATGGAAGCAACCTAAGTGTCCATCAACAGATGAATGGATAAAGAAGATGTGGCACATATATACAATGGAATATTACTCAGCCATAAAAAGAAATGAAATTGAGTTATTTGTAGTGAGGTGGGTGGACCTAGAGTCTGTCATAGAGTGAGGTAAGCCAGAAAGAGTAAAACAAATACCGTATGCTAACACATATATATGGAATCTAAAAAAGAAAAAAAAAGGTTCTGAAGAACCTAAGGGCAGGACAGGAGTAAACCACAGATGTAGAGAATGGACTTGAGGACATGGGGAGGGGGAAGGGTGAGCTGAGACAAAGTGAAAGAGTGGCATGGACATATATTCACTGTCAAATATAAAATAGATAGCTAGTGGGAAGCAGCCACATAGCACAGGGAGATCAGCTCATGCTTTGTGACCCCCTAGAAGGGTGGGATAGGGAGGGTTGGAGGGAGACACAAGAGGGAGGGGATATGGGGTTATATGTATAAAAATAGCTCATTCACTTTGTTATACAGCAGCAACTAACACAACAATGTAAAGCAATTATACTCTAATAAAGATGTTTAAAAAAAGTCAAAGTTAAATAAATAATAATAATAATAGATAATTTTGGATGGAACAGACAATTCCATCCCAAACCAGTAGAATACACATTATTTTCAAGTGCACATGGAACATTCTCCAGGATAAAGCATATGTTGGCCACAAAACAAGTTTCAATAAATTTAAGAAGATTAAAATAATATCAAGCATCTTTTACAACCACAACCATATGGAACTAGAAATCATTTATGAGAAGAAAACTGGAAAAACACAAACATGTGGAAACTAAACAACATGCTACTAAAATACAAATGGGTCAATGAAGAAATCAAAGTGGAAATAAAAAAATACCTCAATGCAAATGAAAATAGAAACACAACTTTCCAAAATCTATGGGACTCAGCAAAGCAACTCTAAGAGGAAAGTTTACAGTAATACAGTAATACAGGTGTACATCAAGAAACAAAGGATTTAGGAAAAGCAGAACAAACAAAGCCTAAAATTAGTAAAGGAAGGAACAATAAAGATCACAGTGGAAATAAATGAAATAGAGACCAAATAAAAGAAAAAACATCAATGAAAATAACAGCTTGTTTTTGAAAAGATAAGCAGAACTGATAAACCTTTAGCCAGATTCATCAAGAAAAAAAGAGAAAGAGCCAAAATAAAGTCAGAGTGAAAAAGAAGTTACAAGAGAAATGAAAGAGAAGTTACAACCAATATCACAGAAATATAAACAATCAAAAAATAATACTACAAACAATTACATGCCAACAAATTGGACAACCTAGAAGAAATGGATAAATTTCTAGAAAAATACAACCTTCTAAGACTGAATCAGGAAGAAATAGAGAATCTGAACAGACTGATTACTAGTAATGAATTAGTAATCAAAAAACTCCAACCAAACAAAATCTCAGGACCAGATGGCTTCACAGGAGAATTCTACCAAAGATTTAAAGAAGAGTTGATACTTATTCTTTGCAAACTATTCAAAAAAAACTGAAGAGGAGGGAACTCTCTCAAACTCCTTCTATGAGGGTACCATAACCCTGACACCAAAACTAGAAAAAGACTACAAAAAGAAAAATTACAGGCCAGTATCCCTGATGAACATACATACAAATATCCTCAACAAAATATTAACAACTGAAGTCAATAATACATTAAAAGGATCATACATAATGATCAAGTGCAATTTATTCCAGGGATGCAAGGATCATTCAATATCAACAAATCAATCAGTGTGATACATCACATCACAAAATGAAGGAAAGAAGTCATACGATCTTCTCAATAGATGCAGAAAAAGCATTTGACAAAATTCAACATCTATCCATGATAAAAACCCTTAAGAAAGTGGGTTTAGAGGAAACATACCTGAACATAATAAATGACATTTATGACAAACCCATAGTTAATATAATACTTAATGGTGAAAAGTTAAAAGCTTTTTATCTAAGATCAGGAAAAAGATAAGGATGCCCACTCTCACCACTTTTTCAAGGTAGTATTGGAAGTCCTAGCCATGGCAATCTGACAAGAAAAAGAAATAAAAGACATCCAAATTGGAAGGAAATAAGTAAAACTCACTTTTAGTTTAGCCAAGGAGATAAAAGACCTGTACTCTGAAAACTATAAGAAATTGATAAAAGAAATTGAAGACAACATAAATAAATGGAAAGGTATTATGTGCTCATGGATTGAAGAATTAAAATTGTTAAAATGTCCATATTATCCAAAGCAGTCTACAAATTCAATGCAATCCCTATCAAAATACCAATGGCATTTTTCACAGACCTAGAACAAATAATTTTTAAATTTGTATGGAACTACAAAAGACCTTGAATAGCCAAAGAAATCTTGAGAAAGAGCAAATGTAGAGCTATCACACACCCTGACTTCAAACTATACTACAATGCTATAGTAATCAAAACAGTGTGGTACTGGCACAAAACCTACACCTTGATCATAGGGACAGAATAGAGAGCCCAAACATAAATTCACACACACAGGGTCAATTAATCTATGACAAAGGAGGCAAGAATATACAATGGGGACAAGACAGTCTCTTCAATATGTGGTGTTGGGAAAACTGAACAGTTACGTGTAAAAAATTGAAACTAGACCATTTCCTCATACCATTATGCAAAAATAAACTCAAAATTGATTAAAAAGTTAAATATAAGACCTCAAACCATAAAACTTCTGGCAGAAAGCATAGGTAGTATGCTCTTTGAAATCAGTGTTAGGCAATATTTTTGTATATGTCTTATCTGGCAAGGGCACCAAAAGCAAAAATAAACATATGAGACCATATCAAACCAAAAAGCTTAGGTAACCTACTGAATGTGAGAACATATTTGCAAATGATATTTCTGATAAGGGGTTAATATCCAAAGTATATCTTTAAAAATCATACCACTCAACATCAAAGAACAAACAATCCAATTAAAATTGGCAGAAGATATGAATAGACATTTTTCCAAAGAAGACATACAGATGGCCAACAGGTACATGAAAAGATGCTCAACATCACAAATCATCAGGGAAGTACAAATCAAAACCACAATGAGATATCACCTCACATCTGTCAAAATGGTTGTTATCCAAAAGACAATAAATAAGAAGTGTTGGCGAGGATGAGGAAAAAAGGGAACACTTGTGTACTGCTGATGGGAATGTAAATTGGTACAGTTGCTATAGAAAACAGTATAGGGGTTCTTCAAAAAATTTAAAATAGATCCACCATAAGACCCAGCAATTCCACTTCTGAATATTTATCCAAAGAAAATGAAAACACTAATTCAAAGAGACGTATGCACCCCAGTGTTCACTGCAGCATCATTTATAATAGCCAAGATATGGAAGCAACCTGAGTGTCCATCACGAGATGAATGTATAAAGAACATACACACACACAGAAATATTACTCAGCTATAAAAAAGAATGAAATCTTACTATTTGAGATGACATGGATAAATCTGGCAGGTATTATGCTAAGTGAACTAAGTCAGACAGAGAAAGACAAATACTGTAAGTGTTCATTTATATGTGGAATCTAAAAAGCAAGACAAATGAACAAATATAACAAAACAGAAACAGACTCATAGATACAAATTAGTGGTTGCTAGAGGGTGAGTGTGGTAGAGAGATGGGCTAAATAGGTGAATGGGATTAAGAGGCACAAACTACCAATCATAAAATAAATAAGTCATAGGGATGTAATGTACAACACAGGGAATGTCGTCAATAATGTTATAATAACTTTGCATGGTGCATAATCTATAAAAATATTGAATCAGTATGTTGTACATCTGAAACTAATATAATATGTAAATCAAATGTACTTCAATAAAAAATAATAAGTAAACAAATAATACATTTGAAAAAATAACGTTGTCATGATTTTCCTGACTTGTGTAAAGAAAAAGCAATGGTCACACTGAATATGTTTGTTTCTACCTTAAGCAGGTTTTAGTTTGTAATGCATCATTTGAGTGAATAAATGAGAAAAAAAACTTTATATTTTTAGTTGATTTTTATCACAAAAATGTTATAGTTTTCAGTGGCATTAAACTTTTCTTTTATAAGCAAGATAAAGCAATTGAGCTACTTAAAGGGAACCCCTCATTCTAATGGACTAATTCTTGGGAAGCTCTGTGCAAGAGACAGATCCTCACTTGGGCCAAGATAGGTAACCTGAGAAGTGCAATGAAAACACTGAGCCTTGGGACTTCCCTGGTGGCTCAGTGGATGAGACTCCACGTTCCCAGTGCAAGGGGCCTGGATTCGATCCCTGGCCAGGGAACTGGATCCCACATGCATGCTGCAACTGAGAGTTCGCATGCCAGAACTAAGGAGCCGGCGAGCTGCAACTAAGGAGTCTGCCTGCCGCAACTAAGACCTGGTGCAACCAAATAATAAATAAATGAATAAATAAATATTAAAAAAAAAAAAAACACTGAGCCTTGGCCTCAGGCTCGGACTGCCAGTACTAGCTTTCTTCATCTATACTATTCTATACACCCTAAGCATCACCCCTTTCCCTTAGGCTTTTCAAACAGAAACTATGGTTCAGGAAGATCCTGCCCTCCAGTTTCTGATGCCAACCATATACATCTTACAAAAGAATGCCAAGACTTTGAGAGTATCTTTCCATGAGATCCAGGGCTGGGAGGGAGAAGACAAGCGTTGCTTCCTTGCCTATACCCTTGCTTTAAAAGCCCAGGGTTTCTAAGTGTTTTTTATGGTTTGTTGACCATTAGAGAATTACAGTGGGACAACAGATGACTTACTGCTATTGCTGAAACATTAGACCTTCCAGTAGACCCACAATTCAGATGAGGGCCTAGTTACTTAATCACCAGGAGGCTAAGCTCAAGTCTCCAGAGCGCAATTAAAACCTACAGCAGACTGCTGGACTCCTAGAACAATCAGGATAGTGATAAAACTCACAAGGCTTCTGAGAAAAATCAATATACAGAAAAAAATTTCTTGGGTATCTCCTATAGTATACCTGCTAACTTCAGAACATGGCCTGTCCTACTTACACTCTGAGTACTGCACCACCTATCAAACCAGAAACTGCCTCTCCATTCCTCTAGATGCAACATATAGAAAACAGCACAAGTTCCAAGGGCTTCATTCCACATGCCAAAATTTTGTTCCTAAGGTTCTAACTTGGAGCAATTAGTAAGGCTGAGAGCTCTAGGAAGGGAGTATTTAGACTCTGATTCAAGCCAATGACTAGACCAGTACAGAAGATACAGGAAATGTGAAGCAGCATGGACTGCAAATGAGAATGACTAGACAATGCACAGCTACAACTACACTTTGTACACAAGTAAAAAGGAAATGCACTCTAGATCAGGCAGACATATCTCCATATCTACACCAATCTAAGGATTTCACTAATTCCCAAAGTAGAAAAAGGCATTTAGAATCTTAGGAGTAGTTTGTTGCTTATTACAACTTTATAATAAACCTTACACAGTTTTTTCATTGCATCATTTCAACCATTCTCAATGATTTTTTTCTAGTATCTTTATTTTAAAAGTCCCAGGTAAAAATCATTTTTAAGAGACACATATCTGAACCAAGTGAATTCAAATGACAATTAAGTGATTTCAAAGCCCAGGTTTAGCAAGCAGAATAAGTAGTCCCACTTTCTCCCTGAATAAAGACCTAGTCCTATTTGGGTATGCCACAAGTAGTTCATTTATTACTCCAGTTACTTTATCTTCATTTAGAAAATGCTAAAATTATCCCTATTCCACCTGCCAAATAAAACATATTCTCTTCCATAATCACTTCAGACTATATTGGCCGTTCCTTGTGTCTACAGATTAAAACCAAAAGATTAAATACTTATATGTAATGTCTCCTCCTCAATTTTTGTCCTATTCAGCTCAACTCAGCAGAAGAAAGATTACTTATGATTCTGATCAAATGCTGAGTTCTTCTTGACCCCCTACTTGGAATGTAATCCATTAGATTGGAGCAGGGCTGTCAATCAAACTAGACAGTGATCTGACACCTTCTCGGTTGAGTTTTTCCTCAATCTCAGGTTAATGTAGAAAACGGTGCCTAAACCCTGGATTGACCTTTTTACGCGGGCCTCTCACTGCCGTGGCCTCTCCCGTTGCGGAGCACAGGCTCCGGACGCGCAGGCTCAGCGGCCATGGCTCACGGGCCCAGCCGCTCCGCGGCATGTGGGATCTTCCCGGACCGGGGCACGAACCCGTGTCCCCTGCATCGGCAGGCAGACTCTCAACCACTCTGCCACCAGGGAAGCCCCCTGGCTTGACCTTTTTTAAACAACCTTTTGAGGACTATTAGGAATGCTGAATAATATCAGTTCCACACCAGGAAAATTAGTATCAAAACCAAAACATCACCAAATTGTAAAACTCCACCTTGGTTTACCACCTTGACCTGCCATGTCATTTTTAGTCATAAACTTTGAAGTATCTGTATATCTGAAAATGGAAGCAGCCAAAGGAAATTAGAATAAAAGAAAGAAAAAGGCTTCAGTGATTGTTCCCAACCCAGTCTGAGTCTATCCAGGTCAGGTGTCCTATGTCCACTACTTGGGATCCTAAAGCTTCATTAGGAAAAATCTTTCTTAAACAGAGATTAACCATGGTGTTCACAGAAAGGATTCCCTGGCCCATTAGTTTTGGGGAAGACCCACCACCTCTGAAGATGGAACATTTTTTTCCTGAAGAGGGACATTTTTTAAGCTATCATTTATTAAAGTTATGAAGTGTTAGGTGCTGTGCTATGATACTTAGCTTTCATTAGCTCCAATCCTCATCATAACATAGCAAAATAAGTATAATTCATTTAATTTTAAGATGAGGCAACTAGAGGCTCAGAGACATAAATAATTTATTCAACATTACAGAGGCAATAAGCAGCCAAATTGGGTCTCAAAACCAATCTGGGGTTTGAGTCCTGCCTGACTTCAAAGCTCATGTTTTGTACTGCACTTAATCCGTCCTTATCTGCTCATAAATTTGCATTTGGGGCTTGTTATGGGTTGAATTGAGTCTCCCAGAACGATGCTGGAATCCGTAGTCCCCAAGTACCTGTGAACGTATCCTTGTTTGGAAATAGGGTCTTTGCACATGATCAAGTTAAGATGAAGCTTTTAGGATGGGCCCTAATCCAATATAATTGTGTCCTTATGAAAAAGGGAAAATTTGGACACAGAGATATAGAGAGAAGACAACGTGAAGCAAGACACAGAGAGAATGTCACCTACAAGTGAACGCCAGAGAGAGGCTACCAGAAGCTAGGAGAGGGAAATGAAAGATTCTCACTCAGAAGGAACAAACTTTGCCAACATCTTCATCTCGAACTTCCAACACTCAAAACTGTGAGACAATAAATTTCTGTTGTGTAAGCTACACAGTTTGTGGAATTTTGTTACTGTAGCCCCAGGAAATTAATACAGGGCTCATCCTAAAGCACTTCCTCCTTCTCCTGCAGCTCTCTCACTCAACCTCACCTCTGTTTAAGAACTCCAGTTTTTCATCTTTAATATGCCCGACACTCTCTCAATATGCCCTGGGCTTCCTACATTTCTCGCACCACAATTTTATATCCTCCTAAGACTTGTCTCCTGTTTGCATTTCTGTTTTTCCAACCACAGCATAATTCCAAGTCATAACCTTATAGTGCCATTTCTTTCACTTCCAAAGATATCACTTGCTTCAACAATACCTAAACAGGACATTGTACATGGTAAGTATGCAACTATGTTTGCATTCACATATTTTTGTTATATAACTGCTATAACCACTTAGGAAAGCAATTTAGTGATATGTATTGAGAGTTCAAAAGGCTCTTGCTGTTTAACTTACTACTCCCATCTTGAGGAATTTATACTGGGTAAATAAATTAACAGGGGAAAAAGGCATATTCACTGCAACATCTTCTAAGAGTGAAAATTTGAAAATAAATCTAAAATATTCAAATAGAAGAATAATAAAATAAAGCAAGGTACCTAAATCTATGAGATATGTATTTGCGAAAAAGGATGTTTAGAAAGAATATACAGAAACATGGGGAAATATTATGTACATTAAATGAAAAATAGCAAGTAAAATTGGAAGCATGAGTATAACTGTGAGACATAGATGTGAAAGCTCAAAGACTAGAAGAAGATATGCAAAATAAAAATATACAAATGATTTGTATGATTTTTTTTTGTTTTTATGATTTTTAAAAGTTAGGGAGAATATCTGTTTAATTAATTTCCAAGGATATCCCTTGTGTCCTTCACAAGAATTGGATCGTGGCCTCTGTATTGCAGAGCAATCAAGGTGTGCTTTGCATTTTGTGTAATTGATATCCTTCAGCAGTAAATCCATGAGGATGAACCCTGACTGTAGTCAGTTCAAAAGGACTGAAAGTGGGATTTTCAGCCCCTTTCTCACTGATGACTCTGAGCATGCTGTTTATTTCTTAGCTAAAACAATGGGAAGAACATGAATCTAAAATGAAAAATTAGTCAAACTCTGCAAATATATGCCACAGCTGCAAATCAAAGGGCAGTCTTCATATAAGCTGTGTGGATGTGCCTGTTTCCACATCAGTTTTATCAGTCTCACCTGAACACTCACATGCTGGAGGCTTTCCTGAGTCTGTGTGTGCAGGAGAGGGATGGTGGCCATCATCTATACCACATTAATTCTCTTGCAGATGTCCAGAAATTATCTCTATATTCAGAAAATTGGGTTCACTGTACTGTTCTTGCCTCTCTCATCAACTCTTTCCTCATAATACATCATACATCTAAGATTTTTCTTGTCATTGCCACAGAGGCAGTTCAGGATCTTTTTACTTCATGACTGGAACATTCTAATAGTCTCCAACTCCTCATAAAACTGTTTACCTGTTCAGGCTCCATGCTTTCACCAGACTGTGTGTGTGTGTGTCTGTGTGTATTATATAATGTGTGTGTGTAAATATAGTACATACACACATACATATATATTTTATATATATAGTCTGGTGGTGGCATGGATATATATTTACATACATATACATACATATAATTAATAATCTTTCATTAACTGGCCACTGGTTGCTGTGCTAACCACTGGAAATTCAATATTGAACAGACTCTGTGTGGGCTGAATGTTTGTATACTCTCAAAATTCACAGGCTGAAGCCCTTACCCCCAATGTGATGGCTCTGAGGAGATGGGGCCTTTGGGAGGTAATTATATTTAGATAAGTAATGAGAGTGGTGCCCTCCTGAAGGGATATTTATACCCTTATAAGATGAGAAAGAGGCATGAGACCTCTCTCTTCATGTGCATGCACCAAGGAAAGGCCATCTGAGGACACAGCAAGAAGGTAGCCATCTATAACCCAGGAGGGTAGTGGATCCTCATCAGACACAAATCTGCCCACACCTTGATCTTGGACTCCTAACCTTCCAGAACTGTGAGAAATAAACATGTGTTGTTTAAGCCACCCAATCTATAGCATTTTTGTTATAGCAGCCTGAGCTAACTAAGATAGACTCTACCCTTATAGAGTTCACAATCCATGGAAAAGACAAGTGTTAATAACCAAACAAAATAAACAAATGCACCTTTTCAACTATGATAAAAGCTACAAAACCAAGACACATGGTGCAATAGAAGAGGAATGGGCAGAAAGGCAAGAAAGACTTGCCTGAAGAAACGGAGACCCAGCGGAAATCCAAAGAAAGATTAGGAGTAAAAGCTGAACACAGCTAGGAAGGTAGTAAGGCCACAGTACAAAGGAACTTGTGGGCTATGTTAAGAATTTGGTCTTACCCTAAGGGTGATGGGAATGTATTCAAGCATTTTAAGTTTGAAAGACATGATCTCATTTGCCTATAGAAAAAATTCTCTTTGGTTGCTGAGTAGAAATTTTTCTGGACGAACATCAAAGTAGTTGCAAAAAGACCAGTTCAAAAGTGATGGACTCCAGGAGGGCTCATGCCAAGTAGTACTTCCTAGAACTTCTGCTGCCAGTGTCCTTGTCCCTGTGGTGAGCCACAGTCACCCCCCCCCACCTCTGCAGGAGACCCTCCAACACTAGCAGATGCCCTCAGGCGACCTACACGCAGAGACGGGGCCAAATCCAAAGCTGAACCCCAGGAGCTGTATGAACAATGAAGAGAAAGGGAAATTTCTCCCAGCAGCCTCAGGAGCAGCGGATTAAATCTCCACCATCAACTTGATGTACCCAGCATCTGTGGAATACCTGAATAGATAAAGAATCATCCCAAAATTGAGGTGGTGGACTTTGGGAGCAACAGTAAACTTGGAGTTTGCTTTCTGCATCTAATTTGCTTCTGGTTTTATGTTTATCTTAGCTTAGTATTTAGAGCTTATTATCACAAATATATTTGTTTATTGATTTGGTTGCTCTCTTTTTTGTATATATATATATTTTTCCTTTTTCTCTTTTTGTGAGTGTATATGTGTATGCTTCTTTGCGTGATTTTGTCTGTATAGCTTTGCTTTTACAATTTGTCCTAGGGTTCTGTCTGTCCTTTTTTTTTTCTTTGTATGGTTTTTAGCCCTTGTTATCATTGGTGGATTTGTTTTTTGGTTTGGTTGCTCTCTTCTTTCTTTCCTTTCTTTCTTTTTTCTTTTTCTTTTTTTTTTTGATTCACTTTGTTATATAGCAGAAACTAACACACCATTGTAAAGCAATTATACTCCAATAAAGAGGTTTAAAAAAAGACTATATCAGAAAAGAGAATAGCTAGCTTTGCCCATAGAGTCAAGAAAGCATAAAAGGGGACATTTGAGCTAAGTCTTCAAAGCTGACAGGAGTTCACCAAGCCAAAAAAACACTTTCTTGGTAGAGAGGTGCACAAGGCATAGAGGTATGAAAGAAAGCATGGAGAATGCAGGTATGAGAATGAAGGGCAATAGGAAGGAAAGGTGAGATGTCAGGAACATAAGATAAGTAAAGAACTATGAAAGGCATTGTAGGACATTTGCATCTTATCCCATGGGAGATAAGGAATTATTCAATGTTTTTCAAACAAGGTGATTAGCATTCTCAGATGTGTATTTTAGAGCAATAACTGGGACCTGTGTACTATCAACCATTTTTTCCTGTATTGGGAGAAATAAGAATTTTTAGGTTGTGGGCCTGTGTGAGGATGCTAAGGAAAGAAGCGTGCAGAGAGACATGGGCTGGAGAGAGATCAGACTGTGTCCGGAGCTGTGCTGCAGCAGCTACTCCATGGTGCAACAGGTTTGTAAGGTTTATGTTGAGGCTGTATTCTGTGTCCCAGGGTGCAGGAACGCCAGCCACACAGGGGTGCTCCACCACCTCCCAGTGGGAAGAACAGACAGGTTTGTGCCAGACATAGTACAGGAACCATGGGCCTGGAGTGCTGCACCAGTCACATTCATCGGAATTAGTGTTCCATGTTCAGCTGTAGGACATGTATAATGACAGCTAACATGGGTTGAACTCTATGTACTAGGTACTGTTTTGAGTGCTTTACATGCATTAATTAATTTACTCCTCATGACAATCCTATAAGTAGACACTATTATAAATCCCATTTTACAGATGAGGAAACTGAGACACATAAAGTTAGGAAACTTGCCCAAGGTCTCACGGCTAGTAACTAGAGGCACTGGCATCTAACCTAGGCCATTCTGGCCCTTGAGGCAGTGCTACCATGACACTAAAAGTGAGCTTTGGCTTATGTCTTAGTCAGATCAAGCTGCTATGACAAAATACCATAGATTGGGTGACTTAAACAACATTTATTTCTCACATTTCTGGAGACTGGGAAGCACAAGAACAAGTTGCTGGCAGATCTGGTGTCTTGTAAGGGTCTTTTCCTGGTTTGCAGATAGATAGTCACCTTCTTGCTATTTTCCAAATGGTGGAGAGATAGCAAGTTCCAGAATCTTCATCTTCTTACAAGGACACTAATTCTATCATGGAGACGCCACCCTTATGACCTCATCTAAACATAATTACCTCCCAAAGATCCATCTCTGAATGCCATTGCACTGGGGGTTAAGGTTTCAACCTATGAAACTGGGGGGGGGCACAAACATTCAGTCCCTAACAGCTTCCATGTTCCTCTCTCCAAAGGAAATACCATAAACTCACTCCCTGTGACAGGCTGTGCTCAGTATACAACATCTCAATACTCAAGTGGGATGGGGATGGAGTAACATTTAGAAGGTATTTAGAGCGGACAGACCAGAAGGAAGTAGACCAAGCTCTAGTCTTTCTGGACATAAATGACATATTCTGTGGAAGGGTGAACACTGCCTGACTTTTCCAGTACAGCAGAATTTGGGGGCTCTTTTCTGAAAAAGTCAAGAGTCTCTGAAGACAGTTGGTTGAGGATTCATACAATACCATGAAAACAAAGCAAGGGGAATAGTGGTAGACACAATGCTAAACAAATGTCTAGAGAGAGCAGGAATGGAGCAATCAGGTGATGGCTGAGGTAAGCCTTACAGGCCACAGAAGTTACCCATGCAAAGGACATGGGGAGGCACTCCAGGGCATCCCTTTATCAAGAGAAAGGGCTGAGTAGACTAAAAAGCAGATCAATATTTTCAAAGACAATGGGCAAATCAACTAATTTCTAATATATTCTAAAATTTTAAATATCCAATATCCAAAGCTGTAAGGTGGACACTATTTCTCTAACTCATAAAAATGCTTTTCAGCATGAATTAGGTCCTCATAAACCCCCCTTTGTGTTTCCTCCAGGAAGATACATAAATATCTTGTGCATATATACATATATTTTTGTCCTTAAGTTTTTGGAATTTAAATCCATAAATTAAGTAATGATGCTATAACAAATGCAATTCAGGATGAGTCCAGAAGTGGTCGGTTCCTAGCATGTGACACAAGGAGGTAGATTCTTACATCCTAATAAATAATCTGATCTGTGTCATTCTTCCCATCCTTCAGAGTAATCAGTTCTAAAAGGTAAAGGTATAGCAAGAGAAATAAAGAAAAAGAATTGTTTGCTTCGGTGCTATCTGAAGTTTACACACTGCATTCTCACAGATGCTTTAGTATATGTAAACTGCTAGGATTAAGTGGCTCCAGCTGGTGATAATTAGAACTAGAGAGAATGGAGGGGGGGCAGCAGCTGGAGAGAGCTCCAACACCCACCAGGAAGAAGCTGGTTTTCTATGTCAATTGTCTCTACACCACCATCACCACCCACCTCTCCCTCATCTGTGTCCACCCACCCTACTCCACTTCTCCCTCAGTAATGAGGGGCTGATGGTGCAGCAGGTTAATCCAATCTGCCTTTTGTATCTGCTGTGTTGTTTATGCTGATTTTTTGCAATATCTATGAAACTTGAGTTCTCTTTCATTCAACAAATATTATTGATTTAACATATGGCAGGCACAGGTAGTTGCTGCTGATATAGTAGTGGATAAAGTAAATTTGGCCTCCCATCACAGAGATTTCAGTGATATTGACAAGTGAATTGTGCTATAAGAGCTCTAAAGGCAGAAATACAGGGTACTATAAACCTAGAAAATGGAAGCCCTGGGGTGGGCAGGGCAGGGGGCTGGGGGGAGTGATAATTCAGAGAGGAGGGAGTGTACAGAGTCACAAAGAAGAGAGAAAACATATTCCAAGCAAGGAACTGAAAAATAAAACAATGTAACCAGAATTTTCAGTGGAAGACTTCTTAGTGTTGAGAAGTGTCTCAGACATAAGTTTGAAATGCACGTACAACATCTAAGTGGGGACATCTAGTAGACAGAAGCATATGTGAGCCTAAGACCCAAGAGAAAGGTCACGTTTAGACATATAGCTTTTTCTTATCTACAGTGGCATTTTTCTTCCTCACAATACTCTTAAAAAATACATTTTTGAAGGCAATGAGAATACTTCATGGTATTTTAAAGAATTGCCACTAACGTGGAAGAAGTTTGAGGTTAGAGGCATAAAATTATATTCTTCCGGCTGTTGAATTATTTTGTCTTAGAAGGCCTTCTTTTATTGATGGTCTACTCTGCAATCAACGGAAACCTAAATGAGGGCTTATCCTTTGGGCAAGTAGCTGCAAACTTAGTTCTTTATGCTAATGAAGGCTTTTATTTTCTTTGTCATCATTTTCTAATTATAATTGCTATTTACTCACTGACTTGAAAATCAGGATTCAGTGTTGGACTAATGCTAGAAGTTAAATTCTCCTAATTTAAATTCTGCATCACAAAATTCTGAACAAAGATAGTTTTATATCTACATTAAATGTTCACGTCTCACAACAATTACAGTGAAAATAAACTTACACACATTTTAAATATTCTGACATGCAAAAAGAGTTACAGACTAACAAAAAGGTACTTATATTTTCCTTCCAAACCAGAGTCAAGATCTATCCAGTCTCCTTTTTCACATTAGAAAAATTACTGTTTGCCACTTTAATAGTTTGCAAACATCTTCTCATATCTTTCCCAAGTCTCAGTAGCTTTAAGCACAAATGGTACCACCAACAATTATGTCTTAACTATAATACATCCTCTCCTCCCTAAAACTCTCTACAGGTTTTCCAACTGACTGAGTTTCAAGAATTGTATCTTCTTCTTGTGATCTCTAATCTTTACCTAGTTTTCTTTCTTGCTCTTTTTGCCTACCCCTTTTTGCATGGTGTCCCAGACTTTCACAAAATTATTCTCTAGATATGAAGCTACTTTACTTTTAAAAGCTGGGCATAAAATCACATAAAAATAACAATCCAATTAAAAGAATTACAGACACTTAAGCTATCAATTTTTAATCTTACTCATATATTGATGATTAAAACAATGAAGCCCCTTTCAAAGGGAAGAAGCATAAAAGACTACTTGAAGTTTGTGAAATAAAGGTACTTGCTGATAAGCCATCACTTATTAATTTAATAAATATTCACTAAGCTTCTCTTTGTAAGATTTTCACATCTTACATATGAACAGAAAGCTGTAGGGTCCCTATCTTATTCTTTTCACCCTGTGATAACTTGCTCCCAGAGCAAGCTTTCAGTAATTCCTAAAAAGCAACTAAGCTGTCCTTAAATGATGGCGCCACCTGGTGGCTAGTTTACAAATCTGTTAAAGGCCACGTCTCTTCAAGTTCTCTATCTCAGGCAGCAACATTTTTACACTTCCCTTGCCTTCCTCTTTTCCAATTTTTGCCCTGTTATCTAATATGTTCCTCTTCCTACCTTCTCTGTTCTCTGTTCAATTTGTCAGAAAAATAAATAAATAAGCACACTAACCTAATCATGGCAAATAAACATAAGAGAATACTAGTTATATATCCAAGTATCAGTATCAAAGAAAAGCCATGAGATGGAAGACATGAAGAAACAGTCTTAACAGAAGTTTCACCAGACATTTCCTTCTACTGCCTCTTCATCTCCTAATTTATTCAATTAACTCAAGTTCCAAACCGTAAAACAAAAGATCTCTAAGTACTAGAATGGCAGCAGGTTGCTATCTCATTGTAAATGAGCATGAGTGCAGCTAGGACACAGATGGGAGAATTTGGAATTCTGTAGGCTACTCCGAGAATTTAATTGCCACTTTTAACATTGTTCCTTTAAGGAATGGCATTCTGAATTCAAATAGTTTTGAATTATGACCCTTTTATGTAGGGACTACATATAATTCCAATTTGGTACATCATAAAAAAGAGTAAGTTGCTTCCAAAGAAAACAAGTATGGCTCAAAGATTGGTCTGTAAAATGGGGATAATAAAACTTGGCTTGTTCAGGAAGAATTAGAGAAAAAGTTACCAGATGAATATTTTGAGAGTAGGTATACAATTGAACTGATAAGCTATATGTTCTTTTTCGAGTCATTTTCTTACCAGTATTTAGAAACCTATAAATCACAGCTAAGGTTCCTAATATGAAAGATGAGATGATTGGCTTAGGAGACCTCTGAGTTTACATCTAGGTCTCAAAATATCCTACAATTCTGCAATACTTAGAATCTCTGTCACAACTGAACTCAACTTACAGAAACTACTTTTTAATTCAATATTGTCTACAGTGTCAGGGCACAGAATAAAATTATTTTCTCCAGTGCTTCACTCCTTATTTACAGATTCTTTTTTCTATTAGGCAAGTAATTAGAAAATAGTCCTCCTATTAATTGTATTAATATAAAATGAATTTTGGTCCTTCTCAAAGCTATCTTGTTTGATGTTTGAATGTCTGATATTTATTATATAGGCAGTCATATATGTTCGTACATATATTCTTAGGAAAATGTTTAAAAGTTGAATCTCTGAAAATCAAACAATAGGCATGTTGTAAAGGATTCCAACCCCTTATAACTACAAAATATTATAAAATCCCTAATCATGGTTCTTGCAGGCAGGTGAAAATCTTGGAAGAGAGATGGAGTAGAACATAGATATGGCAGAAAGAAGCTGTCAGCAAAAGGCCCACTAGCCAACACCATGTTATCCCAAGGGACTAAGGGAGCTGAGGGAGGCATCCCTTCTCCTGTGCCTCCCCAGGGGCAGACATTAGGACCCCCTGAATTATTAACTCGATATTGTCCTCACCGCTCATCCTTACTACTTCCTTTTCCAAGGATACATAGGAGCCTGGAGCACGAGTGGGAAATGGGTCTGTCTAGAAGTAGTCCCCTACCCTGGAATGCAGTTGCCATGCGAAGGAGCCAACTCCAAGTACCTACAAGTTTAAGGACACTGCTACTGAAAGGAAGTTCCATCCTGTGAAGACTCCGATGATGCTTATCCAAATTCAACACCCAAAAGACCATTTAAGAGAGTTCGTGTAAAATGTGGTCTCACCACTTTCACTAAATCATTGAGAGCCTCTTTCCCCCACATGTGCACACTCAGCTGGAAAATGAATTGAGTCCTTAAATCCTGTGGTTCTTGCATTCCTCTTTGTTGGGTTACTTCACTGGAAACCTGTGGGAAAAGCTTCTGCTGTCCGCCTGGTTGAGGCACTGTCTAGCACTAGCCTCCTGCATGTCCCAGATGCTTGAGGTTGTCTACAGGATTGACCTGGACAGGCTAACCCAATTTTCCCTTCCATGTGAGCTGTATTTCTAGAAAACATTTCCCTTTACTTTGGGACATTCCAGTTAAGGAAATTCCTTCCATCCACCATCCTCCACAAAGGCCTGCTCAGGCACTTATTTTTGTCAGGAGGGCCCTTCACCCAGTTCTACAATCTCTCTGTACAGCTCTCACCCACACAGTTCTCTGTTCAACTTCTCTGAAGACAACTATATAACATAAATATACTGATCAAAAACAGTGTACACAATAAATATTCATAATGCTAGGATTGTAGGAGAGAGGGTGTAACCAAAGTATCCAGAATTGACTGAAATAATGATCTCAAATTCAGTAAAAATGGAAGAATTCCTCCATATCCAGCAATCAGTGCTAGACTGCCCCTGGAAGAATAGTCAGGAGGCACTGAAAACCAATGGGTTGGGGCCTCCCGGACCTATAAAGATTATAAGGTCCTCACTGGACCTACCATACACGAACAATCACAGGGAACTCCAGGATGGGCAGCAAGTATTCTATGAAGATAAAACCACATGATCATTTTCATATGAAAGCAGGAATTTTAAAGGCCATAAAAATCACAATTCCAGAATGGACAAAGGGTCCATCCTTGAGAAAATGGAGTTACCAAGAGCTGTAGATCCTCACTTCATCTCACAGTATGGAGCACATCTGCATATTTATTGACTATCTTCCTCACTGGTCTTGACACTTGCATCCCAGAGAAACTCTGATCAAAAATGGCTGGTCCTGGGGCTTCCCTCGTGGCTCAGTGGTTGGGAGTCCGCCTGCCAATGCAGGAGACATGGGTTCGTGCCCTGGTCTGGGAGGATCTCACATGCTGCAGAGCGGCTGGGCCCGTGAGCCATGGCCACTGAGCCTGCGCATCCGGAGCCTGTGCTCCGCAACGGGAGAGGCCACAACAGTGAGAGGCCCGCGTACCGCAAAAAAAAAAAAAAAAAAAAAAGAAAAGAAAAAAAAATGGCTGGTCTCAGGTGACAATTCTATTGTAAACCATTTGATTCCTTTTGAGTAGACCACTACTGAGCTCCTAGTTAAGAGTACTAACCAAAGAAGCCAGAGACATCTACTGGATACATGAGGCCAATGACTAAAGATAGGAACTCTGAGCTGAAAGACTCAGATTCTCAAATCAAAGACAGAGCATTGACAATACTGTCATCTCTAAAAATAACCCCAGGCTGACACATGGAAACCTTTTCATTCTAAAAGGAACTATCATAATATCAATAGAATAAAGGCCATCAGTTCAAGTATTTCCTATGAATTTTGTTTTTAAATTGGATTTACATTATATGATACTTGCTAAAAAGTAGGTCTACAAGGGCAAGAATCCTTGTCTATTTTCTTTGGTGATATGCTTCCTATGTGCTAGACTGTCTATTTTTCATTTATTATGTATTATTATATCTAAGAAAAACTGATATTAGAGATGGAAAAAATCACAGAAAATCTACAGCCCAGTCTTGTGAAGGTTCATCTAAGAAACATGAACTATTCAATAAATCTTTATATTAAAAAAACATAAATATCCATATTACTTAAGTGGAAGGAAAAGAGATGTTCAAAGGATCAGTTCTTAGCTATATATTTGTGGTTAAAATGTGAATTGTATTTATTCATTGAAATAAAAAAAGAAATTAAGCAAGAGGAAGCAGGTGCACACAAGTTACATATAAATTTGCTCACAAAAATTACCCTATTGTTCTATAACAACAAGGAATTATAATCAACCACAGGTACATACAATATTTAAAATGCACTGCACTAATGAATTCTTAAAGGAACACAGTAAAACTAGTCAAGTTTCCATATCATCTAGCTATGCCAAATCAATTTCATCCTTACCTAACTGATCTCATACTTTAATCCCTAGAAATCTCAAACTTTAGGGTGCATCTGAATCACCTGGAGGGCTTGATAAAACACAGATTGCTGGGTGTCATTTCAGAGATCTGATTCAGTAGGTCTTGGGTGGGAATCAAGAATTTGCATTTGTAGTAAGTTCAAGGTAATCCTGATGCTGCTGGTCCAGGGACCACACTATGAGAACCCCTGCTCTAGAATATTCATTTTTCAACACACATTCATTTTCAGAATCTCAGAGTCCAGTAAGTCATCCTTAGGCCTATGTATTTGATTATATGAATAGCAGGTCACATGTGAAAGAGGCTAAAGTCAGCTTATTCCCAAAAATGCTTTAGGTAAAACTGATCATCCAAAAGTATTTTTTGCTAAAATAAATTCTTCAAAGAAGTTCATTTCTATCTTTTTTAAAGCATATTTGAACTGAGATAAATTCTTTCTAACATATGGTACATTATCTTGAGTTTTGAGATCTTTCAAATGCTTATTCTGTATCTTTTTGAAGTCATGTAATCTTAATACAGTTAAATATTTTCACCTTAAAGACTCAGAAGATATTTTATAATAGAACATCAACTATTCTAAAAAACTGTACAACAAATTGACTGTGGCTTCTTTATGGCGAACTTCATGTAAGGTGTCAGTTCCTTCAAAGTATAATAATCGGGTAGTGTTAGAAGATTTCTATCTTTAAACCAAAATAAGATGAAGCAGTAATATGTTAAAGATACACAGAATAAAAATAGTTATTTACAGGGGTTGTAAAGTAATCATAAATTCAATACAATCATTTTTAAAGAATAAAAACGTATTTAAGTATTTTGTTAATACTGAAGACTCTCACTTTTCTTCTGAAGTATTTAACAAGTTTGTATGGAAGGAAACCAAACAGAAGCACAGAATTACCCCTGTCCCAACTCATTGCAGGGTCTCTCCTGAGGGGAGCTCCGAACTTGGTATCTTATAGGAAATATCTGGATGAAAGTCATCATGCTATTTTTCTGTTCCCAAGAGTCAGAAACCCCCAAACCCTTCGTAATTTTGTAGATCTCATTCCTATGAGATAACAATTCTCATGCTATTATGAATATTCAGGTGCATTTCCAGAATATATGACTGTATATTTCTCTAAGTAATCTTCTAAACCACCAGGTACCCCTGAATTCCTTATGAATGACTCCAGTAATTCCCAAGACAATATTCACCTCAAGAATTGCCTTTTATCTCTATATATAAGATCAACTGCACCAGTTATTTATAAGCTAAGTTCCAAGCTACCCTTTCACCACTCAAAAATTTATCTAATTTTTAAGTTAGCAGAAAGAACGAGAGACCAAAAATTGACCCAATTATTAGAGTTATCTGCATGATTGAATTGGCCAGTGAGTTATCTGATCATTTGCTTATGGTGGTTGGTTTAAAAAGCATTCACTGATATGTTTTATTGCATATACTTAACAAGTTTCAAACTGAATGAATTAGAACACTAGCTAGGCATGCTGGCTAAAAAAATTATTTAAAACATCTTTGAATAATACTGAAAGGGGAATCAATTTTAAATGCACAATCTATATAATCCAGTGGTTCTCAACCTTGACCTCATGTTAAAGTTATCTGGGAAGATTTTAAACATTCTAATACCTGTGCTCCACCTCCAGAGACTTTTATTTAATTACTTTATGGGTGATTTAAATGTGATTCTGATATGCAATCAGAACTACTAACTTACCAGAGGATATTTATTGATCAATCAAAAACTTCAATTTTCCTTAAATATCAAAATGAATAAACATCTCCTAATAATTTCTATATTGAATTAAATTGGCTTATGATAAGTGACCATATAATTCATTCTCCAAGCCACAACACTTTTGAAAGTGAAAGGAGTTAGTTACTATTTGTGATTGACCTAGGACAATAAGGGTAAACCTGAACTGTCCTGGGCAAAACAGAGGACCTTATGGTCACTCTACTCATAGAAGAGCTACTGGATTATTTTTTAACTATATAGTTTGTATTTAAGATTTTTTTAATATACTGTACAGTTACACATGCTAAAAGATTCTGAGGTTTTTAATGACAGAAGACAGTTCAAATAACACTTGAAAGGTTAACATTTGGATTCTCAATCCACTGGATAAATGCCTATTTACTTAGGATCATGTGTAAAGAGAAGATTTTTGCACTAAATTAAGATTTGCTGGAAGAGCAAACTAAAATAGTAGAGATAATATTTTAAATATCATTAATTTTCTGTGCCAACCCCATTTCAGTGGATAATCACATGCAATAACGCTGACTCTCAAAAATGGTAGATTAAAATAATTCATTTCTTTTTTTAATTAAAATTGAGAAAGTAGGAACTAATAATATAATGCGTGTCAGAGCTGCATGTGTGCAGCATCAAAGATAAGAAGGGGATTGCAACAAGGGTTTGCTTCTTGAGTTCCTTGAAAATTTACAAGGAAAGCAGAGAGCATGGAAGCTGGTGGCTGCCATACAGACACATGATGACACATGAAGCAGCTCTTTTGTTGGCTGAGTTGCTGGAAGCCATTCCCTTGGTCCTCTAATCACTCAAGGTCACCAACAACATTGTCCATGTACACCTAGTGTGATAGCCTCTGCTTCCTCTGTGGAATCTATGGATATATCAACTTTGGGGTGTTTTTATTGGTAATTTCTAGTATCAGATCTTAATGCCAGTTGGGCTTGAAGATGATAGAAAAAAATGTCCTGTTCTGCACAGAGGCTTAAATGAAAGGGTCACAGGTCCTTGGGGGGAAAAAAGAGACACAATATACTGCTCTATAAATAAATCTCACCAGATCTCTAGATAAGATTGACTTACTGCTTCCTGCATGCCCTTCCTGAATTTCTGAAGTCCTCAGAGTGCAATGAATAACTGTCTGTTTCCTTATTTTACAAAAAGTGTAACATAAGGGTTATCAGAATGCCCCTCTCTGCACAGATTATGGATATCTCTAACCCAGTACAAATCTCAGTTTATAGGGGCTTTACGCACTTGCACCAGAACTCCTTCTATTTACTATGTCACACTATGTTGTGACTACAGTTCTGAAATTGAGTTGCATGGTAGACTTTGCCCATAGCCAGAAATTGGAACAACAAATTTTAAGAGTATTTCAAGGAACAGAATATCCTAATCTTAAAAAACCAAAATCTCACACAGAAATGTTTTATTTGTATCCCAGGCCTATGGAGCCCTTAAAGAGGCTCTCCCAAAATGCAGGCTTCATATCACCAAGTACTTGAAATCTTTATTAGAGATCACCCAGAACAATGGTTTCCTGATCAAATATTTTTGGGTAATATTGAATTAACAAAGTTAATGGACTTTATCACAGCAGCCTCTTCAGGATCTAAAAATGCACTGTGAATTTCAATAAAAGTGATAGAGGGTGCGTGTTTTCACAAAATTCTGAGGTCATGAAGTCCTCTTTTTTGTTAGGGGAGCCCATGGAATTAGCAGTCTGCAGAATATACTGTAAGACATACTACATCATGATCAATAATTTTTTTAAATCAAACATCTTTCCTTAACCTCTCCATTACAACTTAAACAAATACCTTTGTCCCAAACTTTGTGAAAATTGAGAAAATTAAACACCAACCAAAAAGTCTATAGCTAGTAAAATATCCTTTAAGAATGAAAGTGAAATATAGATATTAACAGACAAAAACTGAGTTATCACCAGCAAACTTTTTTTTAAAAGAAATGTTAAAAGGTATTCTTTAAAGAGAAAAATCTCAGATGGATGTGCAGAGGTTCAGACATAACACTGAAAGGGGTAAATAAATGGGTAAATTGAGAGGAGGACTAATGGTGTTAAAGTATACTAAGATCTTTGAATTGTCCAGGAAGTGGTAATAGCACAAATTTAAATTAGAATTTAAATCAAAGATTCATGTTATAATACCTATATTTACCAGTAAAAGAAGAGTAAAAGAATATATAACTACTAAATATATGGTTCCATTCTGGAACAGGCAAAATTATAGGAATAGAAAACAGATCAGTGGTTTCCTGGGGTTGGTGGTGGGAGGAGCAGTTTATTTAAAATGATTACATGAGGGAATTTTTTTGGATGATGGAAATATTCTCTATTTTGATTACAGTTGTGATTTTATGATTATATATTTGTCTAAACTCATAGAATTGTACACCCAAAGTGTAATTTTTTACTATATGCAAATTAAAAAGTGATTTAAACTATCAAGCTTAAAAAAAGAGTTATAGAACTACTAAGATAATAAGGAAAAAATAAAGTAATAAAAAATAATACAAAAGGAAGCACAAAAAAGAGTTAAAAGGAGTTTAGCATAAATGGTACAAATAGAAAATACATATTAAGACAGTAGATTTAAACACTTTTATATCAGTGATTATAATAATGTAAATGCGCTAAATCATTCAACTGAAAGACAAAATATATCACTCTAGACTTCTGAAAAACACAAATATTTTTTGTTACAAAAGACATATCTTATACATAAGAATATAGAAACAATGAAAGTAAAGGGGTGGAAATATACCTACCATGCAAACACTAGCCAAAAGAAAATTTATAAAGTTTATATATTATTATATGAGTAAATGAGTCAATAAAGTAGTCCTTAATGCAAATATTATTACTAGAGATTATATATGATATTAATATATAAAAATAAGCCTAGCATATATATATATACACCTATTATATGCAGTTGCCCCTTGAATAACACAGGTTTGAACTGAGTGGGTCCACTTATATGTAGATTTTTAAAAACGGTAAACTCTACAGTACTACACAATCCATGGTTGGTAGAATCCATGGATGTAGTATCACGCATAAAGAAGAATCATGGCTACTGAGGAACTACGTATATGGAGGGCTGAACATAAGTTATACTCAGATTTTCAACTGCACAGAGAGAGGGTCAGCACCTCAACTCCCATATTGTTCAGGGGTCAACTGTATCTTTTACATATATATTTTTTGACCTAATTAGTATTTTTAATAATGAATGCAAAATTGAAAGAATACACATTTTTTCAAGTACACATGGAACAAAAAAGCAAGCAAAAGAAATGAGACATAGTATTCTAAAAGAAGAAATAAAAAATCATTATTTACAAACAATATAGTTATAGACAGAAAATACAAATGAATCTACAGATAAATTATTAGAATCAGAATAAATAAGATTGCCAGATACAAAGTAAATATATGAAAATTGTTTTATATATATTAGCTACAAGTAGTATGTGAAAATTTTTAAAAGGCACTCTTTGCAATTACATTAAAAAAAATCAAATACCTAGGAATCAACTTAACAAAAGATATCTGTAAACAAAATCTAAATTTTATTAGGAGAAATCTTTTAAACTCTAAATAAATTGATTGGTATACTATGTTCATAATTGGAAGATTCAATATCATTAGAATGACATTTCTTCCAAAATTCATCCATAGGTTCAGTAAAATCCCATTCAAAATCCTGACAGTTTATTGTATGGAAATTGACAAGTTGACTTTAAAATCACATGAAAATAAAAATGGTCAAAATAACCAAGAAATTCTTGATGTGGGAGACCTTACTCTACCAGATGACATACACAGCTTATTGTAAAGCTATGTTGATTAGGACAGGGTAGAACTGGTATAAGCATAGACATACACACCAAAGTAACGGAATAGAAAAACAGATCCATATACATGTGAATACTTGAATGATATCAAGTACAATACTTAGAGCAGTGGAAAAAATGATCAACTTTTCAAAAAATTATGCAGGGTCAACTGGCTACCCATATAGAAAAAAAAGAAATTTGACCCCTTCTTCACACTTGACAGAAAAATTCGGTTTTGGGTGGTTTAAAGATCTAAATATGAAAAGTAAACAATGAAACTATTAGGAGCAATAGATTAGTCGTATATTCCTGAGCTTTGGGTAGAGAAAGATTTCTTAAACAGGTTACAAAAAGCACTAACAATAAAATTTCAAAAATTGGACCACATTAAAATTAAGAATTTCTACTCATTGAAACACACACAAGAGTAAAAAGTCAAGTTATGGGAAAGGATATCTGTAAAACATAAAACTGACAAAAAGAAAATGAAAAATAGGAAGAAATTTGACCAAGTTCTTCACAAAAATGAAAATCTAAATGGCCAATAATTTTTTTAAATATATGACCTTATTTACTTAGTATTTATCATAGATGTTAGAATGATTATGGCTAATACCAATTTAAGCATTTACAGAATACCATTTAGACCCAATATTGGTATATCAAATGAAAGTATCACAGAACCTGATGTTTATGTCATCAGATTATAAAGAAATTTAATTCAAAATAAATGGCCCATAAACTTCTGAAAATCAACTTAAGTGTAATGTTTAATTTTATGCATCAACTTGACTGGTCAAACTAAAACCAGATTAAATATTATTTCTGGGTATGACTGTGAGGGTGTTTCCGGATGATATTAGCATTTGAATTGGTGGGCTCAGTAGATTGCCCTCCCCAATGTGGGTGGGCATCATCCAATCCCTTTCCGGTTTGAATAGAAGTGGTGGAGGAAGGAGGAATTTGTCCCCGTTTTCCTGCCTCACCACTTCAGCTGGGACATTTCATCTCTTCTCTGGCCTTAAGACTGGATTTACACCGTTAACTCCTCTGGTTTTCAGGCCTTCAGGTTAAACTGAATTATGCCATCAGCTTTTCCAAGTCTCATGTTATAGATGGCAGATCATGGGACATCTTAGCCTTCATAATCACAGTTCTTCACAATAAATAAATAAGTGTATATTCATAAATAGAATATATTATAAAATAAAAATATATAAATATAAATCTTATGTATGCCCTACTGGTTCTGTTTCTCTAGAGAACCCTGACTAGTACATTAACCTTGCCAGCAATCAGGGAAATGCAAATTAAAACCACAGGATCTACACATTCATGGGAACATCTAAAATGTAAGACTATCAATCCTAAATGTCATCAAGAATTTGGAGCAATGAAAATTCCCATATACCACCTATAATTATGTAAATTAGAAAAATCGCTACAATGGACTGAACATTTGTGTCCCCCCCCCCAAATTCATATGTTGAATCCTAACCCCCAGTGAGATGGTACTAGAAGGTGGGGCCTTTGGGAGGTAATTAGGTCATGATGCTGGAGCCCTCATGATGGGATTAGTGCCTTTATAAAAGGGACTCTATAGAGCTCCTTTGCTCTCTTTCTGCCACATAAGGGTATAGCAGACAGTGGCAGTCTGTAACCCGGAAGAGGAACCTCACCAGAGCCTAACCATGCTGGCAACCTAATCTCAGACTGCCAGCCTCCAGAACTGTGAGAAATAAATTTCTATTGTTTATAAGCCACCCAGTCTATGGTACTTTGTTATAGCAGCCCAAAATGACTAAAACAACCACTTTGGAAAACTGATTGACATTCTACTAAATTTGAACATACATGTATACTATGATCCAGCAACCTCATACTTAGGTATATGCTCAGTATAAAACTGCACATGTGCCCCAAATACATGCCCAAAAATGTTCACAGAAGCACTATACTTAATATTACCAAAATAAAACAAACCCTAATGTCTACTGACAGTAGAATCAATGTATAAATTGTTGTGACATACAACAGAATGCCAACTATTAAAATGAAAGAACTATAAATACATGCAACAGCATGAACAATCTCATAATGTTGACTGAAAGAAGTTAGATACAAGATACATAGTATATGACTTCACTTACATAAATTTCAGAAACAGGCAAGACTACTCTATGGGTTTAGTCCTCCTAAGAGAGTTTAGTCTTGTTTAGGTATAGGGAGGGTGGGAGGGAGGGAGACACAAGAGGGAAGGGATATGGGAACAGATGTATGTGTATAACTGATTCACTTTGTTATAAAGCAGAAACTAACACACCATTGTGAAGCAATTATACTCCAATAAAGTTGTAAAAAATAAAAAAGATCAAGGGTATAGAGGGGGCATGAGGAAAGTCTTTGGGGCACTGGCAGTGTTCTAGCTCTTGACCTGGGTAGTGATTACATGGCCATGGTCACCTAATAATAATTCATTGAGCTCTAAATTCTTGATTTGTGCTTTTTTCTATATTGTGTTATAGTTTAATAAAATTTTAATGTACTTGAATCATTTTTTAAAAGGTACTCAGCAACAATAATAAATTCCTAAACTAATTCCTAAAGTCTCAGTTTAATCTCCATCTGTGGCTTGTGAGGGAAGCAGTAAGTTAAAAAGATAAAGAAAATATATAATACATGAGAAATTCATAAAATTGCCGCCATGATTTCAGCAGCTAACCAAAAACTTTCAGTTGCTACTAGTTGTGATTATCTAATTGTGCTGCTAAGGAATAACTAGGTAAGACCTACTACTAGCAGGACTACCCAGCTGTTAAGTATTTTGAGATGCAGTAATTTAAATTATCAGACAAAAATCTCAATGTAGAATTGAGAGGGTGGAATATGTGAAGTCCTTTTCTAACAGGATACAATGCTGGATTTGGAAGAAACATGAGAGATTACTTACTCAGTCTGACAGATGGAAAACTTCACACCAGGAGTGGCTGAATATCTGGTCAAGATTAAGGTAATACGTGTGGCAGCAAAGCTGGGAAAATAACACAACTATTTCTAGGGCAGAGCATTTTCCATTTCTCAAAGTTACTTGCCCGGGCTTCCCTGGTGGCGCAGTGGTTGAGAGTCCGCCTGCCGATGTAGGGGACACGGGTTCGTGGCCGGGTCCGGGAAGACCCCACATGCCGCGGAGCGGCTAGGCCCGTGAGCCATGGCCGCTGAGCCTGCGCATACGGAGCCTGTTCCCATATGCCGCGGAGTGGCTGAGCCTGCGCATACGGAGCCTGTGCTCCGCAACGGGAGAGGCCACAACAGTGAGAGGCCCGCGTACCGCAAAGCTACTTCCCCACCTTACCTGCTTTCAGTTGTTATAGTTGGGAAATCTTTTTTTTTAAAACCTCAGAATATTGAAAGTAGGAAGGTGTGCAACTTTTGTCTCGACTTGCTTTTAAGCACAGAATCTAAAAATTTTTTTGTGTGACGTCCTATGTATCTCATTCTCACAGCACTTCTGCCTGAATTTATACTTTTGGAGATGCAATAAACGTTTTTACTTAGAAGTTAACTCCACAGTTTACTGTAAATTCAGCTTTTAGAGACAATATAATGTAATTCCTAAGACATACTTAGAGAAAAGTACCAGCTACCCAATAAGTATATGTCTACCTTTTATTTCCAGGGCCTATAAGTTTCCAAACTGCCCAAAGGAAACAGTGGTGACAATGAATGTCCTCTGTGGAGGAAATCTGCTATAATAATTCCATTTCAGCTCTCTATACATTTTTATTCCCATTATGTCTATTACCTGGCAACCATGGAAGCATATAACACAGACACTGCAGGAAAAACAAATCTAAAATATACACTTTGAAACACTTAGGTACAAATGATTCCCCTTTCAATAACCATTATACTTGGATTCTTTTCTCTTTAACAGATTTTAAGTCATCAATTGTATGTAACTGTATGCCTAATAAAAAGGGTTTTTCTTTATAGTCAGGTATCACATATTGAGGTTATATATCACAAATGCCTCTAAGGTTAATTAAAACTAACCAATGTATTTCTCTGGAAACATCTTTAACATTAATCATTTATGCAAAACAAACAAAATATTTATTATGCATAAATATCCCTTGAAGGATTCACAAAAACCTGGCAATGGTGGTTACCTCTGAGAGGGGAACTTTGAGAGAAAAGTAGGGAGAACTTATTTTTATTCTCTTTTGTAATGGTGTTTACTTCCTATTTTAAAATGAATTAA
Organism: Mesoplodon mirus; assembly: GCF_964341445.2. Classification (NCBI taxonomy): domain Eukaryota; kingdom Metazoa; phylum Chordata; class Mammalia; order Artiodactyla; family Ziphiidae; genus Mesoplodon; species Mesoplodon mirus. The sequence goes on from NC_138982.1 coordinate 49,478,612, forward strand.
AAATAATTAAAGCCACACATATAGAAGTTTATTTTAAATTAAAAATCTCCCTATCTCTCCCTTCAATCACCAACCCCTCCCCAAACATGCACATACACAGGAGCCTATGATTTCCTAATAAATATATTCTGACACTGAGACTAGTTTTCAAAAGGGCAGCAAGGATAATCAGATACTCACCTATTCCCACCTTCTCTCCCAAAGCTTCCTTAGATAATATCCCCTTTTAGATACTCAAAACATAAAAGTTAGGAATTACATCTCTTTTCCTGGATAATAAGGGCCCCTAACTAACCCTTCTGCCAAAAACTGGCTAACCTTAGGGCCTCCAGGAGGCGCTGAATCATTTTCCCATCAAAAGGGAGTTTCTGGGCTTCCCTGGTGGCACAGTGGTTGAGAGTCCGCCTGCTGATGCAGGGGACACGGGTCTGGGCCCCGGTCCGGGAGGATCCCACATGCCGCGGAGCGGCTGGGCCCGTGAGCCATGGCCACTGAGCCTGCACGTCCGGAGCCTACGCTCCACAACGGGAGAGGCCACAACAGTGAGAGGCCCGCGTACCGCAAAAAAAAAAAAAAAAAAGTGGGGTGGGGGTAGTTTCTATCCTATTTTCTTAAGGACACTCAGAGTGACTCTGGCACCCACAATGCTAGAGAGGAAAATTTTGGATCGTGGCCCCCTCACATCTCACCCTAGAGGTTGGGTGAGTTAGTTAGTCACTTGCAGGACCAGAGCAATTGGACAATATGTCTCAGTTTAGTGAAGCTAATTTAAGCCAAAGCCCCAGGCAGTGGGCACTGGATCTCAGTCTTTTTTCTCTAGCCAGCTCAGTGGGAGATATCAACCTAGGAAAATGTTACTGCTTAGAATATTCAAAAGTAAGCTATGTCCTCCAGTCTATCACCAATAAAACTGATAGATTTGCTCTCCATCTGCATATTCTATTGTCTTACTTTTCACTTGGTTTTGAATAGGGATAAAGAAGAGGGGCACTGTTTATTGAAATATATCAAAAACCCTAATAATATTATCATATTAAAAGTATATATTGGTTATAAAACACACTCTAATCTCAGAAATATTAAATGGCTGGGAGTGAGGGTCTTTGAATCAAGGAAACAGGACGTATCCTTATAACCCAAATAATTCAAACTCACTCCTCCCTCAGTTGTTGAATTCCTAATTCCGGCATCCCTTATTATTCAAAACCTAGCCACTGCTGAAAGCATCTTTAGTAACTAACAATCAAAGGGTAGTAGACCACATTTCATTGTCTTAAATGAAAAAAATAATGCATTCCCAACCCATCCAAAAAATACACGCACACCCCCCCCCATTACCCTTTGACTCACTGCCACTCTCCCTCACCTGCTCCACTCCACCACTCGGAGCACACCACATTTACTCCCATCCTAGAGTCACTCACTAACTGTTCCCTATGCCTGGCAAACTCTTCCCTCAATAATCACACGATTCCTGCCCTCTTCAAGACTTCCCTAAAATATCACTTTCTCAACGAGGCCTACCCTGACATCATAGCAACCCTTCTCCCCCTGCCACATCCCTGATCTCTCTTACTCTGCTTTATTTTCCCATGGCACTTTACACCCTCTAAGATATTTTAGAATGTGTTATGTATACTGCCTGCTGTCTGTCTCCCCCAGCTGTATGTCAATTTTGTGAGGTAAGGATTTGGGGAGTTTTTTGTTCACTGATGTATCAAGAGCCTAGAACAGTACCTGGCACTTTATAGGTACTCAATAAATATTTTTTGTTGAACTAAACACTGCCTCCAGGCCATCCACTGCCACATTACTGGTTATTCCTTGACCTTTTAAAATATCTTTGGGTCATATTACTCATTGAGAATCTGATAAAAAGCTATGGACTCTCAACCCAGGAAAACATATATTCACAGGAATGTATATATGTATACACATTTAAACAAATTCTTATATATAGTTTCACTGGGTCTCTGGACTTCCAGAGGACCATGCATGGAGACTTAAACCCACAAGGATATATAGACTACTTAGGTGTCATCAGTAGGCCACGTGGGATACCATGAATGGAGTAAGAGTTTCTACATTGCAAAGGGAGTCCACAAAGCACCAGCTGTCCCTTGTTATGGCAAGTGCTGGAGTAGGGTATTCCAGGAATAGGGCTTTGTGGAAGGAGAGGAGGCCAGAATAAGACTGTCCTGGGAACCAAAGGAGCAGGTAAGCCCAGGTGCTTCCTCTTCCCTTTTTCCTTGCTACTCTCAGGCTGACCCCCCCCACCCCCCCCCCACCAAACCTTGCCCTGGATTGCATTAAAGTTAGATCAGGAAGCAAAAGCTGGCCTTCCACGGGGTGGGGAAAGTCCAAAAGAAGCTTTGGGGTCTACAGTGGTAGATGGGAAGGACACTACCAAGTAAAGGCAGCTGGAAGAGCAAGAAAATTCTAGTAGCCTCCCATCTGGGACAATCATTCTCAGTTATTCATTCATTTATGTGTGAGTGTGACTACCTCAGAGACTCCCTGAACAAAAAAGAAGAAGAAAGAAGAAAATGTTTAAGGGCTTTTTATGTCTCTTCAGGGAAAAACAAAAAACCAAACCTCTACAAATATGTAATCAAAATCAATCAGAATTATAAAGTACTAAGAAATGGACAATGTCTGTTAGAACACAAAAGATGTTTTAGAGAAAATGAATGGTCTCAATGATATTTTTTTTCAATGATATTTAAAAATAGTAGACCACTAATCGAAAAATTATCATACTGAACAGACTGACTCTACCTGGCAAACCTGGCCTTGGGTGCTCCATTTGCTTTCCTGCCACAGAAAGACAGCTCAGGTAAATAGTAGTAGGAGCAGAGATAGGGGGTGGAGGTGTCACTCCAGGAACTAGGAAGCAGACAAAAAATTCAATGCATGCAGGCTCTCTTTCAAGTGAACTACTACAATAGCTGTGAGAGCAGAGTAATGAAACTGAACAGAACAATTGCTTTAAATGTCTACTTAAAGGGTCAGTGTAAAGAGAAGAGCCCTGGAAAAGTCCAGTGATGCAGAGAAAGCAGCATCTGTCAAGTGAGAATGGGGTGCAGCTAGAGCCAACACGCAAAGCAGATGGAAAAATGTCTATTGAAAAAAGTTGATTTCGTCTGTTAGAACTCCAAAAACACTGCAAATGTTTTGGTCAGGGCTGCCGGGTGAGTAGCAACAGTGTGGATTCTCTCAGGACCAGATGTGTAAAATCTATGCTGAGAAAAATCCCCAGACTGAAGAGAAATAAACATTATGTATTGCTGCACTGATTCTATAAGGAAGTGATGGACACAGAGCCTGCTGTCCCCTGTGAATGGTCCTGAACACTGCTCAACCATAAATGCAGCCCCAGAATACCATTTGTTAGGGACAGGAACATCCATCCTTGAGGAGCACCCCATGTTTACATGAGCCCTTCACATCCACAATCTCATCAGCCTCAGACAGCCTGTGACTTGGTGGTATGTTTGCAAGACAAGGTCACTGAGCTTGCAGTGTGACTTCCCCAGATAAGATAACTTGAACTGTCTGACTGCCACCTCCAAAATAAATAGGCCAGAGAACTTCATTAATGCCCTATGTCTACAATTGCTGCTTCAGAGCTTCACTTAGCGCCCTAGTGAAATCCCAGCAGGGACAAGATTCCACATTGGTTACAAGACACTGTCCTGAGAAGCTTCAACTCCAGGTACCCGGCTGGGCACTGTTTGCTTCCTGTCCCAAGGCCCTCTGGAAGTGCTCCAGGTCTCCAAGGCTAAAGAAGCAGCTAGAAGTACAAAGTGTCTTTAAGAGCAAGTTCTAAATGTCCTGGAGAGTTCAAGTGAATTCAGTCAGAGCTACCCTGACCCCTCATTGCTCCCTACATTCCCATGGACTTAGAACCCTGTCTCTAAAGGGTTAAACATGACCACTTCCTATATTTGCTTTCAGTTCTCCAGCATCTCTTCCCATCCTTAATCATTCAGTCTCTGTTTAAAACTCCCTCCACAGATCTCCCCTGTTATCTTAAACTGAAATCTGACCACCTATCTCTTCCCTGCTGTACGGAATAAATTTAAGTGTCTTCACAGGAGAGTCCCTAAAATACTTAACAGAGCTACCAGACACATTACCAGTTAATATAGAATAAGACAAATACACTTAATTAAATCTCAGACTAAGCAAAACATAGTTAGCAAAGTAACGTTAGATTTATAGCTTGCAATATCAATTATAAACATATAATTACAAACAGATAAATAAAGCATTCTCTTCAAAGTTGTTTTCAACTTTTCCTATGGTACTTGTTCACTAGCAGTCTTAACCTTAAATGAAGTTTACCATCACTTTGGGCTGCATTCCCAAACAACGTTGAACACCAGGAAGACCCAGGCCAGTTCCCACAGGTTCTTAACACCCCAAGACACAGAACAATAAGCTCAACCTGTCCTCTCATCAGTCCACAGCCCTGGTTGCATATTAGAATCACTAGGGTGCTTTTTGAAAAATACTGGTGCTTGGGTCCCACCCCAAACCACTTGAAACAGAGTTTCTAGGGGTGTGGAAGGAGGGGTATTGGTAGCTTTTTAACTCTCCACATAATTCTAATGTGCATCCAGGGTTGAGAACTGTTATGTGCAAATCAGTGGTTCTCAGACATTAAAATGCATGAGGTAGAATCTGGAGCCCCCAAAACCCAGAGAATCTGCTTCCTCAGAGTTGTGGTTGGAATGAAGGATCTGCCTTCTTACCAAGCTCCAGGTGTTACTGAACAAGGTGGTCCTTTTAAAACCTACTTAAAGAAACCCTGCCCTAGGTTTTAGATCAGTGGTTCTTAAAGTGTGGCTCCTGAACCAGTAGTATTAGCAACAGCATCACCTAGGAACAAATTCTTGGACTTCCACCCCAGACAGTGAAACAGAAATAGTGAGATGGGGCCTGTCAATCAGTGTTTTAACAGCCCGCCAGGTGATAGTAATGGACTCTCGTTTGAGAAGCTCTGACCTAGATGATAGTTTAGTCAGGTAGAGAGGGGAGGATCCCAGTGAAGTAAATATCAGGTCCCATTGGCATGCCCGGAGTTTTGCATCATATCTTAAAGGGAGAGTGGCCTTTGGAAACAACCTAAACATTTTTGAGTAACTGCCAAAAGGCTATTCTAAGTCAAAACCCACAAAAAGAGGTAAATTTGCCACCAAAATACAACCAAAATATTGTTAAAGAGTGAACAGGATATGTCTAAGAGAAAAGCTAAAGGACAACAACAAAGCAAATATTACAAACCTAATAAAACTCTATTGGCAGGCTTCCCTGGTGGCGCAGTGGTTGAGAGTCTGCCTGCCGATGCAGGGGACACGGGTTCGTGCCCCGGTCCAGGAAGATCCCACATGCCGCGGAGCGGCTGGGCCCGTGAGCCATGGCCGCTGAGCCTGCGTGTCCGGAGCCTGTGCTCCGCAACGGGAGAGGCCACAACAGTGAGAGGCCTGCATACCACAAAAAAAAAAAAAAAAAAACCTCTATTGGCAAACCCTCAGTTTAATTTTCCTGAAAATTTCTTATTCTCCCACTGCTGGGCACAAGCATTTACAGTGTTACTAGGAAAACCTGCTCCTCCTCAGAATCCCAGTGAAGTCACGGTGGCAACAACATTCACATGGCACTGTGCTGGTCATGAGGCGTGTTAACACTTCATGTTTGGTGTTAACACTTCACGTTTGGTACTACCCACTACCTACCAGGGAAGGTAGGATGGAAATTATCAGCCTCATTTACAGATGGAAATATTGGGTCACACAAAAGTTTTTTAAAACTATATGAATTGAGAAGATTACCTATCTAGTAAGAAGCAGAGCCAGGATTAGAACCCACACTTTAAACTCCAAATCCACAGCCCTCTTTTCAACCTGCACTGATTCATATGACCTACACTGGGTCCTTGCCTCAGGGCACATGACTGGGAGGGTACCTGGGGCATCTGGATGAGCATGGCCCCTGCACGTGAAAGTCCTCAACAGCAGCACAGATTAGGGGTGGGTGGCAGGGGTGGGAGTGATTATGGCCTACTTTTGTAAAACTCACCCTGACGTGATTAGAATGTGAACATGCTTAATTATGTCCACAGCTGCACTGTGTTACAGAGAATATAAATATCATTCATATTTAATGCCAGAAATTTATGTTATCATTTGCTGTTCTTAGTTGTAACTTTACCTTTTCAATTTTGTTTCTGTAGCTCAACATTAGACTTAATCTCTATTCAAGAAATGTAAGCAAGTTGGTGGGAAGGGAGAAGTCTCAGAAGCCTGCTCAGGGGCTGGGACTTAATAATTAACCTCAGACTTAATATTTGCCTCAGGTAATCCTTAAGCAGGTAAGTATATATTAAGAACACATATCCCAGAAATCTTTAATATTTCCATGAAATCCTGCATTTATAAATCAGTTCCTGAGTTTTCTGTGCAGAAAACATGTCAACACAGGGTGTAGGACACCATGTATACATTATACTACCATTTGCATTAGAAGTGGATAAAAATGAAAATACATCTTTGTATTTACTGGTATACACATAAGGGAACTCTGGAAAGATGAATAAAAAACTAGTATTCATGGTTTCCTTACTGTGAGGCTGGGAAAAGGGGACTGAGCAGATGAAACCCAGGGTAGAGAAAGACTTCACAGTATAAGTTTTTATATATTTTTAGTTTTAAATATGTGAGTGTATCACACATTAAAATACATTTTAAAAGAATAAATTATTCCTTAAATTGAAATCTGTATTGTATCTTAAAATTTTGAACCATGTAAAATTCCACATGATCTTCGGAATTACAGATTTTATTAGGCTATAAGGAACATCTAAATTAGTTAAGTCCTACTTAAGGAATCCTAGAACACATCTGAATTTTATACATTTCTTTTGATATATCCTTTTTATAAATCCTTATCAAATCATTTTTTACACTTCCAACAACACAGTCACCTTAAATCATTAAACTTTCCTCAGGTTTGATAATCATCAATCTTAAATTTCCTCAGAAGGTTAATCCCAATTTCTTGCCATTTTAATAAAATATATTTGCTTCAAACAATAATGTTATATCTTAGCAATACTTTTTATAAAAATGTATACATAAAACAGGGAAAAATTCTTTTTCAAAATATATGTCCTGTATTCAGTTCTAAAAATACAGTCATTTTTATCACAGTTTCCTTTTACCAGACTTTTGAGTCATTTCAAAAGATCTATGAATTACCTCTTTTTTCTCCATTTTAAATGTGGAAATATAAATTAGTGTTCTATTCTCACATGTCAATCTCCATTTCACACATATTGGTTAATAGGAATACTGGGTTAATAGGAAAATATTCAGCACTAGGCACCATAGTAGCATATAAGTAACAAAAAAGGTAAACAAGGGCCAGTAACTCCAAGCCAGGAGTTGAAGTCTAATCCTTCCACTGATATAAAATCTTCAAGGAATTTTAGGTAGGGAAGTAAAATGATCAACCCTATATTTAGAAAGATCACCTGGGTTGCAGGGTGGATAATGGAATGGACAATTCCCAGCAATCATGGCAGTTATTAGATAGTTCAGATGGGAGTGTGAATTAAGGAAGGGCCATGGGAATGACAAAGAGAAGATAGATGTGAGAGATTATCAGAAGGCAGGACTGGCAAGAATCAGTGACCAATTTGGACATGGGAAGTACTTTTACCACCCAACTTCTGATATGGCTAATGAAATGGGTGATGCCTATGAGAAGGAAAAATGAAGGGGGAGTAGATTTGGAGGTGGATAAGGTGGAGAAATGAATTTTTTATTTTGTTGATGCCACTTTAGAGATACCTGTCCTGATGTAGATGTCTGGTAAGTTGTTGGATATAATGGTCTGGATCTCAAGAGAGAACCATGAACTGAGGATACAGATTCACCAGACATCAGAAAAAAGGAGATAAGTGAAGCTGGGACAAGGAGACTGGTGGTGAAACTGGATCCTCTCTGACATGAGTGACATGGGAAATAGTTAGCAATAACATTGCTTGTCCAGAAATTGGCTCTGTGTACTTGTTTGGCTGGGGGAAAAGGTTGATAATCCAAAAATATTTTTTGAAATTCATTTAAATCATACAAAACTTCTGAAAAATTCAAAGGAAGAAGGATGAAATCACTTTTATAGCTGTAGTACCATTTAAAAGAAATTAGAAGGTCTAGCATGAGTGAGAAGCTCACTAATGCATTTCCAAAATGCAATCTGTAGAATGTTCCTTCTCTGCTGGAAATGTGTGTGTGTGTGCATGTGTATTTATATATCAAAGATATTTTTACAATTAAAAAAAATTATTACATAAAGTCACACTCTAAAGAAGTCACACTCTAACCTCACCAGGAAAGAGAGGTATAAGAGACACTTCAGGCAAATGACACCACCTTGCTACTTCCCAGCTGGAGCATTGGGCCCCCATGCACATATTTTCTTCAACCCTGAAGGCCTGGACTTGAAGTAAACTCAATGATTTATTTTTCACCTTTAAATTAAGACCTAAGCCAGAAGTGGCCTAAGCTTCCAGTATCATGCCCTTGTCTAAGGTCTCATTTTTGTCTTGGCCCTCTGTATCTTATCACTTGGCCTGAGGCCTCTAGAAAAAGGAAAATATCCTTACTCTGCCTCTCCATTCAACCTAGAAACTGAGACTAAGGAATAAAAAAGCTGTGGCACACCCTCCACGTTAGGAGCTCTTCCACCCTAATGAACCTACTGAGCTACGAGGGTCTGTGACTAATGATTTGGCCTACTGGGGCCCAAGCAAAGGGAAGCAGCCTGCACTCACAGGTGCCTTGGGGGTTTTGGACTCCTTGCTTCCCTAACACAGATACCAGATATATTCCTTCTGAAAAGCAACTATTAGCTTGCCATTAGGACCTTGTCAAAATTTAACTTCTGACCCATGGAGGTCTTGTGACTCTCTGGCCTGGTATTCTCATTCTGAGGTTGGGTAAACTCAGACCTAATGGCTAGCATGGTGCAAAAGGCCAAACGAGCCTTACATGTCAAGTGGAAATGGTATACAGAAGCATATTGCTGGCCTAGCCTTAGCCGCATCTCATCTATACATGAAAAAGTCCTAGCTATCCCTCTGGGGGAAACTTTATCTCCACTCTGCCACCTGAAGCAACAATTGTAAACAACACCTTTTTTTCCAAGAGTACCATGTGTGTACCCAGGACTGTTTTCCAATTGCAACTTCTTGTGTGGAAGACAAACATTAACTTGCCTCTCACACAGGGACTTGCACCTAAAGGTGCAAAAAGACTTTCAAGTATTTAAAGAAATATAACTAATAGGTCAATGTAGTCCCCAGATGACTGAAAATATCTCGCCCAAATAAGACTTCCCTTGGTTGATCTGAGGAGCTTCCAAAGGGATAACTGGATCAATATTTATATGCACCTGACAAGCAGTTTTTCTATAATGGAAGTCTTCCAATTAGAAAGCTATTCTTGACTTTTGCTCAAGTGATATCATCTTGGCTCTGTATTCAGATCAGGTTCAATTCATTAGCCAAGGTTATTATGGGTGATAAAATTGTCCTAGACTTCCTCCTTGCAGCCCTAAGTGGAGTCTGTACAATCATTAATACAACCTGCTATACCTGAATTAAGGCTAAGTAGAAAGGACAATATAGAAATTTAAGAAGAAAGTCACCTAGAAGACAGGTGTCTTAGAAGGCAGAGAGATTTTCTCCCTCCATAGCAAAGGGCAACTTTGTTTATTGACCATTATCATAAAGATCATGTCTCCCTTTGGGACAAAGGACAAATTTGTTCATAACCCACTATAAAAGACTGGATTCCCAAAGCTTAGGATCCCTCTACTGTAGTACAACCCACTGTGTGTGCAGGTGTCACCTGACTACTTGTCATATTGCCCCGTGGGAACTGAGGCTTGGGGAACTGGCACAAGAAAATGATGATACTCTAGCTATTGCTATTTCTGTAAGTAATAAACCATTCCTTGTCTTTGACCTGGGAATCACATATCTTCTGCCAGAATTCATGGGCAACACAGACAATGAAGTTGACAAACCTAGCAGAAAAAAATAACTACGTGGAGAGAAGGTAAGGATGAGCAGAGGGTTTTGCAGCCTCAAGGAGCTGGGGAGACATAAATTAGGGTTCAGAACTACAAAGGCAGTCAGAACTTAAAGGAATGATGTCTCAGAGAGAAAGGAAGCTCAGAGACATGAGACCAATAGTTCAAGCCATTTTTCTTCCCAAGGCATTCACCAATTCATAAATGGCACAGGTCAAGAGGCAGAAAAGCAGAAAAGAATACAGTTTCAAAGATTCTGAGAAGCTAAGAAGAGTTTTAAGTAGTCTCACAGGACTGGGGAAATGAAAACTTGAGTTCATGGTTTGCCTAAGAGAAAAGACCTTGGTAAAGATACCAGATTTTCAGCTGGAACTCCTATAAAATTCCACCTTAGAAGTAAGGATAAAATGGAAATCACCTGACCTACAAAGACTGCAATCCAAACCTTAATCATCACAATAACATAGTAATATTAATATAGTCCAAGTGATCTGCTCCTACTCTATATATGTACCAGAAGCTGAAGAAAATCCCCTCTGGAAATCATCCAGAAACTCTATGATTTTTAATACCAAGAGTAAGGATCAAAATTTTTAAATTTAAAACAGAAACAAACCCACAGATAATCCAGGTATTAGAATTGTCAGACACAGACATTTTTTTTTCATATTTAACAAACATTTATTGACCAAGCTCTACATGTCAGACACTGGAAAATTGTAGTAAAGAAAGAGAGAGAGAGATTCATTACACTTAGAATCTAGTGGGGGGAACAGACTGTAGATAGTTATACAAGGCACTATCCAGCAATTACAGTCAGACACAGACTTTAAAATAATTGTGATTAATATGTTTAGGGAAAAAAATGCCAAGATGGAAAATTTTACTAGAGAACTGACATCTATGTCAAATAATCAAATGCAATTTATAGAACTTAATAATAAAACAAATAAAATTAGTAATGCCCTGAACAGGTTTATCACAAGATTAGATATAGCTAAAGAGAGGGATTTGTGATCGGGAAAATAAGTTAGTGAAAATATCCAGACTAGAAAGATAATGGAAAATACAGAAAAGTCCTTAAGATATGTATGAGACAGAGTGAAAACATCTACTATATCTGTAACTGGTGTACCAGAGAGGAGAGAAAGAGAATGGGGAAGAAATAGTGTTTGAAAAGATTTTGATCAAGAATTTTCTGAAACTGAAAAAAGATGTCAACTATGATTCCAGGTAGGATAAATACACAGAATAGCATACCTGGGGACATCATAGTAAACCTCTGCAAACAAGAAACAAGGAGAAAATCATATTCTTATTTCAGTGAACAAAAACAGACATTATCTTCAGAGAAACAATTGTTTTTCCTGCAGAAATAATGGAAGTCAGAAGACAATGGAATGACTACTGTTAAGTGTTGAAAGTAAATAATTGCCAACTGTTATGGACTGAAGTGCCCCCCCCCCAAATCATATGTTGAAGTCCTAACCCCCAGTGTGAATGTAGTTGGAGAAATGGGCTTTATGGAGGTAATTAAGGTCAAATGAAGTCCTATGGGGGACCCTAATCTAATAGCACTAGTGTCCTAATAAGCAAAGGAAGAGACACCAGAGAGTTCTCTCTCTCTACACACACACACACACACACACACACACACATAAATAAGGCCACAAGAAGACACAGAAGGAAAGCAACAATCTGCAAGCCAGGAAGAAATTCCTCACCAGAAACTAACCTGGGGGCACCTTGATCTTGGACTTCTGGCCTCTATAACTATGAGAAAATAGTTGACTAATACACCAACCTAGAACTCCTCACCCAGCAAAAATTTCCTTCAAAATGAAGGTGAAATAAAGACATTTCCAGAAAGACATAAATGACAGAATTTATCAGGAGAAGGCCCATACTAAAAGAATCACTAAGTGGATTTCTCCAGGAAGAAGAAATCTTACATCATCAGAAACACAGAAATTCAAGAAGAACTAAAGAACAACAAAAAAGATAAATATGTGGGAAATTTTAAATACATACTGACTATAAAAAACAAAGTAACACTGTCTCATGGTGCCCAAAATATGTGCAGAATTAAAATACATGAAAATAATAACAGAAAAGGTAGGACTGGAATAAATGAAGTTAAAGTATTAGAGTAGTGATAAAAATACTAATTTATATCAAATGTGTCCATGGTTAGAGTACTCAGTAGAAAAATAGGAAAATATTTATTACTAAGAAGTAATTGGGGGAGGAATGCAATAATAAAAATACACTTGATTACTCTAAATAAAGGCAAAAAAGGAGAGGAAAGCAAACTATGGCAGACATATCATTCCATAATGCACATCTCAATACATTTTTAAGAATAGAAATCATATAATTATATTCTCTTGGTCATACTGGAATGAAGCAAAAAAAAATCAACAGCCAAAAAATTTCTAGAAAATCCCCAAATGTTGGGTAATTAAGCAACACACTCAGATAAATAAATCATAGGTCAAATAAATTTCAAGGAAAACTAGAAAATAGTTCGAACCGAAATATTTTATGCAAACTAAGCACATAAAAAAGTGAGACAATAATTAACTAGAGTAACTGTCAGTAAACTGTTTCTACAGAGGGCCAGAGAGTAAATATTTTAAGCTTTGCAGACCATATAGTCTCTGTCACACAGTTCTACTGTTGTAGCACAAAAGCTACCATAGAAAATATGTAAATGAATGAGCATGACTATGTCCAAATAAAATTTTATTTAAAAAAAGAAAAGGTGAGAGGCTGGATTTGGCCTACTTCGCTGATCCCTCAACTAGAAGAAAAACTGAAATTTGAATTAGAAGAATATAATTAGAGTACACTGCTTAGTTTAGCAGTGAACCATATTCATATAGTCTTGATACTATAAATTCTAACTATTGACCAATGCCAAAATGTGGTATAGGAGAAGTGGAAGAGCAAATGCCCAACTGTCAAGCAGGAAGTGAGTAGACTGCCTAATTGATAATTCAACAGATTACAATATAAGAACATTTTTTGGGGGGGTTTTGGGTTTTTTTTTTTTTTTTTTTTTTTTTTTTGGTACATGGGCCTCTCACTGTTGTGGCCTCTCCCGTTGCGGAGCACAGGCTCCGGACGCGCAGGCTCAGTGGCCATGGCTCACGGAGCCAGCCGCTCTGCAGCATGTGGGATCTTCCCGGACCAGGGCACGAACCCGTGTCCCCTGCATTCGCAGGCAGACTCTCAACCACTGCGCCACCAGGGAAGCCCTATAAGAACATTTTTAAGAAATACCAGAATAAATACTTAAAGTGTTTAAAGTGACTGGCTCTGGGTAGTGTGCCTGTAAAGAGGGACGAGGAAAGAGAAGGCCACAGTTTTCTGATACAAGACCATTAGTATTACTATTTAATTTTTAGTTATACATATGTATTACTTAAACTAAAAATAATTCTACATTATATCAATGTGAGAGAGAAAGAAAAAAGAGAGATGACTACAATAAGAGCCCTCAGATGAATCAGGGCTCTTTGTGTCCACACTCCTCTGCATTATGACATTTCCTTTCATTGAGAGGTGAAGTCTATTTCTCTACCCTCTTAATCTGGGTTGGCTCCATACCTTGCTTTGATCGATAGAATACTGGGATGTCGAAACATAAGGCACACATCAGTTACAGGCCTAATTCTGAAATCCAACCAGACACATGTTTTCAGGTACTCTTGCTCTAGAGGTAGAGAATTTCCCTTGATTAGACCTGGTTCTACTGTCTGGACACTGTCCCATTACCCACTATTTTCCTCAGCCCCTGGTTCCACCTTCTAGGCTCTTGGCTCCACCTCCTGAATCATCCTTCCCTTTCCATTAGAAATAACTCATGTTTGAAGCTCAATAGTTTTCTCATAAAAAAAGAAAAAAATATGCACATTCACGGACCCAGTTTTCCTAAGAGAATGTACCAAACAGAACTACTCATACAATACACAGAGAAATATATGTATGTGAATATTTAATTGCAATAGTGGAAAATAAGAAAGTAGAAACAATATAAATCAATCAATGAGGGACTTGTTTAAATAATTATAGTTCCTGGCACATAATAGAGCCTAGTAAATATTTTTAATAAACAAATGCCATATCAATACAAAGAAATACTTTGTAACTATTTGAAAGAATAACATAAATCTACATGTTCTAATATGTGCCCAATATGTGGCCACAAGAGTGCTAAATGAAAGTAAGAGAGTTCTATTGACAATATTTTTGTATTAAAAAAATGAATATATGTATATATGTACATATATACATATGCCTTTCTACATGCACAAAACGTATCTAAAACAATATACCCTGCTATTAAGAGTGACTACTTCTGGGAATTGGGATTGGGCCTAAGGGAAAATAAATAGTGCTGGGTAGGAATTTTAATTTTGATTTTATATACATCTATACTATTTGTCTTAAAATTTTTTTCATAGTATGTATTACTTTAATATGTGTATGCATACATACACACACATACATATATGCTTATTTTCTTTAAAAGAGCATACCACACAGAAGAGCAACCAATACTGATCACAGGGGAATGTTTGTCCTGTTTTAGCCTCAGTTCACTTTCTAATCCCTTGACCCCTTCATTTATTTATCCAGCACTTCACTGAGTGTTAGGCACTGTACTAGACCCTGGATATTCAATGGCAAACAAGATAAACCTGGCCTCTGTCTTCAACGACCTTGCACTGTGGTCTGAGATAAGTAAACAGATGATTAGAATACAGCATGTGACAAATGCTGTGATAGAGGGGAAAACGGTTTGCTGAGGTAGCATGTAGAAAGCTTATGATAGGCTTATTGAATTCTAGTTCTATATTTCTCACTTTAACTCAAACAACTGGCATTCTAGTTTTATTCACCAGTGTCACAGTTTGCCTAATGTTTGCTCCTGAAGATGAGTCTGCTGCCAGTATGCTAGCCAACTCATGCTTCTGGTGTTACACACCTGAGGACCAAGGCCCATACCAGAGTGAAGCACCCTTGGCAATGAACTCCACCCAGTAGGGCTTCCCGCTGGCCTTTCTACACAGATGAAAATCAGAATTTTAGCAACCCTTAGCAGATGGTAAAGCCCTTTAAAATGAAGGAAGATTTCCAGATTACAAAAAGAAAAAAATCTATTCAAAACGTAAGAAAGCAGACAACTCAGGAAACAGGTGTACCTTGTTATTAAAAAAATAAAGCATATATTCATTCAACAAATTATTTCTGAGTACCAACCATTGTTTTATGCATGGGGATACAGCAGTGAATAAAATCTCTGATCTCATAGTGTTCACATTCTAGTGGAGGGAGAGGGACAAAAAAAAAAAAAGTAAGCAAACAACTTTCAAATGTATCAGGCGTGACCAAACATGCAAACAGGACCTGGAGGGACAGGAGCAAGTGTAGTTTTAAGCAGGATGAAATAGAAGGCCTCTGCACTGCAGCCTAAGTTGGGTGAGGGCCACTAAAGGCTCTGGAATTGAGCTTTCCAAAAGAAAATTAGAAGATTATTCATACTTTAAGATATGTACTTAAACCATAAGTTTTAAATTGTTAAGTCATTAACCATGTACCAGACAACTTGACAGAGACCTCAAACAAATGACAGAACTAAGCCTTACACCTCGAGTCCCCAGGAAATCACTGGCAATGAAAAATGTTGGTAGAGTATTCATGAATTTAAATCCTAAATCAATGGGAAAAGATCAGTTACTCAAATTGGTCTTTTTAGCTCTAAGATATTGTTTAAAGCAAAGTCTATCAATATTACTCTTTCCATCTAGTGGAGTCTCTAAATAAAGATAAGATCCATTCACTCAGCAAATAGAAACAGGCTCATTACAATGCTTGCGGAAGAGCCTCCTGAGTACACCAAACCTACCAGAACAGGCTCCTCCTCTCCTTTCACTCAGTTTTAATTATGTTAAATCTCACCACAAAGAAACACCTGTTGTTTCTAAGCGGCCACATAAAATGAAGGGAATAATAAGACTGAAGATTTTAAAAGCAAACAAGCTTTGATAATAAAACCAAAACCATCTCTTTCAGAACAAAAGAATTAAAGATAAGCATTTATATTGGCAATGAAAAGGTCATATTTTTAGCTTAGCTAAAAAGAATAAACTTGAATGAAAGAAAATAATTCATTAAACTTTGCTTTTTATTGAAGTACACTTGACTTACAATATTATATTAGCTTCAGGTGTACCACATAGTAATTAAATATTTTTATACATTATGAAATGATCACCATGATAAGTCTAGTTACCATCTGTCACCATACAAAGTTATTACAGCATTATTGATTATATTCCCTATGCTGTACATTACATCCCTGTGACTTATTTATTTTATAACTAGAATTTTGTACCTCTTAATCCCCTTTCCCCATTTCAACCATCCCCCCTCTAGCAACCACCAGATTGTTCTCTACATTTAAGCCTGCTTTTGTTTTGTTTTGTTTTTTAATTTGTTTTGTTTTGAGATCTACATATAAGTGAAATCACATGGTATTTGTCTTTGTCTAAGTGACTTCTTTCACTTAGCATAATACCCTCTAGGTCTACCCATGTTGTCACAAATGGCAAGATTTCATTCTTTTTTATGGCTCAGTAATATTCCATTGCACATATATATCACATCTTCTTTATCCATTCATCTGTCATGTGCACTTAGGTTGCTTCTGTATCTTTGCTATAGCAAATAAAGCTGCAATAAACAATGGAGTGTGTATATCTTTTTGAATTAGTGTTTTCATTTTCTTCAGATAAATACCCAAAAGTGGAATTGCTAGTTTGTATGGTAGCACTATTTTTAATTTTTTGAGGAAACTTCATGCTGTTTTCCATAGTTGTAGCAATTTACATTCCCACCAGCAGTGTATGAGGATTCCCTTTTTCTACATTCTAGCCAACACTTATTATTTCTTATCCTTTTGATAGTTGCCATTCTGACAGGTGTGAGGTGATACCTCATTGTGATTCTGATTTGCATTTCCCTGATGATTAGTGATGTTGAACATCTTTTCATGCGCCTGTTGGCCATCTGTATGTCTTCTTTGGAAAAATGTCTGTTCAGGTCCTCTGCCCATTTTTAAATCAGGTTGTTTTTTCAATATTGAATTCACTGAGTTCTTTATATATTTTGGTTATTAACCCCTTTTCAGACATATCATTTGCAAATATCTTCTCCCATTCAGTAGATTGCCTTTTCTACATCAAACTAAATGGCTTTTGCAAAGTGAAAGAAACCATTAATAGAATGAAAAGGCATTAAAGACTTTAAAAGGCAAGTATTCCTGCAAAAAAAAAAAAATCAAATTTAAAGTCCAGCAATTTTCAGTGGAACAAACAACGGGAGGTGTAAATTTTAACACATATTCCAAAACTAACCATTAATATTTACTCATGAATTTAAATTTATCTGTAAATTTCATATAACATTAAAGAAGAGTATGAAATTTTTTTATTCATTAAGAAAAAAATAGATTAAAAAATCCCCGTCCAGATCTACTGAGCCAGAACCTCTGGTGTCCTTAAGGCAGCTTTTAGGAAGCACTGCTATTAAGACACCAAGTTAAATACACACCACCCCCCAAACATTATAAGAATATTTAAAATGAATCATTTTAAAACATTTTAAATGTTGATAAGTCACAAATATTCACAGAAAGAAGGCACACTAGAAATTGCTCCTTTCAGAGTTCATCATGAATAATATTATTGCATGTTTACATTGTCAAAACATTTCTCATGCCACTTTTGTTATGTTTAATAGATAAGAATCCCAGGCTCAGAAAAGTTAAGAAACTCTCTGAAGATCACTTAGCTGGCAAGGGGCAGAGAAGGATCCCAAATCAAAGCATCTCATGCCAAGTCTAAGGCACTTTCTACTAATGTAACACATGGTTCCCATGGAGAAGGCCAAGAAACAAAGCAGTACACAGGAGAGGGAGCCTGGAAAGAAGCATCCTCTGATACCACTCTCCCTTTCCCATTGGCTGTGATTATCTTTGAAGCATATTCCTTTTCACGAATATCCACTAAGGATCTCATTCTCTCTGTAGATTATGAGTGCATTCAATTATTCATTCATGCTATCTTCTTTTTAATTTACTCAGAATTCTGCCTAATATTCTGAACAGAGAAAAAATTTAACAGATATAGGTGCTCTGGATCAATTCTTTATGAGAGTAAGTTGTCATGAAAACTAGGACCATGCCACATATCTATTTACTCCTGGTATGGCAAATCTCTAGATGTCCCATTCTAAATCTCTGTGAAGTTTTATGTTTTCTGGTTAAAAAAATCAAGGGTTCCCCAACTTGAACATACATCAGAATCACCTGGGAGATTATTAAAAGTGCAAACCCTTGAGGCCTCCTCAAATCTACTGAAACATATCCTCTGGTGTCCTTGAACCAGCCTTTGGAAATCACTGCTAAAAGACAGCAGTGGAAATAAACAGTACAATTTTTTTTAAACCAAGCTATTCTGTTCTTAGATTTTAATGAGTTCAGATTGAGTTAGTTTAACACAATTTAAAACAATCGAAACAGATCTAGGTACATGGAGGCATCCTGTCCTTGACTGGACCCAGGCAGAAAACACAAAGTGTTAAAGGAGGCAGTTATGCCTGTCCACAGGGTGATGGAACTATGTGTGAAGGAGAAATCAACAGTCCTATATCCAGAGTCAGCTCCACCCCTGTGCAAATCGTAATGCTAGTGCTGGCCTCAGTGTCTCTTGGTTTCTACGACACTACTTTTTTTTCTAACTATTCCTTCTTAGTTTCCTTTGCCTTTTGTTCTGTTTGTCCTTTAAATGTGACTGTCCTTTAGAGTCCTGTCCTCAGTTACTCTTTGAACTATACACACTAAACCTGGCTCACTCAGGGTCCCATGTCTTGAATGACCATCTATAAGTGAAAGTCTTCCAAATCTGCATCTTCACCAGTGTCCTCAGCTACACTCGAATGTACAAGACCACTGGGCTGCGCAGGTGATCCTAGACTTAGAGAGGTAACAGACATCCTACAGCCTTTCCTCATCAACAACCTATTTCCCACCAGTTAAGATGGAATACTTTTAACTTTTCACTATTCCTTTCTGAAATATCTACTTCAGACAGTTAATAAAGCCAGATCTATCAGCAATAGAAAAATGGTTAAGTAAATTATGATGCCTAGATCTAATGGATAATTACACAGCCATATAGAATGGTAGTGCTGAAAACTATTCAGAAATATGGGGAAATAGAGTGCGTTGTCACAAAAGACAACACTTAATTTTATTTGTATTATAATTACATGGAACAGTCAAATGCATTGGGACTAGAGAAGGGAATACGAAATAGGACAGTTTTTTGTTATTTGGAAATCTGGGTGCCTTTTCCCATTAAGAGATTTCCCTTAATGTTATTATTATATCATTTATGCAAATATATAGTTGACGTATGATGATCTTAATTTGTATGGTTATTCAACTCTTTGTAACAAGTTTGGAGAGCTGAATAATAATATAACAGCTGCTTGTTGATTCTGTAAACAATAAGATGCTATAAAGCAACCCAGGATGCTCTTATAAAATATGTTTGCTATATCAATATACTGTGGAAATAACAACCACATCTATCTGCCCAGATCTCAGGACATTTTCCCAGGAGTAGCACCATCTTCTATACTAGTATATGATTATGCTTAAGAAATAAATGGGATTATTATAATTACTTTGGAAATGGGAAAACTGAGAAACAGAAAGATTTGGGGACTTAAAGGCAAACCACAAGTCAGAATGAATTTACAAGTCATTGATACTTACTTGACTAACAACATAAATATATTTCAGGTTTCTATACCAACTGTTCTTAGCTTTTAACACACAGCATAATTTGCCTAAATAAAGGGAACACTATTATCTTGATTCATGATTTCATATAACATGCTCCTTCTTCCTATTTGCTTAGGAAATGTTCCTAAACTCTCAGATACTCATTTATACATGATACATGACTTTCTGAGAATTTACAGAATTCTATTCTGTAAATATAATCCTTGATTTCAGGTGCTCAGTTTACATGTAAAATAACAAAATTGAAATTGAAGTGCAGTTATACAGATCCTCACTTATTTTCCTACTCAATAGAATAATGACCCCTTTGGCAAACTAATTCTCATATTGTTACGACTGCAGGTTACTGAGATTTAAAAAAATGACCCAGAAAAGTAAATTACTAATAGTTCAACAGGTGATACAATTCTAAGCCAGAGTTCCTTTGCATTACTTGGTCTATTGATTTTGGATTTCAAAGAAATGAAAATCAAAGAAAGGCTGCTGCTAATCTACCTTAGAAGCAGCACCCTGTCATTTAAAAATAGCATTATTCTGACTAGCATTCAGCCCCTTCTCATCTTGTCACTTCACGTATTCTAAATATTCAACCACAAGATTTCCTCTGTAAACACACAGGTCACAAGAGCTCTGAAAATTCAGAAAGTGATACATTCTTTAACCATTTCCTGAACCCTAAACAAGTAAAGATTTAAGAATGAGAGACATGTTACTCCCTTTTGCATTAAGTTGACAGTTTTACTCTCCGGTCAATAAACTTACAGCTCCCCCTTTTTTTCCTTAAGGGCCTAAGTCTTGAGAAATTCTGCAGAGAGATATATTTTTTAATCTCAAGTATTTGGGAATGTTTGGAAATACCATCTACCAATAGTTTTCTGAAGATTTAAGGGTCCAAATTCTAGTCCCTTCTTGATCAAAGCCACAATAATGAATACTGTTTTACTCTTCTACTACCGTGGTACTACAGGTAAATTTCATTTTGCCCTCTAAATGAGAAGCACAAACTGGTAACTTTCAGGCTTTATTCAGGCCACTAACCTGTTTCGGTTGGCCCACCCAAAGCTTTTAGAATTAAGCCAACATATAAAAATCAGTTAAATTAGCATAAAAGTCCAGATATCCAGTTTCTCTTGAAAGATTGGAAACTTTGGCAACCCTGAGCCTACATTCCTATGTGGTAATAATTCAGCTGATAGGGAGAAGTGGCTGCCTCTTTTACAGAGTGGTCAATCTCCAGTTGACCATGGTCCCTGCTAACCAGTCCAGAATCCTATTGTGTCCCTGACACCAAGATCCTTGTTATACCCAGCACACTTCATATAATTATGCTACCTGCCTGGTTTCTATAGGCATCTGAGCTCCTTACCTCTTCTGATAAAACGTTTTCTATTTTATTTCGTTAGCATATATTGCACATCCAGTGAATGAAAGTGGGGAGTAGTAAGGAATAGGAGGTTACAAGTTCCTGAGCTCAGGGAACGTAAACTCTAGCAGCAGGGACTGAAACGCACTCAAAGTGATAATGCAAGGGTGTTTAGCACTGAGTCCCATATAATGGTCTAAAGCAGGGTTGTCCAATAGAATTATAACGTGAGCCACATATTTAATGTTAAATTTTCTAGTAACCACATTGAAAGTTTTTTAAGGTGAAATTAATTTAATAATATATTTTACATAAACCAATATAACCAAAATCTTATTTCAACATAAAATCAAGGTTAAAAATTACTAATGAAGTATTCATATCCTGTTTTTTGTACTAAGAAGTCTTTGAATCCAGTATGTCATTTATATTTAACAGTACCTCTCAATTTGAACTAGCCACATATCTCAAAAAATGTGGACTAGCCACCTTTCAAGAGCTCAAGAATCACACTTGGGGACTTGCCTGGTGGTGCAGTGGTTGGGAATCCACCTGCCAATGCAGGGGACATGGGTTCAAGCCCTGGTCCGGTAAGATCCCACATGTCACGGAGCAGCTGAGCCCGTGCGCCACAACTATTGGGCCTGTGCTCTAGAGCCCACGTGCCACAACTACCGAAGCCCGTGCGCCTGGAGCCCGTGCTCTGCAACAAAGAAAAGCCACCGCAATGAGATGCCTGTAAACCGCAACAAAGAGTAGGCCCCGCTCGCCGCAACTAGAGAAAGCCTGCGGGCAACAACGAAGACCCAACGCAGCCAAAAATAAAGAAATAAAGAAATAAAGAATCACATGTGGCTAGTGGTTAGAGTAATGGACAGCACACGTCTAAAGTAAAATTAAGAGTCCAGAGAGCAGAACTCATTGCACTTGAGAATTCGAGGAAGGCTTCACGGTGAAAGTACATTGGCGAATAAATAAGATGCTGACTAGCAGAGATGGGGCAGTTTGGGAAGCTTTTTATAATGGTGGAAAAGCAGAACAAAACCAAATAAAGTGATATATCTACTTAGGGAACCAGAGGAACTCAAACAGCGGGAGACATAAGACAAGGGGAAAGCAGAAGGTTAAGATGAAAAGGGATGTTTGAACAAGCTTACCAAGGATATTCACTGCTATGGTAAGGAGATAAGATTTTATTCTCTGGGTAATGGGAGCCAAGACAATCTGAGCAGGAAAAGTGGTTTCTCACATATATGTTTTAGGATGGAGCGTATACAAGACTGGGTTAATGTAACTCAAATCAAATTAGTCAGGTCTGAATTCATGCAAATAGGGTTAGAATACAAATATGGAAGCTTCAAAAGGCTGATTATCAGTTCAATACAAAAAATAATTTTCTAAATTGTCAGTATTGCGCAAAGAACTGTGCTGCTCTAGGAAATTGTAAATCCAACTTTGGGGATGTAGAAGCAGATGCTAGATAATGAGTCTTCAGGAGTCAAGCAAAGTAGGGAAGCTCTTTTGTCCCCTGCAATACACAGATAGCACCCCTACACTCAATTCCCTTTGAGCAAGCTGTATAACTTCATGCCTTTCTCTCCCATTCAAGACAGCATATTGGAATGCAAGGGAGAGAAAGAGGGTATTATTACTGAGATAACCTTGAGTCTGTTCTAATTTATTTTGTAAAAGAAAATAAATCACTCTCAACCTTTGTTACTTTATTATTAGAGGGGGTTAGACGAAGAACATTTTATTCTCTTGGCAGCTGGTATGAGAATTCCTTTTAGTGAGAGAATTGCCTTTGTTGGGAAAATGCTTTAGTAGCCCCACTTGCAATAGATGAGTGCTACAGGGCCAGAACGTCACCTGAGGCCAAGGATTCAGAAGAGAGGGTCCAACTACATGGCATGAGACAGAGAGAGAAATCTGTGTGCTTTTAAGAGGGAAGGAGTGGAAGAAAAGAAAGTCAGGGCAGGGAGGGAAGTGGGGGAGCTAGTGAAATTGGGAGACTGAAGTCCTCAGATATTCAATCAAGTTACAAACTCAGGAAATGCTTGGTGTGAGTGGATTTGGGACAGTAAACTAGTGGAGGCACTGAATTTTGCATCCAGGTGGACAAAAAACAGAAAACATTTGCAGATGCAAAATGCTAAACCAGAGGAAGCCTCAAGAACATAAGCCCCGGACTTCCCTGATGGTCCAGTGGTTAAGATTCCATGCTTCCACTGCCGGGGGCACGGGTTCCCTGGTGGTCGGTGTGGGCTGCGAAATAAGATCCCACAGGCTGTGTGGCAAGGCCAAAAAAAGGAAAGAAGTCCGTAGAAATGTAAAGAAATTATGGGAACCACTGTGAACTGGGGTTCAAGTCATATTAACTTAGAATCTCAGGGGCAGGGAGATACCACTGATCACCTTAGTAGCATTGCATTTGTCCACATTACTTGTAGAAAAGCCCACATCTAACTCTACACACAGGGACATCATGCGACCTTGACTGAAAGCAGTCATTAGAAAGGGTAGTCAGCCCTAGACTGCAGGTTGGCAAAGACTGCCTTGTGAACCCTCTCATCCCTGACTCGGTATGACAATAACTGTTTTAAGTGGCCTTCAAATGTTCTAAACTACATCGATTTTATTTAGCCAGTGCTCCTCCAAGTGAAGTCTGGTAAGATGGTGTGCCAGAGAGACCTCGGGCTTGCAGAAAATAACACAACGCATCCTGCAATGCTCATTGTATTTGACAGTAAATATTCATTTGTCATTTTAAAATAAGCATAAATAGATTTTTAAATTATATTATTATTTATTATTAGTTATTAAAATAAGCACTTAATTTTAAGATAAAGCCTGGAGAATTCAAAGCATGGCATTCCTGGATCACTCCATGCTTTACCACCAGATCACAGGGATATATGTGTCACTGTCAACTGCTATAGGGAGACTTCAGTGGGCAAGTTTGTGAAGCCCTGGTCTAAACCACACCAAAAGCTTGCTTAAACAGAGCCCTGGAGATCAACTGTCCCATCACAGCTATCTGCAAGTTGCCTTTGATTTTATGCCAGTTTCCAAGCAGCCCTGGGGGCCATGTGGTAAGCAGCCATAAATCAGCTTCATCATCATCATCACTGCATGCCCTGTAAAAGCTCACACACATGTGGACATCTGTCTATAAGCATCATGTAAAACTAGATAAATGTAGACACTACCCCTGCTGTCTGGAGCTCACTGGCTGGGTGCTACAACCTAGCTGTGGACTCACATTTAGTAGAGCATACAAACACAGGCCACTGAACCTCAGGGACATCAAAATGAGTAAAGCAAAATTACAAGTAGACTGCAGTTATTCTGTTGATTGTGTGATCTGTTCACTGGAACGATGACTGGGAAGAAAATCACTATAACACAGTGGCCAAAAGCAAGAGCCCTGCAATTAGACTCTATGGGGGTGAGTCCTGGCTCTGCCACTTCTTAACACTGTGACCTGGGGCAAGTTATCTAAGGACTCTGGTTCTCAGTTTCCTACCATGTGAAATGGAGAAACCAATCATTCCTGCTCCATGGTGTTTTGAGAAAAGTTAAATGAGATAATAGCTGAGGTAACCAAGTGCCTGGCATAGACTTAGTGCTCAATAAGTTACTCCTCTCCTCTCTCCCTTCCTCCCTCCCTCTCTCTCTCTCAAACCCCCCTGCCCCCTCTAACTGAAATGGTTGGACAATACATATTTGTGTCCTAGGCACTGTGCTATGGCTAAAGACTACCCACAAAACTCAAAATGCTCTCAGACTAAGTAGGTTGCCCTGTAATACAAGGCAGGCTGTGACAAGCACTATAACAAAGGTAATGAAATACTCAGAGAGTGTATTAACCTGAGAGCAAGGACTGATCTCATTCATCCTTGTATCCTCAGCATA
Organism: Mesoplodon mirus; assembly: GCF_964341445.2. Classification (NCBI taxonomy): domain Eukaryota; kingdom Metazoa; phylum Chordata; class Mammalia; order Artiodactyla; family Ziphiidae; genus Mesoplodon; species Mesoplodon mirus. Next base: position 49,503,871 of record NC_138982.1, read on the forward strand.
TTACTCAGTGTCTAGCACAAAAGCAATGCTCCATAAATTATTAGACAAGAAACAAATGGCTTACAGGCAAGAGGTGGGCAGAACTAGGAAATGCTTTGGAGAAAGGCTTGGTAATGCAGGTGGGATTTCTGAAAAAAAAGTAAGAGGTTGTAAGTCAAGGAGAAAAAAACAGGAGTCAGGGCTTTCCTGGTGGCACAGTGGTTAAGAATCTGCCTGTCAACGCAGGGGACACTGGTTCGAGCCCCGGTCTGTGAAGATCCCACGTGCCGTGGAGCAACTAAGCCCGTGCGCCACAACTACTGAACCTGCGCTCTAGAACCCGCGAGCCACAGCTACTTAAGCCCACGTGCCTAGAGCCCGTGCTCCGCAACCAAGTGTAGCTCCCGCTCATCGCAACTAGAAAAAGCCCACGCACAGCAACGAAGACCCAACACAGCCAAAATAAATAAAATTAATTAATTTTAAAAAATGGGAGTCAGGGAAATAGGGAGACGATAAGGAAAGGGGAGGTAGACTTGTCACACACACTATGACCTTGATGTCAAGAGAAGTTCAAAATATGAAAAAGAATTATCATTAACCTTGTTGTCAACCAAGGATGAAAGTGAAAAGCCCTTGTCAAGCTCCAGGTTCAGAAGAAACTCTACAGGCAAGAGAAAGAGCCTCAGACTTGTAAGGTCTGGACTTAACGAAGAGAATAGAAAACATGTTAATCAGAGGAACTCTCTCACTCCAGGCTGCAGCCCACCTGAACTACCTGGAATGCTCTCAAGGTTCCACACCTTCTCTTGCCTTAGGACCTTGCAATGAATGTATCTTTTCCTTTTCCAGATTCCTCAAATTGTCCATCCCTCCCTCTCCTCCCCCATTCCACCTACCTAACTCCTATTTATCCTAAAGGACTCAGTCCACATGCAAGCTTCTCAGGAAAGCCTTCCTTGCCCCTCACCACCCAGATGTGGGGTAATATCACACCTGCTCATATTTCTATAACAATCCACACTCACCCCCACATTGCAATTGCAATTGCAATTGCCTGTTTACTTGGGTAGCTTCCTCCATCACACAGCAAGCTCCTCAAGGCAGGCATTATGTCTCACTTATTGTTAAGTGCTTGATAAGTTAATAACTGGGAAGCAAGTTGAAATTCCCCCAAATTAAAAAGTATACACATTGAAACAATACCATATAAGTCATTTGGGCAAACTTTTTAACTCACCTCTGGCTGAGGCCATTTAAAAATTAATGAGTAATGTATCACTCAATCAGTGATACATTGTCAGCTCAAATACAGCTTTCATTAGAGCATGGGTTAAAAGTCCTAATGTGCCTCATCTTCCCCATTCATATACATAAGACCAAAGAGATCCCATGTCCAGCCCCTCAAGGAAGTTTACAGATACAGTTCCCTTTTATTCTTAGAAAAAGCAATTGATTTTTTTTCACCTATCAGGATGCCAGAAAGAGAAAAGTTTAATTAAATACATTGTTAAGATGTGAAGAAACAGGCAATCTACACAAGTGGTAGAAAGGTAAATAACTATCAAAATGCACATACATTTGCACACCCTACAAATTTATCAAGAGGATTATACTCCATGAATGCAAAATATGGTATACAAGGTTGCTCACTATTGCATTTTGGGGCTTTTTTTTTTTTTTTTTGCTGTACGTGGGCCTCTCACTGTTGTGGCCTCTCCCGTTGCGGAGCACAGGCTCTGGACGCACAGGCTCAGCGGCCATGGCTCACAGGCCCAGCTGCTCTGCGGCATGTGGGATCTTCCCGGACCAGGGCACAAACCCATGTCCCCTGCATCGGCAGGCAGACTCTCAACCACTGCACCACCAGGGAAGCCCTTGGGGCTATTTTTTATTGAGGTAAAATATACACAACATAATATTTACCATTTAAGCCATTTTAAATTACACAGTTCAGTCACATTAAGTACATTCATATTGGCTATTCGTTCAAGATGTTGGCATATGAAGAGCCGGAATGTACCTTCTCCCATGGATACAATAAATATACACCTACAAATGAATCAATTCCTTCTGAAAAGAACCTGAGAACTAGCTGAATACAAAGAATAAAAGGACTCTACCACAAAGAATAAAAAGGACTACATCAAGATGGGTAGGAGAGGCAGAGAAACACTCTCATCCAAAGCTCCAAACCTGGCAAGGCGGCACACATAGGGAGGGATGGCACCAGACAGGCATCCTGCCAGAGGAGCAAGGGGATTGGTGCCCCACATCAGGCACCCTGGCCCCTAGGATCTACACAGAGAGATGAGTCCCAAAATGCCTGGCTTAGATAACCAATGTGGTTGACATCCAAGGGTCTCAAAGTGCATAGGAAACTGAGACTCACCACTTAAAGGGCTCACATGTGGTCTCACTCGCCCTAAGACCCAGCAAGTGTGAAAGTGCCAAGGCTACATGTGAAGAAAATTTGCAAATCTACATGATTTGGCTGGAAGGCCAGGGGATGATGGAAACAATTCCCAGAGACAGAGGCACTATCAGATGCCATTGCTGTGCTCCTCACCTAACGTGCTAGCACAGGTGGGCAACCTTGGGTGTGGGGATAAGCAACCACAGCACTACCCCGCCACATTGCTGAAGCCAAAGAGCTCTGCAGCTACAGTGATCCCCTACTCCCTTGCTGAAGCAGGCAGGAACAAACAGTCAAGGTACTCTCCCATTCCTGGCTTAAAGTCGAAGCCTGCACACACAGACAGGGCACTCTCATGCTGCATTCCTGAAGCCTCTGGGCATACGTAGTCAGGTCATTTTCCCACTGCCTTCCTGAAGCAAGAGAGAAAGCCCTACCCCCTACACTCTCCAGCTTCCTAGCTAAAGCCAGTAGGCATACACAATCCACACAGGGGATGCCCCTGGATCACCTGGCCTGGTGGCCAAGGGGGCTGGTGTTCCTGAGCTCCATAGGACTGTAACAATGGAAAGACAATTTTTGGCACCACACTCAGGGCACTGCACAGACAGCAGACTGAAATACAACCCACTCTTTCTGTGAAAAAGGCCTATTTACTCACCTGCAGCTTCACTCTGAGGAAGAGCTTTAGGCTTCCCACACATTTAGAGGCTAAGGAGGAATGCCCAGGGAAAGTAAACAGGGAGACACCATCCTTGTGCACCCCCTTGGCCTTGCACAGCTCAATAAGACTTCCCAGAAAGGAGCTTATACACTCATCAGGAGCTCCGATTTTTGCAACTGTCATCCACAGGACACCGGAAGCCAGCAGGGATTACTATTGCAGCCCCATAGGACTGTATGTATCTACATACTTTAAAATCTGCTGGGGAATTCCCTGGCAGTCTGGTGGTTAGTACACCACACTTCCACTGCAGGGGGCACAGGTTCAATCTCTGGTTGGGGAACTAAGATCCCGCATGCCATGCAGCATGGCCAAAAAAAACCCAGCTGCTGCCTGAGGGTCTGGCATCCAATCACCTGAAACTTGGTGCCAAATGAGATTCCTCTCCTTGAAATACTGACAGGCCTCAGCACACCCTCAGCAATAGGGGCATACTGAGAATAAATCAGGCGCCACCTGACACAGAGCTGGGATGAGTCAGCCACACCCTTCCCTCCTGACAGCAGAGCAATAATTGGCCTGGCCAGGTGCCCCAAGCTCCATCCACACCATGCAAAGACTTGGCCAAAACCAGAACAGATGAGCACCTGTCTTGTCTTCCTCATGCAATAGGCAAGCCACAACAGGGTCAGGTGAGCACCCTGAGCCCCACTATCCCTACACAGCAGCCAACCTAAAACCCAGTCCAGAAACCAAACTGCAACCAGGATAGGTAAGCAACTCAAACCCCACCCTACCCACTCAGCAGCTGAGCTACAAACAGGCCAGGTGAGTACCCTGAACCCCACCTTCCCCATGTAGCAGCCACAAGGCTATCACAGTAGTTGGCACATGCAGCCCACATGAGAAATATTGATAGAGTGCCTGGCTCTGGTGACCAGGGGACATTGTGCTTTGGGGCTACACAAAACAATGTCATCACAAGATCACTCCTTCAAGATTAAGGGAGGTAGCCATTACACCTAATACACACAGACAAACACAGAGAGACAGGCAAAGTTCCAAACCAAAGAGCAAGGCAAATCCCCAGAAAATGACCTTAGTGAAATGGAGATAAACAACCTACATGATAAAGGGTTTAAAGTAATTGTCATAAAGATGTTCACCAGTCTCAGGAAGGAAAAATGGATGAACACAGAGAACTTGAACAAAGAGACAGAAAATGTAAGAAAGTACCAAACTGAAGTTATAATTGAACTGAAATATACAGCAGAGGGGTTTAACAGCTAAATGGATGAAATAGGAGCATGAATCAGAGAAAGCAATGGCAAACACCCAGAGGGAGCAGCAAAATGGAAAAAGAATTAAAAGAAGTGAGGATACTTTAAGGGACCTCTGAGACAACATCAAGTGAATAAAATTTGCATTATAGGAGTCCGAGAAGAAGAGAGAAAGGGCCAGAAAAATTATTTGAAGACAACAATGGTTAAAATTTCCCCTAATCTGAGGAATGTAAAAGACATCCAGGTCCAGGAAACCCGGAGAGTTCCAAATAAGATGAACCCAAAGAGAAATACACTAAGACATATTATAATTAAAATGGTAAAAGATAAAGAGAGAATCTTAAAGACAGAAAGAGAAAAGAAAATTATTATGTACATGGGAAACCCCATAAGGGTATCAAAGATTTTTTTGGCAGAAGTTTTACAGGTCAGAAGGGAGTAGCATGACATAGTCAAAGGGCTGAAAGGAAAAAACTGCCAAGCAAGAATTTTCTACCTGGCAAGGCTATCATTCAGAAGTGAAGGACAGATTAAGAGTTCTACAGATAAGCAAAAGCTAAAGGAGTTCATTACCTCTAAACCAGCCTTACAAGAAATGTTAAAGGGACTTCTCTAAGCTAACAAAGAAAGGCACTAATTAATAATAAGAAAACACATGAAAGTAAAATCTCACCTGAAGAGATAAATAAATAATAAAGGCAGTGGGTCAATCACTTATAAAGCAAGTAAAGAGAGTAAAAGACAAATGTAAAATTAATTGAAAATATAATAATTAGTGAAGGAATACATAAAATAAAAACATATAAAATGTGTCATCCAAAATATAAAATGTGGGGAGAAGAGTGAAAATATTAAGCTTTGGAATGTGTTCAAAATTAAGTTACTATCAACTTAAAAGAGACTGTTATATACATAGAATGTTATAAGTGAACTTCTTAGTAACCACAAAGCAAAAACTTATAGTAAATACACAAAGGAAAATGAGAAAGCAATCAAAATGTAACACTGAAGAAAGTAATCAAACCACAAGGGAAGAGAGAAAGAGAAGAATAAAGGGAAAGGAACTACAAAAACATCCATAAAACAATTAACAAAATGGAAATTAGTACATACATACCAATAATTACTTTAAATGTAAATGGACTAAACTCTCCAAGCAAAAGACATAAGATGGCTGAATGGATCAAAACATGACCCTTCTATAAGTGGCCTACAAGAGATTCATTTCAAATCTGAAGACACTCACAGACTGAAAGTGGAGGGATGGAAAAAGACATACCATGCAAATGGAAATTAAAAGAAAACAGGGTAGCAAATATTTATATCAGACAACTTTGACTTTAAAACAAAGACTGTAACAAAAGAAAAAGGAGGGCATTATATAATGATAAAGGGGTCAACCCAAGAAGAGAATATAATATTTGTAAACATTTATACACCCAACATAAAAGCACATAAATACACAAAGAACATATTAACAGAAATAAAAGGAAAAATTGACAGCAATACAATAATAATAGAGGACGTTAATACCTCATTTACATCAATGGATAGATATCCAGGCAGAAAGTTAATAACAAAACACTGACCTTATATGACACATTAGACAAGATGGGCCTAACAGACATACACAGAACTCTTCCAAAAGCAGCAGAATACACATTCTTCTCAAGTGCCCTTGGAACATTCTCCAGGATAGAGCACATGTGAGGCCACAAACGAGTTTCAATACATTTAAGAAGACTGAAATCATATGAAGCGTCTTTTCCAACCACAACTGTATGAAACTAGAAATCTATTACAAGAAGAAAACTGGAAAAAACACAAATACATGGAGACTAAACAACATGCTATTAAATAATGTGTCAACAAAGAAATCAAAGAGCAAGTCAAAAATACCTTGAGACAAATAAAAATGGAAACACAACTTTGCAAAATCTATTAGACAAAGCAAAAGCAGTCTAAGAGGGAAGTTCATAGCAATACAGCCCTAACTCAAGAAACAAGAAAAATCTCAAATAAACAATCTAACTTTACACCAAAAGAAACTAGGAAAAGAACAAATGAAACCCAAAGTTAATAGAAGGAAGGATATAATAAAGATAAGAGAGGAATTAAATGAAATAGAGATTAAAAAAATTTTTTTAAGTCAGTGAAACTAGGAGCTGGTTCTTTGAAAAGATGAACAAAATTGACAAACTTTTAGTCAGACTCCTCAAGAAAAAAGCAGTTCAAATAAATAAAAGCAGAAATGAAAGAGGAGAAATTACAACCAATACCACAGAAATACAAGGGATCATAAGAAAACATGATGACTAAATATATGCCAACAAATTAGACAACCTAGAAGAAAAATGGATGAATTCTTAGAAACATACAATCTTCCAAGACTGAATTATGAAGAAATAGAAAGTCTGAATAGACTGATTACTAGCAATGAAATTGAATTAGTAATCAAAAAACTCCCAAAATGCAAAAGTGAATTCCACATGACACTGAAAGAAAAGATAATACCTATACTTCTCAAAATATTCCCAAAAATTGAAGGGGAAGGAACACTTCTAAACTCATTTTACAAAGCCAGCATTACCCTGATCCAAAATCAAAGATACATCAAAAATAAATAAATAAATAAAAGAGAGAAAGAAAAGAAAATTACAGACCAATATCCCTGATGAAAACAGATGTAAAAATCCTCAACAAAATATTAGCAAACCAAATTCAACAATACAGGGCTTCCCTGGTGGTGCAGTGGTTGAGAGTCCGCCTGCCGATGCAGGGGACACAGGTTCGTGTCCCGGTCCGGGAAGATCCCAAATGCTGCGGAGCGGCTGGGCCTGTGAGCCATGGCCGCTGAGCCTGTGCGTCCGGAGCCTGTGCTCCGCAACGAGAGAGGCCACAACAGTGAGAGGCCCGCGTACTGCAAAAAAACCAAAAAACAAAAAAACAAAACAATACATTAAAAAGATCATGCACCATGATCAACTAGGATTCATTCAGGGATGCCAGGATGGTTTAACATCCACAAATCAGTCAACATGTTACACCACATTAGCAAAACTAAGAACAAAAATCATACTATCATTGCAATAGATGCAGAAAGAACATTTGAAAGAATTCAATATCCATTTATGATAAAAACTCTTAACAAAGTGGTTTAGAGGGAATGTACTCCAACATAATAAAGGGTTTTATATGACAAACCCACAACTAAAATCATACTCAACAGAGGAAAGCTAAAAACTTTTCCTTTAAGATCAGGAACAAGACAAGGATGCCACTGTTGCCACTGTTATTCAACATATATTGGAAGTTCTGGCCACAGCAATTAGGCAAGAAAAATAAACAAAAGACATCTAAGTTGAAAAGGAAGAAGTAAAATTGTCACTGTTAGCAGATGACATGATACTATATATAGAAAAACAAAAAAACTATTAAAACTAATAAGTGGATTCAGTAGAGTTGCAGGATACAAGATTCATACAGAAATCTGTGGTATTTCTATACATTAATAACAGACTATCAAAAAGACATTTTAAGAAAACAATCCCATTTACAATTACCTCAAAAATAATAAAATACCTGGGAATAAATTTAACCAAAGAGGGGAAAGACCTGTTCTCTGAAAACTATAAGATATTGAGAAAAAAACTGAAGATGACACAAATAAATGGAAAGATATATCATGCTCATGGATTGAAATAATCAATATTGTTTAAATGTCCATACTATCCAAAGCAATCTACAGATTTAATGCAATTCCTATCAAAATACCAATGGCATTTTTCACAGAACTAGAACAAATAATTCTAAAATTTGTATGGAACTACAAAAGACCCTGAATAGCCAAAGAAATCTTGAGAAAGAAGAACAAAGCTGGAGTCATCATGCTCCCTAACTTCAAACTATACTACCAAAGCTACAGTAATCAAAACGGTATGTTACTGGCACAAAAACATACATATAGCTCAATGGAACAGAATAGAGTGCCCAGAAAATGACCCACGCTAATACGGTCAATTAATCTATGACAAAGGAGGCAAGAATATATACCAGGGAAAAAACAATCTCTTAAATAAATGGTGTTGGGAAAACTGGACAGCCACATGCAGAAGAATGAAACTGGACCACTATCCTACACCATACACAAAAATTAGCTCAAAATGAATTAAAGACCTGAAACCATAAAACTCCTAGAAGAAATTACAGGCAGTAAACTCTTTGACATCTGTCTTAGCAATATTTTTTTTGATATGCCTCCTCAGCTCAGGGAAACAAAAGCAAAAACAAACAAATGGGACTATATCAAATTAGAAAACTTCTGCACAGCACAGGAAACCATCCATAAGATGAAAAGACAACCTACTGAATGGGAGAAAATATCTGCAAACAATATATCTGATAAGGGGTTGATATCCATAATATATAAAGCCCTCATACAAGTCAATATAAAAAGAAATAAACAACCCATTTTTTAAAAATGGGCAGAGAACTTGAGTAGACATTTTTCCAAAGAAGATATACAGATGGCTAACAGGCAAATGAAAAGATGCTCAACTTCACTAATCATCAGGGAAATACAAATCAAAACCACAATGAGATATCACCTCACACCTGTCGGAATGGCTATTATCAAAAAGACAAGAAACAGCGAGTGTTGACCAGGATGTGGAGAAAACGGAACCCTTGTGCACAGTTGGTGGTGGGAATATAAATTAGTGCAGCCACTATGGAAAACACTATGTAGGTTCTTCAAAATACTAACTACCATACAATCCAGCAATTCCACTTCTGGATATTTATCTGAAGGAAACAAAAATACGAATTTGAAAAGATATATGTATCCCTATGTTCACTATTTACAATAGATAAGATATGGAAGTAATCTAAGTGTCCATCAACAGATGAATGAATAAAGATTTGGTGTGTGTGTGTGTGTATACACACACAATGGAATATTATTCAGCCATAAAAAGGAATGAAATATTTACATTTGCAACAACATGGATGGATCTAGAGGGTATAACATTAAATGAAATAAGTCAGACAGAGAAAGACAAATACCATATGATGTCACTTATATGTAGAATCTAAAACAAAACAAACAAACAAAAAATAGAAACATACTGGTAGATACAGAGAACAAATTGGTGATTGCCAGAGGGGTGGGAGGAGAGGGGAAAGGGCAAAATAGGTGAAGGGAATTAAGATGTACAAACTTCCAGCTATAAAATAAATGTCACAGGAATGTAATGTACAGCATAGGGAATATAGTCAATAATACTGTAATAACTCTGTATGGTGGCAGATGGTAACCAGACTTATTGTGGTGATCATTTTTTAATGTACAAAAATATCAAATCACTATGTTATACACCTGAAACTACTATAATATTATATGTCAATTATAATTCAATTTAAAATTACATTAAAAAAATCTAAAGTACAATCACATTGTTATATAACCACCCCGCTATCTATTTCCAGAAGTTTTTAAACTTCCTTCATCCCCACCTCCCTGTCCCTGATAACCACTATTCTACTTTCTGTCTCTATGAATTTGCCTATCCTAGGAGCTCACTTAAGTAGACTCAAACAATATTTGTTCTTTTTTGTCTAGCTTATTTCACTTAGAATAATGTTTTTAGGTTCATTCATCTTGTAGCATGTATCAGAATTTCCTTCCTTTTTTAAGGCTGAATAATTATTCCATTGTATGTATATACCACATTTTGTTTATCCATTCCTCTATTGATGGACATTTGAGTTGTTTCCACCTTTTGGCTATTGTGAATAATGCTACTATGAACATCAGTATACAGGTATCTGTTTGGGTCCCTGCTTTCAATATTTTTGATTATACACCTAGAAGTTGAATTGCTGGCTCATATGGCAATTCTATGTTTGACTTTTTGAGGAAGCACTAAACTGTTTTCCACAGCGGCTGCACCATTTTACATTCTGACCAGCAATGCACTAGGCTTCTTACATTTATATAAGAATAAAAGATTGGAAGCAACCTAAACATTTATCGATACTCAACTGATTAAATAATTTATAGTGCATTCTCACAATGAAATATCATGTAACCATAAAAATAGAACAGGGACTCCTTTTTTGTATGAATAAAGAAAGCATTCTAAAATGTGTTACGTGAAAAAGCAAGATGCAGAACGGTGAGTATGTTATGCTATCATTTATGTAAAAGAGAAGAAAAAGTATTTATATAAATTTGCTTGGAAAAATATCTCTGGAAGGATAACAGAAGAAATTAATCAAGTTTATTGCTTCTTAGAAGAGGAATTAAGTTATAGGAGGTCCAAGGAAGACAAAGGGTTTTCACTCTATAATTTTGTATATGTTTTGAATTTTGAAGAACAAGATTATATGATCTATTTGACTATTAAATTTAAAACATTTTTAAAGTATTGGATTTTCTGAGCAAAATACATTTGTCACACTGAAGGTCCACACCACCACACTTAGAAGGGGAAAGTAGAGCATCTCTCCTGTTCCAGCACCACAGGCATCTCTTAGAAAAGATGCTCTACATCTTTTACTCCACATCTACTCCCTTCATTTTCCCTATTTTCTAAAACTAGCATTTGAGCCCCAAATTTAACCTGCTTCTCCAGACCCTTCCTGTTCACCTCCCCAAAGGGGAGAGATGAACTCAAAATTACTTTGTGAAAGCCAGAACCCCACTCTGGGAACAACTTCTCCTAAAAAGTGAAGACACAAAGTGAAAATGTCAATCAAACACATGGAAAATAAAGATGTCTCCTAATATGGTAAAATCACAGCTTTAAAGTAGGAGCTTGGGAAAATATAAAAGTGAATCCATCTCTCTATCTTTAAAACACTTTACTATCTATATATGTCTGTGACCCCGATGTCTTTTTAGCACTCTAAATTGGGAAATGAGGATAATGTCTTTTTCAGTATCTTTGAGTAATAGAAAGCATAGTAGCTCATCATTATAGGAAAGATCATAACAATGGCAGCAAAAAGTCCAATGTTTGCATTTTCATTATCTAGTTGCACCAACTAGTTCAACAAATATATATATTTTTAAATAGTTACTTCCCAGGGTTCTATTTAAGTTAAGGCAGCAATATTCCCAATTGCGCTCCTAGTTAACTACTCCTAGTCCTTGAGGACTACAGTCCTCGATTAGTTATGTATGCTTTTAGTCATTTGCCTTTTTGTGTCTTTCTTGAAAATCCACAGTTGATAATCGCAAGATTCAAGCTGAGGTAAAATTTTGTCAGTATTTTTAAGCACCATTTGGCCGAAAACATTGCTTGGGGACACACACATACACATACACATATGCTGATGAGTCATACTGTAACATGTTATTTTGAGACCTTCCTGCCCACCATAACACAGCCACACATCTGGCCCATCTTCAAAAGGGTGACTCGTCGGAGCAGTGTTCATGGGGCTCTCCAAGGCCAGATGACATTAATGCAAAAGTAATATATCCCTTCCA